>NC_060119.1:264585664-265210664 GCF_021461395.2 Schistocerca americana | reverse complement strand
TCCTAATCGTAACATTATTCTTATCTTGCCAAAGGTGTTTAATTTCTTTTCATACGTTGTCTTTATTCTGCTCTTGTGTATGTCCTGTAATGACGACGAAATAAAAATTTCAAATGCAACTTGTTGGATGTACATGACGCTGAAATTTGCTTTGCAGAAGTTGGTTGCGATGTCTTGCTGATTGGTGCTGAGAGAACGAGATAGTGCGTCTGCTACAATATTTTGTGTGCCGGGAATGTGAACAATTGTAAAATTAAATTCCTGTAGATAAAGTTTCCATCTACTGAGTTTGTCGTGTGTAAATTTAGCCGAAAGTAAAAATTGTATTAATCTATGGTCTGTGTAAACGGTGGTATGTCTTCCTTAAAGAAAGTGCCTGAATCTCGTAAAAGCCCAAACAACACATAATGTTTCCAGTTCTGTAGCGGAATAATTTCGTTCAGCAGGTGACAAAATGCGACTTGCAAATGCGATGTTTTTAATTATTGTAGAGCTATCTTCTTCAATTTCCTGAATAATATGTACGCCTAAAGCGGTGTTGGAACTGTCGGAGGCAATGGAAAAATTTCTGGTAAGATCTGGGTGCGATAAAAGTGGTGCATTCAACAAAGCATGTTTCAGGTTCATAAATTCAGAATGTACTTGCTTATCCCAGGACCAAATAGTGTTTTAATCTCTCAATTGGCATAATCTATATGTGTCTAAAGCAGAGTGATGAATAAATTTACGAAAAAAGTTAATTAATCCCAAAAAGCTGCGTAGTCGTTTTTTCGTTGTAGGAACAATAATGTCACCTAAAGCTTGAAGTTTTTCCGGGTCAGGCGCAATGCCCTCTGCTGAAATTACATGTCCAAGAAATTTTATAGAAGTTTTGACAAAATGCTATTTACTGAGGTTAACTGTGAGTCCTTGTGCACGAAAAGTTTACAACAGTTGTTCTAGAATCATATTGTGTTCAGACCAGTTAGCTTCTGTCGGAAGTATTGTGTTTAAACCGCGAATAAAAGCTGCTTAAGAAATAGTTAAACCGAATGGTAATTTGCAAAATTGATACCAGTCGCCAAAACAGACAAACGCTGTGTACTTTCTGCAATTCGGATGAAGCTGAATTTGCCAAAATCCCGATTTTAAATCTAATGTAGAATAAATAGCCGTACCATGAAATTTTTGTAGAAGTTTTTCTAGTGACTGTGGTCGATCTGTTTCATTAATAATTATGTCATTGATGTGACGTGAATCAAGCACGAGGCGAAGTGAACCATCTTTTTTCTTAACAATATGCAGCGGGTTTATGTACGGACAACCGCCGATTCAATAATTCCTTGGTCAAGCATATCCTGCAATTCTTTTTTAACTTGTTCTCTGTGGATATATGGAATGGGATAATGCTTGGCTTTAAATGTGTCGTGCTGTTTGACTTGAAATTCATACATAAAACCGGACATAGTACCAGGAATGTTGTCGAAAACTGGAGCTTGCTGTAAAAGAATTTTGTGTAGTTGCGTGCGTTCGTCGTCTATATTTGCACTGCTTTGTTTAGCTTTATCAGAAATAATCTGCATTACGTCGTAGTCAGCTTCGTCTGGAGTATTATAATTATGTACGTACGTATTTGTGAACAATGTGGAATTACAGTCTATGTTACGTGATACGGAAATGACCTCTGTGCGATTAATTGTTTGTTCTTCCGCAGATAGTGAGTGCTGAAATTCTATAGCAAATTGTATATTTTCATCCTTCAACATTAAATAGGAATTCTGAAAATCGATAACTGCGTCGTGTTGTACCAGAAAATTCGTACCTAAAATAACGTCTGTTGTCAATAAAGGAACAATCCAAAAATTTGAGTGAGAAGTATGACCTGCAATACAAAGTGATAAATGCGTCTGTAATTTAACGTCTACTTCTTTACTCGATACTGCTCCTTTTACTTTCGTTTTGCCTAATGGTAATGTAGGATAGGTATTCTCTTTGTTACACTCGTTAAAAGTTTCTTCATTTATTACTGACATAGGTGATCCGGAATCGATTACTGCTGAAAATTTCGATGACCCAATTTTAATTTCGATGACAGGGTGAGAAATAGTTTTCTGAACAACTGGTCTTTCCTGTAAAAGAGTGTCTCGGATGTCGTCAAAAGTAATAACATTTTCGTGAACAACATTCTGCGTGTCAAAGGTAGTGCTTGTGTTACTGGAAGATGCGACCTGTACAGTATCTAGTCAGATTCTATCTGATGTGTTATTATTTTCTGGAGGATGTTGTGGCATTTCTACTATTTGAACTGTTCTATTATTTCTTCCAGACGTATTACGCTCTGGATGATATCTACTGTCGGGTTCATTCATGAGAATATGTTCTTGCGGATGATTTTGCTGTTGGTAAGACCGACTGTTATCATATGTACGCTGAAAATTTTGCTCATTATTTTTACGTCTGTCGTGATAGTCATTTCTGTACGGTGCATTGCGATAGGAATTGAAATACTGTGTTTTCTGTACGTAGTTGTTCCTTTGCTGGCGTGCGTTACTATTTGTTGTACCCTGGACTATACGTCCACGCGGCGAAACATTAACGTTAGGTTGACCTTGTGCATTACATTGTTGGTTAGGTATTCTAACCGGCTGACTTTCATGCTATTGCGGTGAAAAACCTCTATTGTTACTAAAATGTGTTTGCGACTGCTGGAAATTTTGTACATACTGATGATTAAAATTTTCTCTGATATTAATGTTACGGCGATAGTTGTCATTTCGGGAGTGTCTAAAGAGAACTGTCACTTTCGGTAAAATTTGTCATATCGGGTTTTCCATACACTTTTCTTAATACTAGGTAGAGCAATAGTTAAAGAGCTGTTTTGATAGATATAAAGGATAGTAGAAGAGAAGGCAACAGTGCAGAAAACTAAAGATGAAACAGCACTACTACAGCTCGGGGCCATATGCACGCTATGACACATATTCATTAAAGCATAATGAATCCCCTGAGGTTAATTATGCACTGCAAATAAATTTTAGCTTTTGCGTTGCAGGCAATGGCGGTAAAAATCCAAACAAAAATTGCTGTATTCTTGCTAATTCTAATTTCTGCATTATAGGGAATGCTGATGAAAATACCATAGGAAATTGTCGTGGTGTGGTGGTGTGTTGGGGCTTATGGGCGCTCAACATGCAAATTGTCGTATCGAGTTCAAAGCTAGTTTCTGCATTACAGGTAATAGCGGTGAAAATACAAAAATAAATAGTCGTATACAGTTCAAATCGTGTATCTGTGCTCTGTCATTATTAAATTCCTTAGATTTTCTTATGGATAAAAATTGCTCGTAATCAACGTTCTCATCACTGAATTTGAGAACACGTTCAGGTTTGTGTGTTATAGGCCAAGTCGGTGGAAAAGCAAAGCTAAATTGTTGTATCCAATCTAGTGGGTGAATCTGTGTTCTGTCATTTTTGAACACTTTAAATTTTCTCACTGACAGAAAATGTTTGTAATCGAAATTATCGTCTCTGTATGACGGAACAGGTTCTGTATTGTAAGAGAATCTATTTGTCTGTGTCTGTTCTGAATCTAAGTCCCGTACTCTCTGTAGATTACCCAAATTATACACGCTGCGTGAGTCTGACAAATGTTCGAAAAGTGGCGTCTGCTGTGATGTGTTATTAACTGAAATATTTTCCATCTCTGTTACTTCTTGCTGCAAACTTGACAATTTTTACGCAATGTGTTATTAGATGAATCTATCTCATTAATTGTCTGCTGTAAATTTTGGAATTCAGGTGTTTGGTTAAACGAAATCAGTGCAGTATCATCTGATTTATTGTCATCAGTACTTTCGCTAACATCGATACGACTGGCCAATTCATCATATTTTTCAGTGAGTATTTTTGCCTGATCATCGTTTTTACTGTCAGAAGCATTAATCTGTTTTTGTAATTTACGTGTGGTTTCGTTCAATTTTTTAACGTCAGCTTTCACGACATCGGAATCCTGTGTTCGTTCTAATTGTTCGAATCTGTCTGTCACTGTCTGAATATCTGCTGTGTGTGTATCTGTTTTTGATTTAAGATCAGAAATTTCATCACGTAATTCTATGTTCAACTGTTTGATGGTATTAATTTCGTCAGACACTGTAGCAATGTTGTTGTCTACGTATGTTTTTGCCTTCACAAACAATTTACGTTTGTCTTCTTGTCTCTGTGCTGTGATTGTTTCCATTACTTCACGTTTTACTTTATTTTGATCCTATATAAATTTGCGGAAACGCGTATCACTGTTTTGTATGTGGTGATTAAAACGTTCGTCAATCTGAGTGTTCTGTTGGTCGAATTTCGCGTCTATCTTTGCATCCATTGTGCGCGAAAGTTCTGCTGTCATTAGTTTAAACTCGTCGCATAATTGTGTAGCTTTTTCAGAGCATTGTTTAGCGACTCCGCTAATTTCGTCTCTAAGTGTTTCTGTTGTAGCTGTTTGCATTTCCCTTAATTCTTGCACAGCATATCTAATTTCTTCGCTACTTTTTCTTGAACAAACCTCAATTTCCTCGCGTAACTGTTCCTTAGTATCATGACATTGTGCGGCAACGGCTCTAATCTGTTCACTAAGCTGTCTGGAATTGTTGTCTAATTTTTCATTTAACTGTCTGGAATTATTGTCTAATTTTTCATTTAACTGTTTGGAATTGTTGTCTAATTTTTCAATAGACTGTCTGGAATTGTTGTCTAATTTTTTATTAAGGTTGTCTTGTTTTTCGTTCTGTTGATTGACCTGTTCACTAAGTTGTTTGAAATCTTCACTAAATTGTTGTTTGAGATCTTCTTTATTATTGTCTAGTTTTTTATCAAGTTGTTTAAAAAATGCCATAATTTGATCCAACCCAATATTACCTACTCCATTCTCTGTACTGTTTGACGGTGTATTTGCAATTGTCGCGTTTTGTGTGACCATTTGGTCATTCTGTAATTTACAAAAAGGTTTATCAGTCGGATGTACACTGTCAGACACTGTTTCGGAATTAAATAAATCCGTCGTACTTTCAGTACACTGTCCATTTTCATTAGAAAAATTTGTCTGTACGTTACCTGAATTTTCCAAACCGGGTATGTTAAGCTGCGCAGCGCTCATTACAATAGGGCGCCCCGCGTCATCAATTGTCGTCAAATGAACAGAGGACACAATTGAGTTCGTTTGTTCATCATTAAGATAAAAATCATCATGAGTGGTTGGAACGCACTGATTGTCAGTGAATGCAGGATTGTCATCATTACAGTGCATGTCACAAGTACTATCGGTGAAGTTGTTTAAGTCGGTAATTCCATTCATTATACTTCACGATACACTATTCACAGTCCTTTGCGGCATTTTTACAATAGTCACTATTATTCACAAATGAAATAAGCACAATGCAAAAGGCAACAAACACAAATACAACCGAGCAACGAATTGCCGATGATCTGAGGAAAGAAAGTCATAAAATTAGTCAAAGCGTTGCGCCAAATGCAAATTATATTAAGTAAATAAGAGCAGATATCTGGCTACTTTTCAGAAGATTCTCAAAGAAATACGATCCTGGATCGGATGTCGCCAAGTGTAACCTCCCCGCAAAAATAAATGAAAATATTTAAATGTGAATAGTCATCGTGCTAAGTGTAACCTCCCCGTAATTATTTTTAAATGATATGAATTGAATGAAAATGCAAATAGAGCTAAATGTTAGCTTCCCACAGTAATAAAACTCAATGATAATAAAAAATGTGAAAAATGTTAAGTCCCTACAAAATTAACGTTAAGATCAACCTGCTAAATTTAATAAGGGCAGCTGCGCTGACCTTAGGCCCTGTGCAATAATTAACCTGATAAATTGATTCTGGGAGGAAAAGCATAGGAAATATTGTTTCAATTGTAATGATTATTTTCTTAAAACGATTGCTTTGAGAACAAAATTATTATTTGGGCAATTCTTGAACAAATTAATTACAGTTAACATACATTACATTATCAGATGTGCGCAATGCTGCTTCATTACCTTATTTAAAAATATACCCCGTCCCGAACCTTGACCAGAGACCCATGTCGACGCCCGCCGACTCCTCACACACAACTTCGACTCGCAACTGCAACTGCTCGCAACTGAACTACATGCTCTCGCGACTCGCTACGTACAAATACTGCACTCACGCGCGGACAAGCGCAGACTAGCAACGATAAATAACTCTCTGGTCAGAGATTCTGTCATGCCTCGCCATCGCTGGTTTATATGAGACGTAAGCGTTTCACAGGCAAAATTTTAATTATCAGTATCGTCAAAATTATCAGCAACAGCAAACACATTATGGTAACAATAGAGGTTTTTCTCCGCAACAGCATGAAAGCCAGCCGGTTAGCATACTTAACCAACAATGCAGTGTGCAGGGTCAGCCAGGCTTTAATGTTTCGCCGCGTGCACATATAGTCTCAGCTCCAACAAGTAGTAACGCACGGCAGGAAGGAAATAACTACGTACAGAAAACACAGTATTTCAATTCCTATCGCACTGCACCGTATAGAAATGACTATCATGACAGACGTAAAAGCAATGAGCACAATTATCAACATACGTTTAATAACAGTCGGTCTTATCAGCAGCAAGAACATCCGCCACAACATATAATCATGAATGAACCAGACAGTAGATATCATCCCGAACGTAATACGTCAGGAAGAAATAATAGAACAGTTCAAATAGTCGAAATGTCACAGAATCCTCCTGATAATATTAACACGTCAGATAGAAATTTGAGTGAGAAGTATGACCTGCAATACAAAGTGATAAATGCGTCTGTAATTTAACGTCTACTTCTTTACTCGATACTGCTCCTTTTACTTTCGTTTTGCCTAATGGTAATGTAGGATAGGTATTCTCTTTGTTACACTCGTTAAAAGTTTCTTCATTTATTACTGACATAGGTGATCCGGAATCGATTACTGCTGAAAATTTCGATGACCCAATTTTAATTTCGATGACAGGGTGAGAAATGCAAAATTTTAATTATCAGTATCGTCAAAATTATCAGCAACAGCAAACACATTATGGTAACAATAGAGGTTTTTCTCCGCAACAGCATGAAAGCCAGCCGGTTAGCATACTTAACCAACAATGCAGTGTGCAAGGTCAGCCAGGCTTTAATGTTTCGCCGCGTGCACATATAGTCTCAGCTCCAACAAGTAGTAACGCACGGCAGGAAGGAAATAACTACGTACAGAAAACACAGTATTTCAATTCCTATCGCACTGCACCGTATAGAAATGACTATCATGACAGACGTAAAAGCAATGAGCACAATTATCAACATACGTTTAATAACAGTCGGTCTTATCAGCAGCAAGGACATCCGCCACAACATATAATCATGAATGAACCAGACAGTAGATATCATCCCGAACGTAATACGTCAGGAAGAAATAATAGAACAGTTCAAATAGTCGAAATGTCACAGAATCCTCCTGATAATATTAACACGTCAGATAGAATTTGACTAGATACTGTACAGGTCGCATCTTCCAGTAACACAAGAACTACTTTAGACACGCAGAATGTAGTTCACGAAAATGTTATTACTTTTGACGACATCCGAGACACTCTTTTGCAGGAAAGAACAGTTGTTCAAAAAACCATTTCACACCCTGTCATCGCAGTTAAAATTGGATCATCGAAATTTTCAGCAGTAATCGATTCTGGATCACCTATGTCAGTTATAAATGAAGAAACTTTCAACGAGTGTAACAAAGAAAATAGCTATCCTACGTTACCATTAGGCAAAATGAAAGTAAAAGGAGCAGTATCGAGTAAAGGAGTAGATGTTAAATTACAGACACATTTATCATTTTGTATTGCAGGTCATACATTTCACTCAAATTGTTGGACTGTTCCCTTATTGACGACACATTATTTCAGGTACGAATTTTCTGGTACAACACGATGCCATTATTGACTTTCAAAATTCCTATTTAATGTTGAAGGATGAAAATGTACAACTGGCCTTAGAATTTCAGCACTCTTTATCTGCGGAAGAACAAACAATTAATAGTACAGAGGTCATTTCCGTATCACGTAGCATAGACTGTAATTCCACATTGTTCACAGATACGTACGTACACAACTATAATACTCCAGACGATTTCTGATAATGTTAAACAGAGTAGTGCAAATACAGACGACGAACGCACGCAACTACACAAAATTCTTTTACAGCAAGCTCCAGTTTTTGGCAACGTTCCTGGTACTATGTCCGGTTTCATGTATGAATTTCAAGTCAAAAAGCACAACACATTTAAAGCCAAACATTATCCCATTCGGTATATTCACAGAGAACAAGTTAAGAAAGAATTGCAAGCTATGCTTGACCAAGGAATTATTGAACCGGCAGTTAGTCCGTACATAAACCCGCTCCATATTGTTAAGAAAAAGGATGGCTCATTTCGCCTCGTACTTGATTCGCGTCACATCAATGACATTATTATTAATGAAACAGATCGATCACAGACACTAGAAGAACTTCTACAGAAATTTCACGGTACTGCTATTTATTCCATATTAGATTTGAAATCGGGATTTTGGCAAATTCAGCTCCATCCAAACTGCAGAAAGTACACAGCATTTCTCTGTTTTGGTGACTGTTATCAATTTTGCAAATTACCATTCGGTTTAACTACTTCTTCTGCAACGTTTATTCGCAGTTTGAATACAATACTTCCGACACAACTTAAAGACAGAATTACAACTTACGTAGACGACATTCTTATTGCAGAAGCTAACTGGTCTGAACACAATTTGATTCTTGAACGACTGTTGCAAACTTTTCATGCACAAGGACTCACAGTTAATCTCAGTAAATCGCACTTTTGGTAAAACTTCTATAAAATTTCTTGGACATGTAATTTCAGCAGAGGGCATTACGCCTGACCGGGAAAAACTTCAAGCTTTACGTGACATTACTGTTCTTACGACGAAAAAACAACTACGCAGCTTTTTCGGATTAATTAACTTTTTTCGTAAATTTATTCATTACTCTGCTTTAGGCACCCCTAGATTATGTCAATTCACAGGTAAAAACACTATTTGGTCCTGGGACAAGCAAGCACATTCTGAAGTTATGAACCTGAAACATGCTTTGTTGAATGCACCACTTTTATCGCACCCAGATCTTACTAGAAATTTTTCCATTGCCACCGACAGTTCTAACACCGCTTTAGACGTACATATTTTTCAGGAAATTGAAGAAGATGGCTGTACAGTAATTAAAAACATCGCATTTTGCAAGTCGCATTTTGTCACCTGCTGAACGAAATTATTCTGTTACAGAACTTGAAACGTTATGTGTTGTATGGGCTATTACCAGATTTAGGCATTTTCTTTATGGAAGACATACCACCGTTTACACATACCATAGAGCAATACAATTTTTACTTTCGGCTAAATTTACTCACGACAGATTAAGCAGATGGAAACCTTATCTACAGGAATTTAATTTTACAATTGTTCACATTCCCGGCACACAAAATATTGTAACAGAGGCACTATCCCGTTCTCTCAGCACCAATCAGCAAGAAATCCCAACCAACTTCTGCAAAGCAAATTTCAGCGTCATGTACATTCAACAAGTTGCATTTGAAAATTTTATTTCGTCGTCATTACAAGACATAGCACAAGAGCAGAGTAAAGACAATGTACGAAAAGAGATTAAACACCTCTGGCAAGATAGGAATAATGTTACCATTAGAAACTATTACACTGTACGCAATGACATTTTGTTTCGCCGCTCTCATCCTGACAGGAACAATTGGTTATTATGCATTCCTGACGAACTTGTTAAAAAATTAATCTGGTATACTCATTTAAGTTACGCACATTACGGAGCCAGAAATTGTTTTCTTATACTGAGACAGAACCGTCATTTTACCAACATGGAGAAACGCATACGACGAGTTTTAGTGTCATGTAAAATCTGTCAGAAAGCTAAGTCAGACACAACTTCACATATTCCTCCATTACATCCCATTGTACCTGTTAAATTGAGACATATGGCCGCTGTAGACATTTTTGGTCCGATACCCAGAACTAATAGAGGTTTTTGCTACATCTTTGTCGCTGTTGAACTCACTTCAAAATTTGTTAACTTCACTTCGTTACGCAAAGCTACTGCTAAAACTGTTTCGAAAGCATTTGTAAAACATTTTCTATTTCAGGTACGGTATGTGTTGAAAGTAATTTCCGACAATGGACCACAGTTTCGATCTGCTATATGGACACATATGTTACGAGCTAGAAACATTTCTCCGATCTATATATCCAGGTACCATGCTTCTTCGAACCCTTGTGAACGATTAATGAAAGAAATTGGTAACCTGTGTAGAATTTACTGCCATAAAAGACATATTGATTGGGACACACACATACTCTCATTCCAGGATGTAATTAATTCCATACCAAATGAATCCACTATGCTATCTCCGTCTGTTATACTGAAAAATGTTGAACTACCTAACAAAATTAAAGAATTAGTAAACTTTCCTACATCTCGTCAGCTACGACACCGTGAAATAATTGACATTGCGCTGAACAACATCAAACGTGCCGCAGAGCGCCGGAGAAGACAGCAAAAACAGGTTTGTACACGCCGTGACTTTCACATTGGACAGTAGATATTAGTACGTACACACTATTTATCCAATAGAGTAAAAGGTAGATGCAGTAAATTTGAACTTCTATACGCAGGTCCATGTCGGATTCGCAGCATTCCTCACCCCAATATTGTACACGTCGAAACTGTGAGAACCAGAAAAACCAAAGGAAACCACCACATATCGAATATCAAACCTTTTATTGAATGAAGATACTTTATGATTTAACGTGCTGTAATGCCATTTGTTTATTTTTATGACTACTTATGCAATTATATTCACATGATTACTTACTGATGATTGTCGTATTTTTTCTTGGCAAGTGCCCGGCAAGGTAAAGTTAGCAGGTCGCTCTTCTTGTCGTTACACATCAGACCGTGCATATTTTTTCAGATGAACTTACACATTTTATTACCATTTATGCAATTATGTTTATGTGACTGCTTACTGATGATTGTCATATTTTTCTTGGCAAGTGCCCAGCAAGGTAAAGTTAGCAGGTCGCTCTTCTTGTTGTTACACATCAGACCGTGCATATTTTTCATTTTTATGTGTGTATGATTGTTTCTCCTGTTTTGTTTGTATGCACTATGAAATAGTTAAGATACAGCAAACACCAGTAGACTTTGACATTTTTGCCTTATGATATCTCAACATCGTGACTACTTTACTTCTTTTTTTTTTGGTGCTATATTGTGATACACTGGGTACATATTTGCCTCTGAAAACCATCTATGTTTTTGACATATTACGTTTTCTGTCATGCTATGCTGTATGCTCAATTATGCTACTATAAACCAGTTTTTATCTAATGGGTACATGAATTAAATGCAAGACATTAATCTTTGTTCATCATTTTCAGAAAGAAATAACGTGTAAAAGAAATAAATTAAACAGAAATGGGAATTTTACCTTCGGAATGAACGAAAGAGGATGCAATACTTCGTGAGGAAGAGTAAATGGATCAGGATTAACAAGCATTAACAAGAATATACTATACACATCGTAGAATAGCGGTCTTAACTAATTTTTTCTTTCAGAATACAAGGCGATTGATGCAGGCTGTCAGACAGAACTACACATCTTAGTTTTAGTGATGAAATATGCTAGAAATAAGGAATAGTTGTGTAATGAGTAATGAAGTGACTTTTTTGCAGATGATAATGAATGATGATGAATAATGATGAAGAATATGCTACTATGGATAATAAAGTTTTTCTTTACAGGCGATGACACTAATGGAGTTATGGTGATTTGGATAATGAAGTTTTTCTTTGCAGATGAAAATAATGATGAAGTTTATATATTTGCTGTTAGTTAAGAAATGCTATGTAGTTATTTAAGTATTTGTTCCAGTTCGTTTTGACAGTATCTGTTATATTGCATAGTATGATGACTGAAGGTTTTGGAAAGGACAGCTAGGGAACACATTTTTTTTATACACATTTCACTACCTGTTAATACGAAGTTCACTACTCTTCAGCATAAAATGCATTTCTTCTTTCAGTTTAATAATCCATTTTTGCATTTTTGCAGGAGAAATTATTTATGAAATTAATGTGCTATAAGCAGTTGTCCATTAAACCTATGTCATTTATGAATGTGATTACATATACTCTACTTGTTTCATAATCTTGCTACAGCTGACTCATAACGAATGACGTTACACACCTTCATTTGCAGCAACAACTCAAAAGCAAATATTTTCATTCTTCAGTAATTACCCAACGCAATGCATTACTTAAAAAAATATATATATAATGCTCTGTAATTAGGCAAAGAATGCCAATGTTCTCTGTAAAACGATTTATGTACATTATTCTGTAATACTATGTCATTTATTAACTTTTGTTTTCAATGATGACTTCTGATGGTTTATAATTGGGCAATGAGTGCCAATGTTCTCTGTAAAACGACTGATGAACATTATTCTGTTATACTATGTCATTTATTAGCTCCTGTTTTCAATGATGACTTCTGATGGTTTATAATCAGGCAATGAGTGCCAATGTCCTCTGTAAAACGATTTATGTACATTATTCTGTAATACTATGTCATTTATTAGCTCCTGTTTTCAATGATGATTTCTGATGGTTTATAATTAGGCAATGAGTGCCAATGTTCTCTGTAAAACGATTTATGTACATTATTCTGTAATACTATGTCATTTATTAGCTCCTGTTTTCAGTGATGACCTCTGATGGTTTATAATTAGGCAATGAGTGCCAATGTTCTCTGTAAAACGACTCATGAACATTATTCTGTAATACTATATTTATTAGCTCCTGTTTTCAATTATGAGTTCTGATGATTTATAATTAGGCAATGAGTGCCAATGCTCTCTGTAAAACGATTTATGTACATTATTCTGTAATACTATGCCACTTATTAGCTCCTGTTTTCAATGATGACTTCTGAAGATTTATAATTAGGCAATGAGTGCCAATGTTCTCTGTAAAACGACTCATGAACATTATTCTGTAATACTATGTCATTTATTACCTCCTGTTTTCAGTGATGACTTCTGATGGTTTGTAATTAGGCAATGATTGCCAATGTTCTCTGTAAAACGATTTATGTACATTATTCTGTAATACTATGTCATTTATTATCTCCTGTTTTCAATGATGACTTCTGATGGTTTATAATTAAGGAATGAGTGCCAATGTTCTCTGTAAAACAACTCATGAACATTATTCTTTAATACTACATACATGGTACAGAAATGTTCAATAACTGGGCAATGAGTGCCACCAGCTATTAGTGTAATTCTCAATGAAGACTAGTATGTAACTTAATGTCCTTCGCCTTCTGACCTAATTACCTGGAATTACTGCAATATCCGTTTGTCCTGTATGTCCTCATGATCATGGAGCACTATATTTGGTTTTTGCACTAATTCTACGTTGGTGTACCTTGCAAGAGCGTGGTGTTGACACGACATGCTGTCCACTACCGTGAGCCATGGAGATGCTATTATGGTCCCACTGTTTGGTGTACCTAATGTACTACCAAAATGATAACATGGAATATTACTACGACATTTCAGTGTCTTGGCTACTCTGATTCATACTTCTGGGAAAAGAACTTCAGATTGTCTCACTTGGTGTTGTGCTTCTGCAGAAAGATATGGACTTTCAGTGCAGCTGCGTGCAACCTAAAGTGCTACAACCATGATGCAATCCTTCCCTTTCCTATCATAATTCTTGTAACGTAGTGAAAATCATTTTTCTAACATGATTTATACTCATTGCATATACATTTTTTTGATTTGCTGATATGTTCTGCACTACAGTACGTGTGCACTTTTGCCATTTGTTAATATGTTTTGTACTCATGGTGTATATATTTTGTCATTATCTGATATGTTCTGTGCTCGGTGCATGGGCACTATATTTATTTCATGTTCTATACCTATATATATCTGTATTCTGTGATTGTAAAGTTAGTTAGTAAAAAAAAATTGTTTATCATGGCAGGTCCAAATGAATCACCATCGCTGCTAAATTTTTGTCCCCCCAGTGGAGGGTTATGAAACACGTATGTATTCATTACCAGCGATGGCGAGGAATGACAGAATCTCTGACCAGAGAGTTATTTATCGTTGCTAGTCTGCGCTTGACCGCGCGAGTCGTCAGTAGTAGCATGTAGCGAGTCGGCAGGAACAGTTGCGTGTAGCGAGTCGGCAGTAGAAGTCAGTCTGCGCTAGTCTGCGCGAGTCTGTAGTAGTAGTCAGTGGGCAGTAGTAGTAGCGAGTGGACAGTCGTACTGAGCAGACGTCGGCATGCGTCGGCGGCGTGCTCTTCTTGCGACTCTGGTCAGGATTGTGGTGGACGATGAGCATTGTTGTAGAAGGTAATGAAGCAGCATTGCGCACATCTAGTAATGTATGTTAATTGTAATTAATTTGATAAAAAATAACCCAATAATAATTTTTTTTATAAAGTAACTCTTTTAAAGAAAAACATTCATTTCAATTTAATGAATATTTCTTATGCATTTCCTCCAAGAATCAAAATTAGATAAACGCCAGCCTTGCACGAAGCTGTGTCGATAAATAAGAGCAGATATAGATGCAGTTTTTTATTGAGGTAAGAATTTTGCTTTTGTTATTCAGAATACAGGGCCGAAGGTCAGCGCTGCTGTCCTTATAAAATTTATCAGGTTTAATTATTTCACAGGGCCGAAGGTCAGCACTGCTGCCCTTATAAAATTTAACAGGTTTAATTATTTCTGTTCAGATGTTACATTCAGTTCATGGTTCATTATCTAATTACTATTATTATTGTGTGGTTTTGGTCAATTTTCATTTATCATTTTTGTTGGGAGGTTACGTTTGGACCATTATTATTCCTTAATTTTGTGGGGAGTTAACATTTGGCTCACTTTTTTATTATTTTCTGCGGGAAGGTTACAATAGTACGACAGTGCTCTTTTAGATAAGCCCTGTTGCTGCCATTCACGGGCAGGCAAGCCAGCAACTTAGTGACGCCAGTAAATCGAATAACAAATGGGACAGTAGTACCGCAAAGAAAAGATGTCAAGTAATAAACGGCATGAACACGAGCCGTTCACTGTTCAAGCTGTCCCCCTGAAACAGGAACCTGGGGGTCACATACCGAAATGAAATTGACTGGCAGCTCCTTAATGAAAGCTAAGGACAATGGCCATGAAAAAGCCCCAGTGAGACACTCGCTCGGACCCATCCATGCAGAGGGAACACCTGCCCACTGGGCACCCGACATCCCTGCACCAGGAAGGGACGGACCTAAGTCCCGCAAGATGACCAATTCAGGTACCATTTGTAGCTCAACAACTAAAAGAAGTGATATACCCTCTCGAAGCCAAACAGACAGAGGGAACAAATGTCGCTAGGCAACCCGGCATCTTTGTACTAAAGAAGGTACCGAGCTAAGCCCCACAAGATGACCAACTCCAAAAACTATCCGAAGTTGACAACGAAAAGAGCTACCAGAATTTAAGGCAATAAGATGATATCTGGGAACTAATGCATTAGCTGTGCCCGCACCCTGTCTAACTGACTGCCACTAGGTTGAGTGATTTGCAAAACACAAATGGTGTCCTCAAGGCCCCTAATAGCATTAAACAAAACTCAATGGCTATTTCTGTCGCACCCACCATACCCAGCGTGACGTCAACAGGGTGAAGAATGGTAGCACGCAAACGGGCTACCATTCGACTGTCCTCTATAGACTGGCGCCTTATCGCCAACTCATAAACAAGGTGGTCCTTCCTCAACTGGCCGATCCCTGTGCACTGCTTAACCGCCATTAAAATAGGTCAGCTGAAACAATCAACAAACAAGACAAGATCGTACAGCTCTAAGAGAAATACAGTTCAAACCAACAGTAACTGTAATGGCAATATCACAATCGTAGCCACGTTCTGCTACCATTTGAAAGCAGATTGGTAGGTACTCAGAGAGCGCATAGGATAAGGTTACGGTAGTGGATGGGGCCGTAAACAGTTACTGTCAGTTGCACAACCAAACACACAACTTTATCTTTCTAAGACCCACTTATTTACACATTGCTTCAAGGAGCACAATTAAAAATACGGCTGAAGGCCTAGCTAAAGAAAACTTCATATGCTTTCTGGGCTGAAGGCCGAAAACCACACCCAAAACAACTATGGCTGAAGGTCTAGCTTAGAAATCAAAAGCAATTAAAAATAGAAAGTAAAATTTAAATAAAAACCACGCAATCAAAACAAATAGCGGCTGAAGGCCTAAACTACACGTCTGAAGGACAACTATCATTAAAACGCATTACTAAACAATTTTGCTAACCAAGAAATTTCCTTTTATACTTACAACAGAATGGAAAAAGCCTAATTAATGAAATATTAACTTACTGCATTGCTGAAGGCCGCAAACAAATTTGAAACAATGGATGAAGGCCTCAACAACAAGTCAGACAAACAATTTAAAATAAACCCTTTCATTCTGACAAAAAAATTTTCCATTGACGAATACACACATCTGAAGGCCTTATTAAAACGGGTTCACATAAATCCTCGGCTGAAGGCCACACATAACACATCAAACAACTGATAGCTTACGACCTGGATTACAAATAATTTCAGATGGAACCAATTTAAGGAAAAAATTTCTTTGAAAAATAAAATCAATCATCAAAATTTTAATATGACATGGCTGAAGGCCTTTACGTAAATTTTAAAACAACAGAATTAATAGATGTCCGGAGGCCTCACACAATACTCCAAACTAACATCAAAATCACAATCTATAACAAATAGAGCAAAAGGTGCTCAGAAGTGTTCCAAGGGTCGGCCTGAGAAGGTAATTGAAACGTAAGGCGAGGTGAGACAGGTAGCCAAGAGTTGAAGTGGATGGCATCCCAAACAGGGACGGCCCAAGGACCGACCTACAATTTAACCAATTCCCTTCCGTCCCACCAATGGTACAACGATGGAAAAAAACGGCCAAGGACGAGGATACAAACAACACTACAGCTTCAGAAATTGGCCTCTAAAAACAGCCAAGAGAACAACAATCCTTGTAAGTAAAATATGAACCTAACAACTTAAATAGTTATCGAACTACACGCCGTGCCTGACAGCATCAACATGACGACGAAAGGCACAATGACAGAAAACTACGCTAACAACCAGGTCAGGTAACTGGGACGTTAACGGCCACGGGGTAAAAAATACTGCTGATGCACTTCACTGGTAAGTAACAGTCAGTTTAATAATTAATCACAATGTAGGAAGATGGCTGCAAGATTTCACTGACTTCAACACGTCATACGTTGCTGCTAGCCCGAATGGCCCAGGGAGCAACAACTCTCAAATGAAGGACGAGATGTCACAATAGTTGAGGTTTCATAACAGGTTAACTGATCACTCAACTTCAGCGTCCAGGTTTGGTGGGCAACGAACCTTGTCGCTCTCACAGCTAGCGCCTCACGATCCGACAGTCCATGCATGCCACCAGCGGTTCCATCCTAGCCTCTCGCCATGGAGACTTGCTCACTGCTCCGTCCCAATCGACTAACCACATCCAGCTCACAGGCAGCATTAAAATAACTGCTCAGTCAAAATCACACAAGCTACACACTGTTCCACGAAAACACTTCCACAAACAACTCGAACCATACTAAAACCAGTAACAGTGGAACAATGAAGACGAATCACAAGTCGCCACACACAGAGAACCCAGAAGCGGTCGGCGACCAAATACACATTGTCTGATGAGGCGACCGGCCGAAAGACCAACCGAGGTCGTCCCCACTTAAGTCATGTTTGTTGGCAATGGCTGGGTGGGTCATGGCTGTACGGACCTCACTGCTGCTCCGTCTCGACTGAACTCCCAAGACAATGACCCAGAAATACTATCGGTCACTCCAAATATAGTACGACAGTGTTCTTATCGATAAGCGCTGCTGATGCCACTCACGGGCAGGCAGGCCAGCATCTTAGTGACGCCAGTAAATCGAATAAGAAGCGGGACAACAATACTGCAAAGACAAGATGTCAACTAATAAACAGCACGAACATGAGCCGCGCACGTCTCAGTGACAGAATGTACATAACTGCAAATGAGCTCCAGAAGAGAAAGAGTAACGTCTTTAAAAACTTCGACGTTTCCACACTATAGAGGAAAACAAACAAAGTTTGTACAGTACAGACAAAATAGTTGTTTTCTTGTTTAATATACCGGCACCATAAAGATATATTCGTGCTCCATCAAACAAAAAAGGGGTGCAGAATGACGTCAGTATTATATCTCTGCAGCCAAATAGTGCACTGTTTATGATTCGGTGGCGTGCATGTGCACGCGCATTCTTAGTCTTTCCAATGTGGTTCATGGTTCCAGGTTTAAAAAGGCAGTTCTGGTACTAATATCTGTAAGAGTTGATTTCAAAGCCGATGTTGAAGCTATACCACTTCATCCAACTATGATTAAGAATCCAATGTATCTCCATGGTTGTGTGTCGTCTCGTTGTTCTAAAAATGGTTCTAAACACTTTGTGACTTAACATCTGAGATCGTCAGTCTCCTACACTTAGAACTATTTAAACCTAACTAACCTAAGGACATCACACACATCAACTTCGTCCAACTACGATTAAGAATCCATTTATCTCCATGGTTGCGTGTCGTCTCGTTGTTCAAAAAACGGTTCTAAGCACTATGGGATTTAACATCTGGGATCACCAGTTCCCTAGACTTAGAACTACTTAAACCTATCTAACCTAAGGACACCACACACATCCATACCCGAGGCAGGATTCGAACCTGTGACCGCAGCAGCAGCACGGTTCCGGACTGTAGCGCTTAGAACCCCTCGGCCATAAAGCCGGTTTGTCGTCTCGTTGTTCTGCAGGCTTGTACTATGGAAAGTAAGGAGTGGATGTTGTTTGGTGGCCGATACCCTCTTTCAGTAACACATTTGCTCGCGTGTATTAACAGGCTTCTTTATTAACATAATCAGAGAGCTACTTATCTCAAAGCAAGTTGTTGTGTTACGAGCTATCCTGTAATAGTCCATGTTGGCCTCACTGCTGGTGAAATACACATCCCGCTATGCACACTACTCTAATCGCTATGGGCTGCCTCAGGCTGAGAATCTGCTTGCGACTGCAACTGCCTGCGACAGCAAGTGATGGTCCTGGTAACTAACTAGATGACTGCCTGGTCCCTCCGGTCCGTGGTGGCGACCTAAATACTGGCGGACGAGAGGGCGTTAGCGGCGTGTTTCTTGTAAGTCTGTCGGTGGCCTCTATCGTGATAGATCCGTTTGCTCCGGTGCCTACTACAGATCTTCTCGCAGCCTATTTACCGATCGGAATTCCGCACCGTTGTCATGTAGTTATGCTGTGAACGACAACTGGGAGTAAAGCGAGGTGCTAGACGTAGAGATACGCCTGGAGTCGCAGCTGTGGAGGATGACCTAGTCACGAGCGTAACCCGCCCTGTGGCTCGCGAGGCAACAGGAACATCCTCCAGAAAACTTGCCAGCGCACACGTCCAGGCCTGAGTGCGTGTCCCGAGGCGATGACGGCGACGGCGCACTGTCCAAGCTAACAACACTGTCCAAGTACTGGAATTTCCTGTCCGTTGTAAGCAGTGAGGTGCTTGCTTGATTTAGAAAGACGTGCTGAACCTAACTGTTCGTGCGTGGCACGATTAAGGAAAGTTACTGAGGCATCAGTGTCTAATTGAAAGTTCGCCCGACGGCCAGCAGTTTGTAAGGAGACACACAATTTGTTAGAACATCGTTGCACAACACGAAGCCGAGATTGAGGCACAAGTGTAATCTTACTTTTGACAGTTGTAGATTTGTAAAACACAACGGTCAATGAATGACAACAAGCCTGTTGTTTCTCAGAGCGGGCAAAATTGTGCGTTTTTGTGCCGTTTGCAAACAAAATGCTTGGGCATGGCCTTTTTCCGTAGCTGAAGTTGCTTTAAGCGAAGGGCAAAACTGTCTTTTATAGCGAGGAAAACATATAATCCAAGCCTTTACTAAGCTGACCGGTCTGTTTACCAGTCTACGTGGCCGTCCGCGCGGCTTTGTACGCGCTCGTTGTTCTGAGTCTTTGGGGCGGTCGCGAGCAAGGGGCGACTCGACCCGACAAATCGGAGCCTGGTCAAACTTATCGGCGGCTATGGCACCCGTGTCGTATTGCTCTAAGATTTGCAATACTTGAGGAAGTGATGGATCTGAGCACTTGAAAATCTGTTCCCATATATTACTATTGGAGGCATTGAATGTTATTGCATCCCTAATCACTAAATCACTGTAAAAGTTGCCACAACTATGCTTAAATTTACACTTCCTACTCATGCCCGTTAATTATGTGTACCACTAACGGTACGTCTGTTCCAGCTTTTTACTGCAAGCAAAAGAACTGATTTATGGCTATAGCTACTTGGAGTTGTTGGTCATAGTATTTGGTTAATACAGCGATTACTTCGTCATAACTGAGTTAGTTGGGAGACGAAGGTGAAATAGTTTTTTTATTAGCCTGTACACTGGGATTCACAACAAAAGTACATCGGGCCTAACTGAAGTCCCAGAGGTATGCATGGTCTGAATCATGAAGAATTTAGTCGCTGGCAGCCGGTCCACGTCCTGCAGAAAGCGCTCACTTCGCTTCTTTCTCCCACATTCCTTTGTCTTCACTCCATTTTTAATTTCAACACACAACAAAGCTTTATGTACTGGATCCATTGTGTGTAAATGGGGATTTTGATGTTACTCTGTTACTCCCCTTTTCAAGGAAGGTTTTTCCGAGACAGATTAAGAGAACAGATATTTAGCTTCAAGTGACTACACATATCCAACCCTCTTAGCTACCAGATAAGATCTTATCAGACTGGGTGTTATTTATAACAGCTGTTGGCGGCTGATTTCTATGACCGCCAGTGGAGAACATAGAGCTAGATGCTGCATAGAAAGAACTCGTCTCCTATGAATCAAATTCTTTGTTGTCTGACTGTATCATGGTTTCGAACCCAGGTTTCTACCCACAGTTTATTTTTCTCTTGCTCCCTTCTGAAGCTTCCAATGGTGTTTGGTATACAGGAGGAAAATAAACTGTGGATGTAACCTGCGTCCGAATCCGTCATCCACCAAAGCAACAGAACATCGCATAGAAGACAAGGGCTGTCAATGGAGCAGCGGGCTCCACTTTCTTCACAAGAGCCCGTGGCAGTCGGTTGTTCCTTTATCGTTTATTATCTTTTCATTCTTTCATTTATTCTCCTTTCATTGGTAATAGCAGCGTCGAAACAGCACCTTCTCAATGGTATCCGCTACAGTACGCCACGTAACGTTTCATGAATGTATAACGAAATAATAAGTAATCAGTTGTATCTAAGAAATTTAATTACTGTAACGGTTTCGGGCAGTTAGCCCCCTTCTTCAGAATGTCAGTTGCATTATTTGCAAGTGTCAACAATAAGATGCAACCCATAGTCTCTGAACAGAAATAATGATAAATTGGTCAAGCAGGTCCGGTAGCAAGTCCTCCGCTTTCAGTGGACCTGAATCCATTGAATTTCTGCTTATGGGGACTTTTAAGACCATGTGGTGCATTCCCAAGTCATCGACACGGGCAAACGTTACACTGACGAGTGGATCAAAGTATGTGATGCAGCCCGGATGGGACCAGATATATTTGAAAGTGTGCTTGATTCAGTGTGGAGAAGGTATGAAGGATGTCCAGGATGCGTGGTAACCATATGCAACACTACCTATAGCGTCTACTTCTACGAAGCACACATAAGGCAACTTTTTCGCAACACCTAATTGTCTCTCACCATAACGCACAAGTTTGAAATTTGGGTCAAAGATTCGCTAGAACCTTCCTCTGCAGAGGTGCAAAACCGCGGCGTCACCCTCGGGCTCAGCGACGTTTGAAACATGAGGGTGTCGCCAAAAAAAAAAAAAAAAAAAAAAAAAAAAAAAAGACACGGCCGCAGCTCAGACGTTAATGGGAGCTTTACGGTAGGTTAACGGAGATATATTGGCACCACGTATCACCACAATTCCCCCCCAACCTCAGCGTGGACGTGTTGGAAAGGTCTTCACACACTTTCTTACTCATATTTCACCCAGCTGCCCTTTCTTGTTGCGGCTTCTGCGAATTAGGTCAGAACTGCGACAGCCGGAGTTGAAATCACATAGTTTTCTTATTGGTGGCCCAGAGAAACATTTGAAACACATCGCCGCTCAGAATCGATACGAACAGGTCTCAGAGTGTGGCATAAAGGGCGTCAGTGGAAACACCTCTTCCATTGGTGCGCTGATTCCAGCTCGTTTCTTAGATGGAACCCTTTACCATTTTATTCACCCACATCATAATGCAGTAGCATTCTCCCCCCGCCCCCCCCCCCCCCGTTCCCCCGTAATGACGCCACAGGAGGCCGTGGAACAGGAGTACTGAAAATGTACAGAAACTACAGAAACCATTTGCTGCTTCGGATCACGTTCAAATGTCTTAGACTGACGTTGAACGGTCTGTATACCAGAACAAAAATTGCACTCGCACCACACTCCAAAGGAGTCAGATCACGTTCCACGGGGTAGCAGCACCTCGATGTCTTCACAGTAAGTTTGAAACGCTCAGAGGCTGCCAGCAGCGTCGAACGCCATCGGAACTGCCCTGTTGCTGATCGCACTGCAGACTGTCGTTTTCGACGACGAGATACATGGGAATTATAGCCCTAGGGGAAGGGCTGGTTTCATTGACGCCATTTATGCCACGCTCTACGACCTTTTCATGTCGATCTTGAGTGGCAGTCTACCTGAAAAGTTCGCCTCTGGCACCCATAAGAAAAACCGCATGTTTTCAACGATAGGTGTCTCGGTTCTGACTTCCATCGCAGAGGAGGTGAAAGAAGGTGTGAAATGGGGATAGGAGGGGGTGTGACGACCTTTCCACAGTATGACGTGCCAACCGTGGCGATAGGTAGATTTCTGGCCAATTTTGGTGCCAATGTGACATTGTTAATCCAGCTTAAAGCTCACATGAACTCCTGAGCTTTCTGTTTGAAGCGTGTCTGAGCGCAAGGGTAATGGCGCATGCTACCACGCTGTTGCACCAATACGCAGGAAGAATGTAGGCAGCTTCGAGCCAAATTTCAACATTATGCGTCAGAAAGGAAGACAGTTGCGGACTTTCTAATAAGTTATCCTTTAATTTTGTTAAGCACTATCCTTTTGACCAGTACTATCTCCTGTTGCAATATGTGATACTTTTCTCAATCACACTATACTAGTGGTTCATCTATATTTATATTATAGCTAGTTCTTACAAATATGATCGTCAGAAAAGGCTAAAAACTAAATTAAACTGGATTCCTTCCACTCTTATGTAGGACTAAATCAACATCTCATATTTTGGTAACTATATACACAATAACTGTGGTCCCACTTGGATTAATTGCTTTATTTATGACTAGTATGAATAGAAAGACTTGTTTTTAAATCTCTGTTATGCCGATATTTTAGTTAAATTATTACTGCTCGTACTTTATGGCTATGCCCCTTGTTGAATGAAAAGTGATATATTTGTTTGACTCGCCTTCTTACCACCCGTACGTTAACGTTATGAGACGATTGTGATTAATGAGATGAAATCATAACATGTTTAACGAGAGTTTTACGAATTCTTAAATACCAGCTGCATAAAAGCACTGTGACTCCCTGACTTTTACCGCTTGCATTACTGGAGGTCTCGATCGCTGGCCTATGAAGATACTGCTAATGCTTCCAAGGGAACAAGAACGGACTCTTGCACGTGCACATGCACATGCTGTAAGTCTGCACATTCAAGAGGGTCTCCCTCCACCCCTCTGCACACACAAAAACACATACACACACAAACACACACACACACACACACACACACACACACACACACACATACACACACGCGCGCGCGCGCGTGCAAACATACACAAACACACAGGGGCGGCGAACGTGTCCCTGCGTTCATACACAAGTAGACTCACAATTACAATCCTAGCAGACACCCTTGCACTCTACATTCAGTTTAGATATGTTAGAAAACATTTGATAAACAGCAAAAAAGCAATTTTTAAAGAAGAATGTTACTGGGTGATCACAGAATGACAATAAGATGAATCAAATAGGCTGGAAAACATTAAATGCTCAAGATGAAAGATGACATCCTAAACAAATAATAAACGAAATTTTAAAAGCTTTATTAGCCTCTTCTCTCCGTCAGATGAAGTTTCCACTGAAATTTGCCACGCGGAGTGGTCGCGCGGCGCGCAACCCACCCATCATTTTGCACGACAATGCCCGGGCGCATACAGCGCAAGCTGTGGCTGCTCTGTTCGGTCGATGGCACTGGGAAGTACTGTACCACCCATCATACTCCCCGGACTTAAGTCCTTGTGACTTTGATTTGATTCTGAAGATGAAGGAACCACTTGGTGGCATTCGCTTCAGAACTGCTCCAGAGATTCGACAGTAGACCGCTCCTTCGCACCATCAATAGAAAAAGAAAAGGCTTTGCTAACCGTATTCTACGCCTTCCACATCGCTGGCAACTGGTTCTACACAAGGCTGGTGACTACTTTGATGGACAGTAACAGGTGAAAACACGCAACTCCTTTGTATCGGTTGTGAATAAATAGTTCCCACTATTTAAGTTCTAACCCTTGTGACTACAGGCCAAAGTGGGGCAGTTAAAATATTACAATAACTGCGCAAATTGCTGCTCCGCTGAGCTCGCTGCACCGGAATGGTATTCTCTTAAGGTGAGCCCACATTTCAACACTTAAAGGAATTCTATGTTTAGTCATTGTTTGATTCATTTGATCTGGCTTAAACATGTTGTGTTAGCTGTGGATGAATATTAGTAGAGGACAGTGCTCTCATATAGAATTGGTTCATACGATAATCTGATTGCTTTTGCCCCAACAAAGCACAGTACAATTGTTGTCAACTTGAGAAAGAGCCACTCGCCGTTGTGTATGGTATATCAAGTTCCACCAATGCTTGTACAGTTGACAATTCTGTTTGATTACAGATTGGGTTGTGTTCCTTTGGAGGAGGAGACCAGACAGCGAGGTCATCGGTGTCATCGGATTAGGGAAGGACGGGGAAGGAGGTCGGCCGTGCCCTTTCAAAGGAACCATCCCGGCATTTGCCTGGAGCGATTTAGGGAAATCACGGGAAACCTAAATCAAGACGGCCGAACGCGCGATTGAACTGTCGTCCTCCCGAATGCGAGTCCAGTGTGCTAGCCACTGCGCCACCTCGTTCGTTGATTACAGATCATCGTCCTTTAATGGCTTTGTTCAATCCAGCCAAGTATCTCCGCCCAGAGACAGTGCAAAAATTACAATGTTCAAAGACTGACTCATTGTCTCGTTGATGGGTCAGCACTGACACAGCGCTTCATTTTAGTAAACTGACGCTCGGGATTTTGAAATTATTGAGGTTTTCCTTTGATTTTCGGCATGTAGGTGGAACAACAGCTTCCAACCTGCCTGTTCGGGCAGTTTTGCAATACGTGCGACATGGGAGGCAATGTAGTTTGCAAGAAATTCTCCTCCCTGTGGTGCGTCGCTGCTTTCTGTGTCGTAACATGCTATCCGGTTTATATATACATACAGAGGTATACATACAGAGGATGAGGACGCGTGGTGGGTTGTGATTCCTTGCTCCCTCCAGTACGTAGTTTTGTCTCTTGTACACTCAGTTCACTGGGGAATAGTTCTCACAAAGCAACTCGCCCAACGTTTTTGTACTTCGCAGGGTATGGACGGTCAGGTTCAGCAAATTACCTCTTATGGTAATGCTTGTTGAGAGCATCAGAACAATCTAATCTTTCTAATGGCCACACCAATTGGGACCGTGATAATGCTTGCAGATTGATTTCGTGGGTTCATTCTGGCACACTCGATGGTTGTTGGTGGTAGTCATATCCCCTAAATTCCCATTTGGTGTACTTATGAAATGCACCAGTACTATTAGTACTTTACTGACTGTGTCCTCCATTATTTGTCTTGAAGGCATTCCCAAGTTCCTTATCTCAGACAATCCATCCCTTTTCACGTCAACCGATTTTCAGCAGTTTTTTTGCTGACAGCGACATAATCCATGTAAGTACCGCTGTTACACACCCTCATCTAACGGTGGAGCTCTACGGATCGATGGAACATGCAAAAGTCATATGGAGAAAGTCTGTTGCTACCATACATGAGAGCAACCCTTAAATATTATTTTTCTCCTACCACTCCTAGCCGTTTGACAAAGTCACCAGCAAAAATACCATGTAGTCGTCATCACGGTATCCTGTGGCGTGTTCTGCAACTGCTACAGAAACGGATTGTTCCGCTAATTCAGACACGTTCAACCACCAGCCAATGATTTTCTCGAAGTTTCTGACAAGGAAAAGCGTTTGGAGCATGGAGCCATTGTTGAAGATTTGGGCCCTCAAATTATGCAGTTCACGGTTGCTCTGGGCTTCACTGACCTGACCAGTTTGCTGCGGCACTCTTACTGTATGTCAGTGATTCTGCCGCCGCAGGATATTTACCCACAGCATCAGCAAGCCGCTGGTGTCCGCAACAGCAATCATTCCCACCTCTCTGCCTGTTGCGGTGGGCGCTATGCCACACAGTGCTAATGGAGGTCGATGTCGTGCCGCCGCAACCAGACAACAATGATATCGCAGCCAGTCCTGCAAGCATAGCCGCTGTCTATGGAGGCGCCTATTCTGCACGACAGCCGTCAGGCTCCGAGCGAGTTCCGCCCGTTGTCATCCCGACCACAGTGACTGCGTCGCCGGATACTGGTGCGCATCCTGTGACCGGTAATTCGGCCAGTAGTTCTGATCACTCACAAGTTGAATATCGAGGTGCGGACAGGTGTCTCCTCATCTGCGTTGTCATTCAGGACAGGCCCCCGCCGTCGTGACGTGATCCATCTCCGCAAGGCGACGGTGCGATGGTTTCGGAAGGGGGTGGAGGGTCGGGGGAAGGAATGTGGTGTCGAGTGAGGTCCCATGGTAAATTGATACTTCGCGACAGAACCAACAGTTAAAGTCAGTCGCTTCGTGATGCAGCCATGAACTGAAAACGTCGACGCAGACAAGCTCTCGATAGGTTCTCTATACTGCCGCTCCTGGAAGTCTGCTTTCGTCAGAACGCAGCGCCGCTCGCCCGCCACTGACATCAGCCTCACCGTAGTTCAGGTACAGGAGCGAGCTGGTCTCTTGGTCAGAGCAGAGTGCCAAAGTTCAGAGTTAAATAATATTTCACTGTCATGTCTGGGTGAGAACATTTCTATGTAGAACAATTATTCAGTACAAGAACTGTAACCATTGCGACAACAGCAGTGCTATTATTATGTTTAAAGAACAATTTTCCATTGAGTGTGTTGTGGGGTTGCGAATCTTTATTACGTATTATTGTCTCAAAAATGGTCATGATTGTCTTCCAAACTATTAAAACAATAGAAAAGTCGTATTAGTTCGTTACGACATACATATTTGTCAGTTTAAAGCAAACCTGGCTGGAAGAGAATAAGGCCGCACGGGGTAGCCGCCCGGTCTGGGGCACCTTGTCACGGTCCGTACGGCTCCCTCCGTCGGAGGTTCGAGTCCTCCCTCGGACATGGGTGTGCGTGTTGGGACCTATGACCTCAGCAGTTTGGTCCCATAAGACATTACCATATATTTCCAATTTTGGAGGAGAATAAACACTGAAGCCAGCAGCACGGTAAATGTATAAAAGCTACTAACAAGGGAACCTCCCCATCGCACCCCCCTCAGATTTAGTTATAAGTTGGCACAGTGGATAGGCCTTGAAAAACTGAACACAGATCAATTGAGAAAACAGGAAGAAGTTCTGTGGAACTGTGAAAAAATAAGCAAAAATATACAAACTGAGTAGTTCATGCGAAGATATGCAACATCAAGGACACCAGGAACGCCGGAGCGCCGTGGTCTCGTGGTAACGCGAGCAGCTGCGGAACGAAAGGTCCTTGGTTTGAATCTCCCATCGAGTGAAAAGTTTAATTTTTTATTTTCAGTTTATGTGACAAACTCTTATGTTTTCATCACTTTTTTGGGAGTGATTATCACATCCACAAGAAAACCTAAATCGGGCAAGGTAGAAGAATCTTTTTACCCATTCGCCAAGTGTACAAGTTAGGTGGGTCGACATCATATTCCTGTCATGTGACGCACATGCCGTCACCAGTGTCGTATAGAATACATCAGATGTGTTTTCCTGTGGAGGAATCGGTTGACCTATGACCTTGCGATCAAATGTTTTCGGTTCCCATTGGAGAGGCACGTCCTTTCGTCTACTAATCGCACGGTTTTGCGATGCGGTCGCAAAACACGGATACTAAACTTATTACAGTGAACGGAGACGTCAATGAACGAACGGACAGATAATAACTACGCAAAAATAAAGAAAGTAAAATTTTCACTCGAGGGAAGACTTGAACCAAGGACCTCTCCTTCTGCAGCTGCTCATGCTACCACAGGACCACGGAGCACCTGGGCTCACGTTCTTCTTGATGTTGCTTATGAGGCCCATGCACTACGCAGTTGGTATATTTTGCTTATTTTTTCACAGTTCCTCACAACTTCTTCCTGTTTTCTCAATTGATCTGTGTTCAGTTTTTCAAGGCCTATCCACTGTGCCAACTTATAACTAAATCTGAGGGGGGTGCGATGGGGAGGTTCCCTTGTAAGTACAATCACTAGTGACAAATAAAAAGAATTTTGATATATACATGGTGTCGCATCTAATTTTGTCACTTCATACTTTTTCGAAATGAAACAAAATGACAAAAATGCAATTGGCCAGGCTTGCATTTATGTCATGAGCTCACAAAGTGGACAGAACGCGCAATCCCTACAAGTAAACAAACATCACTTTCAACTCAAAGTTAGGCCTTTTTAAACGATACATATTCGTTTTATTTTCTCTCATAATGAAAGCTAGAGGTACAACAAGTGATGGCAGATTTGGTTTTACTGTTGTAAACCTCATCCATTCTGAAACACTTAGATTTTAAAGGATGGCAATGGCGTCATAGTTTTTGTCGTAATGATGTAATGGTATAATGCGGGTTGCCTGCACTGTCGTGAAGCCCGCTGTAGGCAACCCTCGCTCTGCGAATTACAGCAGAAGCTGTGGCGCTGTTGCCGTTCTGTAAAGTCCACGTATTTCAAAAGATATGAGGTATAGAACAATGAAAACAAGTCTGCCGTCACCAACTGCACCTCTGATTTTCATTTAGGTAGAAAAAACATATCGATGCCATCTAAGAAAAATGTATTTTTGTGGCGAAAGTGATGTTTGTTTACACTTATAGATTGTGAATTCCTGTCCATTTTGTCGGCGGTTGACGTATGTACACCCCTGGCCAGTTGCAGTTTTCAATTCTGTTTCGTTTCGGACATACATGAGTTTGCAGAGATAGGTGGGATTCCCTGTATATGCATACCGTATTTTACACTAGTCATTGTGTTAAAATAGGTATTATTTCGAGGGTTACTGTGGTATTGTGTCACAATTCAAGTTCCTCGCCGCTCATTACCAGGCATCGTTGCTTCGGTAGTTTTGTCATCTCCTCTCTTGATACCAGAATTTCGACAGTGCCACACAGAATCAAGAAGCTTGGGACATGGCGTCTGGAAATCAGTCTGGAGGGGGCACGAGATCAGAGTGGACCTGAAGCGTGTGCCTGTGGAGGTGAGGGGCAAGTGGCGGCTGAAGACTAAAGACAGATAAGAACCTAGTGCTCGGAGAATGTTATCGCTGGAGTTGTGTGTTCTGGTGCCTAGTAAGAATGCGCCTGGAATGGGAGGACGTGACAGCACATAGTATTCTGAGTCCCATGCTCAAGACTGCTCAAGGAAGCTTTCATTTCTTGCAGTGTGCAGTTACCATCTTCTTGTTGCCAGTCATGAATTCCTATGAGTTAACACGTTGATTGTGCTTAGATAAGTGCTAGTTGTATTATTCTTGATACTGTGTGGCTTATTGCAAACAACGTACTCGCAGATGTTTTACAGGCACTATTGTTAGTCCAAAGAGACATTGTTTATTTTTCTCAGCGTAATGGCAACTTGTGTGTTGGAAAGACGTTGTGGTAGATTAATGTTTATACTGGTAAAACATTATTTCTTGAGCTACTAAGTTTTTGGTTCAAGTATTGCACTAACTCTTCCCATTAGTGTTTAGCTGGGTCAGTATATCGTCATCAGCTCCTGTTCAGATCTCTGGAACAAGAAAACGACTGACTAACTAACGAACTAACTGTTTGATATTATTCGGCTGGGTTAGACGACATGTGTGTACGATAAAGCTGGTTTTCAGAGAATATTGTTTCAAGCCGGGATTGTGTGTGTGTGTGTGTGTGTGTGTGTGTGTATGTTGTGTGTACCTTGTTGGGCTCTGACATCCTATGTTTATTTTCTGTCGTGCAAATGTTAATATGTTAATTGTGTTGGCATGTTCTGCTCTTAGGTCAATTGCTCCACGAACAATACGAGACTGGAATAGAAGAGAGAACCGACAGAGGTACTCAAAGTGCACTCCGCCACACACCGTCAGGTGGCTTGCGGAGTTTGGATGTATATGTAGATGTAGATATTGGCTCTGCCTTATTGATTTATTTTCTAAGTGAGATTTCTAACATTTTGAGTTGGAACTCAGGTGTGAATTAAGAGATATTGTAACATACCTTGGAAGTGTGATTTAGTACCACGGTTATTTCTGCTACAGATTTCGTCGTAACTCCATGAAAGATTGTTGAAACTGTAGTTTTGGATAGTATTACTAAATGTGATCCAGAAAAACCATCATTGTTTTAAATAACCTTTTTGGAGTGTTTCTCACAATATTTTGGTAACTGTGTTCCGTAATAGCTTTGTCAATGAATGACACTGTTAATTTTGAATTACGCCTTTATAACCTCCAACCATTTCCAGTCCACAGACTATGTTAGTGCTTATAATTTCCACTGTACGAGAGACTTCTATGATGATCCTTCTGTAGCTGATATTAATGAAGTGATATATTTCAATGTTTTTGCACTAAGAATAAAGCAACTAACAAAATTTGTTTTTTTTGTCGGTAGTTATTCTTTGCTTGTCGGAATCGCGATGGCGCTGTCATACCCGACCAGCAGACAAGAAGACGCCAACAGCTGCGGAATACTCTTCATTTAACACCAGATTCCAGTGGCTCATTGTAGAAGAGAGGTGTGAAGACCCATCCCAAGGACACAGCCAGGCACCGGCCTCCAACTTTCGTGAAGGAGTTCAACGGTAGTGTGCTGATGCAGCTGGGTGTTGACTAGGGATCTGGTGGTCATGGCCCCTGCGACTTGGCAGGTACACGCAGGCGTTGTCCAGAGAGCACTTAGAGTAGTGGTGCAGCGTGGCCACATAGGCGACCCCAATGGTTACGGCTACTCAGCTAAAGAGAGTCGTAGTGAATAGTGTACCATCTGATTTGGTGGTCAACATATCAGAGAAAAGAGCTACAGTTGCTCTATATCTTGTGTACAATGTACACTGTTGCATTTGCCCACAAGCAAAAAGACAAAAAAATTAATTTCTGAACTGAATCGCGGGTGGAATGGCATGTATGAACTGGGGCTTTAAAGAGGCTAAGAAATCCAGTGCATTTGGTCTCCCAGTATTTCTGTAAACAATAACGTAACAAAAACTCAAAATCAAATTGAGTCTTCCCCTGCTCGTCTTTATCTGTCCAGTTCTGACGTAACATAGCGCTGGAAAATACCATACATTCTTTGCTCTGCTTCAGGATTAAAGTTTTATGTAACTATTTTCGGTGAACGAATGTGAGAAACGTAGACCGCACTGCGGATGGAGATCCTATATGTCTACATTGAAAAAAAAAAATGGTTGCAGTAGCATCTTTAGAACCACAGAAGTGAACTGTATTGACTGGAATTACATGGAATGGTATCTTAGCTTTAGGTGGCTAAACGATCTTCTGTAAGTCTTGTGGAACAAAGGCTTGCGTACTTTTTTAGTTTCTCAATAATTTTGAAAACTATGTCGCGACTCAGAAAGATGTGACCACTCATGAAAGATTGTGTCCTGTCTCTTCAGATTATTCTAGGCTAAATGGAGGGCACACTGACGCTTGGCACTTGGAACAGAAGAAAGGATCGGCACAAACACCATGCACCCTCCAGTAATGAATGTTTGAAACATTTTCTCCATGATCTGACATTTGAAACAGTCTAGTAACATGCAACAGAGTACCGAGGGCACAAGAGTACCGAAAACGTATTTTGCTAAATAAATGGCACTTATATCACTATTTCTCTCTTCATCTGACTTTCAATGCTTGACAGCGTCACAATTTTGGTATTTCTACAAAGTAGCTCGTTAAATTGCCTTCAGAAAATTCAGTTATTATTTCTCACCTTACACTGAAGGTCATCAGACTACAATAATAATTTAAATCAGTTCTGCACAAATGAATAGCTCCACTTATCAAATTAACTTTACTGAAAACTGTTGATAGAAATACACATAACATTTTAAAACATCGTTTACATTTCAAAATCCTGTGTTGCCCACCACGAAAATTTAACAAAGTTCTACAACATCCAGGGCAAAGCGCGGGTAGACGTGGCGAGTGGGTCAACTAACACATCCTAGTCATCCTCCAGTGGTTAATAGGGTCAGATTTCGTTCAAGAGTGCGGCTGGTTTACTGAAATCTTTACTTTGAACAGATAGTGTGTGTAGGCACTTCCAGAAACCATGCGAAAGTCGATTCCTGAAACTGGTCATTTCCTTCCTGTGTGAAGCTTTGCAATTTATTTAATACAGGAAGGGTGTGTTCTTGCAAAGTAAAATCAATACAATTTTCTCTTTGTCCTGTACAATGATCGTTCAAACGTAGACTGCGGTTAAAAATATTTATGAGGCAATAGTCGAGTCACATCACATTATTCAATGCTTGACATTACAAAATATTAGAATTTCAAAACTGTAAATCAAAACCAATAGGTAAATAATTTAAACACTTCTTCATTTCGTACAGCATTAATTATCACTTCTTCAGTATATGGAAGTACGATATGGTAAAATGAAGAAAGCTTAAGAATTTAAATATTTGGCAAAAATAATCCAGGCAGATGTTCCGGTCAAAGTGGCTAACATAAAATTAGCCATAAAAAGATGAACGACAATCCACTAAACCAGGGGTCTCCAAACTTTTTCGCGGGCCACATTGACTCCCCCACGAAGCCATAAAGGCGAATATCTACCTAGTGTAGGGTGACCAAACGCGCCGGAAAACCGGGGTTGTCCCGGTTTTCATCCCCGTGTTCCGGTGTCCCGAAAATTTGTTTCGGGACGCTCAAAAGTCCCGGAATTCAGTTTTTAAATACATTTCGTGAAACTTTCTCAAATTTTTGGGATTTCGCTATATTAAAGGAAATACAACACAAGAAATTGTTATATTTTAGCCTATTTGTCTAAAACCTCCATTGACCCATACTAGTAATCACAGTATCAGTATTGATACACTCAGGTAATAATTTACTTTGAGCGGTACTTATGGCCAACAAGTAGTAAGTTGTTTTATTGTAACAGAGCTATGAAACCGTCCGATTGTCGTACCATTTACTCACACACTCATTGTCAGAACAGTGTAGTAGTTGATGTTTTGTCTGACAAACTGCAATAGTTTTTCTCATATTAGTGGTATTATTGCTGCAGTACTGTGAAACGCAATGCCGAAATGTGCCTGCAAGTTCAGTGACTGTTATTCCAAGGAATGGAATTTCATTAAGAAAGGTCGTTTTGATTACGAAGCAGAGTGTTCCGTATGTAACTGTTTTATTAGTATAAGTCATGGTGGACGTTCCGACATAGTTGATCACATCAGGTCAAAGAAACACATTAACAGATGCAGTGCACCGAGCTGCAGTAAAACTCTACAAAATTATTTTGTGAAACATCAGTCAAGTGAAGAGACGAAAGTTCGAGCAGCCGAGCTTACACTAGCCTACCACACGGTAAAACATCACCAAACTTATAGATCTAGTGATTGTGCTAATAAGCTTAACAGCATTATGTTTGATGATTCTTCCATTGCAAAAAAGTTTAGTTCAGCAAGAAGTAAAGTGTCAGCCTTAGTGAAAGGAGTTATTGCTCCCCAGATTGTAAAGGAATACATCAAAAAGTCTTCTTTCTACGGGATATCCACTGATGCCAGCAATCATAAGGCCACGAAAATATTTCCGTTTGTTGTTCTGTTTTTCGATATTAATCAGGGAATTCAGACCAAACTTTTGAAGGTGAGTTCCCTACCTAATGAAACATCTGACGAAATTTCAAGATTTTGTATGAATACTATCGAAATGTTTGATCTTGAGAAAAATAAATGTGTGCCATTTTGTGGAGACAACACCAACACAAACTTTTGTGGTTTAAAAGACAAGGAAAATGCAACATATTTACCAAATTAAAGGCAGTATTGCATGAAAACATTGAAGACATAGGGTGCCCTGCACATGTTTTACACAATAGCGTGCAGACATCTGCCGACAGTTTAAGCTGTGATGTTGAAGCTATCGTCATGAAGTTATACTCACACTTTTACATATATACTGTTAGAACAGAGAGGCTTAAGGTGTTCTGTGATTATGTGGGAACTGAATATATGAATGTAATGTGTCACTCGAAAACTCGCTGGTTATCACTGTTTCCAGCATTGGAAAGAGTAATCCGCCTGTTTGAACAGTTAAAAGATTTTTTCCTAAATGAAGACAAAGCCACCAAAATATTGGTTCAGTTTATCAGTAACCCTTTAAGTGAAGCCTACTTATGGTTCATTCATAGTCAGCTCAGCACTTTGCTAATAGAGGTAAATAATGTTTTGAAAAATACTCTGGAAACTGTTACTAAGAGGAGAGAACAGCAGTTCATTTCTTTTAATGTTAAATCTGTCCTTAAAAGAGCAGAAGTATCAGAAGCAGCGGAAAGGAGTTTTAGAGAAGAAGTTAACAAGTTTTATGACACTTGTGTAGAATATCTCAACAAGTGGAGCGCCTCATATTTACCCTCATCGCCGGTGTTTAAGTGGATGTTACTGAAGAGAGTGCCAAAATGGGAAATTGTTGAAGAGACAGTTTCTTATTCGAAGAGTAAAGAGATTGAAATCGATGATTCCATTCTCTTTGATCAGTTCGGCATACTGACAAATTTTGTTGAAGAAAGTCTTCACAAGTGGAACGATGAAGAAAAAAAACACCATTGGAATGTCATGAGAAGTGGGTGAGTTTTTTCAGCATTACTCTGAGTTGGTAATAATTGCAAGGTATTTATTTGCAATCCCAGCCCATAATGCCAATGTGGAAAGAATATTTTCGTTCATGAATATCCAGTGGACTGATGAAAGAAACAGAATGGAGATGGACTCTCTTGAAGCAATCCTGAAGATCCTGTACAACTACAAAATGGATTGTGCCGAGTTTTATCACTGTGTCTCAAAGAACAGAGACATGATCAAGAAGGCTGGAGGCAGTGAAAAATACCCTTTTCTCCAAGGACAGTCTATTCCACCTACAAGTGCTCAGTAATATTAAAGCTTACGTTAATATTAATTAAAAGTTGAATGGCTGTAAAATTTTGTAAAATCGTAATACATTTCTTTATTACTGTATACGTTTATTAAATGTCATTAATTATACAGATAATCTAGATTATATCAATCTTTTGCATCCTCTTATTAGTTATAATAAGCGGGTTAACAAAATGTATCAACAAAACATTAATATTTAAAATTAAGAAACCTGGGTGCATGTGGAGTGAGGTGTCCATTGGCATCCGGGTGAATGTGTCCCGGTTTTCACCCAAAATAATTTGGTCACCCTAACCTAGTGGGATTAAAGCACCCTAGCAATCCATGATAACCGCAATGTAAGGCTAAAGGAAAGATGAAATCGCAAAAATCTAAGGTTGTGGGAATAGCTAGCACTGAAACGAACTAAGATTTTTATTTAATTACATAATTTTGACTGGTGGACTTAGCTGACCGAAATTCTGGCGTATTTTATTCTGGAGAATTTCACCGACAAAGAAGTATGTCACTGCACATTCTACACGAAAGCGGCCTGCAAAGTTAACGAAATCTCAAAATCATTTTTAGCGACACTATTACTGCAAGACGTAACAGAGGTAGACTACGTCAACGCATTGTTATTTCAAGCGGCGCAACAACAGTCTTGTAGTCTTGTAGCGAGTAGCAGAGCCAGAGGATATATTTGATAGTTCTGTTGCGTGATTTTGTCTATGTTGCGAGTGTCTCACGAGTTTTTTAGTGTGTTATGCACTGTACTACTAGCTGAGACGACGAAGTGCGGGACAATTCAAAGTTTGAATTCGATGAGACAAGGAAAATCTGAAAATCGAAATACGTATAGCACGACTTGAGTATTTTTTCACTGTATTTTTTAGTGGAACTACAGTGTTATTACGAGTATTTAATTTAGTAATTAAAGTACCTTAAAAATAAATTCATTGCATTTTGTTTAGGCAGACTACTCCCTAGTTTTATTAGTATTAAATAGCACTATTTTTAAAGAGCAGTGTGGATGTCAATATTGCGTGGTGGAGTCAAGCAACAAACCAATGTGTATTATTTGCAATGAAGCAATATCAGTCTTCAAAGAAAACAATATAAAACGTCATTATGAGACTAAGCACTCTCAGAATTACTCCAACTTTACAGGATGCGAACGATTAGAAATGTATGAGTCTATAAAACGCCAGCTAAAAACCCAGCAGTCGCTGTTTAAGAAAGTAAATGCTCAACAACCTGCAGCAACTCGTGCTAGTTTTCGTGTGGCTCATTTAGTAGCGAAACAGTGTAAGTCATTTACCGACGGTGAGTTAAGTACGAACTCCATAATTGCAACATCAGAAGAAATGTGTCCAGAAAAAGCTAATTTATTTAAAAACATAAGTTTGTCGGCAAATACTGTGGCTCGAAGAATAGATGACATTGCACAAAATATATCAGCACAACTGCGTGACAAAAATCAAGACTAAGACTGGTTCTGTTTGGCCGTGGATGAGTCAACAGATGTATCAGATACTGCTCAAGTACTACTTTTTATTCGAGGGATTGACAAAAATTATGAAGTATATGAAGAGCTCCTTGATGTTCACATTATTCACGGAACGACCACTGGCGAAGATATTTTTAAAGGAGTTGAGAGGGCAGTTCAGAAAAACAATCTTCAATGAAGAAATTAAAATCTATTACAACTGATGGTGGCAAAAACATGTGTGGAAAAAATAAAGGTGGTATTGCTCTCCTTTCTAAGGTCGTAGAAAATGACGGTGGCTCAAAACCATTAGTAGTGCATTGTATTGTTCACCAACAGTGTTTGTGTGGAAAACATTTAGATATGTCAGAAGTTTTAAAGCCAGTTATTTCAGTTGTTAATTATATCAGATCCCATGCACTCAGTCATCGCCAGTTCCGCGAGTTTCTTGAAGATATTGAGGAAAGCGACTTGCCACATTATACTGCAGTGCGCTGGCTTAGCTGCAGTAAAGTTCTGACCAGTTTTTTTGAACTCCGAACAGAAATCGAAATTTTTTTGAACGAAAGGAATCGCCCTCTGGCTGAGTTACGGAACGGTGAGTGGTTATGGAAGCTAGCATTTTATACAGACTTAACTGAACATATGAGTGACCTTAGTTTAAAATTGCAATGCCTGATTTATACACGCATGTTAAGTCCTTTCGACAAAAGATTGCTTTGTTTCAGTCCCAGTTGAACAAAGTATGCTTCACGCATTTTAATACATGCCAAACATTCAGTCAGCAAATTGAGATTCCGTTTCCTGTAACTTTCGCAATTGTAGTTTGGGTGCTTTAAAAATTAATTTTGAATCACGTTTTTTCAGATATCGATGCAAATTCAAACGATATCAAGATATTTCAAAATCCCTTTGACCTCGATACAGAAGCGTTACCTGCAGAACTTCAGTTTGAAATTATTGATTTGCAATGTAGCGACTTTTTTAAACAAAAACATTCAAAGTCAACACTACTGGGATTTTAAAAGTGTCTTCTATCCACGTAGTTTCCAAATTTACATAAATTTTCCCGTGGTTTTTTTTCCGCTTTTGGCACTACTTTTTTGTGTGAAAAAACTTTCTCCAAACTGAAACAAACAAAAAGTATTTACAGATCAAAATTAAGTGACGAGCATTTGAAGTCGCTGATGATTATCTCTACCAGTAAACTTGATCCACAACTGGAGGTAACTATGAAAGGAAAGTTACAGCTACATAAAAGTCACTAATTATCACTAAGATGTTAAATTGTTTTCAAGATGTAAATTAATTACAGTTATTTTTATACATCAGTTACAATTATAATATCCAATATCATTATGTACACCAGGTATTGTATTTTATTTAAATTGCCTTTAAATAAAAATATTTTATACGATTTACTTGCTATATGTATTTTACAACGTAATCAAAAGAAAGTGAAACCTCGCTTAAGGAGCATCTTCCATAATGATTGATTACTAAGGCTAGTCGTCGAAGTGGCGTCCATTTGAAAGACTTGCACCAGACTCGTGAGTCGAATAAAATGCAAATAATTTTTTTACTTAAAATGTTTTCGCCAAACTAGTCTGTTAGCCGTTCTTTTTTTTTTTTTTTTTCACTGTCGCACGGAGAATGGTCTGTCTGTTTATTGTGGATAGCCACAAGTTTAACCATGACCTTCCGCTTTGTAAAGATAGAGTTGTCGTGCTGTATTGGTCGCGATAGGTCTCGAAACTCAAGTATTGGCAGTATAGGTACCACCTCAAATATTTGGCGGGCCGGACACCGGGGATGTCCGGCCAGCTAACGCGGGCAGTAGTTTGGAGACCCCTGCACTAAACAAACACTACTTGTAATAACATTCCTTATTTATTAATACAAAATTCAGATATCACAATGTTGGGAAGAAAAGTGTATGTTTTCTTACTTCAGAGTGCCGTACCGTAAACAAGTAAACAAAGCCAAACAGTTAAATAATTGGAGAAGGAAGAAAGAATATAATTCGAAAAATTTTGCGTCTAAAGTAGGAAAATGTGTTTTCAGATTGAGAACCGACAAGGTGGTATATGAAAAAACTGGTAATAGAACGAGAAAAATTATGTGGCCACTTAAAAAGAATGATTAACGGGAGGATAAACAAATATGCAACTTCCTTGAGAGAAGATGAAGAACTCGAGTTTCATGCTTTATAGAAATTAAGAGAAATATGCAGGAATTGGGAATAACAAGGAAAGGCATAGAAGACAGATACGCATTGAGGTAAAAGGTACAGAGTTTCAATGGTTTCCAGAAGATGAGGGTAAGGGCATCGACAGAAAAAAGAGAGCAATAGAGCAAGAATGAAGACTTATTGCAAAGCCAAGTAAAAGGATGTGATTTTATAAATCAGCTGGTTTACGTAGTTCTGAATTGGTCAAATTAGAAAGGCAGAAAAATAAACCCACTGAAATAATATTGAATGTACGGCTGCAGGTTTCTGCCAGATTTGGATCTTTTTTATTTCCTGCTGCTTATATACTACTACTACTACTCCTACTACTACTAATATGTGATCAGGCCCAGAGGACCACGCGCTGCTATAAGTTTCCTCCTCCACTGTATTCCGTCCATTGCTTCTCTCCGCCATCGGTCCACATCTATTGATGCTTGGTTTAAATCTTCATGGAGGCCATCCCTCCGAAGCTTTTTCAGTCTCGCTGGGTGTCTCTTTCCTGTAGTGTGACATCCAGGAGCTTCCGAGGCCGTCTGTGATCTTCCATCCGGGGCAAATGGCCGGCCGACTGCATTCGTTTGGCTTTGACAGTTCCTGCTATGTTGGGCTGCTGGTGTAGTTCCTCAAGCTCTTGGTTGTATCTGATCCTCCATTCCCCTGTGTCTGCATCCAGAATCGGACCGAAGATCTTCCGAAGCACTTTTCTCTCAAAAACGAGGAGCTTATCGAAGTTCCAGGTACTCCATGTCTCACATCCATATAGTACGACAGGCAAGATCAGGGTTTTGTATAGTCGAATCTTGAACTGTTTGGAGAGATATCTGGACCGAAGCAGTTGTGCTAGGCTGTGCTAAATCGGTTTCTGCTTGCATTATGGCACTGATCCCTGCTTCACATGACGAGTACTCTTTGCAAAGTGATCCTAGGCATTTAAATTCATGCCATATCTTGTAGGACTGGTCTCCCACCTGCAGTGGTTGTAGATGACCATCACTCTGACAATGACCACGCTTCATAACGAGGTACTCTGTCTTGGCTTCGTTTATGTCTAGCCCAAATTTGCTGGTAGCCTCCTTAAGTGTTCTGGTCATTTGCTCCAACTCCTCTTCAGACCCAGAGAGTAAACGGGTGTCGTCTGCATGGGCCGAGCATGCCACTCTCTTTCCTTCGATTTCAACCCTTCGTTCTCTTGGAAAATCTCGCGCACGTTCTTCTCGAGGGCAAAGTGGAACAGGAATGGGGGACAACCCATCTCCTTGCCTGAGTCCTGCCACAATTTCAAATTCCTCAGTTACGCGATTTCCCATCTTCACCTTCGCACGTGTTTTGCTGAGACAGATATTCATCAGATTGATGAGTTTCTCTGCCATACCAAAGTCCCTCAAACACCTGAGGAAGCTTTTGCGATGTATACAATCATAGGCATTCTTAAAATCAAAATCTCATACAAACATTTCTTTGAAAAATGCAAAATGTCTCTTTTCGTATACTACGAAATAGTGAAAGTAAAGTTGCCGTATAAAAATTATTGTTGGTTTCAACTATCTAATGAACGTGGCGTTATTGTGGGCGCACTGCGAGTGGACGGCTTGAGAGAGCGGTTGCTCCCTTAATAAAAACCATTCGCAGTGCGCCCACAATAACGCCACGTTCATTAGATAGTTGAAACCAACAATAATTTTTATACGGCAACTTTACTATCACTATTTCGTAGTATACGAAAAGAGACATTTTGCATTTTTCAAAGAAATGTTTGTATGAGATTTTTCTCATAACACAGCGCCTTATTGCATAAGCAAAGGATGCATGGGAGGTCAGCCCCTCCCTCCTACTACCTCTTCCTCACCCTTCCCCCTTCCCCACCCACACGCAGTGTCATTAATTCCTACCACTGAATGACTCATCAGTAGGAAACAATCTCTATGGTTTTTCGAGCACTTTGCGCAAGTGGTAATGAGAACCTCCTTTGACAACGGTCTGTGCTTGGTGCTAACGTTCTTCTTTTATCGAACCATATGCAAGAGATAAATGAGCTGTGTGTGAGAGTGGCGCTGTCGCCCAGCGGCTGAGGTACGCAGGTGAGACGGCACGTCGTCTTCTCTCGGTCGTTGGCCAAAGGACCGCGGGTGACGTCGGCAGCTGAGTCGACACTTGTCGGTTCGGCACGACGTCGCGCCTGTTCGTCTGGGCCTGGTTTAATGGCCCTGCCACGGCAGAGCCGAGATAGGAGGGGAGCGGCGTAGCACCTGTGTGCCGCTCTGCCTCAAAAAACTGACGAGGAGATTCTCGCTGCGACAGCACGAGAGCCGATGGGTTTGCCATCATTCACCAGCGAATTGTGCAGAAGCGGTTTCTTCAGGCCGTTGCGTAATACGTCGTAACTGAATTCAGTTTCAGTTCATTCACGTTTCGCAGCACAAACATAAAGCATAAATACTATCTCAGATACTCTGAAGCATACGCGATTGAGGGAAGATTGCAGGGTGTCCATAAAGTTGTTCTATCGTTTCAAGTAATGGGAAGCCGTGCTATTAGAGAGACATAGAATCTTCATATGTTGTAAAATGTTAAGCGTCTTTTTAAGATCATTTTCTTTGTCCTTTAGAAACATGACTTGGACTGCATCGGAAGAGTGGCAGACAGACGGAAGATGCAGTATGTCATCTATTATGCAGAATTAAACACTTTACCTACGATATTGCGGATTTATCAACGCCTGCGTGGGAGCGTAGCGTTGACAAAACAAGCATACTAAAGTCGTTTGGAAACTATAAAGAGGCAGGCAGTGTCAAAGAGCTTTCCTGAAGCGGACATTCCTCTGTGTCTCGAGCACATGTTGACATTGTGCAAGAAGCTACGTTTCTATGTCCATTCACCGTGGATCATTCGACGTGCAGGGAGCATGTATAACTTTTCATAATGTGTTACATAAACGGTTAGGCCCTTTTACGTACATAGAGCAAATAGCCCAAACAAATGTTCGATAGAAGATGACTATGACCACTTGAAAAAGCTCCTGTTGTCAGATGAAGCGGTGTACCACATTTCCGGAGATGTCAAATCCATCTAAATTTCGTATTTACGCCTTTGAAAACGCAATCAACGGACGTGAACACACCCACGGTGGCAGGAAATCTAAGTTTGGAGAGGCCTAATGCACCGTAGGGCAATATGTCCAATTTTCTACGCAGTGTAAATTATAACAAGAAATATAACCTCCTGATTAAAATTCTGTACCGGATTTTTACTCGAACCGGGACTTTTGCCTTTTGCGCACAAGTGCTCTACCAACATTTTTTAAATAATTTTTGTTTCATAAAAGGAACACAGTTCAAATTAAGACATGACCTCAGTATAGTAAGCGAAGACAAACACTTTGAAATATCAGCTATAGAATTATTTGGTCTTGATATCACCAAGAAATTAATCATTTTTTGTGTGAATAGGTCTCCCAGTGGTAGTGTTGACACTTTTTTCAATTAATTAACAAAAGCTCTTGATAAAGTCTCAAGTACAAAGGTCAACTTAATTCTGTGTGGGGACATAACATCAACACTAATATCATAAATGAATCCAGCAGCACCCTCATAAATATCCTTCAAAGATTTATCATCTCCCTATTGGTCAATAGTGCAACAAGGCTTACTACAATGACTGCACCAGTAATTAACCATGTGGCCACAAATATGAACAGAGAAAACTGTGATGTAGCTGTAAAAGATCTCGGACTCAGACCATCTCTGTCAAATAACAACAGTAAAATCAGGTAATCAGGCATCGAATCACTACCTGAACTACAAGCCTACAAACGACATCCACCAGAAATCAAAATATAGATTTTGCAGAAGAACTAGCAAATACAGCTGGGATGAAGTATATAAGGAAACCAGTGTGAATTCTTTATGTGAATTCTCTAAATTCTCCACATTATTTAAATTGAACTTTGAAAAGGCATTTCTAAAAGTGTGAATGTATCAACAGCCCACAAAAACAAATGGACAACAGTCGGTATTAAGAAGTCCTCCCAGACACTTAAATACCTCAGTTCCATAAAAAAGAGTCGCAATCATCCAGAATTCCTAAATTTCTATCATAGATACAAAAGATTCATAGGAGGGTCCTGATGGCTGCAAAAAGGGCATTTAAATACAAAGTAATATATTATGTCAACAAACATAATGATGTAACTTCCAACCACAGAGAATGAAGTCAAAAAAACTGTTCAAAAACTACAAAATAAAATGTCAGTAGGCTTAGATAAGTACCCATATGTTTACTGAAACAATGCATAGAGATTATACAAGATCCCTTAAAAAATATAATAAATGAATCCTTCACATCAAGGACATTTCTAAAGCATTTAAAACAGGCAAGAGTTGTACCTTTACCTGAATAAATACAATCTATTAAGCGTATCGCAATTTGGTTTCTGAAGTGTCAAAAATAGTGACTTGATGCTCTTGACAAAGATGAATGTATCACCGGCATATTTTTGGATCTTTCTAAGGCCTTTGGTACAGTTGACCACAAGATTCTATGAAATAGAAACATCAGGAAGAAGTGGGATAGCTAATTGACTGGTTTCGATCATGTGTAGCAGATAGGATACAAAGACTAAGATAACACATACTACAAGTACATCTAAACATTTAGTAAAACACTTATCATAACCAAAATATATTAATATAGAGGTTCCACAAGGTATCGTATTAGGACTAATACTATTGCTGACATACATCAATGACTCTCCCAGTAGTGTTATTCATGTTGAAAAAATTCTCTGATGACCGCAAAATTACAGTTGCTGAGAAAAAAAGAGAACTCCTAGCAGAGAAAGCAAATGAAACTGTCAAGGAAGGTTATAATTGATCAATAAGCACCAAGTGACATTGAATATAAAGAAAACTAATTGCATGAATTTCAGTCTGAAGAGGGAAAATGACAATGTTAAATTAAATGTAGATGTCATCTCTATAGACTGTGTAACAAATGCAAAATTTTTAGGAATGAATATTGATTCTCAGTTGAAGTGACGTGAACACCCAAAGATACTTCCAAACAGAATGTCACCAGCATGCTATGCCCTTAGAATCCTGTCATCAGTGTGTAACATGTAATGTCTTTTAGTTACATGCTATTCATATGTACACTTAATTTTTAGCTATGTCATCCTCTTTTGGAGAACAAGTGCACAAAATATGAATTTTTAAACTCCAGAAAAGAGCCCTAAGAATCATAACCAAAAATAGTAGTCGATCTCATTGTAAAGACCTGTTCAAAACACTGATGATTGTAACTGCTCCATGTGGATACATTTCCCATTCAGTTGCGCACATCAAAAATAACATTTGTAATTATGACACAAACAGCTCTATCCATGACCATGGAAGAAGAGCTAGACTCAACTTACATTAACCAAGAAAAAATAAACATAAAACTCAAAACAGCGTTTTCCACCGAGGAATAAAACTGTACAATTAATTACCAAAAGAGATTAAAGAAATGGCAAAAATACACTTATTTAAAAGGCAGCTAAAAGTAACTGTTATGCAATACATTTTATACGTTGAAGGATACTTAGATAAAACAAAGTAGTGGTTTGGCAAAAAGTGTTATACAAATAAATAATGATAATGATTATAAAACATCCAACATTCCACATAACACCTTCACATTATGTTTTTTTGCTTTGCTAGAAAAAACGTACCCTCAAGCTATACATAGTACAGTACTAACACCTCTTCCACTTTCTGAGCTCAACATCTCTCTCATTATATAGGGATACTGACTCAGTTGCCCGCATCTCGTGGTCGTGCGGTAGCGTTCTCGCTTCCCACGCCCGGGTTCCCGGGTTCAATTCCCGGCGGGGTCAGGGATTTTCTCTACCTCGTGATGGCTGGGTGTTGTGTGCTGTCCTTAGGTTAGTTAGGTTTAAGTAGTTCTAAGTTCTAGGGGACTTATGACCACAGCAGTTGAGTCCCATAGTGCTCAGAGCCATTTGAACCATTTGACTCAGTTTTTCAGGATAGCAAATGGAAAGCTGCGTTACAGAAAATTGCCTGGAGATCACCATTGTGTGTATGTTTGTGTTTGTAGTGAGAGAAGTGTTATGAAACAATGTGTGTATAGTGTGTGCAGTGACTGGTATTGAGATATGAGTGAACAGTGTGCCATTACATATTTAATAAGTTATTTGTAAATGTATTATTTACCAGGAGTAAATCTAATGATTGTCTCTAACTAGAAGTCTGCAAACGTATGTCTGTACCAATTACCTTATTTTAAATTGGTCTAAACTTGTTAAAACTATGACATGTCCTTATCTTTGTAAAAAAGAGACCTACGGATGAATAGAGCTCGTACTAATACTACATTTCTTGAGATGCTGATGAGTCGTGATGATTCCATCGCATGCCCTTCGCGCTCTCTCGGCCTCACGCCATTACACTTCTTTTTGTGTCACCAGCTGGTAAACAGTGACAGTGACAATTCAGTACACAGAACTTGGCAGTAAAGAAAATGAGGGAAAAAAGAAAACATGACAAACAGTAAAGAAAAGCAGACACTGTACAAACGTAATACAGCAAGAGAACCACACCATTTTTTAAGAAGCCATAAAATAAAAAATGAGCCACTGATGATACTGCAACTGCAGTGAAACGTGTCCGGGACAAAAACAAAATTGTGTTTTACTAAAGGCAGACCCCATCCAAAAACATATGTATTGTTAAGGCAAACAGAGACGAAAGAGCTTCAGAGTAAAGATGATTAATAAACATTATTTTTATCCGACGGCCTTGTACTTCTGTAAGAGACGAAAAAGGGCGTGGGAGAACAGTTAAATGTTACGGATAGTGCCTCGTAAAGAGATTAGAAGATGAACATCAAGAAAAGGAAAACACAGGTAACAGGAATGTAGTTGAATGTAATCAGGCGACGCTGAGAGAATTAGGAAATGAGATCGTGAAACTAGGAGATGAGTTTTGCTGCTTGGGCAGCAAAATAACCGACGATGGGCGAAGTAGAAAGGATATAAAATGCAGACTGCCAATAGCAAATGGAAAGCTGCGTTACAGAAAATTGCCTGGAGCGTAGCCTTGTTCTGAAGAGAAATTGGTAGAGGTGACAGAAAATGTGTTGCTCCAAAGTAATACTTCACATAAGACACGTTGATAGGTTCATTGAATAATTAATCAGGAGGTACTGAAACGAAACGTTCCAAAACGGAAAGAAAAGGGAGAGTTTCACTACAGCAGGTATCGGTTAACAGGGCACATCCTAAGCCACCAGGGAATCCTGAAATTGGTAATGGAGTGAAGAGCCAGAGGAAAAATTGCAGAGGGAGACCAACGCTTGAAAACTGTTCTCAGGTTCAAATGGATGTGGGTTTCAGTAGTTGTATTTTCAAGAGGTGATGACCTACTGCTCATATATATTTGACAGATGTTACATTATCACCTTGAGCTGCTGGTAAAATTCTTCATTTGAACAAATAGTTTAAGCCGTCAGACAGTCATCAGATTCATAAAAGAATTTAGAGCGTTATGGTTTTATCAACTGATGATTACCACTTTGTATTTCACCTGACATGATACTGTTAATTCTTTTATGAATCTGATGATGGTCAGGTGACTGAAACTGGGTCGTAAATAAGGAATTTTACCAGCATCTCTAGGTGGTGATACGACAATTTTCCAATTTCAGTACTTACATAGAGGTGAGAAGCCTTCCACAGGACAGACCAGAGTGGAGAGCTGCATCAAACCAGCTTTCGAACGGGAGACAATTACATCTTTAACAAAAACAACAACAATAACTGAAATTAAACTCTCATTTTCTAAATAAATGCTAATAGTTTTCTTTGGCAATCTAGCGCTGTATAAACTGACTGTGCATCGAAGTGTCACGTTGTCCGTGGCGAAAGTGGAAATTCATTGTAAATAGTCACGATCTTCGACACAGGAGCTTATGAACTGTCTATCACAGTAATCGGGCTATAAATTTCATCTTCTCCACTCCTGACAACATTCAGAACACGAGAATTTGAACAAAAAGAAGATTTTACCAGCACGAGCAGTTAAAATGCTCCGTAAATAAGATTTCATCTTATAACTATTTTTCTATGTTAAATATTAGTTTAGTTATTTAGATGTTAAGGTAGCAATTGCAAATAAAAAGCAGCTATAATCGAGGAATCCGCAATATTTTTCTCTTTTAAAAACACAATTTAGCTCGACTAAGCACAAATAGTGGGGTCCACGGAACGTGCGAAATGTGTGAACCACTCTCATCTACATTTGTTACGCCGCGATGCCGAGAGCTTTGTACTGTAATGTTTGTACAGTACTTATTTTGATGATAACCTTATATTACCGTGGAAGCAAAGCACCCTTTGTTATTTTAGTGCTAACCCACACGATTTTAAAACCATACTGACAGATAAAAGTAGCAGAGAGGGAGAATAAAGGTATAGAACAAGAGAAGAGAATCGGCTCATAAAGATGTCAGACATAGAGTTATGAAACTCTGATACGCAGAACACCAAACTAATCCAAATAAGAGCAGCGCGTTTCTAGACAAGTTCATTTAGTAAGCACGAAGGTATCACGGACATGCTCAGCCAACTCCAGTGGAGGTTGCTGCAGTAGAGGCGTTTTGCATTACGGTGTGGTTCACTGTTAAAGTTGCGGGAGAGTACATTACGAAAAAAGTCAACAAATGCTTTGCTTCCTCCCACGTCTATCTCGAGAAAAGACCATGAAGGTAAAATTCGAGAGATTCGAGGTCACACTGGGGTTTGCAAGCAATCATTCGTCCCTCGACACTTTCGTGACTGGAACAGGAAAAGGGAAACTCACTGTCATGTATAAAGTTTGCCCCGCCACACAGCATAAGGTGCCTTGCGGAATATAGATGTAGATGCAGATGTAGAATCTCTATAGCAGGAGAAAAATGTCACCCAAAAGCACAAGACTAGGTACGCATATATCGACGAATCAAACAGACAGGAACTGCTGAGTCATTTGGATGATTTAAAAGCAACCTACACCATTAACGTTATAGTAGGTCGTAAGGAAAATGTCAGAACATGGAAATGTGGCACAACCAATTCCAAATTCACCACGTTACCATATTACCTCTCACAAAACATGATACAGATAACACAATTCATAGGATAGAGAATAAGCAGAAATTAACCATACTTCGGGAAAATTTGTAAATACAAAATGCAATAGCCAAATAACCACATAACTCAAATATCTAATATTTTAGCGTTGTCAGACAGACAAAATGATGTTCCAAGTGAGTGACACTTACTATATCTGAGACATATGCAACCTTTCACAGTGCGAAGATTGCTACTACTAAGTAAGATTTCAACAACACACACTATACACGGCTCTCCATTTATCCAAATAGGAAAACTAATGTGAGAATTGGTGTAGTAAAGATTAAATTCCCTGAAGGAAGACACTAGATAATACTTTTTTTAACAACAGTTTATATGGCTATGTACAAGTAAATACAAGCAGTAAATGAACAACACCATCAGAATGACTGAGTGGGAAGGAAATACGGATTATAGACTTGAAACGCCCTTGTGGAAAGACAAAGAGAGAGAAGGGAGACATGATAAGGCTAATCACAAAAATGGTTCAAATGGCTCCGAGCACCATGGGACTTAATTTCTGAGGTCATCAGTCCCCTAGAACTTAGAACTACTTAAGCCTAACTAACCTAAGGACATCACACACATCCATTCCCGAGGCAGGATTCGAACTTGCGACCGTAGCGGTCGCACGGTTCCACGCTGTAGCGCTTAGAACCGCTCGGCCACTCCGGCTGGCGGCTAATCACAGTTCTTACGGCAGTGTGTGGTGGCCGACTGTTTTCAGGTACAAACAAACTGTCGAGAATTACATGTTACATGACATCTTCGGAGAAGTTTCTCTGATATCAACCTGAAAAAAAGACTGGTCGTAATAGAAACCTTCACTTCCTGCAGCTATAAATGGTGAGTCAGTGAAACCAGGAAAAAGTGGCCTGGAATTGACATTCTCGTGGATTCATCAGCTTCTGTGCGAAACTACCATACCAGAATGTAATATCTACGGGGAGGGACAATTATTGAACTATATGAAAACAACGTAAATTAGTTGCAAACTACGGCGTGTACACATTTCATTCAAGATGTAAACGTCACTACAGATATTCAGGTTTAGGGTATGACATGTTCGATATGTCTGCCATCATTGGCGATGATGTGCCACAGACGAATAGGGAAATTCTGCAAGTGTCGGAACATCGATGCTGTTGATGACCTCCTCCATTGCTGCTTTCATCTCAGCAATGGGTTTGGGGTTACTGATGTACAGCTTGTCTGTAATATAGCGCCACGAAAAGGAAACCCATTCGTTCAGATCCGGAGAACATTGTGGCCAATGCCAGTGCCTCTGGGTACCTCAGAACCAGAATGCGGTCCTAAAGTGCTCCTCCATGATATCAAACACTCTTCTGCTTCAATCGGGTAGAGCTCTGTCACACCTTGTCCAAATCAGGGTCACTTTGGATAATGGGGATGAAATCATCTTCCAAAACCTCCACGTACCAGTCGGTAGTCACCGTGTCATCAAGGAATATCGCACCGATAATTCCGTGACTGGATGTTGCACACCTCACAGCCACCCGTTGAGGGTGAAGTGACATTTCGATCTCGAAATGTGGGTTCTCAGTCCCCAAATGCGCTAATTTTGCTTATTGACGAACCCATCGAATTAAAAATGGGCTTCGTCGCTAAACGAAACGACATGGTGCGTACTAATTCGCATCATGCCGCATAGAGAATGGTGCAGTTTGAACGTCCAAACGTCCAGAAGGTATGACTGATTTTGTTTCATATAGTTCAACAACTGTAACACTGTAACATTGCTAACTCGTCAGTATTCCTCTCTCGGCGCAGTTACTTTTGGAGAGTAGCACCCTATGGTGCTGCAATTCCTGTAGCAAGTATTTATGGCGTGGTCCGTAAATTGAACACTGAGTGGGTTGCCAGTGAATTTACTCTTAGGGCGATAGTAATCAGTCGTAAAATTCGCTTAATGCGAAAACGAAATTCGCAAGTTTCAAGAACGGGCTTCAAGTGATGGCTGTAGGAATGTGCTGTAACCACTCACATATCACTCCGGTAGAGGTCGTAAGAATAAGATTATTCTAATTATAGCCATGCACTTTACAGTGGTTTGCAGAGTGCAGATGTAGAAGTGCAATTGTAAATACTTTTACGACGATATTGCATCTAACACGGTAGTGAACACTGACAGTTAACATTGTACACAACACAACGTGCAACAGCCGATTTAGTGTGTCAAATGTGGGTCTGATATTGTGTAATTTCACATTCACGACGGCGGAAAGGTGCGTCTGTATCAGGTGAATTTAGTTATTGCTGTTAATAAGACAGTTTTTGCAAAACGGAATAATTATTAACAGTTAGTGAGTATAGTACCTTGCCCCCTCCCCCTCACCGCAGAACAGACACCCGGTAATATCTTCTTGACGAGCAATCTGCTGGTTTTTGCGTGCTAAATCACCTCTTATCACTGTAAAAAAAGAAATTATGTAAATTGAAGGTCGATGGGGAGAAAGGAAATTAAAGGGAAGAGGCTGTTGATGTTAGGTGCACCGTGACTGTACGCGGAATGATCGGCGACGACTGAAAATGTGTGTCGGGCCGGGATTCGAAGGCGAGATTTCCCACTTTTAGGCAATTACATTAACCACTGCGCCACGCGGACGCGGTGTATATCGCAAGCGCGGACTGCCTCGGCACGCCTCTCGGCAGACCCACACTCAAACCTAGCGCCACCTGTTCGCCGTATTTGCCCATGTTCTCCATGCTCGCCACTTTGAGACTCCCACAGGAGGTCGGACGTAATTGTACATCCGCACCGAAGGTTGTGGATTCATTATCAATCAACACGAAAAAATCATATGAAATCGAGGAACTGTTCTTTCTGACATGTTGGAGTGTAGATCAGAAGATAGGCGTGCTGAGATAGTCAGCGCAATTGCGATAAGCACCGTGTCCGGGTGGCGCAGAGATTAACGAAACTGTCTAGTAAGTCGGAGATCCCGGGCTGGAATCCCGGTCCCGCACACATTTTCACTCATCGGCGATGATTCCGTATAAATTCCTGATGCAAAGGAAATACAGTCTATCTGAATGCAATTTTCCATGTAGATAGTGAATTTGATATGCAAATGTGAAAGCAGAACCAACGAAACAGGTATTAAGTGAGCGGTGGCCTGTAGTGAACTGCTTCTAGGTAATGAAAATCAAACACAGAAGCAGTTATATGAGGACTGTTCATACGAAAAGGTACGGAAGTTCGTAACAATCAAACCAATTGAAATTATCATATGCCGCTTTGGAATAACGTAGTGTGAGACATGTAGAGAACGAATTTAGTGTCTAGTATGGCTGTGCGAGAGGGCAAATACATGACGCACGAGAGAAACAGGCAATTATGTGTCCGTCCTTTTGACACGGTAATTATCATTGCAAAATTCGACGTCTAAGTAGCAACAAGGAGTCATCTGATTTCTGACTGTTGAACGGGTTAAACTGGCTGACTTTTGTAGGTGGATGATGACCGTATACAGGGGAGACTGTATGTCTGACAAGTCAGTGACAAAAGGAGTGTCCTTTTCCGTAAAGGCCGTGAGTGTCTCAATGATGACACGAGACCAGTTCAAGAAAACACGGTAATGACGGCCGAACTTATCGATCAGGTGAACTACATAGTAGGAAGTTATGCGAATGTTGGCAGTGATGGTGGGGATCAGTGCTGGGACAATGTGGACAGTTGTGCACGAAACGTTGGGTTCCCGGAAGGTGTGCGGCCAGTCGGTTTCGAAGAAAGATCAGGGAGCCGCAGAACGAGCTTCGTGTGGAGCTATAATTGCTATACATGTTCCGGCATTACGAAGATACCAGTTTCCTGGAGCGAATCGTCGCCGGTGACGAGAGCTGGTCCCATCGCTTCGATCCAGAGACGAAGTGGGACAGCATGCAATGGAATCACGCACCATATTTTTCGATTAAAAAATTCAAAGCTGTGTCCTGGAGAGGCAAGGTGACGCTCAATGTCCTATCTAAGTCCGAGGTCCGATACTCCTCGAGCACGGGCGCGCCCCCTGAGACTCTTGGTAGCCTACACAAGGACAAACGCCCGGGCTGCTTACGGAGGGAGTGACTCTGCTCCACGATAACGTGCGTCCACTTGCCTGCAAGGCTCCACGAAGTGTAATGGCAAGTTAGAGCAGGAGCAACTTGAGAGACCTCCCTACAGCCCAGACACATCGCCCTACAACTTATATGTAAATGGTCCGCTAAATATCTCAAAGGGAAGCATTTCAATTCGGGCGACGAAATGAATGACTCAGTGGAAGACTGGCTTCGTCCAATAGACAGGAATTCTGGGATCACGGAATCGCTCGGCTCGTGAAAAGTGTGATAGTTGTGCTGTAGGTTTCCTTTTCAAATGGCCCTAACCATGCAATACTATGAAGTAAGTTCCTTCTAATTTGTAATCGGTTTCTTATAGTTTATCATATGACCTTTGTTTGTTAGTGATTCTGACAACAGCAATATTAGGGTTCTAAACGATTAACTTAACTATTCTGGAAGGGTTTTGATTTATTCCATAGCCACACTTTCATTTACATCGCTTTTCTGATACTAATTTATGAATCTTTATTTGGTTATTATTGATTATGTGTGTTAGTAGCAGGCAATATTATTTTATTATAATTGAATTCACAATCAAATCACACAGGGTTATTCTTTATGAGAATAGTTAATGGGTGCAATGATCATAAAACTCTTTACCCAGGGAAAGTATTTTCTGCGACCTGGGTTCAGTGGTCCGTGCCGCTACCGATGCCGGTGTGAAGACAGCGTAGAGAATGGCTGCCCTCTTTCAGCCCTTGTGTAGAAAATATTATAGGCCGGTTCACTGGGCAATAAAACAGTAGTAACGCCGCTGCCAGCGACACCGTGGCATCGGTAGGTAGCGGATCTGTGGCAGGCTTCAAAGGATGACTGACACTGGACATGGTATATTCGGGTGACCCACTGTGGGTGGCTCCTGACAGCAGCGACTATGGAAGCACAGCTTTGGGCCCTGTTGCAAACGAAGGATGAGGCGACTTGCTGGTGCTTGTGGGTGAACTTTTGTTGCTTCTTTTTCCATCTCGCTACATTCGAGCCGTGATGACGAGATCCACAGTTGATTGGTCCGACGCCTTGGGACGTTAGGAGTGCTGAACTGAAACTCGCGTCAACGTTCCAGACGTGGTTTCCGTTCATCGAGTGTTGCTCTTACGAAATGAGCTGGAATTTTCCAAAAATGATGTAGCCTTTACCCACAGTTCCATGATAGGATAGTATTGATTGTGGCGCTAGTCTTGAGGGCCGCGCAGGATAGACGCGCTTCGCACACTGGTAACAACGGTAGTCTGAACTGCGGCTGGCTGAGTTCGAGGACGCAACTCGGGCACCGACTTTCACGAGGCATGTTTGCATTAGGAAAATTGGAAATTTGTGGTAAGTTCTATGGGAGGAAACTGCTGAGGTCATCGGTCCATAAGCTTATACATTACTTAATCTAACTTAAACTAACGTACGTTTAGGACAACACACACACTAATACCCGAGGGATGACTTGAACCTCCGACAGGGGAGCCGCGCGAACCGTGACAAGACGGCTACCTCGAGCGGCTTTCTATCGGGCTACGAGAGTGACACTGATTCTGGGCACACCTTGAGGTCTCTGAAAGGAGGTCAGTGATCTGTCGTCTGGCGTAGTCAATGCGCAACACAGGTAAGATCATTGGCGCTTTTGTATGGGCAGAACACAGGTTGAACGTTCGCAGTACTTTAATAAAGTTCGGAACAATACGCTCAACGGGGTCTCTAGGCTCATCTCCTTGAATACCAGCACTGTGTGATTTAATTACGGCTTGTTAGCGTTATCCATAATAGTTTTCTTGGGGAGCATTAGTGAACGGCTTTCTCTTTTTCCATTTGTCAACTGCGACTTGTTAGTTTTCTGAAGAAGTACTGTAGGCTTTTCTATTGCCTTATATTTTTGTCAGAGATCAATTTTAGTGGACGTTATGACATTTTCTTGTAGTAAATCATCTTTTGATACCAGTGATTAATGTTTTCATTTCAGAAATTCAGTGTCACTTTATTTTGGAAGTGAGAAGATGCAACGGCTACAGCCGTCCTTGTGATTTTATTTATTTTGTAGCTAGCAGTTTCGGCTCTTCAGTGCGCCATCTTCAGGCTGAAGCTGATGCTGAAGGGGTTGACACGATGAGACGATCCCTATATATACCGCATCAGTGGCCAACATGACTGGCTATGCAGACCATCTGAAAACTTTGGTGTCAGTCACTCCAACCATTAAATGCCAACTCTGGTAGCTACAAAATAAAAAAATAAATAAAATCATAAGGACATGTGTAGGCATTTAATATTCTCACAATAGTGAACGGCCGTCGTTCCCAAGGCATCGTTTCAAAAGGAAGGACATACAAAAACTCTATTTTGGAAAGGTTCTCACACATTTTTTCTCAGTTTCCTTATAATCGTGGAAGTGCTGCTTTGCGCGAGAACTTCAGTGAGTTTCTGTTTGGTGTCGGCCTGTTTATATGTTACATTCTGGTGAGCACTAAGTGCAATTGATTCATGTGCTCGACAATTGAGGCTCAGCACTGTCCACAGCAGGGAGAAGTTGGCAAGACTGCTTGTACTGTTCAGTATTCGAAGGTATCAGTCTTGAGCCCCTACGTGGCTCCTTTGAAGGCGCGGCTGACATACATATTTGATTTTTGAAACGACCACACTTCTTTCGATTTTCATACGTTTCTTCGATTTAATCCATCATATTAGAATTACCAAGAGACCGTATCCACTTTTAAAATCTTTAGATAACAGCATCAATCAAGATTTAAAATTTGATTTCTGAAAACCGTGATGAAACATTCATTGGTTTTACTGCGCGAAATTACATTTCCCGTGTTTCCTCTAAGCCCGAACGTTGGCACATTACATATTAAAATGTTTAACTCATGTTAAAACTGTCAATGGCACTGTTTCAGCTGTTGTCTCACTCTGTCAATTAACGTTCGTAACACAAGAGCAATTTGACATCCGTTCGACGCACAGTAGCATTTGCGGCGACACCACGTGATATGAATACTGAACCGCGAATTGCAATCAGACATAGTGCTGTTAGCATCTGTAAATTACGAGTTAAATGTTTTCGGCTGCCGGCTCAAACCGAGTGGTTTTATCTCGTAATCGAGAAAGAGTTGGCTATTTGCCAGGGTGGGCAGGTGCCACTCAGTCGTTTTCGGGGACATTAAATTCCATAGCCGCGAATGCCACCTTTACAAAACATCCGCAACAGCTTCGTTAGCAATTCAAAACCTGCTGTGAAACACTTTAGTATTTTTATCTGTAATGGGTCAGTTTACTTATTTCTCTTGTTATCCACGAAATCGTATGTTTTTTACGAACATTAAAATTAGTTTGCCGGCTATCCCAATCTCCTATTACAAATTAAAAACAATCATACATACGCACACGCACACGCACACGCACACGCACACACACACACACACACACACACACACACACACACACACGCAAATATATAATGTTAAATTCAAATCAGTATATCCGTATATTTTCAAACAAGAGCGATACACAAATTATCAAGTAAAATCATTATACGTAAATAAACTGTGATATTAAATTCAACCCAACACTATTATAAAGAGCACGAGCAAATGATTTGACTGAGCAAACCTGAGTGTATGTTCTGCGTGTGTACAACTTTGGAACGCTTGGAGCAAAATGCTACAGCAACTGATAGTAGCTCCCACTTCTTCTGACAGTTAGAAATAGCATATGTGTAAGTTCATGCGTCTATATGCAGTATATAAAGAAATGTGGATTTTTTTCTGTAGAATTCCAGAAGATTCTGTGCAGTTATATACGATTAGATTTATACGCCGAGGAATTGGCATTAGCAGTAACACGCAGGCTGTGGAGCGATAGTGGTTCTGAAGGCATAGTGATAGTTTACCAGAAATGTCTCTTATTAACAACCATACGATCGGTGTCTGCAGAATTTTATTAAATAGGGGGCATAATAACTCTAAAATAGCCCTTTCTTATGCATCACATACGGTGAGCTTCAATACGTGTCTTTCTCCACGTAATAATTTTGGCAGGAAGTATACAAAACTACCTGGGCAGCAAATGACTAATAATTATCAAAAATGGCTCTGAGCACTATGGGACTTAACATCTATGGTCATTAGTCCCCTAGAACTTAGAACTACTTAAACCTAACTAATCTAAGGACAGCACACAACACCCAGTCATCACGAGGTAATAATTATCCATGTACTATATTTAAAGGAGATTATTTTGATACTTAAACTATAATCGTATTCCAGTTGCATGAGCAATCTATTGATTTCAGTACAAATATGGATGCTACCAATTTTATTCAAAATTCTGAAATAGATACTTCTTGTGAATACGTCCAGGATAATCAATGAAATATGGAATATACCAGGAGAGTTCAGTAAGTAATGGAACACAATTTTTTTCGGCCACTTTCCGTGAAAAAATGTGGAATTTGTTGTGGGACATCCTGGAATTTTCCCACTTCCGCCTCTACAATTTTATGAAGTTTAGATAGATTGCGGCACTGTACGTAGCGCTCAAAATGGCGTCTGTAACGGAGGTTCATTCCAAGCAGAGAGCTGTCGCTGGGTTTCTTTTGAAAGAAAACCAGATCATCGCAGATATTCATACACGCTTGCAAAGTGTCTACGGAAGTATGGCAGTGACAACACAAGGCTCACACAAGTCTGCCCATTCGAGAGGAGCTCACAAAACTTCGCTGGAATGTTATTGATCATCCACCCTACAGCCCGGATCTCGCACCTTTCAATGTCCATCTGTCTGGCACAATGAAAGATGGACTCAGCGGGAAGCATTACATGTACGATGGGGAGGCTATTGATACAGCAAGATGCTGGTTCCGACGTCGATCAGTATAGTCGTACTATTCGCGCATACAGGCACTCCTAGTAAGGCCGTCTAAGGCCGCCACATTGAACAGAGATTATGTCGAAAAATAGAATTTTGTAATTCTGCAGGCTTTCGCGGCCGTTGTCACTGAAGTTAAAATCTTCTGGGTTATTAGGCCGTGTCATATTTCTACTAAAATGATCGACGTTACGCCCCTCTTCCGGGATCTTCCTCAGGATCTTCTGGTGTCCACTACTGCTAGAACACGTCAGAGACGAGTGTCGCGTCCTCTTATAAGGGGGAGTTTTCTCGCGTTCGTGCTGGAGAAGTGATAGTGTAAGTAGGCTGTTTAGGTTTTTATATTGGTAACGCTCCGTAGCGCTCTGTATGAAAATCACTGCCTGTGCTGTGTGCAGTCTGTGGCTGGTTTGCATTGTTGTCTGCCATTGTAGTGTCGGGCAGCTGGGTGTTAATAGCGCGTAGCGTTGCGCAGTTGGAGGTGAGCCGCCAGCAGTGGTGGATGTGGGGAGAGAAATGGTGAAGTTTTGAAATTTGTGAGAATGGATGTCATGAACTGCTATATATATTATGACTTTTGAACACTATTAAAGTAAATACATTGTTTGTTCTCTATCAAAATCTATCATTTTGTAACTATGCCTATCAGTAGTTAGTGCCTTCAGTAGTTAGAATCTTTTATTTAGCTGGCAGTAGTGGCGCTCGCTGTATTGCAGTAGTTCGAGTAACGAAGATTTTTGTGAGGTAAGTGATTTGTGAAAGGTATAGGTTAATGTTAGTCAGGGCCATTATTTTATAGGGATTATTAAAAGTCAGATTGCGTTGCGCTAAAAAATATTGTGTGTCAGTTTACTGTTGATCAGAATAGGTAAAGAGTCAAATGTCTGAGTACGTTCAGTTTTGCTCAGCTGTTTAAAATCAACTAATGTAAGAGATTTATCAGCACAGTAATTCAATAATTTTTCTAAGGGGACGTTTCATAATAGTATTTGCTAAAATTTATATGTCTACCATTGATGGGCCATAGACATAGGCTATTATTCCTGCTCTGATGCAGAAGAGGGGGCGTTGTTGGCTAATCTCCTGTACATACCATTGGCGGCCCATCGTCATTGAAGAGAAAGGGACTATTCCACACTTGTACTGGAGAAGGAATATTGGTTGAAATTCCTGCTTCTGTTATTGGTTGGTCGTCATCATTGGATAGATTCGAAACGGACAGAGCAAGAGGGGGGGAATGTTTACTCAAAATACTATTGTCCGACGAGGTGACAACACAAGGGTCACACAAGTCTGCCCATCCGAGAGGAGCTCACAAAACTTCGCTGGAATGTTATTGGTCATCCACCCTACAGCTATAGTTTATCATATGACCTTTGTTTGTTAGTGATTCTGACAACAGCAATAATAGGGTTCTAAACGATTAACTTAACTATTCTGGAAGGGTTTTGACTGCACCGCGTTATTTGTATTGCTCACACACTGCGGCCGCATATTCACATCCTCGATGGCGGGGAGCTACAATGCTGGAAGCCTATAGCCGTCCTCTCTATTGAAATTAGAAGCATTCTTGGAAATTTCAACCGCTTCTGGGACCTTCCTTCTATAAATGTTTGTTTCCTTAGCCAGTACACGTACGTTATTAAATTCGATGTCAGAGCCACATTCTCATGCTGTTCCACTACTGCCGATTTTGCACTTTGTTTTAGCCACATGTGCCGCTCGTGTTCCCTAAGGCGTTCCTTAACAGTTCTTCCCGTTCCGCCTATAAACACTTTGCCGCAGTCACATGTCACTCGATAGACGCCTGCCTTGTGGAGACAATCCGGTGGATCCGTTATCCGTCGGAAAAAATCTTTTCTTTTGTTTTGGCTAAAGAAAATGTCTGAATACCATTTGTCTTTAGAATTCTGCTTTTGTAGTCAAAAGAGTGGAAAATAAGATGTTTTACTGAAATCGTGAGTAAAATATACATGCTTTCAGAAAAAAGTGCTGCATTTCAGACTGAACGCCCCTCGAAGATAGAAGACTCACAAAAAATTAGTACATCCCAAAAATGTTAGATCGACAGTGAAATAAAAAATCTGAAATAAGAAAGCCGGTCGTTGTGGTCGAACGGTTCTAGGCGCTTCAGTACGTAACCGCGCTGCTGCTGCGGTCGCAGGTTCGAATCCTGCCTCGGGCAAGGATGTGTGTGATGTCCTTAGGTTAGTTAGGTTTAAGTAGTTCTAAGTCTAGGGGACTGATGACCTCAGATGTTAAGTCCCATAGTGCTCAGAGTCATTTGAAAAATTTCTGAAATACGAAAATTCAGAACGACTGAGAAAATTCTTTTGGATACCAACAAAAATTACGAACAAAAAATTTTCACTTTGATGTTTCACAATTAGAAGAAACAGGGATTATGACAATTTGTTTCTTACGAAACTTTACATCTACTCACGTTAATGAGATTATTGCATTACTTCAATTCTTTACTTCTTCAATGGCGACTGAAACAAATATAATTCTGTAAAATGTGTTTTGAAAGCTACATTTTATGGTTTCCTGGAAAAAAAATCTAAGGGAGGGCCGTAATTCTACAGGGTGTATGTGAGAAATCTCACAAACGTGCCGTCAAATTGGCCGTTAGAACCGACTTTTGACAGATTAAGACTGAGCTGTTCAAATGGATCAAATGGCTGTGAGCACAATGGGACTTAACATATGAGGTCATCAGTCCCCTAGACGTAGAACTACTTACACCTAACTAACCTAAGGACATCACACACGTCCATGTCCTAGGCAGGATTCAAACCTGCGACCGTAGCAGCAGTGCGGTTCCGGACTGAAGCGCCTAGAACCGCTCGGTCACAGCGCCGGGCTGCTAAAGGTGTCTTTGTCTCTTCAGTGTCTCAAATTATAATGCAGTCTGGACAACGGAACTGCAGATTTTTTAGTTCTGTGGCTGGATCTGGCCCTGTGTTGCACCTCACTGAGTTTGAGAATATTCCAATCCTCGGAATGGATATCTTTTCGACCTTGAAACTAAACACATTTTTCCTCTCTTGTCACCAAGAAATCGGTATTATTTTTGTCGACTGATTTATTCATCTCCCAAGATTAAATGCAATTTGATACACTTACAGAATAACGAGGCAGAGTTATTTGGAATGTACTGCAATAGCTCTGCAGTGCTAAACTGAGTGTATGCTCAGAAGGCCATCACGGGATTTCTTCGTCCACAGACAATGGTAAACTACTGTTGCGAATCTGTTGTGTAGCAGAAGGAGAGGGCATCGTTATGGGAGACCGGCACGTAAACTGCTTCCAGGTTAATGCCGTTCCAGGAAGCGACATCGCAACTCAGGCGCCAGGAAATCTGTCCTTCGTTAGGGGCTGTATGATTACGTGACAGAGACTGAGAACGCTATTTCAGCACAATTCTGTAAGGTTTCGTGTACACCTTCACTGATCACTGTGGTATCAAATAATCTGGGCATAATTTCTCTTGAACAGCACTACAGCCACAAACATCCAAGATACACAATTATAGTGGTTGCTAAAGTCATGGTATTTTCCGTCGAGCTCAGCAGTGCTGCTCCGTAGTAGAATCCACCAAGATTGCTGGAGGGGCAGGTGACTCTTCTCCCTCCTCCTTTTACCCCGCTCCCCCATCCCCTTCAAAAATCTTTTACGAACGCATTTGAACAATACTACTGAACACCAATTGTTAAGCAAAATACTTCTAAAACAATTACTTTCGAGGTGCACAAGAATATAAGTCAAATTAAACTGATTCAAAAATAGTAATAATAACTCCAAAACAATATTTCAAAACTGTTCAGTCAAAGAAAAACCTTTATCGATAATTCAGTACAAGTTGAACTAAATCATTCTGCATGTATGGAACAAATCTCACAGGTCTTACGATCTAGGCAATACTCGAATCTGTCAATCAGAGATTAATCAGAAATTATATTAAAATTAGAACTTAAATTATACACAACAAAAAAACAGCTACGCCGCAATGCTGGATTGAGCCAAAACATAGTACTATTTGAAAGCCTTCCTTTCATAATCCCATGTCGCTTCACAATACGAATATCATAAAATCGTATGACGACACCTTAACATAGCTACACTGCAAAGCTGAAAGGTTCAGTGATAACAAGCTCAATACTTGACAATTTAAGAACAAGAAATGCAGCTCCTTTTTTACCATTGCGAAATGCAGGAAAGACATGCCACGAATATGATAAGCAAATTGGGGACGCAATCGTTAAAACAAATGAGTTGCGACAGAAACTTCTCATGAAGTTTCAGTCACCAACGCTCTGAATGCGAAAATATACTGGCGGAAACAAAATTAGTACACCTTGGCACACGACGTCGATTTTGGTCGGATAACGGTATACGGCACATGGAGGATTAATTGATGCATAGATAATGGTTTCAAAATCTTCCACCAACAGACAGCATGGTGACATAGCTACCAGAGCACCGTGTCTACCCTTTAACAAGGAATGCTCACAGCCAGAAGGCTCAGTGTGATGTAAACATATGAAGTAAGCAAGCAAGCAACCACGTCACGGAGATGGGTTCGTGCTTCCTACAGCCAACTTAGCGAGTGTGAAAGGAGTCAAACTGTGTCCTTCCGAGTGGCACTATGCTCATTCGGGAGAATTGCCACACAGGTTGGACATACTGCAACAGTTATGCAAAGGTGCTGGTGTCAGTGGTCGTGTGAACATTCTCACCTCATTAGAAGAGGTTGTGGACATCTACGCAGTACAGACGCCTACCAGCATCGTTGGACTGTGAGCGCAACAGTGGCAAATCGTACAGCTATCACAGTAGAGATAAGGGGGCTTGTGAGTCTAGACCTTTAAACACGAACCGTTTCGAACCGGTTATTAGCAATGAGACTGCAGGCAGGCATACATCTAGCCCGCCTTCCACTCCCCATAGCATCGACGAGCACAGCTCGACTGGTGCTGTCAGAGGAATACGTGGACCATGGAATGGCACGCCTTGGTCTGCGACGATGTAATCAGATTCTGCCTGTACGCAAGTGATGGTCATTTGCGCGTACAACGTAGCCCTGGGAAGTGTTGTCCTGTAGAGTGGATTTGCCCAAGTCACTCACTGTAACATCCACGAGATAAATTTTAGCTACAGTGCGACGAGAGGAAATTATGCCTGTAATAGTTATAAACATTATCTATTCGACATATGAAAAAATAGTGAAAAAGATTACAAATATTAATTATTTATATAATATTCTATGATGTAATTGGACATATCGATGTGTATCATGCAAAGACAATGATAATTGTAAATTCCTTTTATGATCTGCGTTTGTCTTCCTTTGTTTTTACCTTTTGTTGGTTGGCTTTTGTAAGTTGCGGACGCATATCAAACTGAGGTCTGTTAAGAAATTGTAATTATTTGTTAATTATTACTTGAAAATAGAGTTCATTATTATTATAAATGTGAATGATTTATTATTTGTAACTCTAATTCCTCTCTCAGTAATCTGTGTTAATTATTTCTTTCCGCTGCAACGAGCGCAGCCATTGATGATAGCGATTTGTATCGCGTTTTTGTCTGTGTTTTCCTTAGAAACAAATCAAATGTTTGCTTGATGAAGTCTACATAGTGCACAATACGAGAGTAGAGTTTATGTAAAATTTAATAAGCATTTAAAATACTTATTTGCTTTAACAATAGAAAGTCTCTATCAATTGTCTGCCGCCATCTTAACAATTGTCTCAGCGGCAAATTCAAATTACGCAACTCTGCAGACATAAATGCCGAACGTAATACAAATGTGTAAAAATAAATGTGCACCGGTGGTCCCGAACTCATTTGAATGAAAATAATTCGAATCAGATTGGTTCTTTAAAAACAGTGCTCATAGCACGATCGTTATAACAAACTTTTCTAGCTGATGTGTGGAGCCGAAATTAATTACGCACGAGTCGCGAAGAATATTGTTTGAGGTAACATACGTCAGTGTTGTGCGCGGCTGATATTCGGTGTTTTCAATTATCATTTTGCTGAAGATAACTGTTTCCATCATAATCCATAGTTGTATAGAATCTGTTGTGTGAACTGTGATTTAGTGACACTTCCACAACTTACAGACAACACTCTAACACGACTTTAACTTGGAGTTCTTTAGCAACTTGATCAAATCTTTAGCCGGGAGAAAAATTATTTAGTAATTACTCAATGTAAAAAATAAGATTTCATTTCATTTACAAATTAGTTAAATACCAAACCACTAAGTACCAACAGCGAACGCCACACTGGCGCCCAACGATGGGTCACCAATGCACATTTATTCATTTTAGTAATTGAAATTGTGATCTATTACAGGTACGGAGTACCAAAACAAACTATTAATCATTGTTTATTTACTTGTTCCATGAGCATTGACATCTTCCTACCGAGCTGCTGTACGAATCTGCGTCGATGCGATAGTAACTCCATTTAAGCAGTAGACTCCACCACTCTTAATCAATACAGGTAGGAACAGATGTTCATGTTCTGTAACTACATAGTAGCATACTAACAACATTCGCAGCGTGTGCAATTTGAAATTAAAATCAGTACTTGCAGCTATAAGTAGTAATAATTTAATATTCTGGGTGAGAGAATAATATTTTTGAGTGTTATCTACATCTACATCTACATCTACATCTACATTTATACCCCGCAAGCCACCCAACGGTGTGTGGCGGAGGGCACTTTACGTGCCACTGTCATTACCTCCCTTTTCTGTTCCAGTTGCGTATGGTTCGCGGGAAGAACTACTGTCTGAAAGCCTCCGTGCGCGCTCGAATCTCTCTAATTTTACATTCGTGATCTCCTCGGGAGGTATAAGTAGGGGGAAGCAATATATTCGATACCTCATCCAGAAACGCACCCACTCTAAACCTGGCGAGCAAGCTACACCGCGATGCAGAGCGCCTCTCTTGCAGAGTCTGCCACTTGAGTTTGCAAAACCTCTCCGTAACTCTATCACGGTTACCAAATAACCCTGTGACGAAACGCGCCGCTCTTCTTTGGATCTTCTTTATGTCCTCCATCAACCCGATCTGGTACGGATCCCACACTGGTGAGCAATACTCAAGTATAGGTCTAACGAGTGTTTTGTAAGCCACCTCCTTTGTTGATGGACTACATTTTCTAAGGACTCTCCCAATGAATCTCAACTTGGTACCCGCCTTACCAACAATTAATTTTATACGATCATTCCACTTCAAATCGTTCCGTATGCATACTCCCAGATATTTTACAGAAGTAACTGCTACCAGTGTTTGTTCCGCTATCATACAATAAATGATCCTTCTTTCTATGTATTCGCAATACATTACATTTGTCTACGTTAAGGGTCAGTTGCCATTCCCTGCACCAAGTGCCTATCCGCTGCAGATCTTCCTGCATTTCGCTACAATTTTCTAATGCTGCAACTTCTCTGTATACTACAGCAACATCCGCGAAAAGCCGCATGGAACTTCAGACACTATCTACTAGGTCATTTATATATATTGTGAAAAGCAATTGTCCCATAACACTCCCCTGCGGCAAGCCAGAGGTTACTTTAACGTCTGTAGACGTCTCGCCATTGAGAACAACATGCTGTGTTCTGTTTGCTAAAAACTCTTCAATCCAGCCACACAGCAGGTCTCATATTCCGTAGGCTCTTACTTTGTTCATCAGGCGACAGTGCTGAACGGTATCGAACGCCTTCCGGAAGTCAAGGAAAATAGCATCTACCTGGGAGCCTGTATCTAATAGTTTCTGGGTCTGATGAACAAATAAAGCAAGTTGGGTCTCACACGACTGCTGTTTCCGGAATCCATGTTGATTCCTACAGAGTAGATTCTGGGTTTCCAAAAACGACATGATACTCGAGCAAAAAACATGTTCTAAAATTCTACAACAGATCGACGTCAGAGATATAGGTCTATAGTTTTGCGCATCTGTTCGACGACCCTTCTTGAAGACTGGGACTACCTGTGCTCTTTTCCAATCATTTGGAACCTTCCGTTCTTCTAGAGACTTGCGGTACACGGCTGTTAGAAGGGGGGCAAGTTCTTTCGCGTACTCTGTGTAGAATCTAATTGGTATTCCGTCAGGTCTAGTGGACTTTCCTCTGTTGAGTGATTCCAGTTGCTTTTCTATTCCTTGGACACTTATTTCGATGCCAGCCATTTTTTCGTTTGTGCGAGGATTTAGAGAAGGAACTGCAATGCGGTCTTCCTCTGTGAAACAGCTTTGGAAAAAGGTGTTTAGTATTTCAGCTTTACGCGTGTCATCCTCTGTTTCAATGCCATCATCATCCCGGAGTGTCTGGATATGCTGTTACGAGCAACTTACTGATTTAACGTAAAACCAGAACTTCCTAGGATTTTCCGCTCAAGTCGGTACATAGAATTTTACTTTCGAATTCACTGAACGCTTCACGCATAGCCCTCCTTGCGCTAACTTTGACATCGTTTATTTGTGTATTTGTGTTTATGTGTTATTTATAAGATCATTTTGTGTCAACTGGTGCTTGTCAGTGATTTATATATTTGTTGTGCTATATTGGTGATAGAATGGTTAAACAAAAGAAAAATAAACCGAATGAGCATACTGATGCAGAGATGACATCAGAGTCTCAGGTAGAACAATCTACCCATATTTCTATCGAATTACTAGAAAATTTAATTATGAATGATAATTTAGTAACTGATGTCCGGAGTGATAGTAAAACCGAGGGGTTGCCAAAACAAACTGACACTCCTGGATTCAACCAGTTAGGAATTAATGACAATATTTCTTCTGGGCAAGGGGCAGAAGTTAGCAATGCTCAACCTATGTCCATACAGGATATGCTAACAGCATTATTTGAAAAGTTTACTATTAAAGAGCAGGAGCGTGAAAAACAACGTGAGTTTAAAGAGCAGGAGCGTGAAAGACAACGTCAGCAGGAAAAGGAAAAGCGTAGACAGGAAAAGCTTATAGAAAAACAACAACAGGAGCTCAGGGACCAAGAAAAGGAAAAGAAATTTATGGAAAATATAAACAATATTTTTCTGGAAAGAGATAAAGAAATTGTCCGTAGGATAAATCAAGTGTTGGTCGAACGTGATAATGCTATTACTACCCATTTTAAGCAGGAGATCGATGCAGTAAAAACCACTATTGAACCGTTAACAAACATTCCAGTTCAGGTCAATAGTCTTCAAACTGAATTAGATAGACTAGAGAACGAATTCAAAGCTTTGGCTACCGCTGTGGAAACAATGCAGGAGGGCATTCCCTCGGAAATCCGAAAGCAAGTCCGAACAGAAGTAGCCAGGGTGCTGAGCTCTGAAAATCAACACTTTGAAAATCTGACAGTATGCAGTAATGACAACACTAATACTGACAGGAAAAAGATCGCAGATAATCTGACGGCGAATATTAATGCACCACAAGGAAGACCAAATTTTGGTAATCAACCGATATTACCAGAGCAATATGTGACACCAAGGAACAATAATAGTGGAATAGAATGTACTTGTAATAAAGTAACCACACCACCTGCGAATGATAGCAATTCCATGCACTTAACTACTTTGATGCATGAAAAAAGCCTAATTAAGCATAGACAGTTTCAAATATTTAACGAAGAAAGCAAGAAAAACATAAATCCTGTAGTTTTCATTCGAAACTTCAAAAGTGTTCTTCCAAAATCATGGTCGGAAGAACAGAAAATACAGTTTGTGGTTTCACATATTTCTGGTGATGCGTCGCTCTGGGCACTAAATGCAGCAGAAACTTGCAAGACTTTCCAGGACTTTGAGAAGGCGTTCCTTGATCAATTTTGGTCAGCGTCTACTCAAGAGCGACTCCATAAAATTGTTTACAATGCAGAAATGTACAATCCGAAGTCAGGTTCCTTAAGAAAGTACTTTGAAAAATATATTTACATGACCCGGTACTGGGATGAGCCAGTAACCACCAGAGACTTATTGCGAGTGTTAAAAGCTAGATTACCCATACATATTAGAGAAAAATTATTTAATGTTACAGACATCGATCTGAAAGAATTTCTGTCTGTAATTAATTCTCTGGATCAAGTGCAAGAAGGCGCCAGAAAAAATTCTGACGTGATCAGCAATGATAATAGTCCTAGTAGAAAAAATTCATGGAATGTAAATAATGGAAATAGGGGCGAAGGTAGTCCAACGAAAAATAAAAGTAAAGCTTATAGTAACGGAAAATACAATAATAATAATACTAGTAGGAATCCATACAACCAAAATCTTGGTTATCCTAATAATAATAACAGTAATTATCAAAAGGCCAAAGAACACCAACAACCGAATGGTAATCAGAGGCCGTACCACAATGAAAACCCAAACATTAACAATAACAACCGAAAGAGACGAAATGACAACAGGTCAGACAGTCCATATAAAGACAAGCCCAAAAATATGTGGGGTGACAGTGAGTAATGACGACAGCCAGGGCCAAGTCATTGGCAGCCGCAGCAAAATTCTATCAATTCAGGTCAGCCAATAAATTATGTACAGGCTATACCTACACCAAGCAATCAATATCCACCGTGGTGGGATCCAACCAGGCCTCCTCCGACTGAAAACTCACAAAATGTTAGAATAGTGGAGGTACCTTCGGAAACAAAACACTCAGAAGCCAACAAACTAATTTCGGTCCCTGTAGGTCTTCGCCAGGTGACCGAGGCAACAATGAAGGCAATAGGCCGACGGAATAAAAAATAATCATGATAGGGTATCAGGATGGCAACAGGATCGAAGATGAGCTATATCAGGAACCTGCTGTCTCTGATAAGCCACAAAGGGAAAATATCCAAGCAAGTGTCACCGGAGCTGTAAGTGGTGTAACAACTACTATTCTGCTTGACACAGGTGCTAATGTATCAGTTATGAACACGCAGTTTTTCCAGAAGGTATCGGAGATAAGGAGATTGTCGATTTTGCCGGTTGCAAATTGTAAGGTTATAGGGGCATTGGGAAAAAAGGCACAGAGTATAAAATACCAGATACAGGTGGAAGTTTCCTTGGGAAATGATCGCCTATTATGCACGTTCCTACTAATGGATAACTTGTCAGTACCGGTGCTTCTGGGTCTTGAGTTCCTTCGGGAAAGGGAAGCTGTAATTGATCTCGCCCGTGGGACATGTGCACTTAAGTACCAACAGCGACCCATAACATTAATGCTGAATCGGGAGTTCGGTGCGAACCTTCCGCTGATGAGAAGAATGAATCTTTCTGTCAGCAAACAGAAGTTATTAGTGTTGGATCATAAGCACCCACAGATGTGTCACAAAAATCGAAATAACGATGCACCCAGCAACGTGAGTGACATCGTCACAACAATAGAAGAGAAAGTACAGGAGGCAACTTGCATTAATGCTTCAGAGGCTAGACAATTAAGAGAATTATTATCTGGATACCTCGAAATAGTCACTGAACGCCCTGGAATCATAAAAGATTACCAGTGTAATATGAAAGTATATCCGCGCAAGACCTATTGCAGAACATCTTACTCGGTCCCCTGGACTAAGAAAAACGAAGTGAATATACAAAGGACCAATCAGAAGTGCAAGTGCACTACCCCATAACTGTAAATATAATGTTTATGGTAAAATAATTAGCAGTAATAACGTGATAATCTTATGTTGGTATTAGTTTATAAGCTTTTATGTCAAGTATTACACTGTAATATTCTTGAATTATTTGAACAAGGAGTAGAGAATCCCCATAATAAATGTATTTTTACTCTAAAAGGGATCAATAACTTGATAAACACTTGAATGTTATTGCATTAAATGTGAGGAATTTTACCTTTCTATACGTAGGATAGAAATGATTAAAATGGTTGAATAATGTATTTGTTCGTGTGTAAGACTGGATATAACAAAAATATTTTCATAAGATCGAGTCATGTAGTCCCACACACGTAGTGAGTGTTGGTGGTGTGTGAGCTGTGTGGCTGAAAAAAAAATAAATAAAAAATAAATAAAATAAACTGCTTTCACCACTAGTGAAGCGAAATCTGAATATTTACTGATTTACGTACACGGTTTCATTACAAAGTCATTTAAAATGCTCTTATGAGCAACATTCCGGTTAGATAAAGCGAACATGGACATCTGTCATAAAAACACAGTAAATAACAATCCCAATAAAAAAAGTAAAAAATAGAAATATATAAATATATGTATCTGTAATAAAAATGGAAATGTACTATTATCTGGACAGTTCAGTAATGATCTCATGGTCAACATAATGTAGCAGATTCAGAAAGTTTTATATTGTCTCATGTTTATGTGACAGTGTAAAATTTTAAATTTTGTTATTCAGTCATGGTAATATGAACTTATGTGCAAGTGTACCAGACCTCATTACTTGAAAAGTGTCATTGTCTGTTAGGTACTGTGGAAAACTACTGACAGCAATCAGAACAGTGAAACGTGTTTCGCAGGAACTAGTGGACGCGTGAAGAACTGTGATTTACATTGTGAATAATGATGAACAGTGATAAAAACTGTGATCACGTAACCTTATGAACGCTCTTGGAGTGTCAAAGTTAGCAGCAACGCTATGAACGTTGAGTACTGTTGACTGAATTAATAATTAACTTGAACTGATGACCTTTAGTAATTTGATATGAAGCGTCTCCGCGTGCCAAATTTAATATGACAGACTGTACAGCCAGCCGCGCGGCAAGACAATAATGCAACGTTGGCTGCGCAGCGCGTAGCGAAAATATTTACATTACGGTTAAGTGAACGAAGCACATTACGGACACTTGTATGATTAACGGTGCAGTGTTTAAAATGTGCATATTGTGATAAACTTACACGTGAATCACTACATTGTGTTGAACAGTGTCAAAATACAGAACATACGCCAAAAACAGTCAAATTCCATCCGTGTGAATGCAAGTGAAATGGACACTAATAAACTTTTCCACAGGATGAGAATAGTAATTTCTTGTCACTGATGCTTATATTTTGACATTTCATGTACCCGCCTTAAACTGAGGGACGTGGGAAAGGCGAAACAGACCTGCTGCAGCGCGACTTCTAGCCAGCAGCAGATCCAAACCACGATGCAGCCGACGGCCGCCGACGCCCCACCGACTCGGCCGGGGGCGGTCCACACTACCTGTCTGCGGTCCAACGGCTCGACACGAGGGCGGTCTTACGACGTCAGCAGCAAATTCTTATGACATTCGATAAATGAGTGATATACCACCATGAAAAAACATTCATTATCTCAGATGCTTACAACAGAGTCATAAATTTGCATTTTCCACCATATTTCTTTTACATTCATGTCAAGCCTGACTGTTAAAAGTAGGTGTCTGTATTTTCTTGACGGTTTTATTCCCGGTTTTCCGAGTCCAGTGAACCCAAATGGGGGGGGGGGGGGGGATAAGTTAATCCGGGAAGTACCCGCAGCAATTTCCGAGATAATACAGTCACTGAAGTCATTTAAAGTACTCGATTCAACTATAATTTTATCTTGTCTAAAACAACATTGAAACTAAACATTTGCATCTTGAGAGTAACAAATCTACTTGGATTACGTGGACCGATTAAAAAAAAAATACAATAGATAACCTAATTTTTTTTCTCAGCCCAAGGGGCATTGTAACATCCACGAGATAAATTTTAGCTACAGTGCGACGAGAGGAAATTATGACTGTAAAAGTTATAAACATTATCTATTCGACATACGAAAAAATAGTGAAAAAGATTACAAATATTAATTATTTATATAATATTCTATGATGTAATTGGACATATCGATGTGTATCATACAAAGACAATGATAATTGTAAATTCCTTTTATGATCTGCGTTTGTTTTCCTTTGTTTTTATCTTTTGTTGGTTGGCTTTTGTAAGTTGTGGACGCATATCAAACTGAGGTCTGTTAAGAAATTGTAATTATTTGTTAATTATTACTTGAAAATAGAGTTCATTATTATTATAAATATGAATGATTAATTATTTGTAACTCTAATTCCTCTCTCAGTAAGCATTATCTGTGTTAATTATTTCTTTCCGCTGCAACGAGCGCAGCCATTGATGATAGCGATTTGTATCGCGTTTTTGTCTGTGTTTTCCTTAGAAACAAATCAAATGTTTGCTTGATGAAGTCTACTTAGTGCACAATACGAGAGTAGAGTTTATGTAAAATTTAATAAGCATTTAAAATACTTATTTGCTCTAACAATAGAAAGTCTCTATCAATTATCTGCCGCCATCTTAACAATTGTCTCAGCGGCAAATTCAAATTACGCAACTCTGCACAAATGTGTAAAAATAAATGTGCACCGGTGGTCCCGAACTCATTTGAATGAAAATAATTCGAATCAGATTGGTTCTTTAAAAACAGAACTCATAGCACGATCGTTATAACAAACTTTTCTAGCTGATGTACGGAGCCGAAATTAATTACGCACGAGTTACGAAGAATATTGTTTGAGGTAACATACGTCAGTGTTGTGCGCGGCTGATATTCGGTGTTTTCAATTATCGTTTTGCTGAAGATAACTGTTTCCATCATAGTCCATAGTTGTATAGAATCTGTACAACTTACAGACAACACTTTAACGCGACGTTAACTTGGAGTTCTTTAGCAACTTGATCAAATCTTTAGCCGGGAGAAAAATTATTTAGTAATTACTCAATGTAATAAAATAACATTATCATTTCATTTACAAATTAGTTAAATGCCAAACCACTAAGTACCAACAGCGAACGCCACACTACACTGGATCCACCCCAAATCTCATGGTTTGGGTCGTGATAAGGTATAACTCTCGTTCACCTTTGATGTTTCTGAAAGGGTTCTAACCCTTACTGTGTACGCACAGAATCTTGTCAGATCCGTACTTTTTCGTTTCTTGCAGTAGGAAGGTGCTGTCTTGTTCCAACAGGATAATGCTTGCTCACACAATGCCATTGAAAGTCAACGTGCTCTGCAAGACTGAACAAACTTCCATGGTGCATGATCTGTGGACTTGTCTACAGTAGAGCATGTGCGGGATATGATAGAATGAGAGATTTCTTTGCCAACAGCTCTATGTGCACACGTCGAGCAGGTAGCATAACGTTTCCAAGGACGGTATTTTCAAGTGTACGATCGACTGGATCGAAGCCTACATTGCCGTCTGTGGAGGCTACACCATGTTCTAACATCGGTGTTTCGGCATAGGTTGATTCCTGGTACTTTGTAACCGTTCGTGCTATTGATATGTAAATGTAATCATGTCATGCACTCCGTATGTACTGTTGCAACTATGAATCTGGACTGAACTAGAAACCTCTAAAAGGGTATACTACTTTTTTTTACGGCAGTGTATTTTGCTAGCACATGCCTTCATGGGGAGAAATGATCATCGTAATAGAATAAAAGAAATCAGACCTCCGACAGAAGTATTTAATACTAAAATGTAGAATTTCACGGCCGGAAATATCATGTCCATTATAATTATCCGGGCTGTTATGCCGTGGTCGGTTGATGAATTCTGTGGTGATTCCCAACGTTTCGTCTCCGACTGCGGGAGACATCTTCAAGGGGTCCGTAGCGAGCCAGTGGGTGTGTTGGACCTTCCATCGAGCTACGGACCCCCTTGAAGATGTCTCCCGCTGTCAGAGACGAAACGTTGGGAATCACCACAGAATTCATCAACCGACCACGGCATAACAGCCCGGATAATTATAATGGACATGGAAGTATTTAAGTGTTCCTTTTTCCCGCGCGTTGGAACAATAGAGAAATAGATTCAAGGTGGTTCGACGCCAGATACTAGATTGTGACTTACGGAGTAATCACGTAGAAAATATACAATGTTCTATCGATACAGGTACGAATCTTGACTGAGGCCTTCCCATTAACTGTTACTATGAGAATGAACAAGTCAGATAATATTGCTGTGCCAACCACATTGCGTATCCAATCGCCCATAGTAGACAGTAAGTAGACACCCAGTTTCAAAATTCAAGCACGCTACTGAACCAATCGACCCTGAAAATCCCCGATGTCCATCCGTGTACTCCGGGCACAGTATTACCAGGATCCACCAAAACACCTTCCGGTCCACTTTCCCTGTGCCTCGCGTTGCAGCCATCAGCTGCCACTCAGCCTCGGCTGGCGCACGTTTCCAGACTGCGCTGCGTCACTGCTCCCCAACGGAATCCGGACAGGTGGATAGCAGTAGCCGCTACCACTAGTTCCCAGAAATCGACCCCAACTCGTCTCCCTACGCTCCAAGATTCCACTGCACGCTGACACAATGTCGGACAGCAAGGCAACGCCTGTCCACCCATACCCCTGGCATAAGGCGCAGCTCGTATGTGTCGTCAGCCACCAAAGTCCCTAGGCGCACGCAATAAGGCTCGGCGGCGCGGTTGCTTACCGACAATTCAATAACTAACCACTGGCGCACACCCCACAGCAACCCCCCCCCCCCTCCCCTCTGTCATGCACATGGTGCAGCTCACGGCCCCGGTATTGGTTTCAAGTCCTGGCTTGTCCACTGTCGCACACAAGACCGACTCCTGCTGTCGTGCTCGCCCACAGGTCGATTTGGGGGCTGCGCTCGACCACTTTAATGATTTGCACGCCATCTGCCCTGTCAGTAAAAAGAGACCAGGACGGGACTGTAACAGCACCGTGCAATCACGCCATGATGTAATTTCATCACTATTTAGCTTCGCGATCTCCAACATTATAGAGCTATCATAAACTTTCCACATCCACCCTTATTAACACAGCTGCCATTAATAATATCAGACGTCTATTTATTTTTTATTCATTTAGGCTGACCAGATTTAGAGCTTTATGGCCTTAACTTACACTTGACCTGGAACGACACATACAAATCATATTATATAACAACCGAAATAATAATGGGACCGCGCATTTGCCTCTTAGCATTACACAGAAAGCAACAGGCCCGTAATATCAAACATACACAGCTTGTGTCAAACAATTTTATTGGCTGAGCCGTGGATTTAATTTCAATGAATATATTCGTAAGAATTTACTTTATTTACTAGCGATTCATCAAGAACATTAACACATTTAATCAAACTATGTGAGGGTGGAAGTAGTTGCCAGAGAGTAACTGACGAAATCAAAATCAAATAACTTTTAACAAATGGGAATTTTATTCCTAAAAGCCTTTTTATCAGAAACAGATTTACAATTATAAGCAGAAAGCACCCTCTAAATATCAAGTTACAGTTTATGCAGAGGCAGAAAGAAGCAAATTTTTGACTGTATGAGCTTTCGGGCTGAGAACCTTGCCGCTCCCTTTTGACATGGTCGTAGTCACGACCGCTCGCAGCAACCTATGAAATACTACACAGGTGCAAATCTGCAACAAACCAGATTACCTTAAAGTAAAAGTTTTAACAACTCACACAAGCACACAAACTATGCACCCCGTAGGAGGGATGGAAATGGTGCAAAACACTAAAATTAAAAGATTAACTTGCCACCAAAGGTGCAACTTGATTTTAACTTCTAAGAAAAGTCTTACGGTGGAAGGGTGGCAACTTTATATACTAAAATGACCACTTAAATAAAAGCCCATGAAATGCAATTATATAAGGTTGCCCAAACATGCCCTACTGTACACATATATCGCCTCTCAAGATGATAGGCACGATAAAAACATATTTCAGGAATTAGGCCGTTACACTTCAAGCAATAAATTCGTTAACACACCGAATCCGACAAACATGGCAGAGGCAGCTATTAACGTACGGCAGATTGATAGGGAGATTACCGAACAACCTGAACCGCAGGTTGCTCTAACCCGCCCCTACTCCACAAGGGAAAAACGGACCACACAATTCGTAAATAACCACCTTCCCGTTGGTGGGCAAACTGAGAACAATGGTGAGACGATCCCAAAACAAAGCGGCTGGTGACCTCACCAAGAAAACAAGTAGAATTTAACAATAAATGAAACAACATATCATCAATCACTTAACTCCTAATAAACTGCGATTTCTGGCGAAGACCTGGCGCAGCACTCCCAAATCGCTCTCACGAACCGTCCGCTGCCAGCCGCAGGAAGGCGCGCCGATCTCCCGTCTTTCCGGGTCCGCACCAATCGAACGACTGCCCGCTGCTCCGTCCGCGACTGCTGCTCCGTCGTGACTGCACTGCTGGTGCGTGTCCCACTCACTTCCAGACACACGACGGCGGAAATACTGGCTCGGACCCAACCATGCAGAGGAAACACTCCCACTGGCAAAACGACATCCCTGCACCAGGAAAGGACCGAGCCAAGCTGCTCAAGATGGTAACTGAAGGGGCCCAGAAGAACTTGGAGAACAAGTTACATCACGGCGTCGCAGCTCTCACTCCTGTTGCTCTCGTGTCGACCGCGAAGCCACTATTCCTCGCTATATGGCGCGGGCCCACTGGACTCACGCGGCGACCTCACATGCGCCGACGCTCAAGGCGGACAAGTCATCTTGTGTCTCAGTGCGCAACCGACCAACCGATCGATTCAACCGGCTTTAAAGGTTGATCCGAACGACAGACATGCTAGCACTCCGGACGACAGACAGACACTAACTGCCTCACAAAATGCGGACGAGAGACAGACCCAGACTGACTCCAGCCTGACCCCAGACTTACCGCCTGCCGAGTTTTTTCTATTACTTTTTTTTCTTTATTGTATTTCAATTCCCCATCGGGGCGGGCTGGCAGCAGCATATGCGCTGCTCTTCAGCCAAAAGACACAGAACGAACAATAGAAGACATTTAAAAATAACAAAGGAGAGAATATGGTGAACATAGATATAAAAAAGGGGAACATCATGGAAGGCAATAGACAAAAAACGGGGGTGACCGTAAAATGGAGATAAAAAACTGTTAAAACTGATTAAAAATAGCACACACTAAAAGCCACACACTGCGACAATTAAAAGAACACAAGGCACGGTATGACTGGAGCATGAAAGGTATCGACAGATGGAGTAGCATATAACAAACACTGATGGCGAACCGCAAGGCAGAACACAATTAAAATCACACCTCTTGATGCACAGGAGTAACAGCACTAAACACAACACTGATGTGGCACACTGACGATGGTCATAACAGAGGATCTGCCAGGCGCAAGGAGATGAGGGAGACCGGAAGAAGGGAGGGAGAGGAAGAGATGGGGGTGATGAGCGGGGGGTGCGCTGAAGAGGGCCAGGTAGGGAGGGATGTGGGAAGGAAAGAGGCAAGTATTGGGTGCAGGGTCTCAGGGGGGGGGGGGGGGGGGAAGGAGGAAAATCCGCTCTGGGAGAAGGAGGGAAGAGGAAAAAAGGGGGCCCTGGGGGGGGGGGGGGGGGGGAACAAGGCCAGGTTATAGTTGGAAGGAAGGGTAGATGTCACGGCGAAGTTCGTCATCCGGGAGGGGGAGGCGTTGGAAATTGCCCTGATGAACGAGATGGAGGGTGTGGAGGTGGAGAGAGGGTGGGATACACCGATAGAGGCGCGGCAATGGGCGGGGGGTGGAGAGGAAGGAGGAAACCAGAGGGTGGGGGGGATCAAGCCTGCGGAAAATGAAAAGGATGCGGAGATGCTGGAGGAACAGGAGGAGGTGGTGGAAGGGGATCAGTTCATACAGGAGCCGTGTGAGGGAAGGAAGGCAGATACGGAAGGCAAGGTGGAGTGCATGGCGTTCAAGGATTTGGAGGGCCTTGTAAAAGCGGGTGGGGGCGAAGATCCAGGCAACGCTGACGTAACAGAGGATAGGATGGCGCCTGGCGAGCTCATAGTGGCCCTTAAATACACGTGAACAGGCAACCCCTTTCCCACGAGAGGGAGACACCAAAGCTGCGATTGCCACAGCGGCGCAACCACCAGAAATGGAGGGTGACTGCTTCACACTACGTCCTGCGACGCACTCTTCAAAGAGCAATTTTTACCATGGCTCATTGACCTTGCACAATTTAATACAAGACAGCTTGGAGTTTAACAGCCTCACCACAATTACAATAATATTTTTCTCAAACCCCTATCAACATTTACAAAACGAATGTATAAAATATTGAGTAAAGTTGCTCTTGGCACACACATTTCATAAAACGAGAACTTTCCATGCTCAAAATCGGCACGACTACGCTGTACAATGACTTAGCTTTGCAATAACATTTCACACAAAAGGAATGACGTAAATAAATATTATAAAATCCAAGGAATAAAAAGGTAACTTTAAAATCTTAAGCCTCCCTACTGAAGGCGGTCTGTGCCTAAACTTCTGACTAAAGAGTAATGAAGTAGATGCCAGTACAGATAACACTAATTAAACTAACAAACAATTAATGAAAGAGACCCTTGACATCTAAGTATTACTTGGTAACATACACAGATTTATAAAAACTTAAACCTTTATAACTCCCACACAAGGTACAAGAATCACCACCCTGAATGATAAAAAAGGGATAATTAACCAAGCAAGCCTGAATCGATCTGATCGGGCACTATTGTTAGAGTGCCACTCAATATTACAAGATCGAAACCCACAGTACATTAGCCAGAGGGACGAAGGTATGGGGTTACGAGGCTTAACGACCTGGGAGTCAGAAACAAAGAGCGAAGCAATACTCAACTTACAGATGTGACCGAGGAAGGGGGCCTCCACATGGAGCCGGTCAAACGAATCACAGTTCCGCTGGCAACGGCCAAATCGTCAAGCCCCGATGCCACGCCTCAAATGGTTCAAATGGCTCTGAGCACTCTGGGACTTAACAGCTGAGGTCATCAGTCTCCTAGAACTTAGAACTACTTAAACCTAACTAACCTAAGGACATCACACACATCCATGCCCGAGGCAGGATTCGAACCTGCGACCGTAGCGGTCGCGCGGTTCCAGACTGAAGCGCCTTGAACCGCTCGGTCACAGCGGCCAGCGCCACGCCTCACCATACCTGACGAAATGCACTGTGCGCCATGTAACTGAAACATAAATCTACTTAAGCATTCTTTTAAGCACCATAACACCACTCGATAGTAACACCTGAGTTTATTTTACAGACAAGGCCGAGCAGTATTTTCATGTTTCATGATATGATTTTACAACACAGCGTCGTCTTTGTTACTCGTCACTAATAGGCAGATATTTGTATTTCAACAGCACTGTTAGCATCACCATAAACATACAACTATTAAATAATGAGCATCTCACCAGTCTTTCTTACATGTATCTGCTGATCCTTTATCAAACAGTAAGAAACCAAGATCGAATCCCTAAGGCCCGTTATGATAGTATGTGTGACTTAACTTATCATGGCATACTCGGAACCAAACTCACACTGCAGGCAACATTGATTAAACATTAATGGATATAACTAAGCACTCAGTTGCACATGCTTTAATCAGACACGCACCATATGAGCAGGCGGACGGTTAATCCAGGCGACGAACCGACAAGCTCTTCTTCGCAACGTTCACTACGTGGTGTGCACAAAACCAATCACCACGCGTCGTGCCAGAACCCAATTTCGCCACCGTCTCCGGCCGCAGCATCCCGCTCGTAACACGCGCAACGAGCATGCGCACCAAGTAAGGGCCACCCTCCCGACCCCGTAGTACCTCTCGACCGACGGACCAAACAGTCCCCCGCTGCCTTGACACCGCAGACTTAAATAGCCGGACCCGCCTTGAACAACTGACTCGCGGCCGCCCAAAGGAAAATCGTAAGCAAAGATGACACCAACGGGGTAGAAGTACTGGCGTCAGCCGCACGACGTATCAAATAAAAAATAGCATTATTAAGAAAATAATAATTGGCAATAATACTAACAATAATAATAATAATGGATATTTTTTATGTTAGCATTTTTGAAGGCTAGGTTGGTAACAGAAGTGGAAAGGATAATGAAAGAGGAGGAGATTGAAATTAAAGTGACTATTGCTTGTAGGAAAGAAGAGAACTTCAATAGAGAACTCTGAAGATAAGGAACACTACTGAGCTATTTTCAGTATTAGAACCTTTCTGTCGACTGTAGAAGTTGGAATTACATTTTCCTGGAAACATAAGGGCCTCATCTTGGGTAAGGACAGAAGCTGAAGCAATGAATTTAAATTTGTGCCTTAGCCAGGACTTGAAACCAAGTCTTCTGCTTATTAGGCGGACGTGTTGAAGATTACATCACCGCAGGATTGTAGCTGCCACAATTATATGGACTACCCTACTCCAATGCCCTACCTAACACAAACTTCAGTCAGACCTTCAGGCCATTTTCTCCTTCTTAAATCGTCAGTATTGCCGAAGCTATCCGACCCAGACTAGCACCCTAGCTTTCTTCATATTGGGATTGTCTTGGCTGTAGCTCAGTCATATGCGATGTATTAATCTGATGGAATTACATGTTCCTGGAGACATTAGAGCCTCAGCCTCAATTCATTGCTTCGGCTTCTATCCTTATCGATGCTAAAGTTGAGACTCACATGTCTCCGAGAAAATGTAATTCCATCTCGTGTATTAATCACCTATGCCTGAGGTATAGGCAAGAGTTTCCCATTACGTACAAACCTGAGGTCATGCCCCAGTGTCGTAGAACCTCTGCAATACTAACGATTTAAGATGGGAAAAATTGGCTGAAGGTGTGAATTGCAGCGTGTCAGGGAGGGCATATAACTAGGGTAAGCCGTGCAACGGTTGTTATCACCATGCTATTATCGTATAACGGTTAGCACATCTGCCTAATAAGCAGAAGATCTGGGGTCAAGTGCCGGCCGTGGAACAAACTATAATTGGCTGGCTCTGAGCACTATGGGACTTAACAGCTGTGGTCATCAGTCCCCTAGAACTTAGAACTACTTAAACCTAACTAACCTAAGGACATCACACACATCCATGCCCGAGGCAGGATTCGAACCTGCGACCGTAGCAGTCGCGCGGTTCCGGACTGCGCGCCTAGAACCGCGAGACCACCGCGGCCGGCCAAACTATAATTAAACCCTTCAGCCTCGGAAGAAGACATTATGAGGTGCGTTAGTTTTCAGAAATCAACGGAAATTTATAAGAATAACTATAACTCGAAAAGTTTTGCTCAAATAAGTTAGTCTAACCAAAAGTGCGGATGACATTACAAAAACATCGAAAGGCAGTTGAAGAGAATGCATTTATATTCCAAACAAAAAGTTTTTTCAGATACACAGTCTAGTACCTTCCGCCGCGGAAGTCGAACATGCGGCAGAACAAATGGACGTGGTCAGCCCATAGAGGGCTCCGCCTCCGCGGCGGCGGCTATTCCGCCCAGCGGCTCTCGCGCAGCGAGGGTGCCACCGCTACGCCACGTGCAGACAGCGGCCAATAGCTGCTCCCTCCGGTTTCGTATATAGGGACCCGCTCTGCCCCAGTCCAGTCAGTCTGGTACTCGCTCTGGATTTCGTTTCTATCTCGGCGGTACTGCGTCCTGGTCGTTGCTCGTTGTTGACATGTGCCTGGCTCTGGTTCCGAGTGGATTTACTGTTGGTGTTTGGTGCTGTGGTTTCCACAAGCCTCCGTTGTTTATATCTTCCTTGTTGTGTCGTTCATAGTCGGCCGTGGTCCGTTTGTTGTCAGTTGTTGGTCTGTCGTCCGACTCGTCCTTGTGTTTACGCGGTGGTGCGTGCTCCACCGCCGGCGGTTTCCCCGCCTGGCGGCTCCGATCCGCAGCCCAAGGCGTTCCTGCAGTTGGTTTTGGTTGCTACACACAGCATAGGTGGTTGGGTCTCGTACAGATCAAGCGAAACCAATAATGAACGTCATGACCGCACAACAATTTACAGTGAAGGTCAATGGTGGTGACTAAGAGATCTTGGAAGTGAAACGCACACATGCTCGACGATGGCTTCTAACGCGTGTATCTGAAGAACAGAACAGCTGCGGAAAGTAGCACATGTTCTGAAAATGTCAGACTATACAATGGGCGTCTGTTCGTGAAAAACATGAACAAAATAATTAATCATACACAAACCGTTGTTGTGTGTGGAAGAAACTGTTAACACCTGTCAATGTTGTGTTGGATCACATTGCCTCTTTTTTCGGAAATATTATGTATAATGCAAAAAACGACTGTTCTGATTTTTCCACTAGCAATGGAGGGTTCATTGTTCATTTCACATGACAATTCTTGCGAAAACTTTGTTTGATCGGAATAATGGATGCGGTTCAAAGAGGTACGTTGTGCGAACAGCCAATTTTTGAATCGTGAGGGTCTAGCATGTGGAGACACCAAGCTCAATGGACCAATGGAGACTTATATAACTGTTGCTGATCCAAGAAGAACTGTCACTGTCGAAGGGTACGTCAATAACATAGCGCAATACATGCTTCCTCTTCGTAGAAACACTGGAAAACTTTTGTTGTTGTTGTTTACAAACTGAAAACTGCTGTGAAGCAGATCCCCAGATGATTCTATCTTGTGCAAGCGTCTATCCCTCTACATAACTGCTACAACTAAACATCCTTTTGAACCGGCTTACTGTATTCAAGTACAGGAGCTCCTCTATATTTTTTTTTATATCTCACACTTCCTTCCATTACGAAATTACTTCTTTACGCCTCCAGAAGTGTACTATCAATATAGCTCTTCCTTTTGCTGAGTTGATCATGAGTTCCTCGTTGGTACTATTGGAATGTAGTACGTTAAGTCCAATACGAGGTCTCTGCTCTATCATCTTCAAACAATACAAAAATGACATACATATTACAGTGGCCCAATATCATACACTGCTGAGCTAAAGCGAAGGTAAGCTTATATCTGCCGTCTTATAGAATGTCAGGGGCAAGCATGTGAGAATGGGAAGTTGCGAAGACAGCTGATATGAAATGGCGTGTGGCTAGGGCCTCCTGTCAGTATAACGGTCGCATGGTGCAAGTCTTCACTATTGAGCCCACTTCGGCAACTTGCGTGGCGATGGGGTTGATATGTTGATGAGGACAACACAACACACAGTCCCAGAGCGGAGAAAATCTCCGACCCAGCCGAGAATCGAACCCGGACCCCTTCCATGGTTTTCTACCGCTCTGACCACTCAGCTTTCGAGGTGGACGTAGCCAGCTGAAAGGGACAATCAGTGTCAGGACAAGAGCAAATTTCCATATTGTTAACATGATTTGGAAATTGTTGCAGTAAGCCTAGAGCAAGTTATTGTGGCGCCTCTGCTGGTGAAAGATCGGTGAATGTAGTTGATGGTCAAGAGCAGCCGACTGCCGACAGTCTTGTGAAAATGATGTCACTGTGAAATACTCACACAGCGCAGACAAATATTTAAAGAACAATAACATATTAAAGAATAGTTCTCTCCTGTTCGTATCTTCACTTGCATGTAATGGTTTGTAACGTGCCAAGCACGATAGTCTGAGATTTTCTAAATATAATGACTGAATGTATAGAATAAGTAATGATTTTGAGTGGCACCTAGCTGTGAATATTATAGAAAAATACAGTGACGTGACATTTGATTGCTACTGGAAGTGATTGTTATCGCTTTGCTATGCAGCGTTTACTCTGCTCAACGACAGTGTTACTATATGCATAATTTGTACGACTGGATTGATGAGAGCTAGTTTTGAATAGAAGTCTGACGGTATATATTTTTCAAATGACGCTTTATTTATTCTGTGCGAATGAGTTGCTCTTAAGATGCTGGGGTTTTAGTCAACATTCGTAACATTCAGTTTCTCCCTCAGCAGTTTCTGAGTAGTCAGACATATAAATAATTTAGGTCTGGATTTACTAACGTGAGACAGTAAAATATACACGGATAGTTATACAGGCCCTGCATTCTGCATATCTCCTTAGGCCGATAACTCGTACTCGGTGCGCCTAGGTTTTTACTGGTATGCATACTAAGTGCTAGAGGAATATAGAAAAACAGTCATTACATGCATGCCTCCGCTCGGTACATGGAGTTTGGAGACTTGCCTGCTCTATAAAGGCTCAATCTGTGGCAAACCTGACGTCAGAGCTCAAAGCTGATGGATGCACAAGAACTTTGGACCGCACAGTTCAGCGCAGGTTGTTTGACTTTAGGCTTCGCAATAGACGAATATACACGTGCCCATGCTGACACAAAGCCGATTACAGTGGGCACAGGATCATTGAGAGTATATCAGACGGCAGCCTATTGGACTAATTTAGTGTCTTGTAACAACAGGTCGATGGTCACGTACGGTTATCGATCATCCAGCCGAATGGCGGCTGGAAACTTACACAACCCCACCCGAAGGCGTAGTGACAGCAGTGGACTGCGTCAACATTATTGGGGACTAACTGGATTCCTTCATGTTTGTTGTTTTCCCCGACGCCTACGACATCCTCCAGCAGCATAACTGTGCATGTCACAATGTCATAATCGTGAAACAATGAGTTTGGGAGTGTAACAGTGAAATCACGTTTACTCAGTCGTCACAAAATTTGTCAGTTCCGAGTTTAATGCAACAAATCTGACATTTGCGTGAACTTCTAGTGCTACATACCTCTGGAAATCAACCAAGGAATTGTTGAATCCATGCAGCTCAGATTCGCTGCTGTATTGCGTTCGAAGGTTACCAACACTCTGGTCATAATGTTTTGGCTCATCAGTTTTTGATACACTTAAATAACTCTCCCTTAAGAGCCGAGCCACACACACACGCAGCGACGGCGGGGGTTACTGTGCGCGGGTGGGGTTGGGGATCATGTAAACTCTCTTCATTAGTAAGTCTTGCCTACCCGTCGGCGTTGCCCTTCCAACAAAGTTACAGGAATCTGTCTGTAATTCTTTCTTTCTGTGCTTTGTCAGATTGTTCTTGCAGTGTCGGAACACCTGTCTTGTCTTCATTCGTTTCCTCTCCATGCTTCTTTTTATTAGCATTTAAGTCACTTGCGCCATAGGGTGGTGGGGTTTCGGGTTCCCCTAAATGGGTCAGGTGTCCACCACACACAGGAGGTGACTACACGGGTAGCATGGGGTGTACAGGGCGGTTTTCGAGGTTAGGCAGTGCAAGGAAAGATAAGAAACGGGCTCCGGTCTCAAAGGGTACAGGGCAAAGAAACGACGAGAATCGACCAAGCAACAGTCGGTATTGTAAATTGTCGTGGCTGTTTTGGAATAGTACCAGAGCTTCAAGCCCTGATAAAAAGCACTGAAGCTGAAACCGTTACAGGAACAGAAAGCTGGTTAAAGCCGTAGATAAATTCTGCCGAAATTTTTGCAGAGGCTGAAACCGTGTTCAGGAAAGATAGATTAAATAAAGTAGGTGGTGGTGTGTTTGTGTCTGTTGGTAGTAGTTTATCTTGTAGTGAAGTTGAAACAGATAGTTCCTACGAATTACTATGAGTAGAGGCTATACTCAACAGCCGTACCAAAATAATAATGGGTTCCTTCTACCGACAGCCCCCCCCCCCTCCCCGACTCAGATGATATAATAGCTGAACGCTTCAAAGAAAACTTGAATCTCATTACAAATAAGTACCCCACTCATACGGTGATGGAGACTTCAATCTACCCCCGATTTGTTGGAGAAAATACATGTTTAGTGCCGGTGGTAGACAGAAAACATCTTCCGAAGTTGTACTAAATGCTTTCTCTCAGAATTACTTTGAACAATTAGGTCATGAGACCACACGAATTATAAATGGTGGCGAAAACACACTTGACCCCTTAGCCACAAATAATTCTGGTCTAATAGAGAGCGTCATGACGGATACGGGGATTAGTGGTGGTGGTTAGTGTTTTAACGTCCCGTCGACAACGAGGTCATTAGAGACGGAGCGCAAGCTCGGGTTAGGGAAGGATTGGGAAGGAAATCGGCCGTGCCCTTTCAAAGGAACCATCCCGGCATTTGCCTGAAACGATTTAGGGAAATCACGGAAAACCTAAATCAGGATGGCCGGAGACGGGATTGAACCGTCGTCCTCCCGAATGCGAGTCCAGTGTGCTAACCACTGCGCCACCTCGCTCGGTCGGGGATTAGTGAACTCAAGGTCATTGTAGCGAGGCTCAAAACCATATCAACCAAAACCACTAAAAATAAATTTCTTTAAAGTTGGTACCGCCATTAGACTGTTTTTTATTTGCAGTGTTACATTTACACGATCATGATTTCGGCTTCAAAGTGGCACTATCAAGTGTATTAAGTGTAATCATGATCGTGTAAATGTAACACTGCAAATAAAAAACAGTCTTATGGCGGTACTGACTTTAAAGAAATATATTATGACTGTGGCCCTACATTATGAAAAAATTACCTAAAATAAACGCAAAATATGTCTATTTAAAACAGCATCTAAGAATTCGCTTGATGCCTTCCTAAGAGAGAGTCTCCATTCCTTCCAAGCTAATTATGTAAGTGTAGACCAGATATGGCTCAAATTCAAAGATACAGTATCAACAGCAATACATAGATTCATACCTCATAAGTTAATAAGAGACGGGACTGATCCACCATGGTGCACGAAACACGTCAGAACAGTGTTGCTGAAGCAACGAGAAAAGCTGCCAAATTCAGAAGAAGACAAAATTCCCAAGACTGGCTAAGTTTCGCGGAATCTCGAAATTTAGTGCTGACGTCAATGCAAGATGCTTTCAATAGTTTCCACAATGAAACATTGTCTCAAAAATAGGGTAGAAAACCCAAAGAGATTCTGGTCGTATGTAAAGTACACCAATGGCAAAGAAAAGGCAATACCGTCACTGCGAGATAGCGATGGAAATGTTGCCTATGATGGTGTCACTTAAGCGGAATTACTAAATACAGTTTTTCGTAATTCCTTCACGAAAGTAGACGAAGTAAATATTCCAGAATTGGAAACCAGAACTGTTGTCAACATGAGTGACATAAAAGTAGATATCTTAGGTGTTGCGAAAAAACTCAAACCACTTAAGAAAGGCAAATATTTCGGTCCAGATGGTATACCAATCAAGTTCCTCGCAGAGTATGCAGACACAATAGCGCCTTTCTTAGCAATCATGTACAACCGCTCACTTGACGTAAGGTCTGTTCTTAAATACTGGAAAGTAGCACAGGTGACACCAATATTCAAGAAAGGAAATAGGAGCAACCCACTGAAATACAGACCCATATCACTAACCTCAATTTGCGGTAGGATTGTGGAGCATATACTGTATTCGAACATTATGAATCACCTTGAAGAAAAGAACTCATTGATACATAACCAACACGGATGCAGAAAATATTGTTCTTGTGCAACACAGCTAACTCTTTGTTCCCAGGAAGTAGTGAGTGCTGTCGAGAAGGGATCTCAGATCGATTCCATATTCCTAGATTTGCAGAAGGCTTTTGATACCGTTCCTCACAGGCGATTATTAATCAAATTGCGCGCATATGGAGTGTCGTCTCAGTTGTGTGACTGAATACATAATTTCCTCTCAGAGAGGTCACAGTTCGTAGTGATAGACGGTTAATCATCGAGTAGAACAGAAGCGATATCTGGTTTCCGCAAGGTAGTGTCACAAGCCCTCTGCTATTCCTGATTTACCTAAATGTTCTAGGTAATAATCTGAGCAGCCCCCTTAGACTGTTTGCACATGACTCTGTATTTTACCGTCTAGTAAAATCATCAGACGATCAATTCCAATTACAAAATAATCTAGAGAGAATATCTGTATGGTGCGAAAAGTGGCAATTGGCACTAGACAAAGAAACGTGCGAGGTCATCCACATGGACACTAAAAGATATCCAATAAATTTTGGTTATAGGACAAATCGCACAAATCTAAGGGCTGTCAGATCGACTAAATACCTAGGTATTACAATTACGAGCAACTTAAATTAGAAAGACCACACAGATAATATAGTGGGGAAGGTGAAACAAAGACTGCGCTTTGTTGGCAGAACACTTAGAAGATGCGACAAACCCACCAACGAGACAGCCTACATTACACTTGTCCGTCCTCTGCTGGAATATTGCTGTGCGGTATGGGATCCTTACCAGGTAGGATTGACGGAGGACATCGAAAAAGTGCAAAGAAGGGCAACTCGTTTCGTGTTATCGCGCAGTAGGAGTGAGAGTGTCACTGATATGATACTTGAGCTGGGGTGGCAGTCACTGAAACAAAGGCAGTTTTCTTTGCGGCGAGATCTATTTACAAAATTTCAATCACCAACTTTGTCTTCCGAATGCGAAGATATTTTGTTGACAGCCACCTACGTAGGGTGAAATGGTCATCATAATAAAATAAGAGCATTCAGAGCTCGAACGGAAAGATCAAGGTGTTCCTTTTTCCCACGCGTCATTAGAGAGTGGAATGGTAGAGAAGTAGTATAAAAATGGGTCCATGAACCCTCCGCCAGGCACTTAAGTGTGAATTGCATAGTAACCATGTAGATGTAGATTCAGATGTATTTTACATACACTGAGGCGACATAAGTCATGAGATACCTCCTAATTAATTGTCGGACCTCCTTCTGACCAGCGTAGAGCAGCGACTCGACGTGACATAGACTTCAAATGACGTTGGAAAACCCCGCAGAAATCTTGACCCATGATGCCTGTATAGCCGTTAAGAATTGTAAAAGGTTGTTGGTGCAAGACTTCGTGCACGAACTAACCGCTCGATTATGTCCCTAGAACGTTCGAAGGGATTCCTGTCGGGAGGTCTGGGTGGCCAAATCATTCGTTCGAATTGTCCAGAATGTTCTTTCAATCAATCACGTACAGTTGTGGCCGGTAATATGGCACATTGTCATCTACACAAATTCCTCGTTGTTTGGGAACATGAAATTCCTGAATGGCTGAAAATGGTCTCCAAGTATCCAAACATAGCCATTTCAAATCAATGATCGATTCAGTTGGATCAGAGAACATAGTCTTTCCATGTAAACAGAGCTCACACCGTTCTGAAGCTACTACCAGCTTGCACAGTGCCTTGCTGACAACTTCGTTCAGTCGATTTATGGCGTCTGCGCCATGCACGAACACTAAATTCAGCTCTTACCAGCTGAAAGCGGGACTTATCTGACCAGGCCAAGGTTTTCATTCGTATAGAGTCCAACAGTTACGGTCACGAGCCAAGGAGAGAAGCTGCGAGCGACGTCGTTCTGTTAGCTGTGGCACTCGAGTCGGTCGTCTCCTGCCACAGCCCATTAACGCCAAATTTAGTCTCACTCTCCTGGCAGGTACTTCGTCGCACGTTCGACACTGACTTCTGTGGTTATTTCACACAGTGTTGCGTGCCAGTTAGCATCACCAACAAGGCCACTGTTCTACTTTGTTAACTGATGGCACTCGACCACTGCATTCTCCATGGAGAGCGTAAATGACTGAAATTTGGTATTCTTGACACACTCTTGACAGTGTGGATCGCTAAATCCTCTAACGACTTCCAAAATGAAATATCCTGTACGCGTAGCACCAACTACCAGTCCTCGTTCAAACTCTGCCGTGTGGCCTTAATCACGTCGGAAACCATTTCACATCAGACAAGTACAAGTACAACTTCACCAACGCACTTCCCCTATATAACTTGTGTACACGATACTACTGCCGAATGCACGTGTGCATATCGCTATCTGATGCCTTTTTCGCCTCAGTGTATTCTGTTTGATGTACTGCCACCTTCGAGGCAATTTTTTCTCATATCTACATGTAATTTTTGCTGTTGCTTCTCTGCAACTGGTGGAAGAAATCTGTTGCCTTTTTGGTTCATATTTCTCAGCTTATCTGCCTACTTTCAACATAACTATAAAGTGCTGAAACAGAAAAATAATCAAGGTATCCCCACGTATCTTCTTATATCCGCCGGTTATATTTGCAAATTTGTAACAAAAAAGGAGAGTGCGCCTCACTTTGCCTCTGCTCGGCTTCACAACTGCAGCAGAAGACCAATAACACTTCTATCCTTGCCCTCATTTAAAGACAAATAAAAATGAGACGATAACAGAGATAAATTTGGTCAATTGACCGCTTATTCGATAGTTACTGATACTTAAGGTGGAAAAGTAAGAAAGTAACATTACACAAAAACACGAAATTAAACAGTTTTGTATAGTAACAGAGGGGGATATAATACACATAAAAATAAAATTTATAAAAACAACTGGAAGGAAACCGACTTTCACGAGAATAAATAAATCACAACTGTACGTTCTGTGAATATTCGGTACATAGTCCACACCTATTTCGTAATGACTGCTTTTTTTTTACCTTTCAGACATCGTTACACTTGTTAGCTTTCTATTCTTTGTTTAGTACCTCAGTGAGTAGCAGCTGCAAACGCTTCCACCGTATGTAACGATGGTTTCTCCATGGATAGCTTAGGTCCTGACAGGATTGCCCATAGGCTACGTCTTGGCCAGTTCTCTTTGTAAATTGTTGATTTTTACGTTGTGGGTGTCAAGAATGTATTTGCATTTAATCTCTCTATTCAAGATGGTGCCATACGGAGATTTCAGTATTTATCCACTGTGTTGTGTCTTAAATTTCCTCCATAGATTTAGCGTATTTAATTAAAAAGCAACCATTTAGTTCTAAGAATCAAGCAGGACGGCCACACACTGTACTGGAAAAACCTGCAAGAAAACTTGTATGAGAATAATCGTGTGCAGGAAGCCCCGAGGAAATAACCGTGTGGTGAGGTTAAAAGGCTTTTATTATCTCCTAATCTGGTCTCTATGGCCCAACCGATACACTCATGAGCTCAGGAGAGACGCTGCAAGTGATTCCGTGCTGTTAGATACTGCACTAACGTCGGTCGTCTGCTGCCACAGCTCATTAACGCCAAATTTCACTGCACTGTCCTAACGGATACGTTCGTCCTACGTCCCGCATTGATTCCTGCGGTTATTTCACGCAGTACTGCTTGCGTGTTAGCACTGGCAACTCTACGCAAACGCCGCTGCTCGCTGACGTTAAGTGATGGACGCCGACCACAGCGTTGTCCGTGGAGAGAGCTAATACCTGAAATTTGGTATTCTCGATACACTCTTGACACCGTGGATCGCGGAATGCTGAATTCTCTATCGATTTCCGAAATGGAACGTTCCATGTGTGTAGCTCCGAGTACCATTCCGCTTTCAGAGTCTGTCGGTTCCCGTAATGCGGCCACAATAACGTAGGAATCTTTTCATAGAAACAGCTTGAATACAAATGACAGCTTCCCCATTGCGATACTCTTTTTTTTGCTTGTTATGCGATACTACCGCCAACTGGATGTATGCATACCGCAGTCCATTGACTTCGTCACCTCTGAGCATAAGTGCCTGACGCATAACAGCGGGCTGTCAAATTAAGTGCCCCATTGCCATTCTCATGCCTACATAATTACAACTAACATGCTAAACAGACAATGTACATTTCATGTTATGTCTAAATGAAAAGTAACAGAACAGACCAGAACGAGCTTATAACTGCCGAAAACGCATGCTGGCTAAAATACTACCCTGAGCATGCAAGCACACTTACGGATAGGCAGTGTATTTGTGTGTTTATTACTGTCAGGTACACGAAGAATGTATTTAATTCCATGTTTAGGCCTACCCTTCGTGCAAGCTCTAGTGAGCCCTCAAATAAAAGATTTCTGTATCTGAAATTTTCTCTGCTGCTTGTCGACTGTTGCAGTAGTATCTTCAAGTCTGAAATACATAAAGTGGGCAGATATTTCAAAAATGGTTCAAATGGCTCTGAGCACTATGGGACTTAACATCTGAGGTCATCAGTCCCCTAGAACTTAGAACTACTTAAACCTAACTAACCTAAGGACATCACTCACATCCATGCCCGAGGCAGGATTCGAACCTGTGACCGTAGCGGTCGCACGGTGCCAAACTGAAGCCCCTAGAACCGCTCGTCAGGTATTTCAGTCTCACGCTTGGTTATTCGTGATTTGTAGAATGTACTCTCATCGCTTGATATTTTAAATTTTTTTTTCTGTTATGGTTCACCTTAGAAAAAAGTTCAAATCTGTGTTATTTCATAAGGGAACAAACTGCTGAGGTCATCGGTGCCTAGACTTACACACTACACTAACTTGTGCGAAGAACAACACTCACACCCATGCTCGAGAGAGGACACAAACCTCCGACAGGAGGGGCGGCGCAGTCCGTGACGTGGCGCCTCAAACCGCGCGTCCACTCGTCGTGGCTGGTTCACCTTAGAAAGCGTCATTTTTGATGGGGTTGGGAAAAGTGTAATTCATTATGTTCTACAATAGAAACATATAATCGATTATAATGGTTGACAATCATTGATTTGTATTTCAAATGTTTCAGGCCTACTTGATCGTATACACAAAAACATCTTTTGAGGAAGGCTTCAATATTGGTGAATCGTAACTATGTAGCCAAAGTACTCTAAATCATTTACACATTGGGTCTCCCGCAGTAAACTGATAAATACTACCAAAAAACTTTCCAAAACAGAGGTAACCACACGCAACCCAGCCACAGAGAAACAAATGACGAAACACCGTTTCAGGAAGAATGAAGAAGATGTTTTGATGAGATATTCACATATTTTTGTAATACACTTGAAGAATTTCATACTACTAAATGTTTATACAGTACACGACACGACCAAAAACTGTGGGGAACAAGAGACAGATGCAAGGTCTGCATCTAGAAAATACAAATTTGAATTTTACATTAAAATGAAATTGTACTTCTTCTCGAAAAATATATTTCTTGCCCAAAACATACATGACACAGCTGTTATTACTTAATTATTCTACAAGAGTAAAATACATATAACTTGCATATTCGCACTGCTGATAAAATCTGTAAGTTAAGCACCAATTGTTGATGAGCAGTGTTCGATGATCATAAGGAATTATACAACAACAATGGATATTCAGTTTAAGTATTTCTACATCTAAATGGATGGTAATCAATTCGAACACCTTCTGAAAATAGACGTTTTTGCCACCTTTTTGACCTTCGTTGACCCTCAAAGACCTTACTGTTACACACCATTGGATTCGTCTCGATAGCCGCTATCAGAAAATAAGTACCAAACTATAGCATCTCATTTAAAAAAAAACAAAGTTGACCTTCATATCTCTGACGCGACTCCACCTAGCAACAAAAAACCAACGTCATATTATGGCCCCCGTTGTCCCATGGAACATTTGCCCCACAAACGTTTCAGCTACTGTCATACTTTCGGAGTTATTCTTTCTGGCAATAGTTAGTGACTCACCCTGTGTATTCTGATGGGAAGAATACTTGGGCGGAAAGAGAGATTGGATACAAATGAATGATTCGACTTCTTCACCAACAGAGACTTATTTATGTGAGTTATGTAAAAACATATACAAATAATCAACAACACCACAAACCTTATTTTGCATAAATTTACTAAGTATTATCGTATTGAGTTATCTTGTATGTGGCACGTTGGTGATAAAAAAAAGGTACACCTTTGACAAAGGCGAGAATAATCTGTAAAGCAGGTGAATACAAATACTTCTCATTCATTTTCATTGGCTTTGGAGTAATCACAGTTATTCCTGTAGCTATATCTCTTGCTCACAATAATAAACAGGCTGTTTTTCGTGGATTCCGCTATGTACCAACTGTGCATAGAAATTTCAGCTATTATTTATGTGTTCCAATGAAAGTCTATTCCATTCCAGTTGTATTGTCATTTTATTTTGATGTTTACCTCAAGTACATACAATCGATTTCAAGGCAGTACCACCTCATCTTCATGTACTTATGCACATCTCAATGGTTTTACACGATGGGGTTGCAAAATTATTCTCCCCCTCCTGTCTTTGATAAATGCTTCGAATATATGAGAGTTTACTGAGACATACTGATCGGCCCTGCCTGTTAGAATCTCTCCTAATAATTCCGTATAGTCTTAGACGTACCATCAATAGGATTTTAAAGCATTGATACCAGTTTATACCAATGCAATGCTATTGTGAACATAACTCTTTTTTTTACTTATGTATAAGGTATGCATTTGTGGTTGTTAAAAGATGAATCCTTGAACAATATGTGTGTGTGCACATGATGGCTGTTGAAGATAACCTGTATTGTTCAAAGATATTGGAACACGAAAAAGAATATCTTGAAAACGATTTTGTATGCATGACATAGAATTCTAAATAAAATAAAAATAAAAGTAAATTAAGTAGTACACCTGCAAGAAAATTGGCTTTAACTGGAATAATAAGCAATATATAAAAAAACTTGTTTACGTTGACTGTGATTCAACGAAATTCAAGAAAATAATTTGCTTGCACACTTTACCTCTTCGCCTTGAGGTCACAGTGGAGCTATATATTTCATCTCTCAGTGGTCCCCTATAAAACACAAAGCAAGTAATTTATAATTATTATAAATTTAAAAGGAAAAATAAGACGTAACCTTAAGTCACCTCCGTTAAATGATCTGAATATATGTAGATTCAAGTGATTAAAATTCCTGTTAGATGCACGGAAAGTAGCAGAGCCCACAGTGAGCCTGCCTGTACACTTACAAACTTAGATAACAACGTTATCATGCAGCTATAAAGAGGGGACGGGCAATCAGCACAAGAGAGGAAATAGCAAGTTACATTCGATGCTGTGGATTTCTTGCTACTCTTGGTATAATTAGTACAACTTATGTAGTCACGATGAGTTATCACATTGCCATAACCGTTAGTTGTTAATAAAGCTTTTATCAAGTGTTTCAGTGTGTGAATGAATTCCTTGAGCCGTTCCAGACTTCTAGAGGGTCTCCTGTATAGTGAGCGCCATTGAACATGAAGAATGACTGAATAAATGAGCATCGGAGACAAGATGAAAAATATTGATGCTACGTTTCATTTATACGCTGTGGTGACAAAAATCATGTGATTCCTCTTAACGTCGTGTCGGACGCCCGTGAATCCGGCGTACTGCTGCAGCTCGACGTGGGATAGACTCAACGAGTCGCTGGACGTCCCCTGCAGAAATACTGAGCCTTACTTTCTTTTTCGAAGTCATCAGCTTCTGTCTGTTTTGATACGGCCCAACACGAATTCCTCTCCTGCGACAACGTCGTCATCTCAGGGTAGCACTTAAACCTACAACCTCAATTATTTTCTAAACGTATTCCAACCTCTGTTTTCCTCTTCAGTTTTTACCCTCTACTGCTCCCTCCAACACCACGGAAGTTATTTCGTGATGTCTTCACATATTTTCTACTATCCTATCCCCTTCTGTTTGTCGGTATTTTCAATTTTATACCTCTCCTCTTCGATTCTTCTGCCTCTGTAGCCGTCGATAATTCCGAAAGTGTTGCCAGCGATGAACTGTACGCACGAACTGATCTCTCGATTATCTTATATAAATGTTCGATGGAATTCATGTCGGACGATCTGAGGGGGACAAATTACTTGCTCAAATGGTCCAGAACGTTTTATAAGCCAATAGCGAACAATTGTGGCCAGTGATCGGCATATTGTCACCCATAAAAATTCCATCGTTGTTTGTGAACACGAAGTCCATTAATGGCATAAAATAGTCTCCAAGTAACCGAAATAACCATTTCGAGTCAATAATCGGTTCAGTTGGATTAAAGGACACAGTCCAATGTATGTAAACACAGTCCATACCATTAGGGAGTTACCACCCGCCTACACATTGCCTTGTTAACAACTTGGTGCCTGGCTTCGTGGGTTCTGGTCCACATTCGAACCCTACAACCAGCTCTTACCAGCTGAAAGTGGGACTCATCTCACCAGGCCACGATTCTCCAGTCGACTAAGGTCTAATGGTCACGAGCCCAGAAGAGGCGCTGCAGGCGATATCGTGCTATTAGCAAAGGCACTCGCATTGGTCGTCTACTGCCGTAGCCCATTAACGCCACATTTCGCCGAAATCTCATAACAGATCGTCAGTGTTGCTTGTTTGTTAGGAGTGACAACTTTACTCAAAGGCCGCTGCTCTGGGTCGTTAAATGAAGGCCGCCGACCACTACGTTGTCCATGGTGAGAGGTAATGGCTCAGATTTGAAATTCTCGGCACGCTCTTCAGACTGTGAATCGGAATGTTTAATTCCCTGACAGTTTCCGAAATGGAATGTCCCTTACGTCTATCTCCAACTAGCATTCCGCGTGCAGTCTGTTAATTCCCTTCGTCCAGCCAAAATCGTCTCAGAAACCTTTTCACACGAATCATCTGAGTACAAATAACTGCTACTCCAGTGCTCCTTTTTGTACCTTGTACACGACACACTACCGGCATCTGTATATGTGCTTATCGCTATTCCATAGGTTGTGTCACCTGATTGTATAGTACATTGACCTCCAAAATTGAAGGAAGAAACAGAAATTTTGCAAGGTTATGTTTATTTTCAGTTCTGCATGGTTCGCAGAAGAGCTTCTGTGAAGTTTGCAAGGTAGGATACGAGGTACTAGCAGAATTGGAGGTATGATGACGGGTCGTGAGTTGTGATTGGATAGCTCACATGGTAGAGCACCTGCCCGCGAAAGGCAAAGGTCCCGAGTCCGAGTCTCGGTGCGTCACACAGTTTTAATCTGCCAGGAAGTTTCGTATATTTTGCCACAAAACATTTTAAACAGGTGTAGGCAAAGTAGAAACAATTTCAAGAATACAGCACGTAAACAACTGCGATATGCGTAACGGTAGACATAAATATTCTTCGTGTTTTCCAACTTAACGAATTTGCGCTCACATACCGACAACTGGTTGTGCTGACGTGGTGGAAGCCGTCTCCCTAGTGCATCTCAATGATCTATGAAATGGAGAACAATCAGGCCACGCCATGCGTACAATGTCTTCTGCTGGAAGAAAACCTCAGTCCTCTTGCTCCATGAAGTGGATCATTTTCGTCCACCAATACGAAGTCTGGGTCCACACCACCTAGCAACACCCGCACCTGGGATGCCGAGCTCTGGTCGCGATACTTGGCAGCTGTTGAACCTTGGTCATTCAAACCATACAGCATCATGAGGAGATGTTCGTGTGGTCACCATAATCCTTGCCTACAACGTTAGGGATCTTCCTCGATATCCGTCTCTTTCCACAATGTTTGGGTTCCGTAGCTGTGTTGCAGATTCCCTCCAGATGGGAATGCATCGAGAATCACTCTCCAGACCAGATCGGGACTCATCTGTGAAAAAATCATTGGCACACTGTTCGACCATTGAGGTGGCATGTTGATGACTCTACTCTAGACGTTCCCGTGTGTGAAGAGGCATCAGAGGTACACATACAGCAGATCTCCAGCAATAAAGGCCACTCTACCGAAGCCTCTGTACACCGTTTGTCTCGATACAACACGTCCGGTGGATGCTGCGATGTCAGGTGCTAGGTGCCGTGCAATACTAAGGCGGTACTCAAATGGCTCTAAGGACTATGGGACTTAACATCTGAGGTCATCAGTCCCCTAGACTTAGTACTTTAATCTAACTAACCTAAGGACATCACACTTATCCATGCCCGAGGCAGGATTCGAACCTGCGGCCGTAGCAGCAGCGCGGTTCCAGACTGAAGCGGCTAAAAGAGCTCAGTCACAGCAGCCGTCCTAAGGCGGTACTGTCATGGCCTTACATCCAAATAACGATCCTCTCTTTCTGGTGTCACTCTTGGTTTGCCCTTCCCTCGTCTTTGGGGTACTGTTTCGGTTTCTATAAGTTGTTGCCACATCCGAGTAACAAGAGAGCGCTTCACATTAACCCATAAGGCCTTATCAGATAGCGACTATCCTGCTTCTATTCTTCTTGTTTCCCTCCACCGTAGGATCTCTGATAGGCGTCTTCTTTGCGCTAAACTGTACCGTCGGTGACTGTTTACACAGTGACTTTGGTTGTGGGACTACCTAGGAAACACTACCCCCTTTGATAGGTGCCCTGACGTCGTCGTTCGTGTGGTTTTTCGTTGACCGGAATGCGATTTTCTTTGCAGAACATGATAGTAAGCACATCTGTTGATAGTTTTTATGATTATACGGTGAATTAGAGGGGGGAAATAGTTCTTCGTTGCTTTAATTTTGGACACCAGTGTATTTCCAGCTTCACTCTGCGTCCCAGGCTCGTCGTAGTAACTAAATAACACACAGTGGGAAAATGTCCGAAGTTGCTATTGAGACATTAGTCTATTGTTGCAGTTCGTACCACCAGGTTCGAACACCACCACCGAAAGGGAAGGAAATCGGCTGTGTCCTATTCTACATCTACATAGATACTCTCCAAACCACATTTAAGCGCCTGACACAGTGTTCATCGGGCCACCTTCACAAGTCTCTACTATTCCAATCTCGTACAGCGCGCGGAAAGAACGAACACCGACATCTTTCCGTACGAGCTCTCATTTCCCTTATTTTATCGTGGTGATAGTTTTTCCCTACGTAGGTCGGTGTCAACAAAATATTTTCGCATTCGGTGGAGAAAGTTGGTGATTGGAATTTCGTGAGAAGATTCCGTCGCAACGAAAAAAGCCTTCCTTTTAATGATGTCCAGGCCAAATCCTTTATCATTTCAGTGACACTCTCTCCCATATTTCGCGATAGTACAAAACGTGCTGCGCTTCTTTGAACTTTTTCGATGTACTCCATCAGTCCTATCTGGTAAGGATCCCACACAGCGCAGCAGTATTCTTAAAGAGGACGGACAAGTGTAGTGTAGGCAGTCTCGTTAGTAGATATGTTACATTTTGTAAGTGTCCTGCCAATAAAACACAGTCTTTGGTTAGCCTTCCCCACAACATTTCCTATGTGTTCCTTCCAATTTAAGTTTCTCGTAATTGTAATACCTAGGTCTTTAGTTGAATTTACGGCTTTTAGATTAGACTGACTTATCGCGTAGCCGGAGTGTAGCGAGATCCTTTTAGCACTCATGTAGATGACCTCACACTTTTCGTTATTTAGAGTCAACTGCCAATTTTAGCACCGTTGATATATCTTTAAATCGTTTTGCAATATGTTTTGATCTTCTGATGATTTTATCAATAAACGACAGCGTCATCTGCAAACAACATAAGACGGCTGCTCAAATTGTCTCCGAAATCGTTTATATAGATGAGGAACAGCAAGGGGCCTATAATGCTACCTCGGGCAACGCCAGAAATCACTTTTGCTTTACTCGATGACTTTCCGTCAATTACTACGAACTAAGGAAGCCTCCTGGAATTAGCAGTCTGGGGGAAGTATGTCCAGACCAGACGGGGATTTTAAAAGCTGTCCTGAATGCCCTTATCGGTGTACTCTATTTCGGGCTGTTGCCACGAATAACGCTTATTACTTGTTTCTGCCCCAATTCTCCACGCTAATGTATCCCTGTTTCCGACTGATGAAGTGGCCAGTCCACAGATATATGAAAGGTGCAGACTTTTCAAGGAATTCATCGTGACACAGCAGTTTCACCAACACTGGAAAATCCATGACTTTGGAGGCCCCACCCATCAAACGACTGTTCCCAATAGGGACCTTCTTCTGTCCCTTTCTGAGCGTCAGATCTGCCAATAATACTACGCAGTCAGGACTGCTAGTTATTCTCGTCTCAGGATTAGCTCTAACGAAATACTGTTGGTCTCTAAAGTCGACTACGTCGCATCTCGTTTCCACTGATGGGACTGGTGTAGTGATTATGACTCTGTGTTTTTATTGAACAGACACAGATTTATTCCAGTTCTTTCATACATTCCAGTTGTTTCCACAATTAATTTGAGGACACTGTTGATTACTGTTCTATCTGACTTTTTATTATCCCTACAATGATTTTGTCTAAGGGTCGTTAAAGCCTAAACGTTCTTCGACTGTTTCCTTTATTTCACTTTCATTCCAGAAATAAGATTTATAATCGTTTATGTTTTCTACTAAATAATGTAGAGACGTTAACACAGTCTTCTGCGGTGTGATCAGATGTCCTGTCCTTGTCCCTTTGCCCTTTGAATGCCATATATGAAGGGCTGCAGCGAGGGGATTAACCAGCTGACGGGGAGGGCAGCTCGCCGACTGGTCCCCGTTGGGATCAGCGCGGGATTACCACGATAACGCGTTTCGAGCCGGCTGACGGCGATTTATTACGGGATTTCGCTACTGCCCTCACTTCGGCGGCCGTGTCAGCGCTATCATTATTAGCCCCTTATTTCCTGCTGTTGCAACGCATAGCCAGCACACCGAGCCAAAGTGGTGTCGAGTGCCTTTCACCTTATGGCCTCTTAAACGAGAGTGTGCTTGGGTCGAGTGATGTTAACTAACGATACTATTCATGGTATTTTATGGTTTATGTCTGCACTCGCATCTGCTTGACCATCTTTAGGTCTGCTGCGTTCTGCATTAAAATAAGTGAAGTTTCAGGCCATTCGCTTCCTCTTTACTGGACATTTCAGAATGGAGATATAAATACTACACGTGAGTTCCATATTGACAGATATGTGTTGTGTCTAGTTCTGATCATGGGCGTTAACTGTCTTTTCTTCAAACACAAAACTTCAGCTTCCAACAATTGCAGCTCCCAACTGAGCTGTGATGTGAACAGCCTTCAGGTGATCTGGAATTGTCCCTCATTGCGAGCCTATGTAGTTTCTTGTCCACATAGCCTTTATCAACACTTTTGAATTAGGTTCACAGGTCCATAGACTCACAGGTCATTGCTCACCAGATAGAGAAAGCACTGAGGAGCAGACATCGCACAGTCTGTCTGTCGCTTAGAACACTTTTCTTTAACTGCTGAGCAGTGATCTGTCCTCACGTTCATAACAAAGCTTGAAATAAAGTGGGACATGTTTAGCATCGTTCGTAATAGCTTATCTTATTTAATTCACATAATGGGGGTGTAATACTGTGGGCTAACAGAAAACGCTGCTTCCATCCGTCTAAGAAAATTGCAGTCGAAGGCAGTAAGAAGGGGAAGAGCAGAACATAACCAGACGTGATTGTATAAATGAGGGATTACATCACATTATTCAGACAAATTTTTGAGAATCATTTCCTGAAATATTCCTTGGGATTGTCCAGGAGCACGGTGACTATATCCAACAAAGAACCCTCTTTAACATTCCAACAGATATATAGCAAAATTTACATCACTAAAATTGCAGCCAATAAATCCAAGTACGTAAAATAGAATGCAACACTTTTATTAGCCACTAACTGACGAGACAAAACATTACTAACACAATTAATGTTTAAATTAAACAGTACAAATCAAGCCCAACATACAAGTGCATAAGCAATGCAGCTGTACAAATGTGCTGGTACAGCACCCGAAATTAATTTTCATTGTACACATATCTTTTAACAGTATGGAATAATGTCAAGCAGGAGACTCATAACAAGAAACTAAAAATAGCTAAACACGAAAATAAGTAACAAGACAGCGCGATAATTAATAGTAAGAACTTGGCACATCTTGTAAACAATTGTTTTAGCAGTGGTGACACTTATCTGTCTCAGAATTAATCAACAAAAGCTCTTTAACACAGGTCACTGTACGCTTTACAACTATATGCTAGCAGTAGTACCTGTGCTATTTCCTATGAATAGGAAGTCAGTAATATAGTGTTCTGTATTCAGAGTGAAACTTCTAGAGATTTAAACAACAGTGCAATTGCCAAGAGAATGAATAACAGTGTCTTTATTGGAGTCTGGTAATATGTTACTGAGATCAAATTCTAACCCGCTGCATCTAAAAGACAAAATGCTTCTTCCTCTGTACGCATTAGGTGCCACTGAAAATGTAGGAAGTTACAGGTCAGTCTCAGCACTACCGTCCTTTACAAAGGTAGTAAAACATATGGAAGGAAAAGGCTTATGAATCGCTTAAAACAGACTTCTCAATAAAGAGCAGACTGGTTTCAGACTTAGAAAATGGATCATGGAATTTTGTTAGAGAAACTTGGGTGTCCATAAACGGTGGTCCCAGTAAGAAAATAATTTCTATCCAACCCAGGAAACAGAATGGAGCGAATTGATATTTTTTATATTGTTGAAACGTGTAACTACAATGAAAAGCATCTCTTAGATCAAGAGTATGTAAACACATAGGTTGTAGTGCATTGGGTACAATACCATTGAATGGGATGCTGATGATACAGTTTACGTTTTCTTCTGTAAACAGTCGGTGCTGTATGAGAAAAAACTGTTGGTGTGCCATAGGAATTTACTCTTGTCATCGAAACCCATTTTCTCCTACGGGTCATCAGTAAAGTATTTCTGCAAAAAACAAGTAAAGGAAAACATTTAAGGTAACTTAAGATCTGAAAACATGCTTCCACATCTCCACTAAATGGATAAAAAAGAGAGAGACACAAAATATGAAAAACTATTTAGCTTCCTGGCCTGATAGCACTAAAGATAAACTTACAAACACATAGTCTGATCGTCTGGAATTACTAGATGTATAAATCAAAAGACATATTTGTAATCATTTAAGGATTGTTAAAATCAAGTCATGACGCAATGAGACGTAATTATGAGGGGTTTTCAGCTTAGAAGAATCCATCAATATCTGACACGTTGTTGTTGTTGTGGTCTTCAGTCCTGAGACTGGTTTGATGCAACTCTCCATGCTACTCTATCCTGTGCAAGCTTCTTCATCTCCCAGTACCTACTGCAACCTACATCCTTCTGAATCTGCTTAGTGTATTCATCTCTTGGTCTCCCTCTACGATTTTAACCCTCCACGCTGCCCTCCAATACTAAATTGGTGATCCCTTGATGCCTCAGAACATGTCCTACCAACCGATCCCTTCTTCTGGTCAAGTTGTGCCACAAACTTCTCTTCTCCCCAATCCTATTCAACACTTCCTCATTAGTTATGTGATCTACCCATCTAATCTTCAGCATTCTTCTGTAGCACCACATTTCGAAAGCTTCTATTCCCTTCTTGTCCAAACTATTTATCGTCCATGTTTCACTTCCATACATGGCTACACTCCATACGAATACTTTCAGAAATGACTTCCTGACACTTAAATCAATACTGGATGTTAACAAATTTCTCTTCTTCATAAACGTTTTCCTTGCCATTGCCAGCCTACATTTTATATCCTCTCTACTTCGACCATCATCAGTTATTTTGCTCCCCAAATAGCAAAACTCCTTTACTACTTTAAGTGCCTCATTTACTAATCTAATTCCCTCAGCATCACCCGACTTAATTAGACTACATTCCATTATCCTTGTTTTGCTTTTGTTGATGTTCATCTTATATCCTCCTTTCAAGACACTGTCCATTCCATTCAACTGCTCTTCCAAGTCCATTGCTGTCTCTGACAGAATTACAATGTCATCGGCGAACCTCAAAGTTTTTATTTCTTCTCCATGAATTTTAATACCTACTCCGAATTTTTCTTTTGTTTCCTTTACTGCTTGCTCAATATACAGATTGAACAACATCGAGGAGAGGCTACAACCCTGTCTTACTCCCTTCCCAACCACTGCTTCCCTTTCATGTCCCTCGACTCTTATAACTGCCATCTGGTTTCTGTACAAATTGTAAATAGCCTTTCGCTCCCTGTATTTTACCCCTGCCACCTTTATAATTTGAAAGAGAGTATTCCAGTCAACATTGTCAAAAGCTTTCTCTAAGTCTACAAATGCTAGAAACGTAGGTTTGCCTTTCCTTAATCTTTCTTCTAAGATAAGTCGTAAGGTCAGTATTGCCTCACGTGTTCCAGTGTTTCTACGGAATCCAAACTGATCTTCCCCGAGGTTGGCTTCTACTAGTTTTTCCATTCGTCTGTAAAGAATTCGTGTTAGTATTTTGCAGCTGTGACTTATTAAGCTGATAGTTCGGTAATTTTCACATCTGTCAACACCTGCTTTCTTAGGGATTGGAATAATTATATTCTTCTTGAAGTCTGAGGGTATTTCGCCTGTTTCATACATCTTGCTCACCAGATGGTAGAGTTTTGTCAGTTTTCAGCTTAGAAGAATCCATCAATATCTGACACGTAACAACATTTTAATACTATGCTTGTAAGAATTAGGTGCTGTAAAAATTCGCACATATCTTTGCTGCTCGTCAGGGCTCAGTGGAAGACGTGTCTGGAGAAGCACCGGACAGACGTGGGATACCAAGCTGACTGTCTCTCGCTATACAGCCTGACAAATGGGAGTGATGATTTGGGACGCCGGTTCACTTCACAGCCGGACTACTTTCGTTATCTCCGGCACCCTTACAATACAGCCGCACGTCGACGATACCCTACACACAGCTTTGTTTCCCTTCACGGGAGCCATCTTGGGCTTACATTTTAGCAAGATAGTGCACGCCAGAACAAGGTGACAGTTTCTACTGCTTGTCTTTGTGCTTCTCAAACGTACTATAGCATCCACGCCACTATTTTATAGTCGATAAAAACATTATTATTTTTTTAAATACATGATATCGTGAGAGACAAGTATATTGTCAGAGACGGTGTAACAGTATTTTCACAAACCACAGAAAATGGACTGAACAACTATTATTACCACTGATTTTTTGTTGCATTCTCTTGTCTTATTCAAGTAGCCATGATGCTAACAAGACGCACTTTAACCTGCCGCCTATGATAAGGTCTGGTATTATTACTGTTATGTAAACTACTTATTGTAAATTATTGGAGACCAATAGAGAATAACGTTACACAAGTTTATCTTACCTCATATTTTCTGTAAGAATATTACTAATCTTGATCCTCTGCGTTCCATCTTTGCTTCGTTGCGGACGAGATGCAACGCCGCCTTTAGCGGTAATGTATTTATATGATTTTATTGGCAAGAGTTATAGTTTTATTTCAGATTGAAAATGCTGAGAACAACTATTTAATGCTGTTTAATGTTTTTTTAAAATCGAATTCAGTCAGTTATTTTAATGTAATCGGAAATGATCGATTGTGTGGTACACCGATGTTCGTTTTTCTGCCGCCATTTCATGAAGGCTTTACGCGGCGAGTTTAAATTGCCGAATAATTCAGACGTATATATTTACGATTGTAAAAAGAATCCACTTAAAGGTAACTTGATTGTATATCAAAATCTATGCTATGAGAAACTATTTTAACTTCTACTATTCTTTACTGGTGTCGGAGCATAAAACTTTCTCAGCTAAAGCTCAGAAATCTTTTCAGTAAAATTCGCCGATTCCATTGTTGTGTGTCTCAGTGTTATAAAAGTGAAGTGATATTCAAGAATTAACTAAGTTTGTATGAAAGTAGTCAACGAACCTAACTGAATCATTTTAAAGAGATACACTTCTTTACAGGCCAGCATACGAAAACGGTTGTGTTTCAATTTAGTTCACATTCATGCTCATGTCACATTCTAGCCTGGTTATGCTGTAATTGAATGACAGTTTAGAACTGTAGACATATTTATGTTGGACGCTGATAAATTTACTCTTTCACAGCACGGTTTAAAAGACAGCACAGTACCTCGGCCAGCAAGGTAGCCAAATCACATCCTAGAACGTTTTGAGCATGTGGGCAGGGTCCTCCAATTATATCGGGACATTGAAGAAATATCGCAAGAGTTGGATAGATTTTGACATGAGTGATACCAGTCAGAGGGACATCCCACAATGCTAAGCCGAATAACTGCACGCATAGGGACCAGATGAGGACCAAAGCGTTACTGGCTTGCTCAATTACGGTTCTTTTGAATAAATCATGCAATTTATCTAGGATTGTATTAATTTGTTTGTTTGTACATGTAAATCACACCTACCGATTTGCTGCGCATTAAGATAATTCATTCTCGGCGCGTCGTTTTTCTTTTCTTTTCTTTTCTTTTTTTTTTGTCTTAGTAGTGTCTCCTCCATGTCCGAACAATATCACTTTGGTTCACTCCGCCCCTCCTGGCACAAGGCAATAATGCGCACGCGATCGAACCTCGGTATTGAACGTCTAGGCGTGATGTGGTACGAGGCTTGTACCTCCTTCCTGAGGGAATGTCTGGAACTGATCGGCTGTCGAGCCCCTCCGTTTAATAGGTGTTGCTCGTGCATGGTTGCTTACATCTTTGGACAGGCTTAGTGACATCTCTGAACAGTCAAAGGGACTGTGTCTGTGATACAATACCAACAGTCAACGTCTATCTTCAGGAGTTCTGGGAGTCGGGATGATGCAAAACTTTTTTTGATGTGTGTAGTACAGCAGCTTGCATCACAAGACGCTCGTTGCCTTCGCTCTCCACTTTCTCGCAAGGATTGAAGTTGACCACGGCTGTCCCTCACTGTCCTATGGACAGACCAACCTCATTTTTCTCTGACGGTTAGGTGAGCACACATAATTCCAGAGTATGGAGATCTTCACCTCCAGTCAGTGTGGATGAAGTTTCTCTATATGGTGAACGTGCCACAGTATTGTGCGGCTTCACAGTTACGTTCGTCATTAACCCACTCTTTTTTGAACAGGTTGGTGCTCAAGGACCAAAGACGTGCAGTCTGATTGGGCAACGTTACAGTGATGTGCCTCCCCAGGGTGTCAAACCCACCCACAGGAGAGAGACGTATTGAACTTCTTGCAAGATGGGGCCCCACCGCACATTGCTCGTGAGGTTCACCTGCTTCCCCGAAACACATTTGGAAACGATCAGACGAAAGGTGACTTCGAGATGTGCTAGCTCAGCTGCCAAACTTCCAGGGTCTGAGATAACGTGGGCCCTGTGAACCAATCTACGAAGTACTCCTTCTTGCTGAGCTGGATGGTGACTATCAGCTGGCAGATACAAGTCAGTGTGAGTAGGCTTCCTATAAACAGAATGTCCCTACGTACCATCAGTCTTCCTTCTGACCAACACATCAAGGAAGGGGAGGCATCTATTCGTTTCCACCTCCATAGTGAACTGAATATTCGGGTGGATTGAATTCAGGTGTTCCAAAAACCGGTTTAAATTCTCACTACCATGAGGCCAAACAACAAAAGTATCGTCTACATACCTGAAAAAACACGCAAGTTTCAAGGTCGCTGACTCCAATGCACGTTTCCTAAAGTCCTCCATAAACAAATTGGCCACAACAGGTGACAACGGGCTTCCCATTGCAACTCCATCAGTCTGTTCGTAGTACTGACCATTGAATAAAAAGTAAGTGTAAGTCAGCACATGTCGAAACAAATTTGTTAACTCGACACCAAACTTAACCTCAAATAGCTGCAACGAATCAGAGAGAGGAACATGAGTGAAAAGAGAAACCGCATCAAAACTGACTAAAATATCAGAGTCATTCAAACGCAATCCCTGCAATCGACGTACGAAATCTGCAGAGTTCTTAATGTGGTGTTCACACCTACCTACTAGGGGGCACAACAAAATAACAAGATGTTTAGCTACACGATATGTCGGAGCACCAATATTAGAAACAATAGGCCTCAACGGGACAGCCTCTTACCGGGCGTTAGGGAGGCCATATAATCTAGGCGGTACAGCACAGTAAGAATTAAGACTCTTGATAGTCTCCTGTGACAAAGAACTTTGCTTCAGGAGGTTATCAGCACCGATTTTACAATACGCTGAACCAGAAAGTAGACACTGTATCTTTTGAATGTAATCGTGCTTGTTCAACAAAACCGTAGCATTTCCCTTGCCCGAAGGTAAAATAACAATATCAGGAACCATTCTGAGTGAACGTAAAGCAGCCGCCTCAGCTGTTGTATTGTTACACTTGGGTGGACGGGCCCCTGTCAACACACGACAAGCTTCCCTCCTAGCCTCTTCCGCAGCCTCGGAAGGTAGTTTATTAACAGCCCGTTCAATAGAACTAATAAAATCAACCACTGGGAAACTCTTAGGCGTCGGTGCGAAATAAAGCCTTTCCCCAGCACAGACAAAGCTGCGTCGTCAAACGTTTTCTCCGTGAGGTAGATCACAGAACGTCGAGAATTAGAATTAGACACTGAGCCAAGGAAATGTTCAAACTTCGCCAAATGACGAGCAGCTACAGATTGAAATTCCCAGTCTGACTGCGACCAGGAGGCACCGTCCACGCAATCCCAAGAAAATTCAGAAACATTAAACTCCATCATTAAATGAAGCTGAAATAATTCCTTAGAAACAAAATCTAATTGACAGCGAGTATAGTGAATCCTTTCACGAACAAGATCTAAACCAGCACGTTGCTTGATGCGATTGGCGGCAGGAGAATTAATATGATGCACAACCTTAGCAATCGTTGTAACTACACTATTATTTCGACACTTCAGTAAAATAAGTTAAGGTCTCACATAGTTTACCTCTACGGGGAGGAAATGTATCGCTGCTTGGGGAGGTTGGATAAACTTCGCAGCAATAGAGTAAGGTAAGCATGTGCATTATCGTTTTTATAATTCTGTTTATAGGAAGCCTACTGAGACTGACTTGTATCTGCCAGCTGATAGTTGTCACCATCCAGCTCAGCGTGAAGGAGTATTTCGTAGCTTGGTTCACAGGGCCCACGTTATCTCAGACCCTGAAAGTTTGGCAGCTGATCTAGCACATCTCGAAGTCACCTTTCGTCAGAATGGTTATAGTGAGAGGCAGATCAAACGCGCGTTACCTTACAAGCCTTCTGTGCAACGGGTGAGTGACGATAGCAACCTAAGTCTACGGCCTTTTTATCTTACACAGGAAGCATTTCCAACAGGACTGGCCGTATTTTGCGGAAATATGATGTGAAATGTGTTTTTCGACCACCTTCTAAGATTAAGGCCCTGTTGGCGTCCGTAAAAGATGATCTTGGTTTGCGTAAGGCTGGTGTCTATCGTATTCCTTGCAGTTGTGGCATGCCATATATTGGTCCTTACAGTGAAACAGAAAGGAAAAATTAATTCCGTAACAGAAACTCTTAAATAAATGCGTGTTAAGGGTGGTCATTATTTGAGTGTTCACAAAGAAAATTACTTGACATACTGTAAATTTCAACCTGAAGAGAAAGGTAAAATCAGAGTACGATAAAAGATGAGGACAGATTTTTCAAGGTTTGATAAATGGCTCTGAGCACTATGGGACTTAACTTCTGAGGTCATCAGTCCCCTAGAACTTAGAACTGCTTAGACCTAACTAACCTAAGGACATCACACACATCCATGCCCGAGGCAGGATTCGACCCTGCGACCGTAGCAGTCGCGCAGTTGTAGACTGTAGCGCCTAGAACCTCTCGGCCACTCCGGCCGGCTCACAGGCAAGTAAGGCAGGAAGTTAGTGACGCCAGTAAATGGAATAAGAAAACGAGGCGGCGGTACCGTAATGGAAGATGACAAACACTAAATGGCATAAAGACGAGCCGTACACGGCTCAGGTTCATGTCGATTTCTACCTTACATTTTGTTACCCAGTCTCTCTGGCAGGGGAACGATCCTTCGGCGCTGTTGTTCTGACAATATGAGTTTTACAATCTGACCGCGCGTGCATTTTTCAAGTCAGTTTTGCAGTAGATAGTTGAGTGTAACGCAGTGAGTCATAACGTTCATCAGCGAGAGGAGGTAGGTGGAATCTTCATTGAATGACAGTGATCCTCATTACTAGTAAATATTAAAAGCGAGACAAATTTCGGCAAGTAAGAAATGGAAGTACTCGAAAAGGAAGAGCATTAATTGAAGAAATCAGGGGAAAGGTAGCAAGATGAAGTCGTTTAGCAAGCTGTGTTCGATTTTAATTGGCACAGGTATTTGAATCTAATAATTGCGCGTTCCCGAACAGAAACAGTATTTATGCTGTACGATATTTTGTTCAAGCTTTAGACATTTTCATGGGGAAATTTCAGTGGAATATTGATTTAAAAGTAATTAAATGCTACGAATGTGTTGTTAGTTTGAAACTGTTATCTTGTAAACAGTGACTGTAACTTCAAGTCCGATTTATAACGTAAACATGTGTGTCCTACCACTTGTGAGCGTCAACTGTCTTAAAATTGAAACATGTCCGTGGCACTGGATACTTTACACTCCTTTAGTTCTGTGTAATCTCCTCCCAACCTCCCTACTCGCCCGCCGCCCCTAAATAAGCAAATAATACCCTACTGAATTCAGTTACATACGCCGATTACGCATTCGAAATATGGGGAGAGGTCGTGGAAGCTTTCCACTTGTAGTGATACAGTATATGTTTATACTACTTTCAGTTACATCCACACTTATATCTGTACACCTCTTTTGTCATTTTTTATTGTACGACACTTGCTTAAACGTGAGTGATACAGTGTTGTGTCTCGAGTCTTCCCTTCAATGATTGCGAAGTCGATTCAGCCTTACTGAAAAGCTACGTAATAAATACGCAAGTCCACTTGCCGCACTCTTTCAAATCATTTGAGACATTCTCTAGTCTTTGCTTTTACGTTTACTGTAGGATAGTGAAAGGGTCCGTTGTCCAGCACAATGACTCGTGATAAAGGGGCACAATACATCAGGTGATTGTCGATAGCCCCCGGCTGATAACGAAAGTATCCGAGGTTAACAGGTTCCATTCATCGCCTTCCTTTATGCCAACCGTACCAGGAACAGAATATCGATCAGCTCCTACACCCAATCACCCCGCTTTTCTCGACACGGTTACGAGCTTCGGTTTCCTGAGACCGCTTTTTCGGAGCATTACACTTAGCGCGACTTTGAACTTTTTTCCTTGAAGGAACATACCGTACACACTTCCTCGTACACCGGAATCATCCGATTTCTCTGCAGGGCTTATCTGCTGTTAACACTAACGAGAACGTAACTCCACAAATAATTCAAACAATTTTAATAAATTATTTACTTTTCTGTATATGAACTCAAGTACATGCTGCAGAAGATACTACAATATCCCGGATGAACTCACTCTTTCTTGCACAGAAGCGTCTTTGTGAATGCTATTCAGTTGTTAGTTGATGACGGTGAAATATGCCGAAAATCAATTAGTATTTTTCAAACTTCCGTGGAACAGCACACAGTCTCTTTGCTTTCCACCCTCAAATATGAAACTCTTCTGCCACGAATCAACGAAGGTTTCCATTAACATGAAAATCGAAGATATACCTGACACCAACTGAAGTACAAATAGCGACAAGAATTAACTATGACGAAGGATCGCAAAAAACTGATGCCACATTATTTTGATGACTGCTCGTCAAAAGCTAATTTGGAAACTAGTTTCTCAGGTATTTTAATACAGTTTTCAATGTAATCCAACCGATGTTGTTTGCCAAATAGTCACTGTGTACTAGAATTGGATTACCACTTGCCGGCCGAAGTGGCCGTGCGGTTAAAGGCGCTGCAGTCTGGAACCGCAAGACTGCTACGGTCGCAGGTTCGAATCCTGCCTCGGGCGTGGATGTTTGTGATGTCCTTAGGTTAGTTAGGTTTAACTAGTTCTAAGTTCTAGGGGACTAATGACCTCAGCAGTTGAGTCCCATAGTGCTCAGAGCCATTTGATTACCACTTCGGACTGGAGCAAGGTAATGGCCAAACCATTGGGAGAAAGCAAGTCTAACCAAAAATGGGAGAGTTAGTTTCATGTGATGAAATGTACCATTGTGTTCTGACTTGGAACAGGTGTAACGGATTTCCTTACAAATGGCATTACAATTGGCCGATACTATGAAAGACTCCTTAATGAGGCAAATGACTCTTGTTTTATTTTTACATTGAAAATCACCTAACCAGAGAGTTGATGAGTCCTTTAAAAATAAAAAAAATAAAAAAAATGGAAGTGGGGATTTGAACTACATATCTGGAACATTTACTTCATTCATTGGACAATATAACCTCTAACCTTAATCAGTTTCACATTTTAAGATATTTTTGGTTGGAAAATACAATGAACTTATGGCGGCTGTAAATTATTTTATAGGCTTTGCAGAATGGTACTTCTGAAATGGATCTGCTATATCGAGTAAAGTACTTTAACAAGGGATCCACTTCAAAAAATAAATACACCTTTCCACGTAAGAGAAAATTTTTGTGTGTCAGACTTACAAATTTCCCCTTGCTGTTATACCTATTGATCAATCTAACTGAGAGTTTTATTTTCACTTTTTCTTTTCCTTTGAACTTTATTCATCCACTGATTACTTTGAAATTAATTTGTAGTTCAAAGAAAACTCTATGTTTTTTAACTAATATTCTTTCCTCGAAATGTGTACTGCGATCTTCTAGTTGGAAAAGCACACCAATTGTAACAAGGAACTGTTTCTTTCTGTATAATGAGGTTATTCGGCACTTGAATATTGATGAGCTACTCCGAAGTTTTCATATTCGTTGAGTTTACGCAGTGAACAAATTTATGTTGGCATTTTGCTCCTTTTTTCAACACAGTCAGACATTTCCGACAGACTTTGCCTATGAATGAAGCTAACGAGGATTCATGCTACTGCTTATTAGATTCTGAGGCCATGGCGATGGAACACTGGAGTGCCTTACTGTTGCTGAACAACGATATTTTTATGAAACTGCTCTAAACTCAGATTAATTTTGTTTACTAATGTCACCAGCTTTGTGCACTTCTAAATGACTGTACTTAATACTGAAATCAGCCTAGAAGGTTCCAAACAAAGTTCATGACAGTGTGCATGTGTATGTATCTCATAGCCGTCGGTCAATGTTCAATGGCTCAACCATCGTAGAACTTTGGTCCGTATTCACTGCAAAAATAAATTAATGACTGGTGGACACCTTCGAATTGAAGACACAGTTAACGAAGGACATTTCAAGATTTTAAATGTCCAATTGAATAATAATACGATAAAAGATTTGCCTGATTTCTATGTTAGTGTTTAATACTTACGATTTCCTTCAAGTATATATGCACAGTATATACAGCTCTGTGCGCTATGGACAGTACGAAGTCGCGAAGTACTGAAATCTCTGCATCGTCTCTAAGGATTGCGTGCACTGGCAGAGGAAATGAAAATCCTACTCTTACGTTCTTGCCGGCCGGTGTGATTACTTAATCTTCTTCTTGGCTACCTATCTCACCTAACCTTACGTTAGAGTTACCTCCTCAGACCGACCCTTGGAACACTTCTGAGTACCATTGTTCTGTTTGTCTCAAGTACTGTGCGAGGCTTTCAGCCGCCTATTAATTTTGTTTGTTTTGATGTTAAAATAAGGCCTTCAGATTCTTTGAAGAATCTTGCTTGAACTAATATTTTTAAGGAAGAAAGGGGAATTTTACTCTATTGAAAATCGTTGTTATCCAGGCCTTAAAACTTGAGTTGTTCCATGTTCAGTACGTGGCGCTCAGCCGAACATTTATGTAAAATATTTTTAATATAAGGCCTTCAGCCGTCTTAAATTAAAATTTGAAAATTCACCTGTTTAAAACCGTTTTAAACTTTCTTCTCTATTTGAAATTCTTGTTATCCAGGCCTTAAGCCACAGTTCTTCTATGTCTAGTGTGTGACCTTCAGCCGAGTATTTGCGTAATATTTTTTAAGTAAGGCCTTCAGCCACCTGTATTCCTTAAAGCAATTTTTAATAACTTCTGTTCGGGGTTTCAGTCGAATTGTTTTTGAATCCTTTTAAGGGCGTGTGTTATTAAGTGTTTTTTTGGAAAATAAAGTTTGTGTGTTTTTTGCGACTAACAGAGACCGATCATGGCTCCTTTCCACAACCATAACCTGATCCGCTGTGTCCCGCGAAATCAGATATCAAGTATCACGTACGTCGTCGTGACCACAATTACTGTGTTTCTTCGTCCAAAGAGTTACATACCACTGGCTGAGGAACAACTTCATTGTTTTCATCCGAATCAGTGCATATGAGTATATCTGAAAGGACAACGTCATCTTCAACTACTCACTGCGTAACAACCGATTCAAAATTTAGGCTTGAATAACGTACGCTATTTCCTTTCCTGCTCCTTCTTTTTAATTTGTTAGATCAGGAAAAGAATAACCTAAGTGCTCTCTTCTTTTATGGACTGCTGTACATGTTATTGTTTTGTGTTACAAATGACTCTTAGCTTTCTTCCAAATGAGTATCGAATATCAAACACAGCACTGCTGTGCAACAAACTCCGACCTTCCTGTACGTCTTCACCCATTCGATACCGTGTACTGTAACATTTCGCTCAGTCGGATAGAATCAACGAATTAAGGGCGAAATTACGTGAACTCAAGCAGTACATTGTGATTATTATGAAGGAACGCCATCCCGACAAATTGTAAAGTTTCCATATTATGAGAGTTGCAGTTTTGTTTGTAATGTTTGCCACATGGGGCGTATTTCATGAGTATGTGTATAAAGGACACTCTTTGGATATCAATGTTCATTTTGGTGGTGCGCAGCTAGTCAGCCCTGGGCAGCATCTCTTTGTCGATCGTTGGTAGGATCGGACGTATTGGCTTGTTCCCGCTGGTATGGAGGCTTGATTTTCGGAATGCTTGGAACTTGCTGGCCGCGGTGGTCTAGCGGTTCTAGGCGCTCAGTCCGGAACCGCGAGACTGCTATGGTCGCAGGTTCGAATCCTGCCTCCGGCATGGATGTGTGTGATGTCCTTAGGTTAGTTAGGTTTAAGTAGTTCTAAGTTCTAGGGGACTGATGACCACAGATGTTAAGTCCCATAGTGCTCAGAGTCAGCAGCAGCAGCTTGGAACTTATCAGTTGAGGTAATATCTGGCCGTGCATTTGCGTGAGCTAATATCGCAGAAAATGGAATGCCGTGGTAAGGGAGTATTTTCAGTTTAAGCTTTGTGAGTAGCGTAACTAGTGGTGTGACTATTAGAACACTGTCGATTAACCACTTCATAATATGCCTAAACTCATCAAAGCATCGCATCACTCTTTATCAATTTCATTTTTAGGTACTGAATGTAAGAGGAGTTTTGTAATGTTATAACTTCGTGAGCTTTCCGTTGTGCATCCAAATTATAGTAACTGTTAATAACAATGGTCATCAATGTAGACATGATCATATTTTCTAATCCTTTTAGTGTTGGTCGCTTGTGGTTAATACACAACTAAATCCTGACAGTTTTCATGTTATTCCTTACGGAGCTTTCACATCCCACTTGTCTATTCAAAAGTTTTTATGTGCGATTATGTGGACAGGTATTGCAGTTTGCGTGGGCCGATTATCACCGAATGGTTTAATGGCGCTTGTCTTATTCGCATTGCACCACACGAGATTTATTGAGGCCATATCAAAAGCACCGTGATTTCTTCCACCTCATCTTATTGTAGATGACTATAATCAAGATAGGCACGTACTACACAGTAGAGCTACGCTTTCGTTGTTGCACAGGTATGTCGAATCACCACTGTTATCGCCAAGACAAGGTTGTCTAGTGCGTTTAAGGATCAGTGTGTGTTTATTCGTTTTGCACAGATTCAAATTACCTTCAGCTACAGCATATTTTTATGCTGTATCTCTCAATGGCAGTCTTTAGGTCAATCGTACAACGGTATTCAGAGTACTATGTTAAAAATATTGTGTTCTGTCCTCATAGCAGTGGACAGATAAACTTTATATTCAGTGATCAGTCCAGTCATGAATGGTTCAAATGGCTCTGAGCACTATGGGACTCAACTGCTGAGGTCATTAGTCCCCTAGAACTTAGAACTAGTTAAACCTAACTAATCTAAGGACATCACAAACATCCATGCCCGAGGCAGGATTCGAACCTGCGACTGTAGCGGTCTTGCGGTTCCAGACTGCAGCGCCTTTAACCGCACGGCCACTTCGGCCGGCCTCCAGTCATGATGCAAGCATCTTGGACACCTACATATTTAAATGTAGGTTTGGTAAACATACATACCGATCTTGTACAGTTGAAAGATTTTATAAAAAATAATGTTCTACGTTAGAAGCTCAAACCTAAAGATCACGCATTAAGTTAATACCGCTATAGAGAACTCACATCTTTGTAGGTTTCACAGATACTGCATAAAATAATCGCAACTGTACTCAGCGGAAGTCCAAACACAGATGTTTCGCATAGTTTTACCTAATTGTTTCATATTGACAGCTAGAACCATAACAGTTTCAATACAGGTATATTTCTGTTCTTTCACCTTCTTATACCTGCTTCTGTTTCCTATTCATAAGCCGGCCATTGTGGCCGAGCGGTTCTAGGCGCTTCAGTCTGGAACCGCGCGACCGCTACGGTCTCGAAACCTGCCTCGGGCATGAATGTGTGTGATGTCTTTAGATTAGTTACATTTAAGTAGTTCTAAGTTCTAGGGGACTGATGACCTCAGATGTTACGTCCCTTAGTGCTCAGAGCCATTTGAACCATTTGAACCTATTCATAAACAAGATAAAGTCTGCTGGCATAGTTTTTCTGTATGTTTTTTTTTTAATAAATCTTATGGGACTTTAATGCTAAGGTCATCCGTCCCTAAGCTTACACATTACTTAACCTAAATTATCCTAAGGACAAACACACTCACCCATGCCCGAGGGAGGACTCGAACCTCCGCCGGGACCAGCCGCACAGTCCACGACTGCTGCGCCCCTGACCGCTCGGCTAATTCCGCGCGACACCAGGAACTAGTATAGATATTTTGATTCGGGTTTTACTAATAGACAGATTTATGGGGAAGGTTGACTGAACTATAGTCCCCACCTCGCTGTGAAAACGATGCCATTGCCATTGAAAAATGAATGGAAGGAGTCAATGCAATAACAGTAGCTCGGGTAGTGGTCTGTACCAAAGGTAGCGGCTACCTAGTGCCAATATTTCGTGGTCGGTGCTTTGCACCAACTTTACTTGACACAGAGTGCTTTCTGGAGGTGCAATGTTCCGAAGAGTGATTGTTTTCAGTGCTGCGTGGCAGAGAATACTTTGTGGTGATGTAATGCTGCATAGCGCACTGTGCTTCTTACCAAATTTGAAGGGCGTAGGTGGCTCCGTAACGATGTGTTGTGACAGATAGTACTTCTGTTTCATCACGTCTTTGTCGTTTCTGGACAGGATCATAAAAACAAATGCTCAGACGTTTCAGTTAATGAGTAGTGAGGGGGCAGAGCTATTCTGCAAGGGGCTGCATGGGGCTTCCAGAGAACGTATGTAGGAGGGAGCGAACGAAAATCGTAGGGGGTTTGGCTACCGTCATCAGCTGCCAGCATGAGTAATTTAGAAGTAGATATCCTCGGTGTAGCGAAGCAACTTGAAACAGTTAAGAAAGGCAAAGGCTGCATAGCAGTCAGGTGCTTTTCAGAGCATGCTGATACAGCAGCTCCTTACTTAGAAATCTGTACCCAAAGACTAAAGCTGCATATGGCACTTCAGTACCCAAGAAAGGGAAATAGGAGTAATGCGCTGAATTACAGACACACATCTATAATGTCTATCTGCAGCAGGAATGTGGAATATGTAATGTGTTCAAATATTATGAATCACCACGAAGAAAACGGTTTATTGACCCAAAGCCGACAAGGATCAAGGAAATATCGTTCTTGTGAAACACAACGAGGGCATTATTCTCACAAAGTAATGAGTGCTATCGACAGGGAACAAATTAATTCTGCATTTTTAAAATTTCCAGGAGGCTTTTGACAACGTTCCTCACAAGAGAACTGTAATAAAACTTCGCGTGCCTGTGGAGTATCGTCTCAGTTGTGTAACTGGTTTCATGATTTCCTGTCAGAAAGGTCACAGTTCGTAATACCTGACGGAAAGTCACGGAGTAAAATAAAAGTAATACCTAGCGATCCCCAAGATAGTGTTGTAGGTCCTCCGTTGTTTCTGATCTACGTAGACGATTTAGGAGACAATGTGAACAGTCCTCTTACATTCTTGGCAGATCATTCTTTCAATTACCGTCACGTAAAGTCATCAGATGATCGAAACGAACTGCAAAATGATTTAGAAGAGATACCTGTACGGTGAAAAAACTGTCAATCGGCTCTAAAATATCAAAACTGTGAAGTCATTCAGTTGCAGGATAAATCGCACAAATCTAAAGGTTGTAAACTCAACTATGTACTTGAGGATTACAATTACGAATAATTTGAATTGGAACGAACACGTAAATAATGTTGTGAGGAAAGCAAATCAAAGTCTGTGATTTACCGGCAGAACAATTAGAAAATGCAACAGGTCTACTAAAGAGACTGCTTACAGTGCACTTGTCCGGCCGCTTCTGTACTATGTGGGATGTGGGATCCGTATCAGAGAGAATTGACGGAGGGCGTCGAAAAAGTTCAAACAATGACAACTCGTTTTGTATTATAGAAATAGGGGAGTGCCTCGGATATGGTACTGGAATTTGGATGGCAGTCATTAAGGCAGAGGCGGTTTTCACTGCGGCAAGTCAAATACTTATCCAGAGAGAGTGAAAAAATAAAATTTTGGCACCCACATGCGTAGGGAGAAATGATGATGAGAATAAAATAAGAGAAATCAGAGCTCACACAGAAAGACTACAGGGTTCGTTTTCCCCACACACTCTTCGAGAGCGGAACGGTAGTGAAGTAGCTTAAAGGTGGTCCTACGTACCCTATACTTAGCTGTAAATTCCAGAGTAATGGTGTAGATCTAGATGGAGATGCAGTGCCGACGTCCAAAATTCTATGAATGTTAAATGATGGCACACCACGTACAGAATTGTAGGACTGGGAATGAAATTGGATAAAAACTGTTTGGACATAACAAGTGTCGATCCCTGCCAATAGCAAACCATCAACGCAAGTGCATTACACGGGAACAGTATTTATAGGGAGAGGATAGAGTAGCCATGGAGAAGCTTTTGATATGGTTTGCACGTTTTTTCAATCTTAATGAAACACTGCAGGCAACATCCGCACAGCACAGAAGCCCAGAAAAGGACAAGTACATTGTAGAGAAAAATGTATAGAATACCTTACAATTTGGAACAAACAAAGGAGTAATTCGTCAACCAGCAACTGAATAATTGTTTCATTGAAGAGAGTGAGGCATAGTGTTATACTTTGGTACACTTTTCAAACTTCTGCCTCTGGCGTACTGTGCGATAGAAATTTAATGTATGTCCATTGTGAGCCGTGCATGGTTCGCCGTCCCACCATTTGGTATTTTACACCCTGTTTTAACGTATATCCATCTCACCACGTTGATTTAAATTACTGGCGTTACTGAGTTGCTGTTCTGCCCGACCGTCATCGGCGCTAGTAGCGCGTATCGATATATCCCCCCTGATAGGATCTTTGCTCGTCTGCTATGACTTCCCGGTTATCCTCTGTCGTGGAGTGAGTCAGAACGTGCGAGGAGGAGAGTTGGGCCCTGGTAGTCGGTTGCAACGCGTCTGGAGCGCAGCCCGGGCCAGCCAGTCGCCGGCTTGCAGCAGCAGTGAGCCCTGCGTGGACATCGCCCGCCCGACCGTTGCCGCCACGCATCACTTAAGCCAGGCGTGACTTTTGGTGGATTGTTGGTTGGTCGGTTAGTCCGACGACATCTCCGTGCGGCGTAGTCGGCTGGGCCGCTAGCGGTCTCTGCGCAATGTCGGAGTCTGTCTAGAGCTGTCCGATCGGTACGAGCATCGTCGCTTGCCGACCCAGGACGTGAAGGACGAGTGGTTTTGACCAATACGGTGTTGGTTCCGGCGTTGCTGTTGTGGAGGTTTTCCTATGAGCAACAACGAGTGAAGTGTTTGAGATTGATTAAATTAATTGATTAAATTGATTAAATTAATTGATTAAATTAATTATTGATTAAATTAATTGATTAATGATTAAATTAATTTATCCATAGTTAAGAGCACCAGCGGAATTTTCTGCCTTGTAGCCGTTAGTGTTCTGGTTACATGCTCTGGCCGCTAACGTAATTTTTAGGCAGTGTCTTTTCCTCACCGGTTGTTGCTGTCTATCATGGTGTGTAGTTTTGGCAGCTCTGAGCCGTGTCACGGCTCAGCTCACTTGATTTACCCGCGAGGTTGTTTCACTTGTTTTCGCAGCAGCGACAGGGGGCTTGATCGCTGAGCGCTCTTGGCGCTGGTGCGCGAAACAACAGTTTTTGGAGGACGGCTCGGCTGGGAGAGGGGACAGGACGGAAGCGGCGGGGAGTCAACTGGTGCCTGCCTATTAAGGACTGCGATGAGTGTGGCTGTTTGCGAGCATGTGGGGAGGACGGAATGCTCGCTTGCGTAGCGTGGTTCTCCATGACCAGGTGTTGTTTGTTGGGCCTGGCACTCGAGTGTAACAGGAAACTTCAATGGTGTGGTTCTCGTCACCCGGCTAAGGCCTAAATTTTCATATACTTGTATTATAATTACTGATGATTACTTTATTATGTGGTTGGTACTTGTAGCCAACATGTTGTGATTTGAAATACTTCAGAGAATATTATGTCCAGGTGTCTACAGCGAATAATTCTTAATTTGTTTCATAGTGTATGGCACGGTATCCACTATCATCGATCATTATATGAAAGTTCTGTGCAAATTATTACATTAGACTTTGTTAAAATTGGTGCGTTTAAATTGCAAATTTCTTAATTCTACTAATATTTCTTGGGATAAACCCATCTATTTCTTGGTATTGTGATATTGTGTATTAAGTTGTTTCTTCTCGAGACTGACTGAATTGACTTTGGAACACGTGGGTGGGGGGAGGGGGGGTGGGTGGGTGGGTATTTTAAACGAAAATTTTCTAGATAACTCAACCGTCGTGAAACTGAAAACTTGAGTGTTCACTCATGTCACCAGTTGTTAATGTTACTTTTGTCTTGTAGCTTACTTAACTGATACAAATAATTTAGAAATTTTGTGTATTTGTCACGAAAGGTGAACTGATGTCACATGAGAGAAAAATAAGTGACATTTGTGTAGGGTTTACGTAAGTTTAAGTGAAATCAGGAAAAAAGTAATTATCATTCTCACATTTTTTAAGCAGACAGTAGGGAATTTGTTGCACTCTTTCCAAATTGGATTTTTAAAGTTTGATTTACATGTAGTACAAATCAAAAGTTCAATATTTTCTGTTGTAATTGTTAATATCTGTACATGTTGCACTATTGTACGATATAATATCGTACCTTTATGCAATGTTTCAGAGTGGGGCTGCATGTTCTTCTAGAGAATGTTTTTTTTTTTTAATTTATTAAAATATCCTTTTACACTGTTAATTGTATTAACTTGGATGTACAACCAATTACTGTTATATAATAAATTTGTCAACAAGGCTTCGACCAAATAAATGTGCTTACACCTTCCCCATCCTGGCTCTGCTACCGTCAGGACATCACAAGCTCAGTTCACATGCGCGTTTGTTTGTGGATAGTGATACTTTTAACTTTTTTGGGGGCCTTGAATTCTCGTGTACTCCGTCATGGCAAGCAAGCAGTGGCTCGGTCGGTCCGTGGCTGTCCCTTGGTTGGGTTCGAACGAATCGAGTTTAGTTGGGCTCACCGCCTGTCTCACCTAAGTGAAGGAGGGCAGCCCGATGCCGTGGAGGCTCCTGAGTGCTGTTCCCTTAATTATTCTTTGGCAGTGTTAATGTTGTTGTAATTTATTTTAAATTTTTTTTGGAGCTTTACTATATTTTATATTTTCAATTGGGCAAAGTTAATTGAGGGCCTTCAGCTCTGGAAACATGTTCCCGAGTTGCCTTCAAGTCCAAACATTATTGCCTTCTGCTCTTGAAAGGCTACTGTAATTTCGTCTGAAAGATTTTGCAAGTTATTGTGGGCCTTTCGCCGTTGGTGTTGAAAAAGGAAATTTGTAAACTTAATCTATTGTTTTACCGATTGTTGCAATATATATATTCCTAATCTTCAGAATTTAGCTTTTCGCCCTTCAGCCATCTTATTGCGTTTGTTTATCTCTTTCTGTGCACCTTGCGGGCCATCAGCCCTTTTAGCATCTTAAAACATTGTGGCCTTCTGCCTTCAGTAATCATCATAGTGTATTTGGAATTTTGAAGATTTAATCCGGCGTTCTTCAGCCTCCGCGCATGCTGATCTCATATATGTATACGGTTTATCTTACTCGAATTTAACTGTCACGCCTTTTCAAAATTGAACTTATTCTAAAACGTCTGTTTGGAGGTCTTCAGCCGCGAAGCAAATTTAATTATTTCAAGTGTATTTGTGAGTTAAATCATAATAAATTACAATTGTGAAATGAATCCGACCGTAACTCCCTTTGCCCTTTCCGCAATGCTAATTACCTGTTAGCCCTGCGTGATTTAGCGGGCGCTTCACATTTTAAATGGACTTCACTTTTATATGCTGAGTCTTCTTCTGAAATTACAAAAATCGCTCCAGAAAATGAAGTTTCTTAAAAATATAAAATCATGTTCCAGGGTACAATGTGGCCATTTATGTAGGAGCAAATATTCTGTTTAAATTTAAAAGCACTCCAATATGAATTATCAATTCTGTTTGGGCCATTTGACGACGTAAAGATCGGTCTGAGACGGATACTCCCAGTGGCTGATTTTCTGTCATCACAGACCACCGAACAGCAAAAAAATGGCTCTGAGCACTATGGGACTCAACTGCTGTGGTCATAAGTCCCCTAGAACTTAGAACTACTTAAACGTAACTAACTTAAGGACAGCACACAACACCCAGCCATCACGAGGCAGAGAAAATCCCTGACCCCGCCGGGAATCGAACCCGGGAACCCGGGCGTGGGAAGCGAGAACGCTACCGCACGACCACGAGATGCGGGCCCGAACAGCAACAGTCGTTTGTAGAAGTATTAAACTACTGTAGTAAGTTGCCAGACTGATGACACATGGATTAAAGATCGATGAAAAAATTTCATAGGGTAGCTGAATGTGAGGCCACATTCGAGATACTGAAGTGAGCACTGAAGACTAGCTCTGTAATAATATTGTGAAATGATGAAGGGAAATTTACCATGTCGAGTGAAGTGACCAACGACAAAACAAGATGCGTTCTAAAGACACCGGAAGTGATGCTTTTCTCCAAGGAAAGGCATACGTGAGCTTGATATCATCAGGCGAGCTCCATCCTTGTCGCAGAGAGAGTTATAACCAAGGTGGTCCAGACCTATACAACAGCATGTGAGATACAAAGATTTCTAGGGAAAGCAGATGCATTAGGGTATCAAAGGGACACCCTGGAGCCGCATGTTTGTTCCAAAAGGCTGGAATTCATTGGGTTTGTTCCACGTTTACATCAAAAATGGTTATTTCAGAGTCTACCAGAGGAAATAATGTGACTGGAATCACAAGACTGATTGATGGAACTACTTCGAGCAGAGCACGAACTGCTTTCAACCTCCAGATGCTGTCACTAGCACCATTATAACGAATCTGCCAGCCAAAGTCATTCCGGCCAGAAAGACCACTGGAGGTGCTACCGACCCGTAATCTAACTGCTACAGGGTAACAATTACTGAACTACACGAAAGAAAATCGTCATAGCTTCTGAACGGTTTGCGTTGGGACGTCCAAACTGCACGGCTGGCGCGAGGCATGACGGGAATTAGTATGGATTGTTTTGGTTAAGCGACGAAGCTGTGTGTAGTGACATTTACATGTTGAGTAAAGTGTTTTTACGCCGTAGTTTGTAACTAATTTACAATTTTTTCATGTAGTACAATTATTGTCACCCTGTACCTTGAAACCTAACATTTTCCATTCGATGGGAAAGGACTCCTGCACTAGGCAGATCTTGTAGTAAGTATCTCAGTAACATAATGAATAGCGCAGCAATATCATGAAAACGAGCGTTTCGGTTTCTGGTAGCACTGTTATTCTGATCCTGCTTCGCGTAACTGTAAACAGAAAACCGCCTCACCAGTTGAGCTTCCAATGTGTCAGATAAAATAGACTAATCAGGCACCACTAAGCGAAACAATGTATTTCAAGTATAGTAGCAAGAGTCATCACTCGTAACAAATTAAGCATTTTGTATACCAGTCTACGACATTCTCAAGCGCAGCACAATGCTAAGACTATTTTTAAGGAAACATCTGAGCTGTACTTGCAATACCAGAACGACTGTATTACTATTATCTCTGGAGTTTTGGGATCGGAGAAACATACGATGTACTGTTTTACTCGCAACTGATTGTTTGGCGTAGGTGCTAATCTTTCTTAAAGCCATAGAGGACCTAAAAGCTTCCCAAAATGATGTGCCACTTAACAGAGCGCGCGCGCTTGTGTGTGTGTCTCGAGGAAGGGAGGAGTAATATCGCGTTCAAATCATGACACTTATATCTGATACCGAAAAGGAAAAACAAACGTCGATGTTGTTACAAAGATATATGCCACAATACATTTCTTTGCTGCATTACGGTTTTTGATGAGCTTGGGAGTCACAAATTATGAGCAGTATAAGGACTGATTTCGTTTATTTACCTGTGATTACTGTTTTCCCACCCAGATGGTGGAAACTATTTGTTGTTGTAATAGAGGAAAACTGCTCAGAGGATTCTGGCAACAAAAGCTAAATCTTCTGTGACGTAACTGAACGGAGAGAATCACATCTACCAAGTTAGGTCCACCCTTCCCCCTTCCACTATGAAATTTCAGTGTTTACGCTAACGTAAGCCTCATTGTCACTTGATGGAAGGTTTGTTTCTGAGTTCTCCAGGCGCTGTTCGATGCACAGGGTTTCCCGGCAGTGATATTTCTGTCCTTCCTATTACGAAACCGGGAGATCTGGTTACGTAAGCTGATATCGAATACCTCACTCAATACTGTCCTCTCGGAGGGCACAATGTCAGCATCTTCTCCATTGTTTCCACTTCATTCTCTTGCAAAACGTGTTAAACGGCATAGATCCTCCTCGTTTCCGGTATATGAATTTTCATTTCCGAAGAGGAAAGCGTTTTCTTCCCTAAGCACCTACCGTATTGAATAGATACTACTTCACTGGTCACGAATAATTCGAGCTATAACGAAACGAATATGAATGTGTATGAAATAGATGATTACTCATTGCCTGTCAGTCAGCAGTGCCAATGCCAGCCGTAGTCTGTAAAGACGTACATTTTAAGATGTATTTTGTGTCTGTGAAATTGTCAAAGTGTGACCGTGAGATATTCTTTTACGTGCTTAATGGCTGGGGTATCCTTCGATTAAAAAAGCACTCCGATTCCAATAAACAAAGGAAAATTCAGTCACTTAAAAGTAACAGAAGGAATAATGAGAGAGTGTTGTGTCAACTTAACAAATTGCTTATTACATGAATCACTTGGTAAACCATAACACAGTTGCATTACAAGAGATAAAGTTCCACATGAGACTGACAGATTTATTTACAGTCTCAGTCACACAATGATAAAAGGTGGATGTCAGTTTCTGGAAGAAAATATCATATTGAGATCCGCTACCGCCCTGTATTCCAATGGATGAGACGGCAGCAGAATGCAATGATTCAGGTTATCAGATTTTTTGACTAAAACATTGTTAAAATACACATCAAAACGTGGAAACACATCTGATATTAAAACAGGTGATCTTCATGTGGCATTGATGATTTCCTTGATGATAGTTATAGCACTGATGGACTGGATGATTACGATTTACATTAATCGCTTGAAGCTGATGTTCTGTGTCTTCCTGACTGGATCCTAGTAAGCTGAATGGGATCCTGACATTAGGGACAAGAAAGTGAATGTGAAGTATGGGTGGGGAATCGGTGTACATGGCGGCAGGATTCAATTTTTCAGGTACATCCTGATCGGAAAGAGTGTGGTTCTGATTGTGAGGGAATTTTACTGCAGGATGATTGGAGATGTTACACACAGAAAGGTAGAAGTGGGATCAGACCGGCGGAAGAGTGCGACACCAGTCATTGCGGTCTTTATCCGCGTGTAGTGGTGCGGCTTCTGTGGAAAAGCCGTAGATATGGGCCGGAGCGGCGGGGGGAAGCCGTCTGGTGTGACCCCGCGAACGGGGAGAAGGCCTGGAGTAGTAGTCAAGTGACTGCTGATAGCGTCAGCCCTGACTGTTGTGTACTGTATATTAAGAGGGATGGCTTAGTGGTGTTCCTGTTTGCGATGGGATCGGCAGCACGCCTTTGGTTTCCATCTGTCTTGGAATTCAAATTAGCTCTCGGCGCTGCGGGTGTACCAAATTTTGGCGCATCTGCTTGAGAATTGTAGAATTTCCAATAAGAAATATTATACAGGATGTTTGAAAAATTACATCAATAAGTGCATGTCATGAAGGAGAACTCCTTCAAATTTTGTTTCATGTTAGTAAACTTCAACGTAGGATCCATTTATTGCCCTACACACAACGAGACGATATTTGACATCTCGCCACGTATTCACCAAAATTTTAGGAGTAACTGTCCCAACCGTCGCAACAGTTCTTTCCCGTAAATGATTGATGTCCCTGATCTTTTCACTGTACACATCATTTTTTATGAGGTCCCAGAATAAAAAGTCCAGTGAGGTTAAGTCTGTGATTCGTGGTGGCCAAGGCATAGGACCAGCCCAGCCTATCAACCTTCCTGGAGAGCAAGTGTCAAGAGCTGCACGAACATAGTTACTGTAATGAGTCGGGGCGCCATCTTCTTGGATAAACACAAGCTCCCGCCTCAATATCGTCCATTTGGGGAAAGACATACTCTGTCAACATGTCACAGTAAACGTCCCCATTTATTGTGTTTTTCTACAAAAATGAAAGGAACCACACGCCTGGACTGAACTGAGGGAACAGAGAAAAAGCAGCACTGGTGCCGTCTCAATGTCAAGTAAAACTCCCAACTGCAGGGGAGCCTAACTTGGAGAGTTGATGAATCAGACACCACAAACTAGAATAGTGTATGTCATTACACACATTCAAACTAAGGAATTCTTTTTCGAACATACTGTATTGATTATATGCGCTCCACTCAGTGAAATACAGAATGGGAACTGTACATTCTGACTACAGAGGTCTGTGAAAATTAGGCTGTGTTACAGGAGTGCCCCCCCCCCCCCCACCTCATAGCTTTTGGGCTCTGACCAGCCAATCTGGTTCTGAGGGATCATTTCATGGCTCATGGTGCAGCCTGCAGACGACACCACTCAGCCTTGGTTACATTCTATACGAACGCCGCTGGAGTAGTGTTAATTGAGCTTGATACCACCGTGAGCGTAATGCGTGAATGGTACGTGGCCGTCTGTTAGAAATGGTATACTGACACAAGAGTTGCTATGGTGCTTGATGTACTAGGCTTATTCAAAATTCTGGACCACAAGGGTGTCCAGGAGGCGTTAACGTAACTCTTCACAGCATTCAATTTCAACAGGTGTATGCCCTCCACTGCTGGTGCAACCATCTGCTCTCTGTGAGTCCTTATAGCACACTGACATGGAACATATTCGGTGGCCACATAAATATGAGTGAATCATGTAAGACCTATGATGCTGTCCTTGGGTTTCTAAAGTTAAGTGGGGCTCCACAACCAAGTAATTCTATGAAGAGCTATTTTATATTGTTCATTAACAGGTCTGTTACATATTAAATTAGGACCTTGAAGGAGCTTGCCTAAAATATGTTGTCCTCCACATGCAAGTCATTTTGTGAAGTATTATTTCATTGTTCACTAGCGTTCAGTTCAGTTTTACGCTCCGAACTGAAACTGTGCTAGTTGTATATGAACTATCTTAATTCTGTTGGTGGAACGAATTTAAGTACCACAGGTGTGAGATCTTTGTTGGTGGAGGGAGTGTTACCTTACATCTTGGCCAAATTTCAATGTGATTTATTTTAAAGATTAGCAGGGTACCCATTGTATATAAAATTCATGTGAGTGATTAAGAAACACCCTGTGTTTCGTTACTGGTAGAGTAATGTTCATTTCCAAGGAGCCACGAATGCTACTCTTTGTATTGAATGTCTAATTTTGCGACATAAGAGTATTTAAATTTTGGTAATCGAAATTTTATTGTTATGAAATGAATGTTAAGTACTGATTACATACCTTATTACCCAGTTCTAGCTCCCACTACCGATCTCTGGCACGAAAGTGAAATGGATGTTGGTTCTGGGAGAATCTGGCTTTGGGACGTTGATCAAATAAGGTAGGCGCCAACACTCTGATTTGATGTAATACATAAGTCCCTCAGAACGGCTGTTGTACAAAAAGTATTGCGTAAGCTACAATGGGATTTGGTACAAACAACGTTACTGGAAAGGAGTGGTGTGTCTATGGATAGCATTTGGACCGACATTTCAGGATATTTTGGAGAAACTTTCGCCTTTAAATTATTGCAATAAGATAAGTTGCAGGGGTTATACTGACGTAGTAAATGAGTGCTTGGGAATTATTTAATCATTTGACTGGATCTGCAATGCGAACAGATAAGGGGATGTTGGGTAGTCATTCAAGGCTACTCACTGTCAGCAACGCTAGGTTGGACTGAAAAGACTAAGGTTCGTGGTATCCACGGTGGAAAATGAGGATGTTAAGGATAATTATAAAGACAGAGGTCAATAGAGGTTCCGAATATGAACAGAGGTGACAAATGTCGAGGGGTAGCGATTTACACAAACACTACTGGCGGTAATGTCACGCACATAAGATATAAAACGGCAGTGTGTTGACGGAGCAGTCATTTGTACCCAGGTGATTCATGTGAAAAGGTTACAGACATGATTGTCGCCACACAACTGGAACTGACAGACTTTGAAAGCGGGATAGTAGTTGCAGCTAGGCGCATGGGGCACTTCATTAAGGAAATCGTTAGGGAATTCAGTACTCCGGGACCCACATAGTCAAGAGTGTGCTGAGAGTACTAAATTTCAGACATTACCTCTCACCACGGACAACGGGGTGCCCGACGGCCTTCACTTGCCGACCGAGAACAGCAGCATTTGCATACAGTTGTCAGTGCTAAAAGACAAGCATGATTGCGTAAAATAACCGCAGAAATCAATATGGGACAGTGCGGCGAAATTTGGCGTTAACTGTCTATGGCATTAGACGACCTTTACTAACAGCACAACATCGCCTGTAGTGCTCGTCCCGGACTCGTGACCGGAAAACCGTGACCTGGTCAGATGAGTCGCGACTTCAGTTGTTAAGAGCTGATGGTAGAGTTCAAGTGCGGCTGAGACTCCACGAGGCCACGGACCCAAGTGAAATTTCTATGTTCTGCTACGTGGAGACCATTTCCAGAGATTAATGGACGTCATGTTCGCAAACAACGATGAATTTTTGTGGATTACAATGTGCCATATCACCGATTTCAAGAAAATTTCGGGCACGTGGAGCGAATGATTTGGCCACACGGATCACCTGACATGAACGTTTATGAGGCATAATCGAGAGGCCAGTTCGTGCACAAAATCCTGCACCGGCAATACTTTCACAATTATGGCCGACTGTGGAGGTTGCATGGCTCAATATTTCTGCAGGGGACTTCCACCGACGTCTATACCACATCGACTTGCTGCACTATAACAGGCAAAAGGAGGTCCGACGCGATATTATGAGGTCACCTCAGTACATTCGTACAAGTAGGCTACACAAGGAGTGAGGCGTGTGAGAGGCATTATCTCGATTTTGGACACAGCATGTGATTTAAGATCCTAATTAATTTCTATCTAGTACTCTCGGGTTATATCACATGGTAACAGCAGCGAGTATCGAAGGGCGGCGTGGGAAAGTTGGAGCAATCAAGCGTTTGTAATGATGTCAATGATTACAGAAGAAAGTTTGCGGAACAGTGACGTGAGGAAGTCGAAATCTGCCCATGACGACTACGGAGTCTTCGCGTGGGATACGTTGGGTGACGCGGCGGCTTTGAATATGCTTTCTGATTTCCAGTTTGGGCGAAAACCGCTTGCCCGTAACGCTGCCGTCACATGCCGTTCCAATAATGATTTCCTCGAAACATGGAACATCCCTGAAAGCCATATTAATGCGTTAGTATACGAGTGACAACCGAAGGGGTCCTCCAGACCATCACGCCTGCTTATTGGGTCTTATGGGGGGTTGGGACTTATGATGGGTTGGCATGTCACTGCTATCTGGGTTGCCTCCACACAAGTCTTCGCTGGTCATCGTGGCTCAGTTCGAAGTGGAACTCATCAGTGAAGACATTTCTATTCCAGTCAATGAGATTCCAGGCCGAAAAAGTGTCTGGAGAAACCTAAGCTAGCGGTAGGATGCCAACCAGTCTGTCGTTCGCCATAACTGTTTGACAAGCAAGAGAGCAGGTCTGAGGTGCCATTTCATTTCACAGCAGGACCCCTTTGTCATCCACAGCACACTTACACCACAGCGGTAAGTCGACGATATTATACATTCCGTTTTGTTGCCCTTCTTGGTAAGCCATCCTGGGCTTATATTTAAGGAAGATTAGTTCAGCCAGCACACTGCGAGCGTTTCTACTGCTTTCCTTCGTGCTTGCCAAACTCTACTTTGACCTGTAAGCTAACCAGCCAGGTCTCTCCCTCACTGAGACCATTATAGGAAAGGCCATCCAACCAGCTCGGGATTTTGATGAGACTCAACAGAATGTGGCACGGTATCCCTCAGAAGGACATCCAACGACTCCATCGACCAATGCCAAGTCGAATAACTGCTTGAATAAGGGCCGGAGGTGGCTCAACGTGCTATTAACTGGCTCAGTTTCCGAAGCACGTTCTCTTGAGTAAATCATACAGTTGTCTTCCTGATATTTTCATCTTTATTTGTCTGTAAATATACAGCACATCTACCGATTTCCGCCATATTTAGTTAATTCCTTACATGTGTGTCTCTTTTTTTGTCTTAGAGTGTATATCGTGACACTAAATTGTATTTCTTTCGAACAAGGTTTACACCCATCGTTTCTGCAGAAATTTTTACAATAGAATTTGAGCTAAAAGGCGGCAGTGGTAGTGACATGAAGTTGCAACCAGAATTTAACATTAGGATTTGAGCAAAAATCTTACAATCATAATGACATGACATTGGAGCCAGAAACGTTTGTATCATATTTGCTATTTTCAATCAACAAACTTTCCTTCCCATAAAGATAAAGTAGGTTTCTGTTTGGTTTTTCGAAATTTCGTGTGAAAAAAAACTAGATCATGTACGCAATGGTGCAACCACACGTGAAATAAAACTTACTGGAATCTGATGTCAAGTTCATGGAGACAAACTCAGTCATGCCATTTTATCTAATAATAAGTGCTGTGTAAACTTGTTGACGTTCCGGATACATCACGTGAGCTATATTCGTGTCTAGTAAGAAACTGATTAATAAATGAATGTAATGATAAACTGCGCTGTCTTGTTGTCTGCACGGGTCATTAATTTTCATTTTCTTCGTACTCCTTTTTGCTAGCGTATATCTGGCATGCAGCGTCCTAAATCACATTTAAGTTTCTTGTCGCTTTATGCTGTAGTTCTGCCGGCACTGTACCATCGCCACATTCCCCAGAACTGCAGAAAATTGATAGTGTGCTGTACCCGCAGCTGTTGTGCTAGTGTAGTGGCGGCATGTTACGGAAACAATAAACGAAACAAAACCAATGCGTAATAGAGGGAAAATCCCTGCTGCTGAAATGGCAACATATGGTACGCCCCGACACAATGTTTTGTGGCTGCAAATGAGGCCCGTTTTTTTTTTTTTTGCGCAAAAGCTATATCGCTGATCACTGGTTAGCATACATAGGGGCAGAAAACTGTATGTAACATAAATTCGTATGCACATTGTAATTCGGCTTGGGAAGCCGTAGTTCAGTATACTTGGGAACACACAGTACAATTTATTAATTATTTTATCTTTATGATGCAAAATGTACATTATAAAAAGAGGTCAAATAAAAATGGTGACTTATCTTTCTCTCAAAACTGTTTTTTTTTTGTCTCGTTTTACAGACACAAATTTACATTTACATTTTGTGGACAATAATAGACAAAATTTCATAATCTAAATAGTAAGAAGTGTTCCAGACCTCTTTTGATACTGTTTTCAAGGCAGAATCATGGTATTTACATCGTTTTATCTTTTCATGTTCCGTGCTACCGTGATGGAAGAGCGTCTGGGCAGACAACATTGTTCCACCAGATGATTTTAGAGAAAGTGTTTGATTTTTTTTGACTACTTTCCAGTTTTTGCTTGCCAGCAAGGAAGGGTCTGATTTAAATCGACTATTTAATTCTACCTGCTTCGTTTTAACTTTATCGCATTGAGATGTGCCCGAAGTGGATTCTGTGACATAGCTATTTTCGGCATGTCGGAGGTGGCCATCAAATGTGTCTCCGTATGTGATCAAGGTTACTGCGTTCTAAAATTATCTATGCACACATTTCCCTCAATGTAGTTTGTGTTCCTGTATCTCAGTGACATGTTGCTCGCGTTCTTATCTTGGTCAGCTAGCGGGCTTTTGGGGAAATAGATGGACACAAATGTGTTTATTTATTTTATGATGCATACCCATTTTTCCTATCCCCAATGCGTTGCTATCAGCTACTCGTATGTTATGAGTTAGTGATTTAATTGTTGTTTCGGGAGTAGAGTAAATGTAGTGCAGATATCGATGTTTACTTGAGCTTTGCTGCCAGGTTAAAACTTGGGGTGAAGGTTGAAAGATACATCTGCTGTGGCGTAGTCATCAGCGTTGGTAAGAGCACCTCCTAAAGCCTCAGGGAACTAAACGTGACCGTCACGCGACTTTCCACGGTTCTCGACATCCGTTTTCCGGCTGGCTTAGAGGATGGACGGATTGTGTGTGCGTCTCTGTGGTAAATTTTGAGTATCAGTTATATCGCACATAAAATAATTAGTCCTTTTTAAAGACAGTCATAGTTAGGGTAATGCTACGACCACGTTTTATTATAGTTTTACAAGTAAATTCAATGGTTAGGACTTTGTCTTCTAACGAGTGTATTGTGCTCACTTCAATCCACCGAAATGAAGCTAATCCAGTGCTGGACTCAGTATATTTAAAGTTGGACGACTTTGTACTACAGCTATCTTTCGATCATTCATTTTTGTTGTTGTTTTTCCGATTCTTTAACGGTTTTTCTTTGTGATATTGGGCTTTAACATAGTCTATAAGTCAGCCATGTGCCCTCGTCCGTTGCAATAAAAAGTAGGGCCTTTCGTGTATTTGTTTCAGCGATTGGAATTATTTGATTTTGTTTGTTTTATCTCGCTCTTTGTCCCCATGCTCCCACAAGAGCCTATCTGTACGGAGAAAGGGCCATCAGCTTCCTAAGTTAATTACGGATAGAATTTGTGGGTGTTGTGTATGCAGTTTTTCCAATGATTCAAGAACGATCCAACATGGTGAGTACACAATTTTGCTATTAACTTCCCACTACCCACGTGGTGCTGACGCTGATCGTCCTTGACGGGTTTAATGACTGGCGTTGCGTGCGCTCGTGTGAAGATTTGTTAGATGTGCTGCTGGATTATGACTACTTTGTGTCATATATTTTTGTTGATTGATCCTAACTTGATTATCAAATGTAGTTCTAATACTAAAATTCCACAGACAAATTTCATATAACAAATTAAACCTATTACTGACACAATTTCGTGATCTAATAACTGAAAAATACCAAATCAAATAATTTTAAATTACATCCACATCAGATTAACGTTGTGTTGCGGTGGGTACTTCTGGTGGGTGTAACTTCCCTCCCTCCCCCCCCCCCCCCCCCTCATTTCCCTTCATCACTCACGAACGGCGTGGGGGAAGAATGACTGTCGGTAAGCTTCTGTATTGACTCCAGTTTCTTTAAGTTTTCCATCATGGTTATTTCGCGAGATGTATGTGGAAGGAAGGAAGTACTCATCTGTGGGACGAAGCAGTTTGTTGTCCCATTCTTTTCGGAAAGTGCTCTCTCGAAATTTCAATAATAAACTTCTCCGTGGCGCACAATGCCTCTCTTGTAGCGTCTGACACCTACGTTTGTTGACAATCTCTGCATAACTTTCGCTCCGACTAAACTATACCGTGACGAAACACACCTGTCTTTGTTGGATCTTCACAGTCTCTTCTATCAGTCCTACCTGATAACGATCCCAGGTTGATGAAAAGTAGTCAATAAGCGATCGGACAAGGGCTATATAAGCCACTTCCTTCGAAGATGAGTCACATTTCCTTAAAATTCTTCCGATGAATCTGCCTGGCATGTGTTTTTCTTACTATGTGATGTTTGTGGTCGTTCCACTTGTAGTCAATACTTACTCATAGACCTTTTACGGTAGATATTGTTTCCAGCAATTTGCCGTCGATACTGTAGTTGTACAGTAGGCTTCTCCTACGTATGCTGAATATTTTATATTTATTTACGGTCAGGGTCAACTGCTAGAGCCAGTCCATTCATCAGTCGTCTGTAGGTCGTTCTGCAAATCCATACTGTCTTCTGGCGTTGCTACTTTCTTAAAGGCAACTGCATGATACGTAAACAGTATTACAGAGGTTCCGACGCTTTCTAGTTGATCGTTTATATGCACTGCAACAGTAACGGTACTATCAAACTTCCATGGAGTGCATAAGACATTACCTTTTTTACCTGTATTTTCAGATTTCATCACATCGAGAGCGACGTGTTGAGTTCTGTCTGTAACGAAGTCTTGAATCAGTAGGGAAGCAGCCTACTCACGCCGTGTAAAATTCACATCAGTCTTTCCATTGTGTGCCAGCCTAGCTCTGACGTCATAAATGTTGCGCAATACTTTAAAAATCAAGTAAATAACCTGAAACGTTTCTAGCATGTCAGGAGTAATACTAAATCAAAATGTGTTGATTGTCAGTTCAATAACTTTAACCATTTTCGAAATTTGGACATTTTTCTGTAAAAATCATTGGCGCCACAGAAAAGAGCTAGAAACTTAAAAATTTATATTTGGATTCCTTTTTCATAATAATTTAATAGAAACAGTATTTTGGATCTCACAAATTAAAATTTTAGTTGGAATTATTTTCTGGTTTTTGTCTTAAAAATTAAGGAAGCAATATAGATTAAGTAGGCGAATAAATAAGGCTAGGATGTTTCAATTTAAGTAAAAGGGAGATCCGCTATAATCATAAAGATGTGAGAAGTTTCAATTGAATAATTATAAAACTATAGCGATAGCATATCTCCAAAGGGCAAGTTCAGAGCTCGTCTACTGCGTGTAGTGTAATTAAATTAATTCTCTCGCCCAAAATAATTGACTTAGCCACGTCGGACTTTTATTATGATTACTTACCTGTGTGCTGAATGCACATTTAAATTGAGAGCTTCATCGGGCATCAGCAAAGGAAACGATGATTTATTCAATAACTTAAAGTGGTGCATTACTAGCCCAACGGCTAGTCAGGAGAGCCGATTTGATCAGGCGTTCCCTTAGCCGTCCGCACCGCGGCTTTATCTATAAGAACGCTGCGCGAGGAAGAAAGGCCCCAGTTCTCTCCAGACGCTGAATAGCACTCCACCTGTGCCGGGAGTCGCGTCGCGTCGCGTCGCGTCGGTATCATTGCTATAAACAGCCTCGGATGCCGTAATAAGTTACTCGGGATACGCGTAACCATGAAATCGTTTTCGAGTGAAGTGTTAATTCTGGGATAACTTTAATGATCTATCTTCAGTTTGCGTATGTCGTATTTTCACGTGCCGCCGCGGGACAAACATTCTACCATTGTTTAGCGTGGCGTTTGATGAACATTATCAACAAATTATGGCGAGCATTCACTTAAACATTTAATTTGGACAGTTATAGTTGCATCAGCGCATTAGACTTTAAACTGCTCTGGTAGTTGGATTGTGTGGATTCTTTTTTTTTTTTTTTTTTGATCTGTGACTTTCAGAATATAGCGAACGTTTTTACAGGATCGTTTTTGATTATGAATCCCAGACAATCTCCTAATTCCGCAGAGCTATAAGCTGTAGCTATAAGTGTATTTCTCAGATGAAGTGGGCACTAGGAATTCTAATTATAGGCTTCACGTTTTGCTGATCACTTTGTGGTTGCCAATATTGTAGTTAGAGAGCCAGTGTTGAGAACGGCAAAAGACAGCACAAATAATAGGAACATTTATATAACCATTAATTCCACCCGCCGCCCCACACATGGTTAATCGGCCGGAAAATGCATCTTTTCTACATTACAAACCAAACATTATATAACAACAATAAATTCCACCAGCCGCCCCACAATTGGTGCATCGGCCGAGAAATGCATAATTTCTACATTACATTCTACATTTTTATATAAACAATCAATTTCCACCAGCCGCCCCACAAATCCAGTGGCAAATCTGGTCCGATAATCGGTTATCTCATATGTTATCCACTAAACGGCAGTGCTGGACGCTGTCTAATGCCTTCTTTAAGTCAATGAACACGCGCCGTTTTCTACGGCGCTGTGGATTTCATAGAGGAACATAGCGAGCTACGTTACGCGTTATCTCTGTTTGCGGAATGAATGTGATTGTTAAAGAAGAGATGTTCGTGCCCTAAAACTATAGCGTAACAACGTGTCAATAGTGGAGACTGCAGTGAAGCGGAAATGTCTTGTAGCGAAAGATAGTCGTAAACTGCTTTTGTAGACACAGAAGACGTGATAGTCGGAAGTAGGAGGAATCAAGGAAAGATAAGACTTTCTCAATGATCCGGTAACGTTTTGATCGGGATGCCCGGCCTTTTATTTAGTAGCTGTACAGAAAACAACCTGTCAGGTATGTAGGCGAGTGGTTCATGCACCACCGACCTCCGCCTATGAATCGCCGGCAGCTTACGCAGTCTCATGTGGTATAGCGATATCCTGTTCCACCATACATGGACGTGCAACTGGGTGTGGTCACTCACAGGAGTCAGCGTACAGTTGGCCACTATGCGGAAAACCGCACACCAACCACTTCACTTCACGTTTCCGGTCATCTCTTTGCACACCAGACTGCGCTACGGACGGCGACACCTCCACAACTTGAACTTCGTTCGAGAATGTGACATGGGCTGACTGTAACCTTACAATTAACTTCCTTCCGTCAACTGGTTTGCGGACTGCCGCTTTGGTCTAATAATTGTACTTAACATCTCATTGTGTGTATCGATGCCCGTGAAATTCTTTGCGTGTTTAAAATAATTCATCGCCGAGGACCAGTACTTCAGAGAAGAGGCAGCATCAGACAGTGGAAAGATCTCAAAAATATAATGGTAATTACTACTTCTACTTTGTGTCTCATTTGTACTCGCTGTACTCTGCTATGCTCTAATTTTAAAGTTAGTCAAATGACAACAAAAATCTGAAAATAATACATGAAAGTTACTGCTCTGATTTGCACTGAAATTTACGTTACTCTCACAGAACAATCATTTAAACGGATATAATTTAGACTCAAGTCTCACTTGAATTCTGCCTTATCTGAATTTAGTGAACTCATTATTTGAAAAGCTTTAATTTTATAAATTTACTGACAAAACTATGCCCAGAAACTGATGCAGCTGCCTAATTAGTCTTGCGAGTATGTGCAAAGAACGTAAATTTTACTGTCTGTAATACAGCTCCTACATTCGTACAGTACAATTTTACCGGTACACTGCAGGAAATCAAGTTCATGTGCTTGGTTGTGCAATGTGCAGTTCTCAGCCTGCTACCAAAAGCGACACAGTAACCACGGAAAACATAGTGAAGATTATTAGCGTGAACTACAGAAACTTCTGAACTAACTATCATACTATATCTGGGATTCACAGTCATGTAGAACTTTATGAAAGACACCGTATTTACACCAGTGACTGTAGCACTTTCTTTATTTCACGATTAAAATTTCGGCCTTAGGCCATGATCAACTGCAGATTTTTGTGGCTTTACGCCATGACAACGACATATAAATGTGTCAGATCATTTTAAGTTGACATGGCGTAAAGCCACAAAAATCTGCGCTTGATAATGGCCTAAGGCAGAAATTGAAATCCTGAAATAAAGAAAGTGTTACAGTCACTGGCGTAAATATGATGTCTTTTATAATGCTAAACGAACTATTATAAATCAATATATTACGAGAAAAACTGTAACTGCAATGGGTTTCCATATGAGATAGTTCATATAGTCACGTGCCTATATACTGAAGGCACACATTACATTACCGCGTGTTGCTCAATGTCCAGGCATTGCGAAGTGATTAATTAATTATAGTTACAAAAGGCACTGGGGAAACAAATTATGAGAGAGTATGACAAACTATAAATAAAGGCCACGGAAAGCAAGAACGTCCATTGGACCAGGGCAGTAGTCTAGTTTCGAATTCGCTTCAAACTACCTGATGGAAAGTATCTGGACTCCTACTAGTAGGTTATAACGTAGGTGTATCGCCTTTACGATGCTTTAACCCTGCTGGGGACACATTTAATGAGGTGTATGTATGTTTGTGCAGAAATGGCAGCCCGTTCTTCATCAACAGCCAAAAGAAATGAGAGCAGTGATGTCAGACGCTAGAATTTGGAGCGAATCGACATTCTAATTCGTCGCAAAGGCGTTCCATTGGTTTCTAGTCGGGACTATTGACAGGTGAGTCCACTTCAGAAATGTTTTAACCACAAACCATCAGCTGACAGACGTTGCTTTATGACAGGGTGTATTATCATGCAGCAACAGACAATCATCGACTGTGAATTGTTTCTCTACTGCACGCAGTGTACAGTACTGTAAAATGCTTTCAGATCCTTCTATATTCAGCGTTTTCATAAAAGCGATAAGACATCCACGCCCTAACCTTCATAAACCACCCCACACAGTAACACGATCCCGTCAGCACTGCACTGTTGGGACTACACATGACACCAGGTAACGTCCAGGCTTTCGTCAAACCCAAACTTTTACATCTGATTGCCACGGGTGAAGCGTTATTCATCGCTCCAACTTACCCGTTTCCGATGCTCCACTGTCCACTGGCGTCCCTCATTACACTCAAATGTCACTTGGCACTAACTGCGGGAATGCGTCACTTCGAGCTACTTGACCGTTATACACCCTTATTTTTAATTCTCCACTCATTGTCATTGTGTTAACTCGACCGCTGGTAGCCATTTTGATGTACCGAATGATTTCTTCGGCAGATTTTTTGAAGATACCCTCTGCAATGCCAGGCTCTCCCTGACAATACCTGAGATCTGCCTCGTCTTTATTTAGCAGTGGTTGCCCGTTCGTGTATTCATTTCACTGTCATTTGCCCACCAATTGACTTGTGCCGCTCTACAAGCGCCAGTTCGTCCCTGATGGGCCTGTTACTCAGGCGACATCCAGTGATCACGTTCGAAATCACTGTGCTCTTCTGATCCATCTGTTCTGCTGTTACTGCTTCTCTACTGACAATTCTTCTCAACTCCTTTTGTACTGAGGGATGCTCCACTCGTGACATCTAATGGTCGATTCCACATTACGTGTCGGCATATTTCTGATCGGGTACTGTACACGTTGCTATTAAAGTGTAGGACCTGCTTGAACTCTAGTAATCGAGATTCCGCGACCATAATACGCCCAGAGCGTGGTTTCGACTTATAATTTTAAAAGAAGTAATAGTTATGATGGAAGCAAATGCATGATCCACAAAACAGCAGAGCTCCAGGAACTTGCCATGACGATGTTTATGAGAAATTCATATCGTCAGAAACTCGACATTGTCTTATTTCCGGGAAATAAGAGATTGGCGACAGGCCTTTCTAAACATGAAAAAAGTGTAATGAAGGTTTCCGTTGCCAGCTCCTCGACACGGCTCGTCCACTGCAACAGAGACTAATCTTCCCTTTTCCACGTTCGGCAAAAAAGTGCGCACTCGCAGAAAGCCCTCTACCCATGTTTGCTACTACTAACTGCAGGAAACGAAGTAGTTCTCTTGTGATTGGAGCACACTTTCCCGCTTCATGTTTATCAAAATTCAGTGTATTTTGATTCTACAAATATTCGCCTGCTGGAAGGTGGCATACTACAACTAGCGTGATGAGATTTACAAACATAAAAGTTTATTATCATGTGTGTAGCCAAATCAGCCAACTTTCAACCTCAGCGCTTATGTGCCTCACTGTTTGCAGAAAATTGAAAATCTAATTTAATTTGCAAATTGATTTCTGTAGGAAATCAATTGGTTTTCTGTGGGAAATCATTTGGTTTTGGTTCATCAGTCTTCTGACTGGCCCGCCACGAATTCCTCTCCTGTGATAACCTCTTCATCTCAAAAAACTTAAAACCTGCGTCCTCTATTATCTTCTCGATGTATTCCGATATCTGTCTTCCTCTACAGTTTTTGCCATGTACAGCTCCGTCTAGTAAGATGGAAGTCACTCGCTCATGTCTTAACAGATGTCCTATCATCTTGTCCCTTCTCCATATCAGTGTTTTCCACATATTCCTTTCCTCTCCGATTCTATGACACGGTATCACATTAAAATCATAAAATATAAGAATTTTTTTTAGTCATTAGTCTTCTGTCTGGTTTAATGCGGTCCGCCACGAATTCCTCTCCTGTGCTAACCTCTTCATCTCAGATTAACATTTGCAAGATACGTCCTCTGTTATTTGCTGGATGTAATCCAATCTCTGTCTTCCTCTACAGTTTTTGCTCTCTACAGTTGTCTCTAGTACCTTCGAAGTCATTCCCTCACGTCTTAACAGTGTTTTCCACATGTTCCTTTCCTCTCCGATTCTGCGCAGAATCTCCTGATTCATTACCCTAACAGTCCACCTAATTTCGAAGTATACCTCCTCCTCTCGTGATTCTTCAACAGGGTATTCGCTATTACTAGCTGAAACTTGTTACAGAGCGCATTAGTCTTTCTCCTCTCTCATTCCTTTCCGCAAGCCCATATTCTCCTGTAACTTTTTCTTCTACATCTTCCAGTCTCCAATGACTATTAGATTTCCATCTCCCTTTACACACTGTATCCCTTTCAATATCCTCATACACTTTTGCTATCTCTTCCGCTTGCGACCTCGGCATGTATACCTGAACTATTGCTGTCGGTGTTGGTTTTCTGTCGATTCTGATAAGAACAACCCTGTAACTGAACTGTTCACAGTAACACACTCTGTCCTACCTTCCTACTGGTAACAAGATGAGCATTCTTTCATCTCGTAAATTTAATATCGGTAGGAGTCTTCGATCTGTCGTATCTTCGCTTATTGTAATCAGTCAACAAGTGCAATCATGTGAGGCTACAGTGAGCAACTTAACACGCTCGCGAGATGTAAGATGTACTACAGCTGCCTGACTTGTGTACTTCCAGAGACGATCGTTGCAAGACTGATCTCAGTCGACTTTTTTTACTTAACCTTCCAACCTTCATTGTCTCCTTTATCGTCATTTGCGTCCTCTATAGGTCTGGTCACTCATTCTGTTATAATAGTTATAGCTCTCCTGCCAGAATGTTAATACATTTTTTCAGTGTTAAAATTCTTAGATTTGTGAGTATTATGTGCACATGTTATTGTAGCCAGACTTCTGTCATTGTTTACTGTCATTGGGTATAAGAAAAGTTTTTAAATGCGTGAATTTACCCATATATGTGCACAGTACGTTATGCGCTATTCTAATTATGCACGTATTTTGGTAATTCCAGATTCTGAATGTCCCTTTTGGTTTGCTAACCGATGCTTCCAATTCTGGGGTTCCAGCTGTTCTCCTCCAGGTGCAAGACAGCAACAGAAGTCAAATCGCTTACAATTCTAGAGCACTGTATACAGCCGAACAGAATATTCAATCTGAGAGTCACAAGAATAAATTTTATCGCAAACATAAGGAATTTTCGTTCGGAAGCAACAACCTGGTCTTAAGCTGGGTGCTTGGCAGACCTCGTAAAACTGTAAGGATTGCTTGTTGAGCTACCTAAATTTGCTCGTTTTGGGTTTGAATTAATTGTACAAGGGGATGAGATAATGAGATTGCGGGTGACTTGGGCCATATGTCTGAGGTCCATCACAATAATCTAGAGGGGTGTCAAGCTACTCAACGTGAGGTGTGTGTTTTGATGGTACTAACTGAAATACCTTAGCAATACTGTAATTTAAGGCAATATAAGGATCATAAGCCCGATATACATGGTGTTAAATATATGCCTCTCACTGGCGAAAAACTTCTGTCTTACCGAATTAATAAAAGACTCCTTTGTTGTCGCAACCGGTTACGATGGGAAATCAAAAACTTGTCTCAGAATGGAACTTTGTCTCTCAAATGTTGATATTTTCATGCCATCTTACCTGGAACAAATTTGGGGAACGATAAAACATCACACCTTACTTACATTAAATACGTGCAGATGCGAAAAACTGCTCAGTGAGTGCGAAGCCTGTGAGGTCGCTAAGCCTAATGACAACAATTCTCGTGGTCATTGTCAGTCAGCTCACAAGAGAAGCCTATGGCGAAGGTTGTTGTGGATTATTTAAGATCCTTTCATCATATGAAAAATGGAAACCGATATATATTGGATTATATCGTCTCATTCTCCTGTTTTGTGTGGCTTATACTCAGTAACTGGATGGCAACCTCAAGAACTATTCTACACTTGGCTACCGAAATTTTTTCAATTTTTTGGTTTCCTAGATCTTAGTTATTGATAATGACCCGAGTTTTGTATTTAGATTGTTTACACAGTTCTGCTATGAGAATGCGATCGATTACCACCATAGCCAACCTTCCTTTATAGGACTGGTTAACACAACAACAGCCCCCCTTTCCATCGTATATTCGCACGGATATTCACCCTCATACGTCATCTATGGTGTTATGTTTAATTGGGTTTGTTAAAAGGAACTTCCGATTAATATGATTCTTATTGCTGGTGTAGCTATGACTTTGAAGGACTAGAGGTAGGTCGTCCACATTCACAGAACATGTCCATTAGTATGTTCTGCAGAAATGATTAGCATTTCAGTCCCTTCGGTTCAGCATGTGTCGTGTCGCCTAGTAGGCACAGGGTCCGTCATGGGCCTTGATAACTTGTTCCATGAGTGATGATATCGACGCGTATGAGTATAGCGTATGTAGTATAGGTATCAATGCTCCATCCACCTGGTTCCGAAATTCGTCTGTGGTAGCCGACAGTATGTCACCCGTCGTTTCACCATATGCCAAACATTTTATGTAGGTGCCATCTTGCGATCTGGCAGGCAGGGCAAAAGGCTGATATCCTGTGACACCAAGAAGGCATGTGTTTGTGCAGTAACTTTTTTTTTTTTTTTTTTTTTTTTTTTTGTCATCAGTCTACTGACTGGTTTGATGCGGCCCGCCACGAATTCCTTTCCTGTGCTAACCTCTTCATCTCAGAGTAGCACTTGCAACCTACATCCTCAATTATTTGCTTGACGTATTCCAATCTCTGTCTTCCTCTACAGTTTTTGCCCTCTACAGCTCCCTCTAGTACCATGGAAGTCATTCCCTCATGTCTTAGCAGATGACCTATCATCCTGTCCCTTCTCCTTATCAGTGTTTTCCACATATTCCTTTCCTCTCCGATTCTGCGTAGAATCTCGTCATTCCTTACCTTATCAGTCCACCTAATTTTCAACATTCGTCTTTGACTTCGAGACCATCAATCCTGATGTTACGTTTCTCGCTGCTCTCAATTCTACTACTTCTCATTACCTTCGTCTTTCTCCGATTTACTCTCAGACCATACTGTGTACTCGTTAGACTGTTCATTCCGTTCAGCAGATCATTTAATTCTTCTTCACTTTCACTCAGGATAGCAATGTCATAAGCGAATCGTATCATTGACATCCTTTCACCTTGTATTTTAATTCCACTCCTGAACCTTTCTTTTATTTCCATCACTGCTTCCTCGATGTACAGATTGAAGAGTAGGGGCGAAAGGATACATCCTTGTCTTACACCCTTCTTAATACGAGCACTTCGTTCTTGATCGTCCACTCTTATTATTCCCTCTTGGTTGATGTACATATTGTATATGACCCGTCTCTCCCTATAGCTTACCCCTACATTTTTCAGAATCTCGAACAGCTTGCACCATTTTATATTGTCGAACGCTTTTTCCAAGTGGACATATCCTATGTAAGTGTCTTGATTTTTCTTTAGCCTTGCTTCCATTATTAGCCGTAACGTCAGAATTGCCTCTCTCGTCCCTTTACTTTTCCTAAAGCCAAACTGATCGTCACCTAGCGCATTCTCAATTTTCTTTTCCATTCTTCTGAATATTATTCTTGTAAGCAGCTTCGATGCTTGAGCTGATAAGCTTATTGTGCGATAATTCTCGCACTTGTCAGCTCTTGCCGTCTTCGGAATTGTGTGGATGATGCTTTTCCGAAAGTCAGATGGTATATCGCCAGACTCATATATTCTACACACAACGTGAATAGTCGTTTTTTGCCACTTCTCCCAATGATTTTAGAAATTCTGATGGAATGTTATCTATCCCTTCTGCCTTATTTGACCGTAAGTCCTCCAAAGCTCTTTTGAATTCCGATTCTAATACTGGATCCCCTATCTCTTCTAAATCGACTCCTGTTTCTTCTTCTATCACATCAGACAAATATTCACCCTCATAGAGGCTTTCAATGTATTCTTTCCACCTATCTGCTCTCTCCTCTGCATTTAACAGTGGAATTCCCGTTGCACTCTTAATGTTACCACCGTTGCTTTTAATGTCACCAAAGGTTGTTTTGACTTTCCTGTATGCTGAGTATGTCCTTCCGACAATCATATCTTTTTCAATGTCTTCACATTTTTCCTGCAGCCATTTCGTCTTAGCTTCCCTGCATTTCCATTTATTTCATTCCTCAGCGACTTGTATTTCTGTATCCCTGATTTTCCCGGAAAATTTTTGTATTTCCTCCTTTCATCAATCAACTGAAGTATATCTTCTGTTACCCATGGTTTCTTCGCAGCTACCTTCTTTGTACCTATATTTTCCTTCCCAACTTCCGTGATGGCCCTTTTTAGAGATGTCCATTCCTCTTCAACTGTACTGCCTACTGCGCTATTCCTTATTGCTGTATCTATAGCGTTAGAGAACTTGAAACGTATCTCGTCATTCCTTAGTACTTCCGTATCCCACTTCTTTGCGTATTGATTCTTCCTGAGTAATGTCCTGAACTTCAGCCTACTCTTCATCACTACTATATTGTGATCTGAGTCTATATCTGCTCCTGGGTGTGCCTTACAATCCAGTATCTGTTTTCGGAATCTCTGTCTGACCATGATGTAATCTAATTGAAATCTTCCCGTATCTCCCGGCCTTTTCCAAGTATACCTCCTCCTCTTGTGATTCTTGAACAGGGTATTCGCTATTACTTGCTGAAACTTGTTACAGAACTCAATTAGTCTTTCTCCTCTTTCATTCCTTGTCCCAAGCCCATATTCCCCTGTAACCTTTTCTTCTACTCCTTCCCCTACAAGTGCATTCCAGTCGCCCAAGACTATTAGATTTTCGTCCCCCTTTACATACTGCATTACCCTTTCACTATCCTCATACACTTTCTCCATCTGTTCATCTTCAGCTTGCGACGTCGGCATGTATACCTGAACTATCGTTGTCGGTGTTGGTCTGCTGTCGATTCTGATTAGAACAACCCGGTCACTGAAATGTTCACAGTAACGTATCTGCAACATATTTTGCAGAAAATTGGCATCCTGGAGGTTAGCAGATGGGGCACGGAAGGTAAGAAGATGTCATTCACGTAGGTCACACCTGTCGCAGTGACCTGGACACGCACCGACTGTGATTTGTGGTTATACTCAATAGCATCCAACACCATACGACCTTGAAATGACGCTATATGTCTAGTGCGAATGCAGTCACTATGATGTCACTCCCCCTGACTGCGGCGGTCCGAAATGGGGTCAACATTTTATTTTCAAACAGAAGCTGGATTAGTCCGAAAACACTATCTGATGGCATTCCTGTCCCCGGTGACATCGTTCCTTACACCGTACGGCAATGGTTGGCGGAGAAGTGGAGGACGCACACGCGTCGACGGACAGTCGTCACTAATAGTGTACGATGTGTGATACTGTTCCACTGTTGAGCCAGAGCTGAGGAGGACGCATATCTGTCCTGGAATGCCAATCAGATAAGGTATCGATCTTCTTGGTGTCGATCTTGTGGGTGGTGAGATATGACCCATCTCGTCGTGTTCTACGAACTTCCGACAGCCAATCTGCCACACCTGTTGCATTGCCGAAACTCTTCGACCCACACGATTAGTAATTTCGCGAATGGATGCATCGCATTCTCTCATGCCAAAAACGCGCCCTCTTTCAAACTCACTGTTCTGACAGTACGGTTCGCGCGTACGTCTACGAGACACCCTGCACATCTGCTCAAGTCACACTGATCCATTACCTTCGGTTTATAGCGACAGCGAGAGCTCATATGGTTCAAATGCCTCTGAGCACTATGGGACTTAACATCTGTGGTCATTAGTCCCCTAGAACTTAGAACTACTTAAACTTAATCAACCTAAGGATATCACACACGTTCATGCCCTAGGCAGGATTCGAACCTGCGACCGTAGCGGTCGTGCCGTTCCAGACTGAAGCGCCTAGAACCGCTCAGCCACACGGGCCGGCCGAAGAGAGCCGCAGGCACATTTTACCAGTGGGTTGTGTTGCGCCCCAGTATCAATGTTCACCTTGAACCCGCGGACCGATATGGTTCAAATGGTAATCATTTCTGCACAACATATTAATGTACATGTTCTATGATTATGAATGTTCTATACCTTGTGGTTCAAGAATTTTTTTTATGAACATGAGTGTACAACCGGCTCTTGCTTCTGTGAGTCACCTTTCTAGCCTCTGTTAGATGCGCAGGGGCGCGCGCATTGTTGCTTGTAATTGATACAGCATCAAAGATATTATGTAATGCGTCCTTTACCCTTACAAAAAAATGGCTCTGAGCACTATGGGACTTAACTGCTGAGGTCATCAGTCCCCTAGAACTTCGAACTACTTAAACCTAACTAACCTAAGGACATCACACACATCCAGGCCCGAGGCAGGATTCGAACCTGCGACCGTAGCGGTCACGCGGTTCCAGACTGAAGCGCCTGGAACCGCATGGCCACACCGGCCGGCAATTCTGCTATTCACGAGAGCAATAGTTCAGCTCCGACAAGTCTAATGCTTGCTTACTTCCATAACTCACCTCTATCAAATCTATGGTCTATTAATGCTCTAGTTTCAAAACAAATAAACCCCAAGCTCATCCAGGGGAAATGAAGGCAAGCGAAGAATAATACATACGTTGTACACTGGAGAGAGGCTGTGAGATATAATCAGATTGGTATTCAACCACGCTGCATGCCGGAGATGTCGTCCTTCATAAAATTTTGGGACGCAAGGCCGACGTGATTAGAGGTTTTTCAGTAATATAATACCGCTTTATGTTGGACACGGCAAGATGGTTAATATTTTCACTCCAGATATTTTCTTCCTTAGAAACCTGCCTGACAGGAAAATCAGTAATGTTCACATAAACCAGATTATATCTGTTCACAGCAAACTCCATTCTAAGGCTGCAAGATCTCCCTATCAAGTTTTCTGTCACCCAGTGTTCTTTATTAATTGAATATGCCACCGCCTGAAGTCTCCGTTCTCTCGTATCCTTGCGTGTTGTAACCTAGAAACGAGTTTAATCGTGTCATGCAAGAGTTCGCATTTGCCATGCCTGCCCAATTTAAGTATGCCATGTGCCCAGTGTGTTTTCCACGCTCTGGGGCTTTAGGCCTAACTAGCTGCAAAATTGTCACCAGCCATGATACAAGTGCTTTCACACAGATGTGGCAATGTTTTTCTTTTGTTGTGTGTGAAGTCTGATATTCCTGTCTGCCTTGTCATCTTTAGGCACACCGATTCGATGCTTCCACCTTCGGGCCCATTGGAGGAAACACACATACGGTATACTGCATCCGAGGAGACCAAGGCCTGAACACGCTATAATCTGCAGGATCGGATTAATGACAGAGCTATGGCAGCTACGTCTCAGCACTAGCAATTTGTTCACGGTCCGGCGACCAGATCACAGTAGAAAATTTAATCCAGGGACACACACTTTAAAAGAAAATGCCTTCAGCATTCCGGTCTACGACAAAGGAGTTACTTGAATATTGACGTGAGTGGTCGTGGAAGATCTATCTTAGCTAATAACTATTTTTATTTAACTAGCCAAGCTTTATTTGCCCTTCCAGTATTATAGCAGTGTTGTTTAGTTCTAACAGTGTTTTCGTTTGCAGTAGTTACAGCTCTGTAGCCAGAGTCTTACAAAACAATTATGTATTATATTATTACTCCTTTTGCCAGATTAAGTGCACAAGTTATTATAGGATAGGATTCTGCCATTTCTTACTCCCATTTAAGTTTAAGAAGAAATATAAAAGCAGTTCTTATACTAAACTGCAATACACACTAGGTTATGCTTATTTTAGTTGTGTTTTTGATGTCGGCATTACATTATTTACTTTCCTGTTGTATGGTACTTCACCTCGCGTTAGTCCTTTTGGATGTCTATAACGTTAGTAGTTACTTCATTTAATATTATCTTGTTTTAAGAATTTATAGATTTTCGTTCACAATTCTGGTCCTTTTTCTTGCATTTACGGCTAAGCTCTATTTAGCATACTATTTGTCTTAGCCTAGAATTGGCTATTTTCAGTTTTCATGGTGTACCTCATATCTGTTTCCATGTTTTATGGGAGTTTTCAGATGTTTTAGTTTCCACATATGGACACTTTAATTACATGGGAAAACATAAAACTGGATCATCTTAGCATATAGTGTGCATATCAAGACAGTTGATGAAAGTGTTTAGTTTCTTATTGTAAACTGGGTACATTAACACGAGTTTTATAAATTATTTTAGTGCCTTTTAGAGCATGTGATTCTAATTGTTATTTGCACCTTTTGAGCCTGACAACTATTGTTTCCTTTAAGGAGCAATCATATAAAATAATATCGATTTTCTTGGCTAAAGGGGTTTTAAATTTCAGTTTCTACTCCCCATTCCATGCTCTTAGCCTTCTTACGAAATCTAAAACCACAGACGTAGCTCACCTTGATCTTTATAGTGAATCTCACAAAATGTTCAGAAGATTTTAGTCAAACAACAAGCCTCAAAGTGATGTATGCAAGCCAATTACTTGATTAGTGTATTTAAATGAATACCGTAACTTTCAACACAGTTGCTCTTTGTTCGCTTTTGGTAAGTATTTGCTTTGTATTGCCTCAGCGGCATTGTAACACTGGCGTACAGAGTACTTTTAAGCCGCGCGGGGTAGCCGCGTGGTGTGGGGCGTCTTGTCACGGTCTGCGTAGCTCCCCCCGTCAGAGGTTCGAGTCCTCCCTCAGGCATGTGTGTGTGTGTCGTCCTTAGCGTAAGTTAGATTAAGCTAGATTAAATAGTGTGTAAGCATAGGCACCGAGGACCTCAGCACTTTGGTCCCATAAGACCTTAACGCAAATTTCATAATTTCCAGTACCTTTAATCGGTACGGCTTCTGGTATCATTCTTGATTTAGTATCAAAAGGTTCTGCGTCGCATGTTCTATCACAAACCGCTGCTTAAATCTGGATGCAAAACATCAGCAATAGCAGTCGAAGACTTCTGGAATAAGGAATTAACCCCGTGCTGCCAACAGAATTGTCAAAGAAGGCGGAGAGGGGGAATGTCTCTCACGGCACCCACTTAACCCAGGGGAGGAATACTGCACCTAATAGACGGAAATATCATTAATTATCAACGGCATGACGATGCAGAAGGCAGTGGACACCACAGAATTAATTACATTTAATATTTACCCACCGAACACGTGGCCTGTAACAGGTAAAGTGACATGTACTGGCAAAAGATTCCTTTTCTCTGAAGGGAACTGCCAAAGGGTGAGGTAACCGTGAGAAGAAACTTAGTAGGCATTAATGTCTGAAGTTTGAGCGTGATATGGAAGTTACAAATTTAAAGAGTCAGTGTGGGCCAGCCGGGGTGGCCGAGCGGTTATAGGCGCTACAGTCTGGAACCGCGCGACCGCTACGGTCGCAGGCTCGAATCCTGCCTCGGGCATGGATGTGTGTGATGTCGTTAGGTTAGTTAGGTTTAAGTAGTTCTACGTTCTAGGGGACTGATGACCTCAGAAGTTAAGTCCAATAGTGCTCAGAGCCATTGAACCATTTTGAACTCAGTCTGGATATAGTGGAATTCGTCGAAGTGAAATGGAAAGAAAGTAAGGATATGTCACCAGATGACCAAAGTGAAGAAACTGCAAAAAGGTGGGAATTTAAGGAGATGGGACCTGGATAAACTGACAAAAACCAGAGGTTGTACAGAGTTTCAGGGAGGGCATAGGGGAACAATTGACAGGAATGTGGGAAAGAAGTACAGTAGAAGAAGAATGGGTACCTTTGAGGGATGAAATACTGGAGGCAGCAGAGGATCAAGTAAGTAAAAAATCGAGGGCTAGTAGAAATCCTTGGGTAACAGAAGAAATATTGGATTTAATATATAAATTCAGTAAATGAAGCAAGCAAAAAGGAATACAAAACGTCTCAAAAATGAGATCGACAGGAAGTGCAAAATGGCTAAGCAGGGATGGCTGGAGGACATATGTAAGGATGTAGAGTCTTATCTCACTGGGGATAAGATAGATACTGCCTACAGGAAAATTAAAGAGACCTTTGGAGGAAAGAGAACCACTTACAAGAATATCAAGAGCTCAGATGGAAACCCAGTTCTAAGCAAAGAAGGGAAAGCAGAAATGTGGAAGGAGTTTATAGAGGGTCTACACAAGGGCGATGTTCTTGAGGACAATATTATGGAAATGGAAGAGGATATAGATGAGGATGATATGGGAGATATGATACTGCGTGAAGAGTTTGACAGAGCACTGAAAGATCTGAGTCGAAACAAGGCTCCGGGAGTAGACAACATTCCATCAGAACTACTGACAGCCTTGGGAGAGCCAGTTCTGACAAAACTCCACCACCTGGTGGACAAGATGTATGAGACAGGCGAAATATCCTCAGACTTCAAGAAGAATATAATAATTCCAATCCCAAAGAAAGCAGGTGTTGACAGATGTGAAAATTACCGAACTATCAGTTTTAATAAGTCACAGCTGCAAAATACTAGCACGAATTATTTACAGACGAATGGAAAAATTCGTAGAAGCCAACCTCGGGCAAGATCAATTTGGATTCCGTAGAAATATTGGAGCACGTGCGGCAACACTGACCTTAAGACTTATCTTAGAAGAATGATTAAGGAAAGGCTAACCTACGTTCCTAGCATTTGTAGTCTTAGAAAAAGCTTTTGACAATGTTGACTGGAATACTCTCTTTCAAATTCTAAATTTGACAGGGGTAAAATACAGGGAGCGAAAGGCTATTTACAATTTGTACAGAAACGAGATGGCAGTTATAAGAGTCGAGTGGCATGAAAGGGAAGCAGTGGTTAGGAAGGGAGTGAGACAGGGTTTTAGCCTCTTCGCAATGTTATTCAATCTGTATATTGAGCAAGCAGCAAGGGAAACGAAAGAAAAATTCGGAGAAGGTATTAAAATCCATGGACAAGAAATAAAAACTGTGAGGTTCGCCGATGACATTGTAATTCTGTCTAAGACATTAAAGGACTTGGAAGAGCAGTTGAACGGAATGGACAGTGTCTTGAAAGGCGGATATAAGATGAACATCAACAAAAGCAAAACGAGGATAACGGAATGTCATCGAGTTAACTCGGGGGATGCTGAGGGAATTAGATTAGGAAATGAGACACTTAAAGTAGTAAAGGAGTTTTGCTATTTTGGGGAGCAAAATAACTGATGATGATCGAAGTAGAGAGGGTATAAAATGTAGACTGGCAATGGCAAGGAAAGCGTTTCTGGAGAAGAGAAATTTGTTAACATCGAGTATACGTTTAAGTGTCAGGAAGTAGTTTCTGAAAGTATTTGTAGCTATGTATGGAAGTGAAAAATGGACAGTAAATAGTTTGGACAAGAAGAAAATAGAAGCTTTAGAAATGTGGTGCTAGAGAAGAATGCTGAAGATTAGATGGGTAGATCACATAGCTAATGAGGAGATATTGAGAATTGCGGAAGTGAGAAAGTTCTGGCACAACTTGAATCAAAGAAGGGATAGGTTGGTAGGACATGCTCTGAGGCATCAAGGGATCACCAATTTAGCATTGGAGGGGAGCGTGGAGGGTAAAAATCGTAGAGGAAGACCAAGAGATGAATACACTGAGCAGATTCAGAAGGACGTAGGTTGCAGTAGTTACTCAGAGATGAAGAAGCTTGCACAAGGTAGAGTAGCATGCAGAGCTGCATCAAACCAGTCTGAGGACTGAAGACCACAACAACACCAGATGAATATAAGACAACAGCTAACGCAACAGAAGATGGTATAGCTGGCTATGACGAAAGAATATCAAGTATCAGGTTCACTGATGACGTTGCTATTGTTGTGTACTAATTCGTACACAGTGGTAAGGGGACGTGGGTTACAGATTGGTGCAGTAGCTGTCGTCGTGCAGAAGTTGGACAGGAGCAGATATGATTAGCGAACACGTAAATATAGTCAGCAGAAGTTTCACTTAACTTGTAGCTTTCTCCTAGCACTGCGAAGAAACTATACAACAGAACAAACAGCGATATAGTCCAACTATTACAAGAAACAAACTAAAAACCATGGTGCTACTAATGACGAACTAACTGTCGAAGACTGACTTAGACGCAAGACTGCCGGAGACTGCGACTGAGCTGGGCTGCGCAGCTACTGCCGGCCATCCTATTTCGCCGCGGCAGAAGCCGCTCCTAATTATCACCGCTGAGGGCATATCGATACGACAGCTATCCTCAATGGGTGCGAGAAAGAATTGCAGGACATACTGAAGGAAATGAAAAACCTAATGAGCAGGAAAGTGGACAGAGAGCAAACCAAAGAAAGGCGAACGTTATGAGAACGAATATTGAGATCAGTGATAAAACTGACGCCGAAAGTGGGGACTGTCAAGTAGCTAAAGTGAAGATATTCTGCCCTAGAGGATGGTCAGAAACAGTCTGAAAAACTTGGAAAGGTGTTGCAGGGTACACTGTGCTGAGAAATAACTGTTAAGAAAGAAATAGATGTGTTACACCATTTCCGAATTTATTAGCACTTAAGTTAACCAATCAGGCGGTTATACATGCAGATGCATGCAGTCCAGCAGATACAGCTTGTGTCAGTTGTTCTGCGTAGATGATAATGCACGAGATTGCTCAGCGTTACAACCGTTCCATCTCCAATTTTTGTATCTCTTGTCCAAGAGGAAACCAAACGAAGAACACTTTTAGCGACACCACTTCCAGCGAGCCGCTTGAATCTGCTTACGCAATGGCCTGATTGACTATCTTTAGTGCTTATTAACTGGGAAACATCGCAACGTATCCATTTTTTTTGCAAACAATTATCTCTCAAGACAATCTACCCTGCGAAACCCTTGCAACCATTTTAGACTAGTTATGACCATCCTGTATAATCCTCTTTTTATAGATGTCAGCTGTCAACAGGACGTGAAAGAAGAAAGACGTTACACTCTCAAAAGTTATCTTTGAATACTCTAGCGTAAGAATAAACAGTTGTTGTGTGGAGTATGCACACGTGAAAACGAAAGTATTTACTAAGTGTAGTTTGTGCTATTGAAGCTAATGAAAACGGAATCGACAGTCTGCTGCATCTTGTATCCGTTTAAGAAGAATGAGGTATATGACTTTGCCTGGCGCGGTACCTCTCTACTTAGTACATTGAGTGGGATCTCCTTTCACTGGTAGTTTAAAATTGATGCCACGCCTTCAGTCTTTCGGAAATTGCCTTGTCTGTCAACACGTATTGCACCGTTTCGTAAGGTGATGCATAGAGCCCAGATCTCCATAAGTCACAATTTCAGCTGAGATTTCATCCTAGGCAGCTGCCTTATCTTTTTTAAGTACCATGGCACAACTCTAATAGTATGGTATCAACTGTTTTTACCATTAGCTCTTGAATTGTTGGCTCATTTTCGAAGATACAAACATGATGCGCGTAAGGCAACTTTACTTTCCGTTTGAAGTACTCAACAAATCAGGAAGCCTCTTCATCTTTTGTAATCAGGTGTTTGTCATTTTTATCTTTGATGGGTCAGCTTGAAAAAGTACGGCCTACAGTAATTTCTCGAACGATATGGTACAATATTCCGTATTCATTTAGAGGGGCAGGACTTGGCGCTCGCCTCGCGTGGTAGCCGAGCGGTCTCAGGTGCCTTGTCACGGTCCGCGCTGCTTCCCCCGTCAGAGGTTCGAGTCTTCCCTCGGGCATGGATGTGTGTGTTGTCCTTAGCGTAAGTTAGTTTATTTTAGATTAAGTAGTGTGTAGGCTTAGGGACCGATGACTTCAGCAATTTGATCCCATAAGACCTTACCACAAATTTCCAAAACTTCGCGCTCTCTACCTTTCCGTCAAACCACACTCTCTTAACCTCTACAAACGCTCTTGACTCGACGGTCTAACTCGCCATATTTTCATCCACCTACTTTAAGCGCTTCTTGATCTTTACATTATTCTTGCTCTTGATTTACACTCTTTATTTCATGTATCAGATGCCAAAATCGGTCTTCAATCGATCGCTCTTTCTGTGTTCCTCTGTATCTACATCCATATCTACATACATATTCCGCAAACCACCGGTGGGTACCCTCTGTCACAACTAGTCGTCTCCTTTCATGTTCCACTCGCAGACAGAGCAAGGGAAAAACAACCGTCAGTATACCTCCGTATGAGCTCTAAATTCTCGTATCTTCGTGGTCCCTAAGCGAAATGTATGTTGATGGTAGTATAATCGTTCTGCAGTTAGTTCTCTGAACTTCCTCAGTAGTGTTCATTGAAACGAATGTCTTCTTCCATGCACGGATTCTCACTTGAGCTCCTGAAAATATCCGTAACACTTGCATGCTGATCGTACCTACCGGTAGCAAATCTAGCAGCTCATAACAGAACTGCTTCGAAGTCCGTGAAATCTTCTCGGGTGATCAGCCGAGTAAAGGCGTCGTCTTCTCGCAACGTTTCGAAGGGTTTCGTACCCATCATCTTCAAGCGAAGTGTCGAGATGCTGTGTTGCGCGGTCCTATAAAGGCTCCTGGACCAGTGACTGATTCCAGGCGCCGACCAATCAGGTACCTGCGGAATCGGCCGCCGCGCCAGTGCTGGAGGGTTCGCGGCGCGGACCGGGCGTCGAGTCCCTGCCGGTTCCTAATACGTCTGTGGTCGCTACCGTCTTCGTGCCGGAGCGTTCTCTTCTAATTTTAGTTATTGCGGGATTCCAAGCTGTACTAAGTTGGAAACCAGTGTCTCGATTGATCAGGTTGCTGTTCAACCGAATTTCTACAGCCTCTTTGAAAACTGAATCCCAAAATCCTTTAGCGTCACACAGCTTCTTCGTACCCTCAAAGAGGAAGGTGTGTCCTTCGTTAATGCTATGTTCCGCTACCGCCGATTTTTCTGTCTGACCAAGGCGTACATTTCTAATGTGTTCCGAGCGCCTCTGCGTGATGCAGCGCTGCGTTTGTCCGATGTATTTCGTACCACATTCACATTCAATACTGTATACGCCCGGAGTCTGCAGTCCTAGGTGGTCTTTGACTGAGCCAAGTATGTCCTTAATTTTACTTGGGGCATGAAAAATTGTCTTGATGTTGTGTTTCTCCAGAATGCGGGCAATCTTGGCTGTTGGCGGTCCCGCGTATGGTAGAAATGCCAGGCATCTGGTCTCATCTTCTTCTTCTGGTGTGTCTACCTTCCTGCTCTTGTGTAGGGCGCGCGAGATTTGCGTCTCATTATAACCGTTGCTGCGGAAGGTCTTCCTTAGGTGTTGTAACTCTGCAGGTAGGCTGTCATCATCACAGATAGACTTGGCCCTGTGCACAAGTGTGTTAAGCACTGAGTTGCGTTGTGCTGGGTGGTGGCAACTCTGTGCATGAAGGTATAAATCCGTATGTGTCTTCTTCCTAAACACAGCGTGACCCAAGGTGCCATCAGGGTGCCTCTTGATTAGAATGTCAAGGAAGGGCAAGCTTCCGTTTTCTTCCACCTCCATGGTGAATTGTATGTTACTGTGTATGCTGTTGAGATGTCGCAGGAAGTCTTGCAGGTTCTCTCTACCATGTGGCCACACGACAAAAGTGTCATCCACATATCTGTAAAAGGCTTTAGGTTTCAATGGGGCGGTGTCCAGGGCTATGTCTTCAAAGTGCTCCATGTAAAGATTAGCGATGCCTGGAGCTAAGGGGGACCCCATGGCTACACCATCCACTTGTTCATAAAATTTGCCTCCACACTTGAAGTAGGTGTTTGTTAACACATGCCGGAACAGCTTTATTGTGTCCTCACTAAAGCGTGTTTCGAGCAGCGTTAGGGAGTCTTCCAGCGGTACTCGTGTGAAGAGTGAGGTGACGTCAAAGCTGACAAGAAGATCTTCTTTATCCAGGCGAAAGCCTTGTAGTACCTTCACAAACTCCGCCGAGTTCTTGACATGGTGCTCACAGTGACCCACGATCGGTTTGAGCAGTTGTGCTAGGTACTTGGCTAAACCATATGTCGGTGAGTTGATGGTGCTCACTATGGGTCGCAATGGAACTCCGTCTTTGTGGATCTTAGGGAGCCCATATAGCCGTGGTGGTGCCGGTGCTCTGGGGTACAGCTTCCTGATGACGTCCTTTTCCAGTCCAGAGTCATTGAGCAAGGCGATGGTCTTGCGAGTCACGGAAGCTGTCGTGTCCTTGTCCAGTTGCTTGTAGGCAGTATCTTGTAGCAGTGAGTTTATCTTCTGCCAATAATCTTCTTTCCTCAGTATCACCGTGGCATTGCCTTTGTCAGCAGCTAGAACGACAGTGTCCTCATCCTCACGTAGGGCCTTAAGAGCCTTCCATTCAGCAGACGTTATGTTGTTCTTGGGCATTTTTGCCTTCTCCAGGACCCTGCACGTCTCCCTCCTAACTTCCTCAGCTGCCTCCGTAGGGAGGCCGCGCACGGCTTGCTCGATGCTGCTGATAATGTCTCGCTTAGGTAGTGTCCTGGGTACTGGAGCAAAATTAAGTCCTCTCGACAGCACTGATATTGTGGTCTCGTCCAGTTCTTTGCCTGCCAGATTGATGACAGTCTTGGCATTGGTTGTGTGGTCGGCATGTTGCCGGGCTCCAGACAGTCTGGTGAACTTGCCACATTGTTTTTCCGTGGCTTTTCTCTTGTGGATCTCACTGCTTGCATATGTGTTTCCGTCGATCCACTCCCATGTGTGTGGTGGGAGATAGGATGCCAATCGAAGGTGTTGAGTAAGCAGCATCCTTGCGTTCTTATCTAACTCCTGCCTGGTGACCCGTATGTGTTCGCGCACCAGGGCCGCACCGGCTCGTTGTAGTATGCGTCTGGATCTTGTCGTGCTAACAGGGTGCCGCAAGTTGGCAAATTTCGGCAACACTTCTTTATCTCGACACCGTTGTAAGAAGGCCAGTCTGCTAAGCAGCCTGCCCGTCTTGAGTCGTAGTTTCTGTAGCATCTGGTAGCTGCGATGGATATCCTCCCCGTAGAGGTATGTTAAATGTGATTTGAGACTTTCTCGGCGTATTCCATTCGTGAAATCTTCTCGGGAGAAGGAAGAAGACACATACGGATTTATACCTTCATGCACAGAGTTGCCACCACCCAGCACAACGCAACTCAGTGCTTAACACACTTGTGCACAGGGCCAAGTCTATCTGTGATGATGACAGCCTACCTGCAGAGTTACAACACCTAAGGAAGACCTTCCGCAGCAACGGTTATAATGAGACGCAAATCTCGCGCGCCCTACACAAGAGCAGGAAGGTAGACACACCAGAAGAAGAAGATGAGACCAGATGCCTGGCATTTCTACCATACGCGGGACCGCCAACAGCCAAGATTGCCCGCATTCTGGAGAAACACAACATCAAGACAATTTTTCATGCCCCAAGTAAAATTAAGGACATACTTGGCTCAGTCAAAGACCACCTAGGACTGCAGACTCCGGGCGTATACAGTATTGAATGTGAATGTGGTACGAAATACATCGGACAAACGCAGCGCTGCATCACGCAGAGGCGCTCGGAACACATTAGAAATGTACGCCTTGGTCAGACAGAAAAATCGGCGGTAGCGGAACATAGCATTAACGAAGGACACACCTTCCTCTTTGAGGGTACGAAGAAGCTGTGTGACGCTAAAGGATTTTGGGATTCAGTTTTCAAAGAGGCTGTAGAAATTCGGTTGAACAGCAACCTGATCAATCGAGACACTGGTTTCCAACTTAGTACAGCTTGGAATCCCGCAATAACTAAAATTAGAAGAGAACGCTCCGGCACGAAGACGGTAGCGACCACAGACGTATTAGGAACCGGCAGGGACTCGACGCCCGGTCCGCGCCGCGAACCCTCCAGCACTGGCGCGGCGGCCGATTCCGCAGGTACCTGATTGGTCGGCGCCCGGAATCAGTCACTGGTCCAGGAGCCTTTATAGGACCGCGCAACACAGCATCTCGACACTTCGCTTGAAGATGATGGGTACGAAACCCTTCGAAACGTTGCGAGAAGACGACGCCTTTACTCGGCTGATCACCCGAGAAGATTTCACGAATGGAATACGCCGAGAAAGTCTCAAATCACATTTGCTTCGAAGTCTTTTTTCAGTCTTACATACTCGAACAGTACCCAAGAATAGGTCGCACTAGCGTCCTATATGCAGTCTTCTTTACAGACGAACCACCCTTTCCTAAAATTATCCCAATAAACCGAAGTCGACTATTCGCCTTCTGTACCGCAATCCTCAGATGCCCGTTCCATATCACATCTCTTCGCAACGACGAGACTGTGCCAAACTGGACACTACTAATACTGTATTCGAGCATTACGGGTTTCTTTTTACTACTTATCCGCAAGCTACCATTCATCACTCTAACTAGAAATTTTGTCTAGGTCATCTTGTATCAACCTACAGTCACTTATCTTCGACACCTTCTTGTACACCATAGATTATCGCTGCCCAACCCGTCTGCCAGCTCTTTTAAGTATACAGATTACAGGGACGGTCCCATCACACGTCCCTACGGCACTCCTGATGTTACCCCTGTCCCGAAGAACACTCGCCGCGAGGACAACGTACTTCTTTCTATTACTTACGAAGTCTTCGAGCCAGACACATACATGGTTGCCTATTCCTTACGCACGAACCTTCGTCAACAGTCTGCAGTGGGGTATCTTGTCGAATGCTTTTCAGAAATCTACAAATACGGAATCTGCCTGTTGCTCTTCATTCATAGTTCGCAGTGAGAAAAGAGCAAGCTGGGCTTCGCACGACCGCTGCCTTCTCAAGCCGTGTTGATTCGTGGACATGAGCTTTTCGCTCTCTAGGAAATATAATGTATTCGAATTCAGAAAATGTTCTAGAATTGTGCAGCATACCTATGTTAAGGATATTGGTCTATGTTAAGGACATTGGTGTCCAATTTTATGACCCATCCCTTGACCCACCTTACGTACAGGAGTCACCAGCACGTTTTTCCAGTCGCTTGCCACTTTTCTCTGAACGAGAGATTCGCAATGAATGCAAAGTAAGCAAGGGTCCATTGACGTAGAGTACTGTTCAAATGTGTGTGAAATTTTATGGGACTTAACTGCTAAGGTCATCAGTCCCTAAGCTTACTCACTGCTTAACCTAAATAATCCTAACACACACACCCATGCCCGAGGGAGGACTCGAACCTCCGCCGGGACCAGCCGCACAGTCCATGACTGCAACGCTCTAGACCGCTCGGTTAATCCCGCGCGGCTGACGTAGAGCACTCTTTGTAAAACATAAATGGGATTCCATCCAGACCTGGCGACTTATTTGTTTTCAAGTATTTCAGCTGTTTCTCTATGGCAGGAAGGAACTATGTCATCCATACGGGACTTCCTGTGACTACTTATGTTCGCTTCTCCTGGGTGAAATATTTTTTTAACGTGGAGTTTAAAACTTCGGCCTTCATTTTGCTATCTTCTATCGCCAAATCAGACTGCTAAACTAGTGATTGGATGGAAGATTTAGTTCCACTTAGAGATATTACATACGGCCAGAGTTTCTTCGTGTTCTCCTGCTCATATTTGGCGAAGGTACAACTATGGTAGCTGTTGTATGCTTCGCGCATAGATCTTTTCACAGACACAAGAATCAGTACTAATCTTTGCCTGTTTTCATTTGCACGTCCACTTTTGAATCGAGGGTGCAGGAGCCTTTGATTCCTCAGCACTTTCGGAATTTCGTTATTAGACCATTTTCCGTCGATAATCCACTTGCTAACACATACTTGTCCAGAGAACGATCTACTATCTGTTTAAACTTTGCCCATAATTCCCCATGGCCATCATTCTTGAACAAAATGATTACAGTTTATTATGTAAGTAAGATGCTAACAACTGCTTATATTCTCTCTCTAGAAGAAACACTCTCCTAGCCCTCTTGACTGACTTATTAACTTTCGTAACCGTAATCGCTGTGATGGCACCATTAGCACTAATCTCCGTCTCTATACTGACGCCATAAATAAGGTCCGGCCTGTTTGTAGCTATCAAGGTCCGAGACACTTACATTGTGTGTGAGCTGCCGAAGTAGCTGCTCAAGACAGTTTTCGGAAAACCTGTTCAAAAGCACTTCACAACACTGTCTGTCTCTGCCCCCCCCGCAATGAATCAGTACTTGTCTCAGTCCATGCTCGTTAGATTAAAGTCAACACCGACTAGTATTTCATGATCTGGGAATTTATGCACAACTGATCACAGACCTTCTTTGATTGTTTCTAGAACGGTCACAGCGGAGTCGGGTAGTCGGTAAAAACATCCAGCAATTAAGGTGGTTTCACCTAGAGATGTTATGCAAGACCAGATAACTTCACTGTCAATGGAGACAATATTTTTATCGACTGCAATGAACACTCCCCTCCTACCCCGCCTAATCTGTCTTTTCGACAAACATTGCAAGACTCGTTAACTATGTCAGAGCTTTTTACTTCGGGTTCTAGCCAACTCTCAGTCCCAAGAATAACTTGAGGTTGAGAATCTTCCTGGAGGGCAGCAAATTCTGGAACTTCGTTGGGAATACATCGACAATTTACTGATAAATTTTTTACAGTCGAACTGCTTTTACTCTGAATAAGGTGTGATTTCCCTATATGAGTATCGACTGGCGAGTCTTCATGAGAGTACCTCAAACAACCGCCTAGCCTAAAAGACCCCCATGTGCACTCCACAAGTACTGTGCTACCGGTGTAGCTGCTTCCTGTGTGCGGTGCATCCCTGACCTATCAAAGTGAGTCCTTCTAGAAATCCGCAACCAAGTCCGTCACAGAGTCGAGGAAGGCTCTGGTTGAGAAACTCCACTCGGCTCCCAACCAAAGGCCCCTATCAATTCTTGGAACGATGCTGCAAATTGAGAGCTCTGCTTGCCCCCCGTGTGTGAGGCCAGAAGTCTTCACTACCTCCGCCATCCACATGTAAGACCTGAGGAAGGCTTCAGAACCCATGCGAGAGGCGTTGTTGGTGCAGATGACTGCACCTTGTAAGCTCGATAGCCGCAGGCAAGGCCACCTCCACATCTCGGATGAGGCCCCATACTGATTGCACATTGGCTTCCTTTCCAACCCTGAACGCTATTGAGCCGTGCTGGCCCCGGCTTATGGGTTGTTTTAAACCTTCAATGTAACTGCTGGGTTTTAAATAATGGACCTTCAGCCGTTTTAGGGCCTCCACCCACTTTTAAAATATTTTTTGGATAAAGCTTTGCGCCCTCTTCCTTTTGAAAAATCATTGTAGTTGTGTTTTTCAATCATGGGCTTTCAGCCGCCTTAAAATTAAAATTGCTTACTTGTTAAGTATTAGATTTTTTGGGCCTTCAGCGTCATTAGAAATATTATTTAAGGATAAAGCCTTGCGCTTTCTGTCTTTTGGATCATGGGCCTTCAGTCATGTTGAAAGTAAAATTCCTTACTCTTAAGTCTTAGGTTGGTTGAGCCTTTAGCCTCCTTTTTTAAAATTATTTAAGGATAAAGCTTTGGGCCTTCTGCCTTTCAAAATTTATTGTAGTTGTGTTTTTAAATGATGGGCCTTCAGCCGTTTTAAAATTAAAATTCCTTACTTGTCAAGTCTTAGATTGTTTGGGCCTTCAGCCTCATTTGAAATATTATTTAAGGGTAAAACCTTGCGCTTTCTGCCTTTTGAAAATTTATTTTAGTCGTGTTTTAAGTCATGGGCCTTCAACCGTTTTAAAAATTAAAGAGGTTGTCCTCCAAAGCCATAAGATTGTGTGACATATTCAGTCGATAGTTAAGCTCGGAAATTTGCGCGGTAATGTTTGGGCAACTAAGTAAAGTTATATGTGTTCGAGTGTAACTCACAGCCGCTCATTTTTGGCCCCTTTCCTCAATTTCAACTACCTGTTCTGTCCGGCGGATTTAACCAGGTGTTTCAGTTATCTTCCTAAGGGGCTCCATAAGGCGCCAAACAATCGAGCTCACAATGACTAGCAAACAGCTGCACACGTATTCCTGCTCGGACTCTGCTGAAGGAGCGGCCACCTGTTCACTCACAGGGTGAATGGGCTATGCCATATGTGGGTCCACGGCGTCGGGTACTCTAGAAGGTGCCTCGGCAGTAGAGCCCTTAGACCAAACAAGCGACACCTGAGGTGTCCCATGGGACGGTCCAGAATCTCCGCCACCGCTGCACACCGAGGCGGTAGCCTGACGGCTACTGATCGCAGCCAAGCCTACACTGAAGTGTTCTCGAGCTGCGGCCAACTCCTCCTGTGTCCTCCTAAAGCAGGCACACATCCTACTCATCCCAGCAAGAGTAACTGAAGAGTAAACAGTAAAAGCTAGTAGAAACCTAGGTAAGCAACCTGTTACCTGCCTGACGTGTAACCATGAGACGCTGATGCCTCACTGAACTGCACAGTTGGCTGTTCAGTAGAAATGACAACTGAAATGCAGACTACCTGAAGCTACTCTTAAAGCTAACAAAAAATAAATGAAAGTATGAGACAAAACATTTTGATACCAAAACAGTAAATACATAACACATATGTCACAGATGATAGCTGACACCGAACTGAACTGATAACTACGCTTTTTATAACGGGTACTAGTCTCAAAACAAATATCTGAGTAGCTAAGGCGCTACTGACTGAGTATACATTTACAAAACACGGAGATTAAACTCTGAGAATATGAGGCTGACTGAATATTTACTATTCGCAAAGGTCGTGGAATCAAGCAAATACAGCTAAACTAGCGACTTCTGCTGCGAAAAACTACTAGAAAGTGAACTCACTCAAAACTAAACATCGAAAATACGCAAATTCTTGCAACACAAATATAGCACTATTAAAAACGGCTAAATAATCAGCTACTGTTCACTTCCGCTTAGAAGTCTGTCTCTGCAACAAATGAATTTAAAGCATTGCTTTTCAACGTCATCAGGTAGATCTTGAAATATGTGGAGTAGATTTTAAGGTTGATTACGAATGAATTTTCTACTTCAACGTCCTTTACCTATGCCACATCGAACGTTTCCTTAGGTTTTAGAGGCTGGTGCGATTTGACCCTGACTTTCAAGTTCGCTCGGATCAGTCAGTGGGTCGACGCAACATCAACAGCACGCTACGTGCTTCTCACAAATATGCGTTTCGTCGGTTATTTACTCAGACATTACTGAATTCATTTAGTGTATTTACATCAGGCGAGAGTCATATCATCTTAAGCATCATTTTATTTCGAAAAAAGTTATTGCATATGCAGAGTCCATGGAGGCTACAGAATAATCTAAAATGTTCATCATTGTCATTAGTGTGTTGTGCCATCGCAAAATCTCTAAGAATTACGGTCATAGACAAGTAATACATTCATATCACCCATAAAATCTGTAAGATCATAAGATATATGGTGCAACGCTCATAAAAATCATCCAAGTCTTCATCATCTGAATCTTTCGTTAGAGCATAGATTTGCGCAGTAATTATTCTGGTGTGAGTAGCTAATTTATGATTGATTCTATTTCAAGTAATTTACGTCTCCATGCACGGCAGTGCACGGTACAATTACCTCCGAAAAAGCCGCGCGCGGAAATACAGTTTTTCAGGGGGGTCATATCTTGAATTATATTTATCACGAAGATGAAGGGTGAAGTCATAGCGACAATTTGTATATTTAACGGTAGAAAGGGCATACTATAGTTATCCTACAGTACAGGAGCAACATTTAAACAGTACACATATCGTCCACCCCAGGAATATAGATTGGTTATTTTGCGTTAGGTGTGGTCTAGGATGGATAACAGGCCGTTTATGAAAGAATGATTTGCTCATGGGCGATTCCTAAGAAAATCCCGAAAAACCATGACTTTAAGGTACGAAAAGCATCAGTTGTTGGGATAAGCATTTCTATAACTTCTGTTCGTGGCAGATCGTCCCAATTTTTGCCGTATGTTCTTAATATCATCTTTTCGGGAAACTTTGGAAGTATTTTCGATGTCACTATCCTTTATCTAAAACTAGAGGTGTAAATTTACCATACTTGAGCAAAAACTGGCAGAAACCGGTATTTATCCAGTTTTTCAACGTGAGGCGTAATTATCTAAATAAAAAACCATAGCAAATGGCTCAAATTTTAGCTGGACATCCTTTGGACATTCAACTGGAAAATACATTTTCCGTTCTCGAAGATCTGTATGCATTATCAATACACACTCGAGAAACCGTAAGTTTTCGGTTGCGATGTTTCAGTTGTGGAGATGGCTAATTCTATAATTTCTGTTCATAACAAATTGTCGAAATTTTTACCATATCCTCTAAAGATAATGTAATCGGGGAATCTCGAACTTTTTTCGGTGTCAGTGTCCGTTACCGAGATCAAGAGGTTCGTGGTTACCGTACACATGAACGTAACATATGAACCTAATATCCCGCCTGAGGCATTAATATGGTTATAACTGACATACTAAACACAAAATGTTCTAGGGCCATCCTAGAGGTCATTTCGTCAGCATTTTTCACAACGCATTGTCTCTGTATATTGGTCACTCCATACTTATAAAAATATGCTCAAAGTGATACTGCAGCATCGTGAAATGGGCTGAAAGTAGTCGTAAAATGTCAGAGTACATGGCAAAATGACTGCAAAAAATTATATAAAAGACTACAAATTCAGTAAAATATTTCTTATAACATATTTACTGTCTTAAGAGACAAGTCATTAGCTTGGCGTTTTGGATGAACTGTGTTCTACGAGCAAAGTATTCAACCTTTTGCGTTAATCTTATATTATGCGTACTTATTTGTTGTTTATGTGTGTCTAAGTATACAAATGTGTCTAAGTACGTAAATAAACTGTAAAAACTTTGCTAACCCATAGAATTCGTTTTATATAAACAGCACACTCCGCTGCGTCATGGAAAAGAAGGGAACCAGCGGAAAAGGCTACTGTCGGAGCACAAAACAACTGAATTTGTTCCATTGCAAGAGGTTATGACGGAAAAGTGGGGAACGAGCCGCCTCAATTCTCATCTACTTTTCTCACCAAAAATTTTGGCACACCGACATATTCCCGAGTTTTTGTGCTGAGAAAGACAAACGGAGACTGTGCGAGTGAGAGAGGAGACAGTAGCAGCGGGATAAACCATAAATCAATGTGAGAAAAATAGACAGAAAGGACATATATGGGTAGTGACAGTGTGAGGGAAATGCTGATTATGGAGTGTTAATTATAAAGAGAGACTCAGTTACAAAATTTACAACATTTATTGTTAAAAGAGGCAGATGCATGCCAAAATGTTCGGTGAGAGAGGTAGAACGAGAATTTTCTTTCTGTTTCTCTCAAAGAGGAACCTATTCGCTTTTTAGTCCTCCGACAGGAAAATTTTTCGGGTTGAAGAAGACAAATTTGTACGTCGACCCAAGTTTTAAGCGATGTAGGTACCCGCCGTGAAAGCTTACATTGTATGAAGAATACATAATAATTTTCTGTTAAGCTAACACATAATACTGCACCGTATGATGGACAGATGACCAAGCCAATATAAGCAATGATAGCTTTGAATTAACTATGTTTTGTGACTAACTGCAACCATAGACTTGTAGGTACGACAATGAAAATTGGAAGTGGTGCACTATGAACACCTTGACCGAACACTGGTAGATTTATATTCACGTGTTTCCGTGGCATTTTGACTTCATTTTTAGTAATTTCAGTACAGAAAAAAGCTATACCTACAGATACAGAATGGTGTGAATTCATGGTGCCCGTGGGCTGCGCCCAACATAAGGACAACTTTTCAGGTGGATATCACAACACAGCACGTACACAGTACGTGCACAGGTGGCTCATCGCCATCTCTTGGCCACACGGAGTGGCCGTGCGGTTTGAGGCGAATTGCCAAGGATTGCGCCGGTCCCTTACGCCGGAGGTTCGAGTCCTCCCTCGACCATGAATGTGTGTGTTGTCCTTAGCGTAAGTTAGTTTAGTTTGAGTAGTGTGTAAGTCCAGGGACCGATGACCTCAGCAATTTGGTCTCTTAGGAATTCATACTCTCTCTCTCTCTCTCTCTCTCTCTCTCTCTCTCTCTCTCACACACACACACACACACACACACACACACACACACACCATCATCTCTTGGATTCTGAAACGTCAGGGACATCAGACCATCATACTGACAGTTAAACTGCTATGACACCAGAAGGAGTGCTGATGAAACGGCCTTAAGAAGAAAGTGTGGCAAAACTGTTTCCTATCAATCGATTGAAGAGAAAACCTGAGACACAGGAAAAGATTGCAAGTCGTGTCACCACGAACCGTCAGGAACACGTTACAGGTCTGTGATCGGTAGCTGAGATGCACCTTCTACAACTGACACCACAACACAGACAACAAAGACTTCTTGCGTAATTTAGAGTCAAGAGTCGAAATAAACCTGGACATTAAGTGGCATTGTGCAGTATTCAGTGATGGCTTACGTTTGTAGCCCTCAAATCTACACCAAAGTGCCTGAACACGGAAGTAGTGACTCTACAGACTCATATCTTTCCAAGTCCTACTTCCTAGTGGCAAAATATGGGAGACAGAGTTGCTAATTTTGTTGAAGCGAAGTTGAATGATCACCAGCATGTAGCAAGTGCAGTAAAACATGTTATATTCCTTAGGCCCAGGGTATCTAATGGCATATTTTAGCAGAATAGTGCGAGACCCTTAATTGGTCCGTATAGTCCAACGATTAGTCGTACGTTGAGCATGTGTCGGTTGCGACAGGAGGACCTATAATTTTTCACCAGCCTCTGGCCAATAGTAACCACCAACTGATCCAGAATGCGTTTTAAGTATGACATGACATTCCTTAAAACAGACGTTCGATAGCTGGTGGTTTCCATGTCACAATGTATACACGCATTTCAGTATATACGTGTCCAAAGTTGTGATACTTCGTACTGTTGTTGATGACGGATATCAGTTCCACATAGACTTATAGTTTAAACACTTATAACCCATTAGGTGGTTAACATCTCTAGCACATTTTATACTTAATGCACTTATTATTCTTGATTTAGTAGTTCCCATTTCCTTCAGTGTACCTGGTATTAACTTCAGAACCATATGACTGCACTTGACCCTGAAGACGAAACCATGAATTGCGAGCTGCTTTGGAACTCGTATGCTACGGAAAGCTGCCACTGTTCCTCCATCCAAGGATGTCCTCTAACTCGACATGAACGACTATCTTCGTCGCATGTTCGAATCCCGCCTCGGGCATGGATGTGTGTGATGTCCTTAGGTTAGTTAGGTTTAATTACTTCTAAGTTCTAGGCGCCTGATGACCTCAGAAGTTAAGTCGCATAGTGCTCAGATCCAATTGAACCATTTTTGACTATCTGCAGTAGGCCGTACTCTGTGCATTCGACGCACCTCCATGGGTATCACACTACATTCGGTTGTTACTCGGACTTCCTCATGAAATATTTGCATGGCTGAATCTCTGTTTCTAGAATGACACATTTAGTATCGGGCTTAAGCTGGTCTTGATGTGGGACGGTATGAGAAACCCTATTTCTGACGTTTATCCGTCGGCAGACATGTTTCGCAAATTAGTGGTTTGCCTCATTACGTGTCATATCGAACCATGCTACAGAAAGCAAGTATCATTCTTTCCATGCTGTCTCAGAATGCTGATTTGACTTCACCCTCACTGCGTTTAATCTTTCAGACTGAACGAAACTTTGTCCTTCACAAATAAACAAGTAATAATAGCGTCCTTGCCAAACTCGCTACCGAGCGAGGGGGAGCGGTGGTTAGCACATTTGACTCGTCTTCGGGAAGATGACGGTTTAAACCCGCGTCCGGCCTACCTGATTTAGGTTTCCGTGATTTCCCTAAATCAAAAATGGTTCAAATGGCTCTGAGCACTATGGGACTTAACTTCTAAGGTCATCAGTCCCCTAGAACGTAGAACTACTTAAACCTAACTAACCTAAGGACATCACACACATCCATGCCCAAGGCAGGATTCGAACCTGCGACCGTAGCAGTCGCGTGGTTCCGGACTGAGCGCCTAGAACCGCGAGACCACCGCGGCCGGCTCCCTAAATCACTCCAGGCAAATGCCGGGATGGTTCCTTTGAAATAACACAGCAGAATTCCATCCCCGTTCTTCACTAACCCGATGGGACCGATGACCTCGCTGTTTTGTCCCCTCACCCGAATCAACAAACCAACCAATCTCGTTACTATTCCTTTTTTGTAAGTGACTCTGATTGACCGAAACTTCCACGCAGTTTGTTAACTGTCTTTACTGGAGAGCCTCCACTGCAATGAGCCTTCGACAAACCACAATGCTTCTTTTTCTGCAGCTTGCCATGACGTAAGGAACAGGTAAATTACGAATTTAACCGCTTTCTATGAAATGCTTTAATTTTCAGCACCTGATACGTTCTCACATATCAACAGGTATCGATAATACAACGTAAGAGAAACACACATTAACAAATGTAACCATCAGTAGAAAAATAAAGTACAGTATGCGTTAATATTATGCACAGTCAGGAACAGAAAAACACAATTGTATTTAAAATCAGAAAATATTTTAAAAACACAAATACGATTTAAAAACTAAAACAAACGTTAGAAATGTTTGCTCTGTACCCAAATGCATTATTGTGCTCGTGGACTGACATTCAATACGCTTCAAGCAGATGCGTAACATATATTGTTTCAATGTTTTGGCGCATGTTTTCCTCTAGGTAGATTACGACTTTAGGGTTATTGGTACAATATTTGAGGCGAGCCAAAACAAGCCTCCACAGAAATATAGAATGGATTTTTGTCAGAATTTTTAGAATCAAATAAAAAGTGCAAAATTGACAAACGAGTTATCAAATCGATCAGCGTGAGGCTAAGTGTAAAAGAAAATAATGACGGTAATTAAGAAAAAATTGATTATTGAAATGAGGGAAAATTTCTATCTTAACTTTCAAAGCCAAGTGAGGAGAGAGGAATGGGCAATTGAGGGCATCAGGCTTACCAGAGTGAGGTGTAATTTTGAAAATAAGATTTAAATTAATGAAAGTAATCAGGATAATGAAGAAAGACTTAGTGATTTGAAAGAAAACTGAAATGTTTCCCTAATGGCTGCTGTTAACTATTTACTTATGTGTCCAAAAACATCATATCATATCATAAATTAAAACTTCTCCGTCTCTTCTTGATCTACATACTGTTCATAATAATAGAGTATCGATCGATATTTAATCGTATTTCATGTTCCCTGAACAAAATAGTACACAAAAAATTGCTAAGGGAACAGATCTTTTCGGAAATGATTTTTCTAAAGCTAAGATGCAAAATACAATAGAGAAACGTTTCAGGTGCCTTTGAATGAAGCCCGAAATCATGTACGCAAACGAGGTGTCGATTGTGATTTTAAAGTTCAATATTTAACACCAAATCTTAGCTTTCTAAAGAGTACTAGCTAGGATGTATGAGGAGCTCAGCTGTAAACTGTTATAAGGGACCAGCTGGTTGTACGGAGAAATCTCGTAAATAAGATGTTTCAAGTACATGAAATGTGATTTTTAAAACGATGACTCATTGTTTTCAGATCTAACTACTTATTTTATTCTTAAATATCTCTCAATGAGTGCTTGACATTGTTTCTTATAAACTGAGTGCACTTAACGTAATTCGACTACCAGATGCCGCGAACCAACTCATTTTTTTTATCGTCAAGACGAATTTGATGTAAAATACGACGGTTTGTCTATGTTTCAGTGGCCATTAGAGTGGCCAAGTCACATGGACAAGATGTGAAACCAAATTTCATCACATGCGTCGGGCCGAGCTCGCCATCCAAAATCTTATTAAGTAACCAGTCGTAGTACTTAGAACTCCTTCCCTTTTTACCTGGGAGAAATTCCCATATCCGGACGCACGAAAAGAGGCTGAATGACGATGTATAGTTTATTGCATGAGCAACCAGACCTCTTTTTGGTTGCGTTTACGGTTACATCGCAAATTAGAGACATCGTCATTGGAATGTTATTTTTATCTACGGTACTTCTGAGCAGCACCTGTTACAGGAATACTGGAGTTCGGATACTATTCATGAAAAAAGTTTGCGAATCTTTTGAAACAAACCAGTCTCGCTGCCATCTTCACCTATTTACGTTTATTTCATTCACACAATGCAGCATACGTTTCTTTTATAACTCAGACTGACGAAATTACACTCTCAGCACATTCAAACCGCAGCTAAAACTTTGACAATTAACTACACTCTCTTTACTGTGTTAAAGAAGCCCTTTTTTCATCTAAATGATCACAAATGTCTTCCACCTTGTGAAGTGCTCTGGCCCACATCAAAATAACTTCAGTAACACGTGGTCGTACACTATCTGATTAAGCTGACACCCTTTGCAATGCTGAATTCATCATCAGCTGTCCAGAGGAGCGGCCGCGGCTGCATAAAACGAGGCGTGGAGAACCGATGGGTGTGTAGAGGGCGCAAAATAATGCAATATGTATTTTTTGTTTGTGTTCAGTTTCTTTAGAGATTATCATTACTGTAATGATTTTGTATAATAATAATGATTTACTTATTTTCAATTAACAAAATACACGTATTTGTAACGGTACACTGAAAAACAAAACAAAAAATAAATTTTAAAGGACAATTTAATAGTAAAAGAAAAATAACTAAAATTAATTATTAGAGCAATAATGGCTATTCGGACATTTTCATTGTGGTTCTTCTGGTTGTTGTTAATTAATTGTGGTGTGGGAATTTCGGAGAATTTCAAATTATTTAAAAAACTGTTTATACAGTTTTCAAGAACATTAATTACGTATCAACTTTTATACTAATTTTTTTTTACGGTTCATCATTTCGTAGACATTATCTCTGAATCCACTTTGCCAGATTACCTATCAAGATGTGTTTTACCTCGTTAAAGTGATACTGGACACAAAAAAGTACGTATTGCCTTATTTTTCCATCTCAGCACACCCACGAAGGTTCGTCAAGATCGTTTATTTACACTTGGGTATGTTCTCTCGTCAGCGGCCGGGCGAGCCGGTGCAAAGAGCGATGTCACTAGACAGTGGATGGCTGGAAACGAGTGATTTGGAATGATGCATCACGATATCCTCTGTGGCACTCGGATAGAAGGGTCTACATTTGGTAAATACCTTGAGAAATCTGTCTGCCATCATGTGTAGTGGCAACACTGAAATACAGAAGAGGTGGTTTTATGGGTTGAGGCGCTTTTCGCAGTTAGGATATGGACCCCATATTGCGTTAGATAAAATGATAGATGCAGAATAACATGAACGCATTTTAAAGCAGTGATTACTACTTAGAGCAGAGAAACAATTCATGGACGATCCTTGTTTGAATCAGCATGATAGTCCAGTGTGTAATAAAGCGGCATCTGTGAGGCCATGGCCTGCCAGAATCGCAATCTGAAGCCAATGGGTCGCCTCTGGCTTCTGTTACTTCGCTTCAGACTTTGTTTTCGGCCGGTGAGGAAGAATGGGCTACCATCCCTCCAGGCATTCAGTTATATTCCCAGCACACTAGTTATATTCCCACCACACAGTAGAGTTCAGCTGGCATAAAGGTCAAAGGTGGAAAAATGGCATATTAACGTCCACTAGTAAATCTCAGGGTGCTTTGATCACACAGTATATACGCAGCCTGACGGAGTAATACGGTCAAGCACAAATAGCACTGCAACGTAGTAACGGTAACCCAAGCCAAAGTGAGCCGACTACGGATGCACCGTCTGCACGATGAACGGATCAGTCGAACCTCGTATTCATGTTCGGCGTCGACACGTAGTGGAATATTGAGCTGACCTCATATCCTCATCTGCAGGATAGTAAACAGGGAAACTTATTTTAACTAACGCAGGTCTCATTACTGAGTGCAGTTTACCTATTTACTTCGCTTTCCACGACACCCAACATCAAACGTCTCAGTTCCTCATTTATAAAACACTTCGTGACTCGATGTGACATTCAAAACTTAGTAGGAATGTTTGCAAGTGTACGTAGAACTGCGACCTTTCCGCTGTACGAATGTCACGAGCCATTATTTCAAGCAAATGTTGATCATGCGAAATGGTGCTACGTAATTTAAGTTAATAATGTATCGCTAATTTACATGAATAAATCTACGTGCAATTAATTGCAATTACGCTTACAGCAGTGAATTTACTGTGCCTGTGCATTAGCGTACATAATTTATGTATTAAATGAAATAGGGGAGACATGTAGAGCTAAATTAACAACATGTAACGGCGTAGCCCCGGTTTCTCTATTATAATTCCCTTTTGTTCAAATTTCTAGCATTCCTCATTTGTTGTGTAAGTTACACACGCTTCAACACAGTCGTCCGTATAGACGGCCGATACTGACTTTAAAATGGCAGTCACTTACAACAGTCTTACTAGATGTACAGTGTCCTAGTGATATTTATAAAATTAAATCAAATATCAGCGTCCAACCTACGTGAAAGTTTTTGCTTTTGAAGAAGTGTAACAGTGATTTATGCAACAGTGGTACAAACCACATTAGAAAGAAGTAGTAATTATTTTTACTTTATGTTGCCACTTCAACACAGAATAAGTCTAGAATAACGATATTATAACTCTTTCTTTCCTCTTCAGAATCGTTTTAGTTCTGTTTAGCCGGCCGGTGTGGCCAAGCGGTTCTAGGCGCTTCAGTCCGGAACCGCGCTGCTGCTACGGTCACAGGATCGAATCCTGCCTCGGGTATGGATGTGCGTGATGTCCTTAGGTTAGTTAGGTTTAAGTAGTTCTACGTTTAGGGGACTGATGACCTTAGATTTTAAGTCCCATAGTGCTCAGAGCGATTTGAACCAGTTCTGTTTAATAGTTCTGACTTCATACCGATGTATGCACTATGATCCGTCTTGATACAGTAACAACATCCACATAAAAGCCTACTGGATCAGTGCCGTAACAATTCCTTACATTAAGTGTTAGCCTTTTCTACAAAATAAGATGCTACAAGATACTGGTCGATCTCTTGGAATACAATGCCAGCTGAACATTTCTAGTTACGTGACCGTAAATCTTGCTAAATATTTCACTGCAAGGAAACGACACATGCTTCATTACTGACAGTAACGGATTCTGCTCGAGGAAAGGTAACAGTTTATAAGTTTTCTTCACAGTAAGTAACTGACGGCTCTATCCGACTCACATGAGCTAAAATACATAACATTTTCCTACATGTTGTATGAGTATGGCGCTAGAGGTTTATCCATCTTACTGACATTCGCATTTTCTTGTCGTTTCGCACTCACTGATTCATAAAGTAACACTGTTTCGAGTGAACCTTAACGCATGAGGGCACAGCCTCGTACTTAACAAACTGCTTTTACAAATGTAGGCTTATGTTTCATCTCGTATACATATTTACCAGATGTCCCTCCAAAGAGTCGTCAGGCACGTTTTCTCCGGTGTTTCGGGAGATATTTAGAATCTTGTTCTAGCAATATGTAGCTGGAGTCAGCCCAAACAAGTATTGATCATCACATCTTTCATGCGACGCCTAGTATCGACGCGAAGTGTCCCCCAGAGAGACCATGGCGATAAGAAAAGAAAGCTTGGAGTGCGTGCAGAGGCATACAGTCACCGTTCAGTTACTCAATAAGTGCATAAGGCAAACACACTGCCAAGATCAGGACCAAATACCTTTCGCTATTCACAATGCCTTGCAGAGGGTTTTTATAAATACAGATTGGAAGAAAAGTGGATTTAAACTTTATTTAATACTATAAGATCTACTTTTAATCTACATCACTTGACAACATTGCACAGAATAGTAACGTTATCATATTCGTAATCTACATGTGTGTAGTACTGCGCTTGGTGCCCAAGGCTTAGCCTGTAGTGAAGCCCTCAACAGAGAAAAATTTTGTGGTGACTAAGCCTTAAAAATAGAGCTTTCGAGCAGTTTTCAAATTAAAAACCTACAATTATTCTAAAATACAGGATTAGCATAAATGTTAAAAATTAAGAGGGTGACACTGACGCATTTTAAAAAGAATATCATGAGTAAATCATCGCTATGTAACCTGTATTTCAAACAGAACTTCACGACTGGCAGTTGAAAAAGGAATATTCTAACTCCGTGACAATGATTCTTTGTAAAGAAAGTGGGTGCCATAGACGTACTTTTCATAAAAGGTGTACGTATATCATTGCTATGAAGCCTGTATTTAAACACGAGAAGTGTGAATGACAGTAAAGAGAAGTTATTTTATAAAACATCTGTTACTTACATTTCTTCAAAGACGGAACTTGTACCACCTCCATCATTTTAGCCCCGTTCCAATGTCATTCGTAATAAAACGTGTTATTACTATGACATGTTGCAATGTCATTACTTCGCATGATACTTCGGCTTTGACAGGCATAGAACATGAGTAGACGTTTTACATATAATCATAGTACATTGCATCTGAGATACAGTCAGATCATTGGGTCAGAGTTAGAGAAATGCTGTGTGCTCATACATTTCCAAAGGATGTAACTGTATAGCTAAAGTTAGACACCGCACACCACATTCTATATCGAGACAATTAATACATTGATAGGTCAACTTTTATTATGACAACGATGATTATATCCTAGTCTTAACACTTTCTTTGAGAAAGACTGGCCGACATTGTGGAATCATAATTTTAGCACCAAACATAGAATGATCAGACAAGAGTCTGCACAAGGACCACTGTTTTTAGATGTAGACTGTATTCCAAAGGGTTAGAAAGCAACAATTTATTCTCTGCGGAGCAGTAAATTTAAGATGCAATTGAAGCAAACTGTAAAGAGCAAACTTGTACACTGTGCAATCCTAGTACCGAATCGAGCCAGCAGCGGGATGCATACCACCGAGAATATCCCAGACCTTCCACAATATAATTATTACCATATGCTCATTGGTCAGAATTCCTTATAATTCCCACTTAAGTAATATTACAATGATTTGTAGATACTTAGAAAAAGCAGTATACAACTGAAGTAGCCGCAATTTCCAAAGGAAACTGTGGGGCTTTAATGCAAATACTAGATGTAAGAGGGAGATGACACCACATACGTGTGCTTTAGTAGAGAAATGACAGTACATTTTATATTACATGTGAAATTACATATTGAATGCGTTGAATAAACGATGTAAACATACAGTCTCAAATAACGCTATGTTACAATGAAGAGGAAGATGACACATCACAGCTGTAGTTGCATTTCGATAGAGGAATGTTGAAACATTTTAAATCGTGCATCAAATAAAATATTGCAAGGGTTGAATGTACTATGTAAACACAAATGAGATTATGGTACACTACCACCTATCTACACTTTAATAAATATACAGGATATCTGGAAATTCCAGTTTCAAACTTCTAGAAGCTGTAGAGGGGAGTCAGCATATAATTTACTGTTAATACGAATCCATGTCTGGAAAAGTCATCCAATAATGCTACAGAGCGTAAAAGTTATATATCCTGGCACCTGTAAATGTATGTGTATCCAGGGTGATTCCATGATGATGTTGCAAACTCCAAAGCGTGGAGCATATAGATAAATTGATGAATCTGAGGTAAGGGTCCCAGTACCAGAAACGAGCAAGTCCAAAGTTCTAAGCGAAAACTGTTCTGATATCTCTGATAGAGGAATACGTACCGTGTATTGGTACTGTCGTTGCTAACACTGTAGGGTAGGCAACTTTCTGAGGCGGTATCATGGAACAAAAGAAAACATATCTAGAAAATACATATAGAAAACATGGGCTCAAAAAAGCCTACCTTAAAAACTATGAGCACTTATTCAATAAAGAAGAAGTGTTTCACACTAGCGAAGATGAACAAGTGCTCATAGCTCCTAAGGTATGCCTTTTAGAGACCATGCTTAATAGGATTTTTTTCTTGTTTTGTTCTATACTACCACCTCTAAAAGTTGCATACCATAAGCTCTTAGCAACAACAGTACCAGTGCATGTTTTCCACTGTCAGATTTATCAGAACGACTTTCAGTTATAACTTTCGTTGCGTTAGTTTCCAGTACAGGGACCCTTACCTCAAATTAATACATTTATCCTTCTCCATTATCCTTGAAAGTTTGTAACATCATCAAGGAATCATCCTGTATATACATACATTTACAGGTGCCGGCGCCTATAACCTTCATTCGCTGAAACGTCGCTGGATGATGTTTTCGAACATCAGTTATTGTTCAAAATATTATGCACTGACTCTCCTCTACATGATCTAGAAAGTTTTAAAGGCAATTTCCAAACATCCTGTATATATAACATTAAAAATTTCGCCCTCCGTATTCTGTAAGTCGGGTGATGAAGCTGGAGAACATAGTACGTAGATCATTGTCAAAAGCCCCACAGCTTGCCATTCTCTGTTTTTGCCAGAACTCGTCTTCGTTCGATGTTACTCATCCATAAATTACAGTGACCCCCTGTACTAGGGTAATTTTTAATGTTAGTATTTGGTTGTTCCAACAGTTGGCCTGTGGGACGTACTGTTTGCTTGGGAGTGCAAAGAAACACTTGCATGTTGCTCGTCGTGATGAACACATATGTTTACAGACCTCTGATTGTCGATCACAATCCTCAAAAGCATCGTAAACTGTTTCGGGCTCTGTAGTATCTGTCACTTTAGTACACAAGCTTGATTCGCAGGTGCTACACTAAAATATAAGGGCCGGTAGTGATGTCACTTTCACAAATCTATGCGTTAAAAACCTAATTGTTTCCATACTGGTACAGTAGCTCTTCAATGTGTGTTGCCAGCTCATAGGAAGATGTTTTTGTAACATGAAGTTATTTTAGTTTGTGGATGCAATACTAACCAACGTATGATTAGTAGTAACTGAAGTTACTACAGAGCTCGACGTCAATGATACGGCATACTCTTATAGAATGGGGAAAAATCTGTGTAGACACATCCGATACGGTTTGCTATTTGACGTCTATTGTATTATATTACGTTTAATATATTATTGAATCCATAAGTTGGTCAGCCTCCTATATGAACCATGGACCTTGCCGTTGGTTGGGAGGCTTGCGTGCCTCAGCGTTACAGATGGCCGTACCGTAGGTGCAACCACAACGGAGGGGTATCTGTTGAGAGGCCAGACAAACGCGTGGTTCCTGAAGAGGGGCAGCAGCCTTTTCAGTAGTTGCACGGGCAACAGTCTGGATGATTGACTCATCTGGCCTTGTAACATTAACCAAAACGGCTTTGCTGTGCTGGTACTGCGAACGGCTGAAAGCAAGGGGAAACTACAGCCGTAATTTTTCCCGAGGACATGCAGCTTTACTGTATGATTAAATGATGATGGCGTCCTCTTGGGTAAAATATTCCGGAGGTAAAATAGTCCCCCATTCGGATCTCCGGGCGGGGACTACTCAAGAGGACGTCGTTATCAGGAGAAAGAAAACTGGCGTTCTACGGATCGGAGCGTGGAATGTCAGATCCCTTAATCGGGCAGGTAGGTTAGAAAATTTAAGATGGGAAATGGATAGGTTAAAGTTAGATATAGTGGGAATTAGTGGGTAACGCAGGAGTAGGTTTAATACTGAATAAAAAAATAGGAGTGCGCGTAAGCTACTACAAACAGCATAGTGAACGCATTATTGTGGCCAAGATAGACACAAAGCCCATGCCTACTACAGTAGTACAAGTTTATATGCCAACTAGCTCTGGAGATGATGAAGAAATTGATGAAATGTATGACGAGATAAAAGAAATTATTCAGGTAGTGAAGGGAGACGACAATTTAATAGTCATGGGTGACTGGAATTCGTCAGTAGGAAAAGGGAGAGAAGGAAACATTGTAGGTGAATATGGATTGGGGGGAAGAAATGAAAGAGGAAGCTGCCTTGTAGAATTTTGCACAGAGCATAACTTAATCATAGCTAACACTTGGTTCAAGAATCATAAAAGAAGGTTGTATACCTGGAAGAATCCTGGAGATACTAAAAGGTATCAGATAGATTATATAATGGTAAGACAGAGATTTAGGAACCAGGTTTTAAATTGTAAGACATTTCCAGGGGCAGATGTGGATTCTGATCACAATCTATTGGTTATGAACTACAGATTGAAACTGAAGAAACTGGAAAAAGGTGGAAATTTAAGGAGATGGGACCTGGATAAACTGAAAGAACCAGAGGTTGTAGAGAGTTTGAGCGAGAGCATAAGGGAACAATTGACAGGAATGGGGGAAAGAAATACAGCAGAAGAAGAATGGGTAGCTCTGAGGGATGAAGTAGTGAAGGCAGCAGAGGATCAAGTAGGTAAAAAGACGAGGGCTAATAGAAATCCTTGGGTAACAGAAGAAATATTGAATTTAATTGATGAAAGGAGAAAATATAAAAATGCAGTAGATGAAGCATGCAAAAAGGAATACAAACGTCTCAAAAATGAGATCGACAGGCAGTGCAAAATGGCTAAGCAGGGATGGCTAGAGGACAAATGTAAGGATGTAGCGGTTTGTCTCACTATGTGTAAGAAAGATACTGCCTACAGGAAAATTAAAGAGACCTTTGGAGAGAAGAGAACCACTTGTATGAATATCAAGAGCTCAGATGGCAACACAGTTCTAAGCAATGAAGGGAAGGCAGAAAGGTGAAGGGAGTATATAGAGGGTTTATACAAGGGCGATGTACTTGAGGACAATATTATGGAAATAGAAGAGGATGTAGATGAAGAAGACATGGGAGATAAGATACTGCGTGAAGAATTTGACAGAGCACTGAAAGACCTTAGTCGAAACAAGGCCCCGGGAATAGACAACATTCCATTAGAACTGCTGATGGCCTTGGGAGAGCCAGTTATGACAAAACTCTACCATCTGGTGAGCAAGATGTATGAGACAGGCGAAATACCCTCAGACTTCAAGAAGAATATAATAATTCCAATCCCAAAGAAAGCAGGTGTTGACAGATGTGAAAATTACCGAACAATCAGTTTAATAAGTCACAGCTGCAAAATACTAACGCGAATTCTTTACAGACGAATGGAAAAACTGGTAGAAGCGGACCTCGGGGAAGATCAGTTTGGATTCCGTAGAAATGTTGGAACACGTGAGGCAATACTAACCTTACGACTTATCTTAGAAGAAAGATTAAGAAAAAGCAAACCTACGTTTCTAGCATTTGTAGACTTAGAGAAAGCTTTTGACAATGTTAACTGGAATACTCTCTTTCAAATTCTGAAGGTGGCAGGGGTAAAATACAGGGAGCGAAAGGCTATTTACAATTTGTACAGAAACCAGATGGCAGTTATAAGAGTCGAGGGGCATGAAAGGGAAGCAGTGGTTGGGAAAGGAGTGAGACAGGGTTGTAGCCTGTCCCCGATGTTATTCAATCTGTATATTGAGCAAGCAGTAAAGGAAACAAAACAAAAATTCGGAGTAGGTATTAAAATTCATGGAGAAGAAGTAAAAACTTTGAGGTTCGCCGATGACATTGTAATTCTGTCAGAGACAACAAAGGACTTGGAAGAGCAGTTGAATTGAATGGACAGTGTCTTGAAAGGAGGATATAAGATGAACATCAACAAAAGCAAAACGAGGATAATGGAATGTAGTCAAATTAAATCGGGTGATGCTGAGGGAATTAGATTAGGAAATCAGACACTTAAAGTAGTAAAGGAATTTTGCTATTTAGGGAGTAAAATAACTGATGATGGTTGAAGTAGAGAGGATATGAAATGTAGACTGGCAATGGCAAGGAAATCGTTTCTGAAGAAGAGAAATTTGTTATCGAGTATAGATTTAAGTGTCAGGAAGTCGTTTCTGAAAATATTTGTATGGAGTGTAGCCATGTATGGAAGTGAAACATGGACGATAACTAGTTTGGACAAGAAGAGAACAGAAGCTTTCGAAATGTGGTGCTACAGAAGAATGCTGAAGATAAGGTGGGTAGATCACGTAACTAATGAGGAGGTATTGAATAGGATTGGGGAGAAGAGAAGTTTGTGGCACAACTTGACTAGAAGAAGGGATCGGTTGGTAGGACATGTTTTGAGGTACCAAGGGATCACAAATTTAGCATTGGAGGGCAGCGTGGGGGGTAAAAATCGTAGAGGGAGACCAAGAGATGAATACACTAAGCAGATTCAGAAGGATGCAAGAAGCTTTCGAAATGTGGTGCTACAGAAGAATGCTGAAGATAAGGTGGGTAGATCACGTAACTAATGAGGAGGTATTGAATAGGATTGGGGAGAAGAGAAGTTTGTGGCACAACTTGACTAGAAGAAGGGATCGGTTGGTAGGACATGTTTTGAGGCACCAAGGGATCACAAATTTAGCATTGGAGGGCAGCGTGGGGGGTAAAAATCGTAGAGGGAGACCAAGAGATGAATACACTAAGCAGATTCAGAAGGATGTAGGTTGCAGTAGGTAGTGGGAGATGAAGAAGCTTGCGCAGGATAGAGTAGCATGGAGAGCTGCATCAAACCAGTCTCAGGACTGAAGACCACAACAACAACAACAAGTTGGCCAATTACCCCCCCCCCCCAGCCCACAGCAACCCTAAACCATAATTGTTGAATCAACGGTACTGTCCCATCCTATTCTAAAACATACATGCCACTTTATAATTTGCACAGCGCTTGTGATATCTTGCGTGTGATCTGCAACGTGGTTGTAAGCACAACGATACTATGTATATCTCTGGAGGGAGTAGAAATGTACCTTCTTTCATAAATAGACTATGCAATAATCAAGCTATATCAATTAGATTTTTTAATTTACTTCCGTATTTACATTAGATGTCCACTGGGACACCATATTGTTGGCAATATTGGATCATACATCACACAGATAAAGATAAAAGCCTAACAAATTACAGTGATTAGGGTAAAGGTGTCATAAACACATGGGAAGCCACATTGAGTCTTAAATAACAGCAATGAGCGTAATAAAATGAGTAATAAGTTATCTGACAAGGATCTCAGCAATGTGCCAACCATGCAGGCTGTGACAGCATGCCTAAGCCAACAGAATATCAGCACACACACCACTACCGAGTGGAAATTTCATTCTGAATACGTTAACAACATGCCATTTACACGTAAGGCAATTGTCTAAGAGGAGAGATGGTCGGAAAGGGATGGGCTGTGGAAGGGGTGAGCGACTGCGGGGTGGAACGGTAGTAGGAGGGGTAGGGAGCGGTTGGGCGAGAGACTGAGCGATGGTGGGAGATCTGGCAGCAGTGGAGACTACACCAGGATTCCCACAGTCACCATATTACGCTCTGCACCGGGCGCCAGCTTGCTGGGATCTACAGCACGAGTTTTAATGACGTTTTGGATCTGGGCTGGTAACCAGAGAGCTTATGCACAATGTCCGGCCCTTTGCGTGCCCACATGTTTCCACTAAAGTAGGTTATAAGAAGTAATGCATTCTCTTTAACAGTCTAGATGCCGGGAACAGTGCTGCCAGAGTTACGGTTCCTTTTGACGTTTCACACTAAACTGTCGTCATTCCGCCTCAGTAGTCTCTCATAAAACTGCCATTATTGTGCCTCTGACAATACACGAGTCTTGGCATTCTCATGTTATCATCCGTTATGGGATGTGAGTGTGTCTTCCGTGAAATATACACGATCTGACAAAGTCATACGATACCTTCTGATATCGCGTTGGACATCTTTTTTTCCGGCATAGTGCAACAACTCGAACGGGCATGGACTCATTAAGTCGGTGGGAGAACTGAGGGGGCTGTGTTGTTTGTTCCTCGGTGTAAAGACTGGTTTGACGCAGCTATTCTACAGAAATAGCGCCTAGAACCGCTCGGCCACTCCGGCGGGCTAAGTCAAGTTGTACCACAAACTTCTTGTCTTGTCATTTCTTTTTAGTGTCTCCTCTATATTTATGCGTTCTACCCATATAATCTTCAGTATGCTTCTGTAGCTCCATATTTCAAAAACTTCTATTTTCTTCTTGTTTGATCGGTTTATCGTCATTGTTTTGCTTCCTTACTTAGCCACATTCCAGACAAATACCTTCAGGAAAGGTTTCCCAACCTTAAGTCTGTAGTCGAAGTTAGGTTATTTCTCACCTTTGAAAACGCTTTTATTGCTGAGACGCCCTGCTAAACCCGCAGGACCTGGCAATTAGTAGGAATTGCCGAAGAGGGCCAGAATAAGCAGCTGTCAGTTATACTCCAAACAGAATACTTTATTTAGTTGTCCAAACATTACAGCGAAACTTCCAAGCTTGACTATCGACATAAAACATCTTTAACTCTAAAACGGCTGAAGGCCCATGAATTAAATATAACTGCTATAATTATTATTATTATTTGTGAGTCAGAAGGCCCTAGGCTTTAACCTTAAATAGTATTTAAGGCCAAGCGATGTAAGACTTGACTAGTAAGCTAGATTAAGTCTTCAAAAGCGGCTGAAGGCTCGTAAATTTAAAACAACAAAATTACAGTAACCTTTCTTAGACGGAAGGCTCAAGCTTTATGGCATTTTCATCGTATTTCTCGGTGGCGCCCATTTTTCCATACTCGAACCTAGAAGAATCCGACTGCGTATATTCGCGTATATTCACTTTGTCCTACATCATTCTTAGCCGGTTCATCTCCAGCAATTTGCAAACCAATATAAAACGGATTCACACCTTGAAATATCTTATTTTTTGCACGACATTGATTCTCCAAATCAGTCCATGACTTAACTTTCGAAATGTCTGTACTTGTCTCCGGCTTGGAATAGGTTACAAACTTGAATCGATTCTTTCTACTCTACTTACGCCAAGGAACACCAGATGAACGTTCGGGTCTCAGACTAAATGGACCTATTTTATTGCCACACGCTATACGCAATTTTTCCAAAGCTCCTTGGTTTTCAAAGATTTTCTTATTTGCTCTATCATCCAATGTTAGCCTTTCCACTCTTACATTAATTCTATATACATACGTTACTACTTTATTAATTATTACAGATGCATATTTGTTAGCGAAAAAGTTAAATTCATCAGTTATGTCATAATGTTTTAGTGTACTAAAACTTATGGCATTTTCATCGTATTTCTCGGTGGCGCCCATTTTTCCATATTCAAACCTAGAAGAATCCCACTGCGTATATTCGGTGCGCCACCTGCACATGCGACCAAAGTATGGCCTACTGAGAATCGTCCGACGGCGTATCCAACGCCTCGAGCGTGCAGCGCGAACCCTGCGGTTCATCTTCATCCGAGATTATTCCCGATTATAATAATTTTTATCTGAATCAACACTGTACATTAATAGCATCAAAATATATAACTCAGGAAAGTACCCAACATCTGCAGGAGAAAGGATTTCCTAGTATTGGTGTCCTGTTGTGTGACCGAATCTGGTATTTTCAATGAATTGACAACACAGATGTGACGAAGCCTTATTTTTCAGAAATATTTTGAAAACTATGAACTATTACCTTCTTAAAATAATGTGGAAAATCTTCCCTCAGTTACTTGGAAGTGAGTTAAGATTTAGATACACTTTCTGTATCACTCCAATTGGATTCCTCGAAGACTGTGTCTTTAACTTCGTGCAATAACTTATAAATTCATTAATGAAATATTATAAAAGGAAATTAAAGACATGGAAGACGAACAAAGGGATAATAATAGACAAAAATGTTATTCTTTTTCAGTGGTTGCTGTTGCGCAACAAGGCCGGACAAGTGAAAAAAAAGGTAGAGAGTATGTGAGTGTGCGTGAGCGTGTGTGTGTGCGTGTGTGTGTGTGTGTGTGTGTGTGTGTGTGTGTGTGTGTAATTGCGTGTGTGTGTGTGTGTGTGTGTGTGAGAGAGAGAGAGAGAGAGAGAGACAGACAGACAGACAGATAGACAGACATACGATGGGCAGGGAGTTAAGGAGGGGAGGAGAGAGACAGAGACGGACTGGTTGTAGAATACGAAAAGAGATAAGAAATGTATAACCTAAACATCCAAATGTTAGACCACACAGTGTTGTTATATATTTTGTTTTAAACATGTAACAAAATAGTTCTTCAGTCCTTTAGGAATTTTTATAGAAAATACAAAATCAAGTAATCTGTAAAGTCGTAAGATTTTTACAATGGAAATGACCATAGAAATGTAGTAAATATATAAAAGAAATGAACAAATAATACCCTGTAGTTAGGTAATTAGTGATATGTGTCGTTCAGAGAAACATATAGCGTCTCTGCTGAACTTTTGATTTCCACATTTCTGTTAAACGCAGTATGAATAGCTCAACGGACGTAGAAACACGAGTCTTGTATAAGCCAGCAATTTAACTGTGTTAACGGTTTACTGATCGTATTAATTACATCGACAGACACGAATTTATCTTCGTGTGATCGTCTTAATTTGACAGTCCCTTGTAGAACGACAGTAGTTCCTATTGTACATTTGATTTAAAATGACGCTTTCTGCAGGCCTACGATAAGTCATCGCAGCACATGTCATCTCTCACAGTACCTTTTGGAGGCAGTTTCTCCAGCAGTTGTAGATTAGGGTGGTACCGCGGTTAAGGCACTGGAGTTCTATTTTAAAGGACACGGGCTTTAATTCCCGTCCGACTATACATATTTATATAAATGATCCGTGATTTCCTTACAAAACTTCAGGCGGATGCGGTAATGGCTCCTTCGGAAGGGTGCGGTCGACTTCCTTTCAAGACCCTTCCCCAATGTGAGCTTGTTCACGGAACGGAACGTCAAACCCACAACTTCCTTATATTTCACTGGAGACTAATATGTCAGTATCAATAAGTGCAGGATCTTTTGCTGCCGATCACCAAGCACCGGAGTACGTCTTCTGACGGTGTTTTACAAAAACCAGCAATTCATTGTTTGTATTTTCAGCCTTGTTCAGTGACAAAATATTTGAAAGACATAGAGCAACACATTTTCGCAACCAACTTTTGAGGGCAGTTGAGAATCGTAGTAATAGACTCTTACTCAAAAGTACATTACGGCGAGAGCATCAGTTACTGCTGTAACAGTGATAAAATAGACTTAATGAAACAGTACTCCAGCAACTTGGCTTCTCAGATAGCATAAAGGCGGTTCCTAGCTTAATGTCTTCATAGCGGAGACAACTCACGATAGAGTGTTTTACATGTTCTCACTCTGTGATACTCTGTGCGAGAACCTAATAATTTCTGACTGGTGTGATAAATAGCAGGTTTCTCCAAAATTATAAAAATGTAGGTTAGTGAAGATGAGTCGGAAAATCAATCCCATAACCTTCGTGTACAATATTGGTGGTGTGCTACTTGACACAGCCATGTCCATTAAATATCTAGACATAACTTTGCAAAGCGATACGAAGTGGACTGAGCAGTTAAGGACAGTAGCAGAAAAGGCGAATGTTCGACTTCGGGATATTAGAAGAGTTGGAAGTGAGTTAAGATTTAGATACACTTTCTGTATCACTCCAATTGGATTCCTCGAAGACTGTGTCTTTAACTTCGTGCAATAACTTATAAATTCATTAATGAAATATTATAAAAGGAAATTAAAGACATGGAAGACGAACAAAGGGATAATAATAGACAAAAATGTTATTCTTTTTCAGTGGTTGCTGTTGCGCAACAAGGCCGGACAAGTGAAAAAAAAGGTAGAGAGTATGTGAGTGTGCGTGAGCGTGTGTGTGTGCGTGTGTGTGTGTGTGTGTGTGTGTAATTGCGTGTGTGTGTGTGTGTGTGTGTGTGTGTGTGTGTGTGTGTGAGAGAGAGAGAGAGAGAGAGAGAGAGAGACAGACAGACAGATAGACAGACATACGATGGGCAGGGAGTTAAGGAGGGGAGGAGAGAGACAGAGACGGACTGGTTGTAGAATACGAAAAGAGATAAGAAATGTATAACCTAAACATCCAAATGTTAGACCACACAGTGTTGTTATATATTTTGTTTTAAACATGTAACAAAATAGTTCTTCAGTCCTTTAGGAATTTTTATAGAAAATACAAAATCAAGTAATCTGTAAAGTCGTAAGATTTTTACAATGGAAATGACCATAGAAATGTAGTAAATATATAAAAGAAATGAACAAATAATACCCTGTAGTTAGGTAATTAGTGATATGTGTCGTTCAGAGAAACATATAGCGTCTCTGCTGAACTTTTGATTTCCACATTTCTGTTAAACGCAGTATGAATAGCTCAACGGACGTAGAAACACGAGTCTTGTATAAGCCAGCAATTTAACTGTGTTAACGGTTTACTGATCGTATTAATTACATCGACAGACACGAATTTATCTTCGTGTGATCGAAACATGATGGATTTGTGTGTAACGCAACATAAATTTCACTGTGACCGGGAATCTATTCATGAAAAAGTAGGGTGTAGAAAGCAAAATTAATGTTCACTGTGGACACAGCAAACAAGCTGAAAATAAAAGTAATTCGCTCGACAGCTTACGTGTATGTTGGCAGGTAAAATTTTTATGGCTGTTGGCTTAAGCCAGGCACGCAGTGTTTGTAACTACTGTATTAAACCATGTCTATGTTGCTATGTGCTTTTTTTCCCCGCACCTGTTGTTTTCATACAGTTATTACGTATCACGACTGATGACACCAGGGAGGTATAATTTTCATTTGCAGCTTCGCGAATGGTGATTGACGGTGCGTTGCACAAACAGGCATAACTGGGAGCGAATGGGGGCCACCTAGGAAGGCGGCAGCACTTTGTCGTGCAGTTCACCATCGCTGTCGGAATTAAGAGAGTGCTTCGATCGTACCGCCTTTCACGGGACGTCAGAGGACGCAGAATTTTCCATGTTTTTATTCTTGGTCGGACGAAATTTCATTTCTGAAGCATCCAGCCAAGTTGGGCAGCCTGAAAAGTTTCTCATATAATTGCACTTTTCCTCCTCTTCATGGCACGTCAGGCCAAGATGCCTATTCGCCATTCAATTTCTGCTTTCTCGATGGAAGACTAAGTTTTCGCGTCGTCTTCGTCTACGCTGCGGCACTGTTTGCATTCGTCCTTCTGCTGCTTTGGAGTTCCATTATAGCTTTCATTTGCTTTCTTTGTGTCCGTTGATTTGTACTTTCCGAATCACAAACTTTTCTGATGGGCTCTGTCGCACTGTTCCGCAATAAAATTTCACGCTGTCTAACGAGGATTGTATTTATATATTTTGTTTCCTTATTGACTCGTTACGCCTATCGTTCGCTTCGTTATATTCCATATCGCCTCGTATCGTATCGTTCTTTTCGTAACACCTGCGTCACAAATGATTTTTTCTATGACGCGTTTCGCCTACATAGTGTGTATTAGGAATATCTCCGCTCTACTCAGGCGTACATTCTTCACCTTAAATTAAAATAAAAGCCCAAATAAAGGTACATTCGGTTATCATTAGTTTTTGAGTTATTAGTGAATCCTTGTGCCCAATGACTATAGAAGTAAAATATATCGACTAAAATTTTTAGGCAATAATTAAATTCGTTTTGCCAGGCAATCGAGTTTTAAGAAGTGATTACGCTGGTGTATTCATCCTACCTTTGATCTCAATGTGTTGCTCTGGAGATGGGTTACTTCATGCCATTTGTGCAGATTTGACTATAGTTCCACGTTTGTAGTGTTTGTGGGTTGCGATAACAGTGCCCCCTTTTAACAGTTTGTAGGATCTTCATTTTGTGACCAGGGAGGCATAATTTTAATTTTCATTGCAGCTTCGCGAATAGTAATTTACGGAATGTTATACATTTGCATCAAAATGAGTTTCCATACAGACGATAGGAAAGTCATTCTAATATTGCTGCTGGTTACCGTTGCATTGCTGATGGCGGACCCGTAGATACTCAGACGATACTGCGGGATATAAAGTTTGATAGTGCCCAACCGCGAACCATTTCGACATCCACGAACAACTTTCCAGAGGAATCCAAAATGGCACGGAGAGAGTTCGAGATTGTGAAGAATGTATATGGCCTTCTGAGCAATATTGTGGAGCGTAAACGAATAAACAGGAGTTGCAGCTCTGGGAAAGCGTTGATGACTTTTTCTTTGACAGCACGGACTGGCACCTCATTGTCTTCCTGGAACTCAGCGTCAAAATTAAAAGCACAGAGGTCAGTGGACACTTCGGGAAAACTACAGAGCGCCACCAAGTCCAAATGACCTGGAATGTTAACGGTCAGTAGGTTTGTATTACAGAATAATGACCGCCCACAATTAGTCAAGGCTGTTTCGCCTAAGATTCAGAAATGATGCTGGGAAATCGTTAAACATCCTCCGTACAGTCCCGATGTCTCTCAGTGCAAATTCTATATTGTCGAGGAAAAAAAAAATACACTACTGGCCATTAAAATTGTTACACTACGAAGATGACGTGCTACGGAAGCGAAATTTAACCGACAGGAAGGAATGATTAGCTTTTCAGAGCATTCACACAAGGTTGGCGCCGGTGGCGACACCTACAACGTGCTGACATGAGGAAAGTTTCCAACCGATTTATTATACACAAACAGCAGTTGAAAGGTATTGCCTGGTGAAACGTTGTTGTGATGCCTCGTGTAAGGAGGAGAAATGCGTACCATCAAGTTTCCGACTTTGATAAAGGTCGAATTGTAGCCTATAGCGATTGCGGTTTATCGTACCGCGACATTGCTGCTCGCGTTGGTCGAGATCCAATGACTGTTAGCAGAATATGGAATCGGTGAGTTCAGGAGGGTAATTCGGAACGCCGTGCTGGATCACAACGGCCTCGTGTCACTAGTAGTCGAGATGACAGGCATCTTATTCGCAGGACTGTAACGGATCGTGCAGCCACGTCTCGATCCCTGAGTCAACAGATGGGGGCGTTTGCAAGACAACAACCATCTGCACGAACAGTTCGACGAGGTTTGCAGCAGCATGGACTATCAGCTCGGAGACCATGGCTGCGGTTACCCTTGACGCTGCATCACAGACAGGAGCGCCTGAGATGGTGTACTCAACGACGAACCTGGGTGCACAAATGGCAAAACGTCATTTTTTCGGATGAATCCAGGTTCTGTTTACAGCATCGGGATGGTCGCATCCGTGTTTGCCGTCATCGCGGTGAACGCACATTGGAAGCGTGTGTACGTCATCGCCATACTGGCGTATCACCCGGCGTGGTGGTAGGGGGTGCCATCGGTTACACGTCTCGGTCACCTCTTGTTCACATTGACGGCACTTTGAACAGTGGACACATTTGAGACGTGTTACGACCTGTAGCTCTACCCTTCGTTCGATCCCTGCGAAACCCTACATTTCAGCAGGATAATGCACGACCGCATGTCGCAGGTCCTGTACGGGCGTTTCTCGATACAGAAAATGTTCGACTGCTGCCCTGGCCAGCACATTCTCTAGATCTCTCACCAATTGAAAACGTCTGGTCAATGGTGGCCGAGCAACTGGCTCGTCACAATACGTCTGTCACTACTCTTGATGATCTGTGGTATCGCGTTGAAGCTGCATGGGCAGCTGTACCTGTACACGCCATCCAAGCTCTGTTTGACTCAATGCCCAGGTGTATCAAGGCCGTTATTACGGCCAGAGGTGGTTGTTGTGGGTACTGATTTCTCAGGATCTACGCACCCAAATTGCGTGAAAATGTAATCACATGTCAGTTCCAGTATATTATATTTGTCCAATGAATACCCGTTTATCATCTGCATTTCTTCTTGGTGTAGCAATTTTAATGACCAGTAGTGTACATTCCCTCAGTGTTTATTGCTGCGACAGTGATTATAGATTATATGAAATAATTTCATTTATAGGTCTATTGCACAAACGGTAGTTTGGTGACAGGTATCGACCCATGTTGAAACATCTATTGAATTGCTACTTAACCTAAATTATCCTAAGGACAAACACACACACCCATGCCCGAGGGAGGACTCGAACCTCCGTCGGGACTAGCCGCACAGTCAATGACTGCAGCGCCTAGACCGCACGGCTAATCCCGCGCGGCAGCATTATCCTGTTGGAACCATACAAGACCTTCGTGTTGCAAGAATGGCAAAAGAACGAATCTAACAACATTCTGTACTTACTGAGCGCTTGTTAGTGTACCCTCTAGAAACACTAAAGGTGAACGAGAGTCGTAGCTTTTCGTTCCCCAGACCATAAGGCCTGTGGTTGTGCCCAATGTGTCTTGGCCGAATGTACTTTACGAGAGCACTCAGCTGGGCTATATTGTACGTGCAAATAACCATAACTTGCGTACAGGTAGAATCTACTTTCGTCGCTGAGAACCATGACGCGCCATTCCATCTTCGAAGTGATCCTCTGACGGCACCAGTAGAAACGTGATCGTCGATGCTATGATGTGAGTGGAAGAAATGCTAGTTGTGGGCCTGGCCGTAGTCCCACTGCCAATAACCGTTCCTGCTGACACTTCTGTGCTCACAAGCCCTCTTATCTAAGCTGTGATACCTGTACGATAGTACCTGTACGATCTGTCACTGCCGCCCTTACAATACTGCGATCCTTGTGGGCACCTGTGCTGCGTAGATACCCAGAATCGCGTCTGTGGGTCTGAGAATAATCACGTATCCACTGGTGTCAGCGTCGTTAGACAGCTGACGCAACACGTCGATCTTGTGCGGCAATTCCCCAAAAGGATCATCCCGCCATTCAGACGGCCACAATTTGAACCCTTTCAAATTCGCCCATTTGGCTTTAGGAAACACTAGTGCGTCAACGTGCCATAGTTGCCAGCTTGATTCACACGTTGGGACCACACTAAACCTTCTGGCTGTGAGCGTTCCGTTTTTAATGGTAGACGTAGCTATGCCACTATGCTAGTTGTTGGCGGACGACGTTGAAACCATCGCCAGGTGAAATATGACGTAGTCGGATGAAAGTCAACGTTGTCTTTCCAGGTGCACTTTTTTCTGTAGGCAACCGTAAACGATTTTACATGAAGGAATTGAGCGTGTTGCCTTACAGTGGGATAAATTTGTTAACAATATGGCGATTACTTTTGAAATAAAAACTTTTGTAATAAAAACTTTCGTTTTTCGATGTGTCTCGTCTTAATTTGACAGTCCCTTGTAGAACAACAGTCGTTCCTATTGTACATTTGATTTAAAATGACGCTTTCTGCAGGCCTACGATAAGTCATCGCAGCACATGTCATCTCTCACAGTACCTTATGGAGGCAGTTTCTCCAGCAGTTGTAGATTAGGGTGGTACCGCGGTTAAGGCACTGGAGTTCTATTTTAAAGGACACGGGCTTTAATTCCCGTCCGACTATACATATTTATATAAATGATCCGTGATTTCCTTACAAAACTTCAGGCGGATGCGGTAATGGCTCCTTCGGAAGGGTGCGGTCGACTTCCTTTCAAGACCCTTCCCCAATGTGAGCTTGTGCTCCATCTTTAATGACCTCGTAGTCAACGGAACGTCAAACCCACAACTTCCTTATATTTCACTGGAGACTAATATGTCAGTATCAATAAGTGCAGGATAATTGCTGCCGATCACCAAGCACCGGAGTAAGTTTTCTGACGGTGTTTTACAAAAACCAGCAATTCATTGTTTGTATTTTCAGCCTTGTTCAGTGACAAAATATTTGAAAGACATAGAGCAACACATTTTCGCAACCAACTTTTGAGGGCAGTTGAGAATCTTAGTAATAGAAACTTAGTCAAAAGTACCTTACGGCGAGTGCATCAGTTACTGCTGTAACAGTGATAAAATAGACTTAATGAAACAGTACTCCAGCAACTTGGCTTCTCAGATAGCATAAAGGCGGTTCCTAGCTTAATGTCTTCATACCGGAGACAACTCACGATAGAGAGTTTTACATGTTCTCACTCTGTGATACTCTGTGCGAGAAGCAAATAATTTCTGACTGGTGTGATAAATAGCAGGTTTCACCAAAATTAGAAAGATGTAGGTTAGTGAAGATGAGTCGGAAAATCAATCCCATAACGTTCGTGTACAATATTGGTGGTGTGCTACTTGACACAGCCATGTCAATTAAATATCTAGACATAACTTTGCAAAGCGATACGAAGTGGACTGAGCAGTTAAGGACAGTAGTAGAAAAGGCGAATGTTCGACTTCGGGTTATTAAGAGAGTTTTGGGAAAGTGTAGCTCATCATAAAGAAGGCCACGTATAGAGTACCTGTGCGACATTTTCTTGAAAATTCCTTGATTGTTTCCGATTTCCGACAGCTCGGATTACAAGTGGTTCAAATTGCTCTAAGCACTATGGGACTTAACATCTGTCATTAGTCCCCTAGACTTAGAATTACTTAAACCTAACTAGCCTAAGGACATCACACACATCCATGCCCGAGGCAGGATTCCAACCTGCGACCATAGCGACAGCGCGGTTCCGGACTGAAGCGTTCGGATTACAGGAAGACTGCCGGAGGAAGAGTCAATCTTTCACTACTCTCCATATTCAAGGGTACAATTTACTGTTGATTTTTCACCCAATACGTTATGCTTGTGAGACGACAGGAAGACATCAGCATGAGCAACCATTGATGGTAGCATGTAGATTGTTAACGTATACGTGGTATTTACGGTGGCTCTCCTTCAAATACTATTTTCCTGGATTTGAGAACTATCAGTTTGTTCATATAACAGTAACTCTTGCATTGGACGTTGGTGGCTTGAAAACGACACGCAGCTATTTGCGAAAGGAACATTTCGGAGCTCTTACTGGGGTCAGAATGTTGAGCCCAAGAATTTCACCCACAGTGTGCAGACAATGCGTTCGTTCGAAGAGGCAGGAAAATGGCCTATTTGGAACTATCTGTTAGGTGCCTCTTGCCACAGCAGGGGCCAGGGCCATGAGAAAAATCTAGGCCGCCCAGCCAACGTCTTATGTCAGCATTGTAAACGCCCTTTGTGAAAAGTGATGATAACCATAAAAATTCATGACTTTCCATGTTCACTGTGGGATTGGACGTTATGAAGGTAGCTGTCAGGTGGTGTCATACCTCGGAATAAAGAGCTTTTTGGGAAGTCTGAGGCCTTCAAAACAATTGTAGAAGGAACATAACATTGATGGCGACTTTGAAATGATTTGTGTAGGGACACTTAAGTACTTTTCCCCTAGAGTAGCCAGGGCCCCTGGTCAACATGCGGTAATGCTCAGGGTGTCCAGATAATGATGTCCATGATAAATGTGTTAATTTCCACCTATATGGAAAAGCCAAATAATGCACTATCTAAAGTAGCCATGGAAAAGAAGGACAAGTCTGGAGCACGACATCCCCTCCTCCTGAAAAGACAAGAATGTTGTTAACTTTGATTACGAATGGCCAATGACTAGAGCAGATTAGTTAGAGCGGGACATGGAGCTTATGGAGTCTTGTGATTGGCACAAAAGCCTTGTGAGGGCGATTGAGGGAATGCATTTGTGCAGTTTACCAAGGTCTGAAGGGAGGAGAATCTTGGTCTTGTGACTAACATTTCTATTTGGAGTGGGTCTCCTGATTCAAGTTATGGTCTTGAGGATTGTGGTCTTCACTTTTGTTATGAGTGGGTTTCAAGAGGGACACTTGTCCTAGGCATGACTTCGCCCTAGCACAGGTCTTGAGTGGGCAGCATTTGGTGATCACTTAGCTGTACCAATAGTTTAGGCCTCCGTCATCTTGGACAACTCACAGTGCCAAGAGCAATCTTATTTGTGAAAGCTCTGGCGCTCTGACGTTCGATATCCTTGTACACACTGCCATAGATGTGAGTCAAATTGGTTCACGGTATTACCAGTGAGGGGAGTGACAGACGCCCGAATGTGCTGAGATTTCATGTCTCCATTAGAGAGTAATCTTGATCCATCCAACACATCAACAGCCGTGACTCTGCACATTTCGTGTCTGCTATAGGAAATTATAGGCTCTGAATATTGCTTCTCTACAGACTCTCGAATCACAACCACCACTGAGACAACACCGTACATCAAGAAAAGTGATATTACATTGCTGCTCCGACTTGTTAGGGAAAGCCAGATCTCAATCTCACCACTTCTTCTCAGCTGAACCATCGCAGTATAACTTCTCAGTAGAATAAATCCATCAAGATCTATTGAGTGTTAAATACTTTCAAAGTGTTATCCGTATTTTGAGCCACAGTAAATAATTCAATGAGACAAACTTTAGTCTTTACCAACCATCTGCCACACATAGCTGTTAACTGCTTGTTACATGTTTGTGCTGCCATCAGATCATGTTTCATTTTTTTCATCACGCTGAACATGTATGTTTGTCCAATTTTTAATCAATATGTTTGTGCAAAACTTTTATAAAAGATCAATCCTGTGTTGATACATTAATCACCAATCAACAATATACAAATATAATGACAGGGCCACCTTTTCATTACCGCTATTTCAGAAATCAAGTTCATTTAGATTCTGATAACTGTGATAACCTCTAGTGCACGCTATCGGCAACAAACACAGTTAAAGGGCCAAATCAATTTAGCAGACGCGTGGAGCAGGTAGTCAAGTGGATGGTTTACTAGTTAAAGTGATTCCTGTCAGGGCGGTAACTCAGAGTCGCCTGTCACCCTCCAAATCATACTGCAAATCTATTGTAGCCTTGCAGTTTGGTGACCCTGCCACGATCCTGCTTGCATGGCACCTTCCGTGACTGCCAGATGCGATTTCTATAACTAGACTTCTGCTTTCACATGTTGAAATACTGTTGGTGTACTGACAAGGGAACCTCCCCATCGCACCCCCCTCAGATTTAATTCTAAGTTGGCACAGTGGATAGACTTTGAAAAACTGAACAGAGATGAATCGAGAAAACAGGAAGAAGTTGTGTGGAACTATGAAAAAATAAGCAAAATATGAAAACTGAGTAGTCCATGTGCAATATAAGCAACATCAAGGGCACAGTGAACTCAGGAGCGCTGTGGTCCCGTGGCTAGCGTGAGCAGCTGCGGAACGAGAGGTCGTTGGTTCAAGTCTTGCCTTGCGTGGAAATTTTAATTATTTGTTTTCAGTTTATGTTACAAACTCTTATGTTTTCATCCCTTTTTGGCATTGATTATCACATCCACAAGAAAACGTAAATCGGGAAAGGTAGAAGAATCTTTTTACCCATTCGCCAAGTGTACAAGTTAGGTGGGTCGACAACATATTCCTGTCAGACGCACATGCCGTCACCAGTGTCGTACAGAATATGTCAGACGTGTTTTCCTGTGGAGGAATCGATTGACCTATGACCTTGCGGTCAAATGTTTTCGGTTCCCATTGAAGAGGCACCTCCTTTCGTCGACTAATCGCACGGTTTTGCGGTGCGGTCGCAAAACAAAGACACTAAACTTATTACAGGGAACAGAGACGTCAATGAACGAACGGACATATCATAACTATACGAAAATAAAGATAGTAAACTTATCACTCGAGGGAAGACTTGAACCAAGGACCTCTCGTTCCGCAGCTGCTCACGCTAACCACGGCGCACATATGCTTACATTATCCTTGATGTTGCATATCTTGCGCATGGGCTACTCAGTTTGTATATTTTGCTTATTTTTTCATAGTTCCACACAACTTCTTCCTGTTTTCTCGATTGATCTGTGTTCAGTTTTTCAAGGCCTGTCTACTGTGCCAACTTATAACTAAATCTGAGGGGGGTGCGATGGGGAAGTTCCCTTGTGAGGTAAACTAGATTCACGTAGCAACAAGGATTTCTGCCTCTAAGCATATTGAAGATTTGTAGATTTTGTGTGTGTTGTTGGTTCGTAATTTTTCATTCATCTGGTTTTGAAATTTCTGTGTCACTTGTTGATTGTTCCTGATGGAGATCAGCGTTGTGTTAACATATAGGATGGTAGATGATCTATGGCTATTACAGTTGTCGTAGATTAGGGTTGTTTTATTTGGTATGACTTGTCAGGGATTTAGAATAAGTGGATCAACAGAGCAAATTTCAGGGTAGAATTGTGCGACATTGCGACGAGAAGGCACATTTGCCATAGTATGGATTCCGCATCAGCGTGTTGGTGGGTAGTCCTACAGAGGTGAACCAGGTCTACTTGTACCAGTACCTAAGGTTATGGGATTCCTTATCATATTTTATGATATTATCGTGTAGTACATGGGTACATGTTCCTCTCCATAGCTAGGTAGGTTCCATGTATGACTATTATGCAGAGGACCCGGGCTTGACTCCTGGTTCTGCCAGGAACTTTTATTTCATGTTGCCACGGGCTGCACTCAGCATCATGATGCAAACTGAGGAGCTGCTTCGGACAAAAGCAGTGGCTTCAAGGTCTGAGTAGCTGACAATGGTCGGTTGAGCATTGTGACGCTTTCATACCAGTAAATATCACATGCGAATACCGCCATTAGTAGAAGACGACCCAGTGATCTGCCGTGAATGACCCGACTGGGACAGCAGACAGAGCGTTAGCTGTATTGGTACAATACTGGGAAGCTTAGTAACGGTATTATTTCCTTTCCCAAAAGTTTTTCAACGTTTATAAAACAATACCACGATGTGGGGTAATACACACGGAATTACTTATCATCCGACTTCCTGTCTCACGTTGTAGTCACTCTTGATTCTTCCAACCTTTACTGTAGTTTTTCGAGCGGATGAAAAGATACACTTTTCATTACTTTATTTGTCCCTTTTTTCATTCATTAGGCATTCCTAACTGACATGCATTACGTGCGTCATGCTACAAATGTAAAGCATAGCACGTGAGAGCCAACTAGAAAGTTGTACTACGGAACTACATGAAAAGCGTCATGTAATTCAGGAACAGTGGGGTCTAACGTGCTTTCAATGAACACTTCATTACAAAGAGAATCTCAATTTTCAGGAGGAAGGAAAGAGAAATAAGTAGCTCCTTTCAATAACCTTTAACGGGACTTCAAAATGTAAGTCACACATTATTATGGCAGGCCAACAAAATTTCACTACATGTTGCACTACATTTAAAATGATACAGGTACATAATACTATTTTTCAGCAATCAGAAAATCATGCAAACAGCGGTCTGGAAGTTCTAAAACTCGCTCAGTTCCCCAATGATAAAAAACCCACTCCTTGGTCATGGGATCATTCGAGATCCGCCGAGTTAACGTACTTATCGCCAGAAAATCAGCGATTGGTACGGATCAGTCCCTCGATTACCCGTTCATTGTCTTTGCTTCTTAGCATCACCAACGTCTATGCGTCTATGGTTCAAGCTGCTACTATCATTTTACTAGGGATGGAAATGACATTACCTCTAACCCACGTGTCGCTAGAATTACACAGTGAAAATGGTGCAGTTGAAACTTTTTCCCTATAAGAATCATACAGTCCCTTGTGCTTCAATGTTTGCGTAACTTAACACTTCAAGATCCCTTAGTATGTGACCTAAAGGATTTAGGACAACTAAGAAAGACGTGAATATGGGCAGCCAATGAATAGGTGTCCGCTGCCTAGAGAAACACACACACACACACACACACACACACACACACACACACAGAGAGAGAGAGAGAGAGAGAGAGAGAGAGAGAGAGACAGCGGGTGCTTATTATCACCATGGCAAAAGCTTTATTTCAGCATCAGTTTCTCTTCGTCTGAGAGCGTACAGGTAGGGCTGCGTGACGTCTGGAATACTTTATTGACTACTGGAATACTTTATCTTCGAGGTACGTCAATGGGGTATTTTTACGTGCCAACTTAGCGATATCGAGAAGACAAGCTGTCAGTGTCAGCAGCCAATAACATGTCGATATATCTCGCAGAGGTGCAATGGTAGCTAAAGGTCCAGGAGCGGATCCTGCGTTCGATTCAGGAACGTGAATGTTTATTGCACTCTCTCATTTCTCCCCGTCGCCCTCTTAATCACTCCAACCCAAACTCGACTATCACAGATGCCTACAATAATGATAACAAAAAACATATAAAATAGTATATTGTAATAATGGAAATTTGAGTGCACCAGTACTTGCAAGGAAAACTCCCCGTTGCACCCCTCCGCAGATTGAGGTAAGACCGTCCAGTGGATACCCCGTCAAAAGTTAACACAGATCAAGCGTGAAAACAGGAAGAAGGTGTACATAACTGTGAAAAAAAAGAAGTAAAAGAGGAACAGTAAAGAGTCCAAGCTTAAGATAAGCAACATCGAGCGAACATAAACATTCACCGCGTCGTAGTTACTTGGTTCAAGTATTAGAGTGCAAAGTAGGAGAACCGTGTTCAGATCTCCTTCGTGTCTCATTATTTTCGTTTCCTCACAAAATTAAGAACTGGTCATACGATCGTTGACAAGTCTGTTCGCTGTATACAAATTTGTGTCTGTGTCGTGGTTTAACGTCTGTTTATCACAGCGAGGTGTAACGACGAAAGCCCCAGACGTACATACCTCCTATTTGTTCTACACAAGTACAAAATACTATGAGTCTTACTTAATGTTTTGAAAATTTTGATTCTTTAATTCTTGCATTGTAATGTAGTTCATGCCCGTTTGTTTGTTGTTTACATTTCTGTGGGAGATCTATGCGGCACCTCCCTGCTCTCACCGTTCATCACTTTTACTTGGGACGGTAATACATTCTTATCACACGACTCATATTCTGTAACCGTTGTACAGTGGGTGAAGTGCAAAGACTACAGAAGGAGAACAGACACGTCAATAATCTGACAGACAGTTCATAATTTTGTGGAAAAGAAATAGGACACGAGGAAGATTTGAACACGGAACTGTTGCTTTGCAGTCGAACACAGTGACCACACAATCACGATACCATGGGTCTTGAATTTGCCTGATGTTGCTTATCTTCAGATTGGACCATTCACTATTTCTAGTTTTCTTCTTTTTTCACAGTTCAGTATACCTTGAACTGTATTCAGATTTTACGGGCTATCCACTGAGGGAGGTGCGATACAAAGTTTCCCTTATTACTACAGTGCATCAGCATAGCTCCCAACAAATAGCAATGCAAAGAAACAAAATCATTTCAAAAGTATGTCTATAAGTTTGAAAATCTACATATACATATATAATTTGCCAGCCGTTGTAACATGCGCAGAGGAAAGTACCCTGTGCCACAGCTAGTCATCCCCTTTTCTCTTCTACTCGCAAATTGAGCGATGGAAAAATGTTTGTCTGTATGCTTCATACGAACCGTAACTTCTCTTTCCTAGTGGTCACTGTCCTTACGTGAGAGATACGTTATTCACAGTATAATCGTTCTACAGGTTGTCGCAAATGCCAGTTCTCTGAACTGTGTTAAAACTGTTTCGCGAGGACAGTGTCTTTCTCCTAGCGATTTCGGTCTGAGCTAAAAAGGCATCTCCATGATGTTCTCATTTTGATCGAACCCACCGACAGCAAATTTAGCACTACGTTCTGAACTGCTTCGATGTATTCCTTTAATCCAACACTGTTGGGATCCAGACTATTCAGTACTCAGGAATGGATGACATTCCTCTTGTGTACGATTTCTCCCTTATGGATGAGCTATGCTTTCCTAGGGTTCCCCGATTAACAGAATTTCGATCATTCGCCTTTACTGCAACCGTTCTAATGTTCTAGTTCAATTTCATATCACTTTGCGACGTTACGATTAGATAATTAATCAACGTAACTGTGCTAATGAGTGAAAGACTAATACTTTATTCGAACGTTACAGGATTGATTTTCTTACTCAACTTAATTTCCTTACACTTTACCACATTTAGACCAAGCTGACGTTTGTGACGACAAATAAAAATTCCAAGTCATTCTGTAACCTCCTACAGTTACTCAACGACGATGCTTCTCGTATATTACAACATCATCAACAAACATTTGCATCTTGCCGCTCACCTTTTCCGTCATATTGTTTATACAGGTAGAAAATGTGGAAAACAAGACAAACAAGAGAGGTCTTGTCACGCTTCCCTCGGACAAACCTGACTGTACCCTTGTCTCTTACGAAGATTCGTCGTCAGGGACAAGGTGACGTACTAGGTTCTTTCACATAAGAAGCCTTCCGCCCTCTCACGTTTCTGAACACCTGCATGTATGTAACTTCGTTAATAGTCTGTAGTGAGGTGCTGTGTCAATTGCTTTTAGGAGATCTACGAATACAGAGCCTGCTCGTTGCCCTTCATCCATGGTTCGCAGGATGTAGTTGAAGAAAACGTGAACATGAGTTTCAGACGATCGGTGCTCTGTAAATGCATTCTGATTTTGTGGATAGAAACTGTTATGTGTCAAGAAAACGTACTGGATTCGATCTTAGCATGTGCTCAAGGATTCTGCAGCAAACCGACGCTAACGATATTGGTCCGTAGTTCTACGAACCCGCTCCTTTACTTTACTTATGAGCGGCAGTCATCTGCGCTTTCTTACAGTGGGTTCGGACCTCGCGCTGGGGCGAGACATCCGCTACAAATACAAGAGAAATAAGAAACCAATACCAAACTGAGCTAGGATTCCATCCTAACATTCATTTAGTTACTTCTCTGAGCCAGAGATGGCTCTTGTTATGTCCTCCATGCGAAGGTATGTGCGAGAGTCAAACAAGGATATGACTGCACGTTCCTGCTGACTTTTCATTCGTAGTATTGAAAAGTATTGCTTTCTTCCTGCTGTTTCTTATTGCCACTCCACACAGCTCGACACGTGTTGAGTAAAAGCCCTGGACCATTTTGTGATTTTATTTAGGAAGAAGATTTTCTCGGGCTAATGGCCAGATGTTTTTGTAACGATGACTGAGACAGTTCTGCATTTCGCGCATCCATCTTTTTTATAAGCGCACGATTTTCTGCCTGTCGACATTTCTGCTTTAACGTGCAACAATCTCTGCTTCCTCAGCATTTTAGAACTAGTTAAAACATTGCCCATATTTCCTCTACGCCCGTCTTATTGGACCTTCATATGTGCAACAAGAGCTTCGCTTCACCGATTTGATTCAGTATTGACAGTATGTGAAAGGCATGACTAGACCTGAACGCAGTTCTCAAATATTCTCGAGAAAATCTAGTCTGAATATTTTATGAGTCTTTATACGCTTTCTGTGATCACTAGTGTGCAAGTCCGGAACCGCTAGCGAGGAGGCAGGACCCATACCTCCTGTGGTCAGAAAAATAAGACCCGTGCCCCTGGACACTTCAGGGTCCGCCTGGGGTACAGGAAATAAGCCTCCGCGGTCAGGCATGCAATCCATTCCTCCCATTCAAAGCAGCACTAACACACATACTTCTAGTTGAAGCTGTAAACTTTTTCTGTCGTAAGCCCGGGAGCAAAAAATCGATGCTCATCATCCTACATGTCGTGATGAAAATAAAATTTTTTAAATATGAATCGTGGTTTTTGTAACAGTTCGTTTGGTTACCCAGAGTACACCACGAGGATAAGAAACGTCTCACACCCCTAAAAGTATTTACATATTTATATTTTTTTATTTTAAATACATTTCCAAATTTACTGTCCATACCGGCCTACAGTATATGTCCATAATTAAAATTTGCCGTGCTTTTCATTTTAGTTGTGTTTCAGATTTTACAATAAACTATTTTAGGTCTTATATTCTTGTTTTGTCGCATGTTGCTTTCATGAAGTTCACACCTCACGAGACAGAACGTGACGTCACTAGGTCCGAAATGTGGCCTGTAAATTTGCGATCATTGTGAGTATATTACCAGAATCAGTTTCCAGAAGTAAACAACTATCCGTGGAAAAGGTTACTGGATGCAAAATACTACCTTACTTAGAGACGAGAAATGAAGAATTACGGTGCTGTAAACATGGAAGGCCTGCATCACTAATTAAAGTCAATACCCAAGCAAATTAAATTGGTTGGTGGATTATGCGAAACCCAAGCTGTGGAGATTGCTGAGACAATACGGTTACTACAAAAGTGAGTGGACAAAGGTACAGAGAAACTTTATTTCATGTGTCTTCGATAATTGTTCCAACATACACGAGATGCAGTCACTAAAACTTCACAGATAAAGCAGGCGATGATGATGACGGTGATGAAGTTTGGTTTGTGCGGCGCCCAACTGCCCGGTCATCAGTCTGAATTTTTACACAATCCAAATTTTTACACGGTCCAATCTAACGACTGAAGATGATGATGATGATGAAATGATGAGGACGATGAAAGTACAGATAATATCAATGGACAGACGAAAACTAGGGAATCTGTAAATGAGGTCCAGAGCTGACAATATTATCCAAGAATACTTCACTTTAGTGCCCCATTCGAACATCAAAAAGGAAAAAAACAAAATAACCTAGAAACTGAAGGTAGGAAACGAGACACTACAACAGCATGCCTATATCAGAAGCGGAGTGCTGCAACATTTCCGTGAGTCGTATGCCACATGACGTAGACTACAATCCCGGATTAGTTTTTTTGGATGATACTGACGACATGCTGAAAGAAGCAGACGATATGTCTCTCAGCGAATAATTTACAGGAGAGAAGATATATGAAGCGCTTTTGAGGAGCTTGAAAGGAGTCCCAGATGAATTTTACCTCACTTATTGGGACATATTGAAAAAATAGTTAAAGTATTCAGTAATATGTGGTATGTTCGACAGCTTCCTATAAACTTCCACCAGGGATTCATTGTATTAGTACCCAAGGAGTATTAGCCAACAAACATCGATCCCTTAGGCTGATAGCCTTGATAAACGCCTAACGAAAATACTAGCTCAAGCAGTGTACGCAAGAATAAGGGGCGTCATGAAAATCATTCTCTGTTCCTTGGGCATGGTATAACTGACACTCTGTATGACTGCTGTGACAAATACAGCCATCACCGATATCTGTAAAAGAAGGCCTCTTGTAATATCTATTAATTTTTCGAAAGCATTTCACTCTAACAGTTTCCTGCTGAAAGAAATGCGGAAATTTGATATATGCAACAAATTCCCCTCACCTATAAGGGTCATTTTACAAGCAGCTCAGTTCAAAATCATGTTCGATGGGCAACTGACTGGACTATTCGAAATACAGCGGTCAGTTCGTCACTGTTACCGCTATTGATGCACTATATGAAATTGCGGCCGAACTGCTCCTAAAGAAACTTAACAACTCATACCCAGGCTTGTTTTTACTAGGAATGAAAATAACAACGAGAAGCAAAGGAAACCACCTGTCTTATATAGTATAGGCCCCACGCGAGCACGCAGAAGTGCCGCAACACGAGACGTGCCATTGACTCGATTAATGACTGAAGTAGGAGGGAACTGACACCATGAATCCTGTAGAGCTCTCGATAAATCAGTAAGAGTAAGAGGGGGTGGAGATCTCTTCTGAATAACACGTTGCAAGGCATCCCCGATATGCTCAATAGTGTTCATGCCTGGGACGTTTGGTGGCCAACGAAAGTGTTTAAACTCAGAAGAGCGTTACTGAAGCCACTGTGTAGTAGTTCTGGATGTATGGGGTGTCCCATTGTCCTGTTGCAATTGCCCAAGTCCGTCGGAATACACAATGGACACAAATGGATGCAGGTGATCAGACAGGATGCGTACGTACGTGTCACCTGTCAGACTCGGATCTAGACGTGTTAGGAGTCCCATCTCACTCCAACTGCACACAACCCACACCATTACAGAGTCTCCAAATGGCTCAAATGGTACTGAGCACTAGGGGACTTAACTTCTGAGGTTATAAGTCCCCTAGAACTTAGAACTACTTAAATATAACTAACCTAAGGACATCACACACATCCATGCGACCTTCGAACCTGCGAACCTGCGGTCGCGCGGTTCCAGACTCTAGCGCCTTGAACCGCTCGGCCACTCCGGCCGGCACAGAGCCTCCACCAGCTTGAACAATCCCCTGCTGACTTGCAGGGTCCATGAGGTTTTCTTCATACCCGTACACGTCCATCTTCTCGATACAATTTGAAACGAGACTCGCCCGACCAGGTAGCATGTTTCTAGTCATCAACGGTCCGATGTCGGTGCTGACTGGCCCAGATGAGGCGTAAATCTTTGTGTCGTGCAGTCATCAAGAACACACGAGTCGGCGTCCGGCTCCGAAAGCCCATACCTATAATGTTTCGTTGAATGATTTGCACTCTGACACTTGTCGATGTGAAAGCACTGAAATAAGCAGCATTTTGCCGAAGGGTTGCTGTGTCCCATTGCCCTTGTGCCTACTATAACATCACGTTCAAACGCACCTAATCTTGATAACCTGCCTTTGTAGCAGCAGAATCAGATCTACCAAATGCGCCAGATACTTACATAGGCGTTGCCGACCGCAGCGCCTCATTCTGGCTGTTTAAATATGCCTGTATTTGAATATGCATGCCTACAACCGTTTCTTTGGTGCTTGCAGATGATTATATATTCGGCCTAAGACGGGTACCCAACCCAAAACATTATTTACTGATCCCTTAATGTGCAGTAATTGGAGCCTTGATCAACTGTAACAAATGTGGTACAATGAACTTAGAGAAAGGTTTACTGCTGGAAGAACACCAATGGTTACCCACAGCAATGAAGATACGAGGTCTAGGGCTAGGAATGGTGTCAGACGTACAAAGGATGCAGACTACCAACTGGCGATCGGAGTTGAACAAAACTTAGGACAGCATACCCAGCGGAGCTTACATATGATGCAGAAAGTAAAATTTGTGGACGAGTTCAGCTTATCGAAAGTGTGTTTCATAGCGTTCATTTCACCAATACTAGCCCCCAATAACCAGAAGTCTACTATCAGCATTTGTATGTTTCGTATGGCACGGGAATATTTTGAAAATAAAATACAACACACTATCAGTATCCTTTTGAGAAGGGGGAATCGGATTGGTAGATATAGACCTAAGATGCCAAGCATTACTAGTACACAGTTCCCTTATGAAATCAAAATTCAGTCCAGTCACCCCTACAAGTATACTTCTGAAAGCAGTTCACTCAGAAAACCAAGTAGCACAAATAAATATTGGCAAAAATACATTCGAAGCTCAGCTTTCTCACAAACACCATAGTCGAGAACAGTTACGTAACCTATGGAAAGACAATGTGCAGTACAAAGAAATGGTACCATTATAAATTAAGAAACATACAGTTTCTAACTGAACGGTGACTAAATACTGTCATATCAGTTGGCCTGGTGTGTAGAAGAACATTCACAACAGGCAACTACCGTCAGAAGTTAGGACAGAAAGCTACAAAGTTCTGAATGGTACAGTTCCAGTACGCACAGTCATACTCTTTCCATCTTGCGAGTTCACCGAATTGTTATAAGTTAAATGAAGAGGATCAACATATACACCGGTTCGCTTGTCACTATGCACGCAAAATCTCGGAATGGTCTCAACAACAATTTGGATTATTGTTACGGACGGCACCGCAATATGTCAAGATACAAGATGATGTGACGCCAGACCAAAAGTGAGATTCCGAACAAGGTAATCTGGCAATCTGGTCAATTCGTACACTACGTGATAACACCAGAGACACCAATATTAACGTAATTTCTTTTTAAACCGACAACACACACTTTTAACTGCAGAAGAAACGAAATACTCCCAAACAATTTCGTATGGTATCTATGCATCTGAGATATTATGACCAATGTGCAGATTGCTGAATACTCTCCTTTTGCTTCCTACTTAAGATTAATACTTTTAGTCACTATGTTACTTGTATATAAAATGCACCTTACGACCACGAAGTAGTATACAGGTGTTCAAAAGAAGATATAGTTTAACGGAGATGAAATTTTAATTTAATTTCTCTTACTGTCCTGACAAGGAAACAAGTCCCTCAGTTTCTACAAATGACAGGCGATTAGATTTAGCCAAAATATCTGATTTCTTTGTATTTATAACTGAGCGTACATCTCATTTTTAGAGAGAAGAGTAACATGAAGGATTTAAGAAGAAGGAAAATTTACTTTAAATTTAAATAATAAGGGAATATCCAACCATCAAAAGAGAGTTTACTGCATTATTACACTCCTCTTTGAGTTTCACGAAATGAAAATTTTCCTTGTCGTTTAATTCACAAATCAGAAGAAATTTTTATTTAAGTAAATAACAAAAAATAAAGCACTTCCTACATTAAACGAAATACCCACATCAAAAAAGTTTTGCATCACCTCGGTTCCAAGGTATGTACAGAATATTGGAATAAATGTTAACATAAACATCATTTCCGCTCTTTTTATTGGTCATGGGAACCACACTTTGCAAGTTATACCACCATACAGCGCGACCTTCAGAGGTGGTGGTCCAGATTGCTGTACACACCGGTACCTGTAATACCCAGCAGCACGTCCTCTTGCATTGATGATGCCTGTATTCGTTGTGGCAAACTATCCACAAGGTCACCAAGGCACTATTGGTCCAGATTGTCCCACTCCTCAACGGTGATTTGGAGTAGATCCCTCAGAGTGGTTGGTGGGTCACGTCGTCCATAAAAAGCCTTTTTCAATCTGTTCCAGTCATGTTCGATAGGGTTCATGTCCGGAGAACATGCTAATCGAGCGATGTCGTTATCCTGAAGGAAGTCATTGACAAGATGTGCACGATGTCCATGAAGACGAATGCCTCGCCAATGTGCTGCCGATATGGTTGCCACAATCGGTCGGAGGGTGACATTCACGTATCGTACAGCCGTTGCAGCGCCGTCCATGACCACCAGCGGCGTACATCGGCCCCACATAATGCCACCCCGAAACAGCAGGGAACCTACTTCTTGTTGCACTCGCTGAACAGTGTGTGTAAGGCATTCAACCTGACCGAGTTGCCTCCAAACACGTCTCCGACGAATGTCTGGTTGAAGGCATATGCGACACTCATCGGTGAAGAAAACCTGATGACAATCCTGAGCGCTCCATTCGGCATGAGGTAGGGCCCATCTGTACGGTTCTGCGCGGACCTCGCCATGGGCGTCGGGAGTGAAATGGCGCGTCATGCAGCCTATCGCGCACAGTTTGAGTCGTAACACGACGTCTTGTGGCTGCACGAAAATCATTATTCAACATGGTGGCGTTGCTGTCAGGGTTCCTCCGAGCCATTATCCGTAGGTAGCGGTCATCCATTGCAATTGTAGCCCTTGGGCGGCCTGTGCGAGACATGTCATCGACAGTTAAAGTCTCCCTGTATCTCCTCTATTCCGAACAACATCGCTTTGGTTCACTCCGAGACGCCTGGACACTTCCCTTGTAGAGAGCCCTTCCTGGCACAGAGTAACAATGCGGACCCGATCGAACCGCGGTTTTGACCGTCTAGGCTTGGTTGAACTGGAGTCGTGTACTTCAAATGGTTCAAATGGCTCTGAGCGCTACGGGACATAACTTCTGAGGTCATCAGTCCCCTAGAACTTAGAACTACTTAAACCTAACTAACCTAAGGACGTCACACACATCCATGCCCGAGGCAGGAATCGAACCTGCGACCGTAGCGGTCACGCGGTTCCAGACTGTAGCGCTTAGAACCGCTCGGCCACTCCGGCCGGCAGAGTCGTGTACTTCATTCCTGATAGACTGACTGGGACTGATCGGCTGTCGGACCCCTTCCGTCTAATAGACGCTGCTCATGCATGCTTGTTAACATCTTTGGGCGGGTTTAGTGACATCTCTGAACATTTAAAGGAACTGTGTCTGTGATACAATATCCACAGTCAACGCCTGACTTCAGGAGTTCTGGGAGCCTGGTTGATGAAAAACTTTTTTTTTTATATGTATATTTATGTTAGTTAATTGCTTCCGTTTGCAGAAGAATAATTATGTTTTAAAAACATCATAAAAGGTACTGAATCCGGTCCACAAAGGCATCTAAAGACAAGCGAATGAAGGCATGTAACGGGAGGGAAGGAGGCCCTAAGGAAAGAGTAAAAACTTAAAAGAAAGTGGTCACCGTTGTAGCTGCATATTCACTAAATCACTGAATCAAGTCCCGCAAATTTTTTTGGTTTTTTGAAGGTAAGTTTTTGATAAACATCAGTCAAATTATTTCATGTAGATGTCATTTCAAAGACAATGAAAGGAAAAAAACACGTGTATTTACATGAACATATATTGCACTTGTAATGTTATTTGGCTGTTAACTATTTGTAATTACGCAACAGATATTACAACTGACGACAAATAAATGACAAAATGTGTAAGGTTTTCTTGCAAATGAATGTCTGTCGGTGTTAGTTAATAAGGTCGGCTTCTGAAAAAGACAATCGCAGTACACGAACACATCCTTTAACTGCCGTTTGGCAACTGCATTATGCATTGAATCTTCAGGAGACTCATCACTTGCATAGTCGAACAATCGGGATTCACCTCTATTGTGCAGAAAAATTTTCAAATAATTCGAATTCACAGTATTTGTACTGGATAGCGCTTCCGACGATTATCTGCACCTTACCCTTATTTTCTGCAAATTTTTAACTATTGAGTTATTGAATAGAGTAATTTACACCTTCATTTATCGATGTCTCACTTGAGTTTTCTAAGCCTGTTCCTTGTACCTGTAATCTGTATCTGCTGATCGAAGAACCCAGGTACAAAGCAGTTATGGGTACTTTAACCGATTGCACGTATAAGGAATTTCGCCAGTCATCACATTCATACATTTTCAGGAAAACTTTTAAGGTTTGGTCGTTCACTTACTGATATTTAAATTTAGTAAACAGAGAAATATCATTGGAAATTCAATAACAACTCATGCAAAGGTACATTTATTTTCATTACATTACCTTTCGATTGTCATATGTATGAAATAATACCGGTGTGAACAGTATTGGGAAAATATATGTTTAAAAAATATGAAATCGTGTAACTCGTTCCACCGATCTAGCGATTACGGAACTTGAACGATAACAGATTTGTTTGTATTTTTACTGTTATTTACTTAATTATTTATTTATTTATTTTTAGACATTAGTAACATAATCGTCGGTTGCTGAATGCGAACTGATGTATCAATAAAGTGTTCAAAAATGCGTAACATAAAAGACTGATAATTTTTATTGTTGTTAGTTTAGATATTCGTAGTAACAACATTTCTTTTGTTCACTTTCGATATTTATCAACGAATAGTAATACCTGTCTGAATTAACAAATATTTAATTATGTTTTTAATAAATGTAAGATATTTTTTAATTTTTTATCATTGGCCACAATGGTAAAGTAAATCCTGTGGCCCTCTACTGATTCTACTGTATAAGGTGTACAGCCTTTCTTCGCTGTGGCGCTAGGAGGCGATGCCTGAGGGTCACAGCCCCCCAGGGTAATGAGTCCTCTGATAAATATCACCGGTGTTTATTTGATAGCAGACTCAGTGGAAATGGAGGGGCCGAAATGGAGAAAACTCCCCACCCCTGTCTGGGATCGAATACGGGATATCCAGGCCTAGAGTCTAGTACTCTAACCACTTTCTTTTTATTTCTTTTTGATTTTTTTATGGATTTATTGCATCGCCTTATTTTGCATATGAATCGCTGCAGAAACAACACTTGTTCACTTTTTGGTTAAATTGAGTTAAGAGCTGATTTCCATGTTACGGCGCTTCCTCTATCGAATGAATGTGGAAACATTTGTCCATCATTCTTAATGGGACAAACAAGATCCCGACGTTATGAGTGTGAGGAGAAAGAACACTTTCTGCAGCCGACGTGGGCTAGCCTGTTGTGTAATATCATCTCTGTGTTCGCACGGTTTTTCTTTGTGAAGCACAGCAATGTTGAACAGGGAAGATATGGATGTACATGATGGTGGTGAAAGTAGAAAGAGGAAAAAGGGTGTAAAGAATGTTCAGTATGAGCGTGAATTAAAGGTTTAGAGTACAAAAACTACAGTGGAAAGTTAGTTTCAAAGAAAAGCATTGGTGTGGACTGCAAGTAAGTATTATTCTAATACGGGAGGTTATACGTCAGTAAAATAGTAAACTAATGATTTGTTGCGTGACTGAAATATCTGTGTAATTTTGTAGATGTCGTAGAAAATGCTTTGGAAGAATTCCTGAAGAGGAAAGAAATGAAGTATTTTCGCTTTTCTACAACATGACGTCAAAGGACGCACAAGATTCTTATCTCCAACGGTTGATTGCTGTAGGTAATATTTCCAGAAGACGAAGAAGAGTACCAGAAGAAGGCAACTGCAAACCAATATGCAACAATTTCCAGTATTTTATTAATTCCAGCACTGGACGATCAGAGCTATGCAAGAAAGTTTTCTTAAGTATCCATGGTGTCACAAACCAAAGGGTAAGGAGGATAAGCAATCTGCTTGCTTTTGGAAAGTCGCCTAGTGACCAGAGGGGTAAAAATGCATCGGGAAATCAAATCGGTGGTGCAGAAATAAGTTTGATAATTGATCACATAAATTCCTATCCCCAAAAAATTACTCACTATGGCACAAGAGAACAGCGTTATTTAAATATCCAACTTAATGCCAAAATCATGCATGAGGAGTTCAGATTACGACATCCCCAAGCAAGTAATATTAAGTACGAATTTTATTTAAAAATATTCAAAGAACGTTTTTCACTTACATTTGGTCGACCACAAGTTGACACATGTGGTGCTTGTGAAGCGCTTCAAAATAAATTACGAAACAAACCACAATGTAAAGGCTAAGAGGGTTGCCGCTGCAGAAATGATGGTTCATAAACGCAGGGCTGCAAAGTTTTCTGCTCGTATTCGTGAAGACCAAGTATTGTGTCAAAAAGACGAGGATGTAGCAGGTATTGCCATAGATTTTATGCAAAATCTGTCCCTTCCTACCATTGCAGTTCAGAAAGTTTTGTACCTTCGTCAACTCAATGTTAATGAATTCAATAGCCACAACCTGAATACAGGATATGCAACATTCTACATTTATCACGAAGGTGTAGCAAAGAAGGGTACCGTTGAAGTTTGCACGTTTCTGCTGGATTAGACACGAAAGGAGTTGCCACCAAACATAAAATACCTGCATATATATTCAGATGGCTCCCCAGGGCAGAAGAAGAATAATTCTATGGTCAAGTTCCTCACGGCAGTTGCAGCATCTCAGCGTTTACTCAGAATTTATGATTATATCCCGGTCAAGGGCCATTCATTCTTACCCTGTGACAGGTACTGTGCAGTGATTAAGAGGAAAGTTCGAGCTGTCGATTGCATTTATAGCATCATGCAGTTTGTAGAACTTACTGCTGTTGCAAGTAACTTTAACAAATACCAGGTTAAAGTTGTTTGAACAGAGTTTGTACTAGCTTTCAAACAATGGTGGCCTAAATTTTACAAACGCAATGCCTTGTCTTTGGAAACAATGAACTGCAAAGCGATCACAAGGAATGAGATACAATCCTTCACAGTTTCAGAATTCATGGAATTTGAATACAACAGTGAGCGTAGTGGGAACGTTACTGCAAAACCATACATTGGAAGCCTGGTGATGCACACGTTTCGTTCACTTCTTGATTTAAAAACAACAGTAACTCTACCGACGGCTGCAGGATACGAAAAATGTGTACCAGTAAGTGAGAACAAATTTAGCTGACCTCAAGAAATTAGAGCCGTATATCCCTGGAGAGCACCTACCCTACACAGAGTTCTTTACAACTGGCCTTCAGTAGACAGGAGAGGGCCTGACAGTGAATAATACACATGGGCACGAACAATATTTCACTATGCATGCTATTTACATGATTGTAATTTGTAGTTAAAAGTAGTTGTTCAGAATCTGTTATGTACACACAAAATAAGAATTTTGGTAATGAGAACTAATATAGCTGATCATCCGAAACTGTTATGTAGCCTAATAATAACAATTTTTGTATTGAACATAATAAATTTACAAAGAAACTGCTGAATAACACACACTTACATTTCTGGCAACCAATTGACTTCACAAACAGCACATGTCCACGAACTTTGCGTATTTAAATCATTATATAATCTAATCATTACGTAATTGAAAATAGTGTCTGGACATCACCAAAACTGTGCCGTTCAAAGTAAAATAGAGCTGTCAAAGAAAATAGAATACTCAGGCCCACGAACTTATTTTTCCGTTTTTCTCAAAATCAACATGCATGGACTAATGCTGTTTCTGCAATCAGTGATTCATATAATGAACTACATAATCATAAACACACCTTCTAAGAACCTAAAAGGAAAGGAAAATAGTGGGAAACGAGACGTCCTTCACCTTCTTATGTAAGGAAACACACGAAAATCAGGGCCCAGCAATGAGTCATGGGTAAATCCAGAATGTCCTCTTGATAAATACTAACGTAGTCCCTTGAGTACCTTACATGTGAACGTAGCTTCTGACTGAACATCATATTCCTCGTCTCGCACCTGGAACACTCCAGCTAGCCGAAGGGTCTGTGCCTACTGCACCTAAGTAATTGGTGAAACTTGTTCTCTATTGTTCGTGCTGCTGTGGGACTGTATGCCGCTCTTGTAGTATATTGCAAAATTCTAAGACATCCTCATCATCTTGTCGACAAAGATAACGGGGCGGCATCGCTTTTATTCAGTCCGCTGTTTTTGTCCTGCTAGAGGGGAAATGGGCCTCTTTCGGGAAAAGTAGAGCAGTGGCACTACTTGCTATCGGGTACTTTTTTCCTGTTAAAAGCCAACACCAATAGTTTTGCCACAAGGCAAGTGATTTTCGTCGGAGTCGGTGACCGCATATTGGAGGCAAAGCGGCGTGTCCACCAGATGACGGCTCGCGAATTTGCCGTTTACCGTGATATATCACAAAGCCCACACCCCCCGTGGGAGAGAGGAGTGATAAACCGCGTGCCGGACCATTCTCCACCATATCGTCGGATATTTTTGTTAGACACATTATGCTGTAGTTTTCGTAGGAAACAACGATGAACGGCCAGAGGAATGTCCAGATAGCCAAGAACGAAGGACGTTCATCGTTGTTTCCTACGAAAACTACAGCATAATTTGTCTAACAAAAATACCCGACGATATGGTGGAGAATGGTCCGCCACGTGGTTAATACTAAGTACTACTAAATACTTAGTACTAAGTACTAAGAAATATCCTTTGCTCTGACCCTTACGTGGACAAGTCTGATGTCCTCCTTCCCATGGTGGCAGCGTCAATTGTCGTATCGGATTTCGAATAGGAGATAGCACTGACGAAGTGTCCAAAAGCTGACTATAGCCTCCAGGTGATCGTATTCGGCATGAGCAGACGTTAACGTACGGCACTGACTATAGCATGGAACCTTCGATAATTGCCTGCCGCTACACATTTCATGATGCCATGAAACATCAATCTCAGACATTTAAGATGGGCACCTTGGTGAAAGTTGCTGACGCCCCCGATCGCAGCCCACATCCATACGGGCCTTCCGCGGCTTATTGATGCTTTCTGCTACCGCTCCTAACCGCTGAAACCCTCAAAACGCCGCCAGTATTTTCTTCCCCGGATCTGGCGAGAAGAATGATACCATTGGCATATGCACAGCGTACACAGTCCGTAATTGGACCTGTTCAGGGCTAGCTGCATACACCGAGACTCGAGAATCAGCGTCATGAAACTGCTTCAAGATCACGTTATTGCCCTGCGGGGGGATTCCCATTCGTTCCATGGCGGCGGCAAGAAAGAAAGGAAAAAATATCTTGGTCATCTGCATCGAAGGCGCGGTCGAAATCTATTACCACCAAGGCGCTTCGTAATCTGCAAGCTGATATCAGGTGCTATGAGATCTCTGTAAGTACCCAGCGCCGTGTATGTGTTACTCCTCGCATCGAGGCATGTTTGGTCAAAATGTATCTTGTTAGATAGCACCAAATGGAGGCGAAATCAAAGTAAACGTTTACAGATCTTTTAATATGCTTCAAGAATATGAAGAGCCAATAGTCTAGTGATCGGCATCCATCAGTGATTTTAGAATGGATCCTCCATGAACTTTGAGGGGATCTGGAACGTGGGCGTCGGCAGTTCGTATTGTATCCGTATTCACGTCGGTTCCGTGAGAGACATAAACCCTCGGTAGAACGCAGTCGGGAGCCTATCTCCTCTAGGTGATTTGTTGGAAGCACCGAACCTCAGAGCAGCCTCCAAATTGCGTTCGGTTAGGTTCTACCACGAGGTTTTCCGCTTCAGCGGGATGGTCGGCGGCCAACATGCTGCGGGTTTTGTCCACGATTCCTGCTCTTTACAACTGGTCCTCCGCGTACAAACTGCGGTAATGTTCGATGAAAGCGCATGCGATGTCCCATTGTATTCGTATGCGCATACCTTCGTCTCTTTCAGCTTCGGTATTGAGTGGTCTACGACGCTGCCGCCTTTATCTCACAATGGAGAGTAACCATGCTCTTTCGTAGGGTAACTCATCGAACATTCTTGCACGTGGTTTGAATTATGCCGTCTTGTTAGTTTTAAGTCGTAGCAGATGAGCCTTCATATGATGATCAGCCTTCTGACATGCGGAGATGGTGGTTGCCTTGCCGGCTCCCATTGGGCCGTGAAGTAAAGTTCGATGATCGTCCGACACCATTGTGACTTTTCGCAGCCGTATCTGAGGAAACCCTGTCGTGAAGCCCGCTTTACACAGCAGACGTACCACACAAAGGTCGCATCCTATGCTCTTTGGCGCTGCAGGCATTGATACCAGGTATCTTCTACCTCTCTGTAACAGTCATTCTCTATTAAGTGCGCGATATTAAGCTCCCAATGGCCCCTGCTACGCCGTTGTCCTCTGTTTTTGCAGAGCGATGGTCGGGAGTCTAGTTTTGAATTTACGTAGCGAGGTTTCATTCAGCAAAGTATATCACAAACTCATAGAACTGTAGAGAAGTGCCATTGTACACAAAATCTGCTTTTTATATGGTCTGTGTCTGTTATATAGAGGGTGTATCTGACATGAATGTAGAAAATGAGAGGACTGATAGAGTGCGACATGAGAAGCATATTTCACATAGCAACCCACGTCTACATCCCTTAGCGCAAGGCGTTAGGCCCCGTTGAACAGAGTCGCGCGCAGCCGAGAGGGTAAGCACACACACGCCATCCAAGCTGTCGTGGCTGCAGGTCTGCAGGACAACGTTTCTCACATCAAGGTAAATGAGAAGTCGAGGTGAAAATTTATAATTTTCATTTGAAAAAAGTTACAAAAAGTACTCGAAATCACGCCCTCTTGCTTGAATGCACGCCGTGCAAGAACGCTATAGTGACCGTTCCGCTCTTCCAAACATTCCTGACAAAGTGAAAATTTTCATAGGTGTTTCATAGACAACAGACTTCAGGTGCCCTCAGAAGAAAAAACCAATGGTCGTCAAGTCGCGGGAACGTGCTGGCCATGTTACAGACCACGATACTGTATCCGGGTCTCACCAAAGGTTTCATCCAAATGCATTCGCACTGCATGAGCGAAGTGCGCTGGTGCATGAAGGTATTAGTACCACACTCACTGTCGCACGTTGAGTGGAACATGTTCCAATAAGTCTGGCAGAATTTCTCATAAAAAATTAAGTGCTGTTGCGTTCACATGCTGGGGGAACATCTATGGACAGACCGGATTATCGCCTACCAAGCCGTCCCAAATAGTGACAGCGAACGAGGATGGCGTGCAGACTTTCCATGCCTACCCGTGTTATTTATGGCATTTCAACAAACACTCTCGTGTAAGGGATGTCTGATCCCTAACAAGTAGACCGGAAAGTGCGGTTGAATTGTACACCTCTCCAAAGGCAACTAAAAATGGCTCTGAGCACTGTGGGACTTAACATCTATGGTCATCAGTCCCCTAGAACTTAGAACTACTTAAACCTAACTAACCTAAGGACAGCACACAACACCCAGTCATCACGAGGCAGAGAAAATCTCTGACCCCGCCGGGAATCGAGCCCGGGAACCCGGGCGTGGGAAGCGAGAACGCTACCGCACGACCACGAGCTGCGGACTCCAAAGGCAGCTCACAGTGTCTATTTCGACGAGGAAAATCCTCTTGGTTAAGGCCTTAAACTTTCTGAACGCGGTAGGCGTGGAAATAATCTTCATGCCACACGTGCCAGATTGTGGAATCTATCACATCCGTATCTCGCGCAACGCACCGCGAGTTTGTGTATTTTCCAGCAGTGCCGATGCCTTCTATTCATGCTCTGGTGTATGCATTGTGCGTTGGCACTACATGTGTCGGGCCTTTCCACCTGCAACACAAAATGAGGACACCGAGGTCCGGAGTAGGCTTTAAACGCCATGACGAGTAGGTGCCAGTGGAAAACGTGTTTCAAGTGAACCTGTATCTCCTAGGGACCTGTGCATGGTAGTAAGTGTGCGTGGATTTGCACTCGACGATTCGGAAAGCGCCGAGTGTAGAAACGTAGGACAGGGTGAGCATTTACATCCGCGGCCCCATCAGCACAAACCTGGAAATTGGAAGTATCAGATCATTGTTATTCAACTACCTGGAGTCATTAACTAGCATGATTGTAATTTTATTCATTATGAAGATATCAGCATCAGTACATCTTTTTAAGAAGCAACCTGTAATTTTTATTTGATAGTCTACATTCTCTCTTTAAGTTCTATTCAAAAATGTATCGCTGTTTACACATAAATATGTCTTTATTTAAATCTTTACACGCAAGTGGTCTCAATCTACATCTACAGGGATGCTCTGGAAATCACATTTAAGTGGCTGGCAGAGGGTTCATCGAACCACCTCCACAATTCTCCATTATTCCAATCTCGTACAGCGCGCGGAAAGAACGAACACCTATATCTTTCCGTACGAGCTCTGATTTCCTTATTTTATCGTGGTGATCGTTTCTCCCTATGTATGTCGGTGTCAAAAAAATACTTTCGTATTCTGAGGAGAAAGCTGATGAACGGAATTTCGTGAGAAGATTCCGTAGCAACGAAAAACACTTTTCTTTTAATGATGTCCATCCCAAATCCTGTATCATTTCTGTGACTGTCTGTCCCATATTTCGCGATAATACGAAACGTTCTGCCATTCTTTGAACTTTTTCGATGTACTCCGTCAGTCCTATCCGATATCAGCAATCGATACACACCTGTCTGTCGACCGACAGCGCTAGAGCCGCTGATTAGTCGGACGGACTTCCGCCAACTTACATTTCGCGGAAAGACCACAAAGATAAGATAAGAGAGATTAGGGCTCGTACAGAGGTATATAGGCAGTCATTTTTCCCTCGTTCTGTTTGGGAGTGGAACAGGGAGAGAAGATGCTAGTTGTGGTACGAGGTACCCTCCGCCACGCACCGTATGTTGGATTGCGGAGTATGTATGTAGATGTAGATGTAAGGATCCCACACCGCGCAGCAGTATTCTAAAAGAGGACGGACAAGCGTAGTGTAGGCAGTCTCCTTAGAACATCAGTTACATTTTCTAAGTGTCCTGCCAACAAAATGCAGTCTTTGGTTAGCCTTCCCCACAACATTGTCTATGTGTTCCCTCCAATTTAAGTTGTTCGTAATTGCAATACCTACATATTTAGTTGAATCTACGGCTTTTAGATTAGACTGATTCCTTTTAGCACTCCTGCATCAGCACTCCTGCATTAGCCGACAGCGTTTGAAAGTACAAGAGAGACCATCATTAAAAGGACTGGTACTGCATTAAGGTAACATTCTGTCTCCCGTGGGTTAATAATTCTTTGTCAGGTGCTTGTCATTTGTTTTTAATTTGACAGTCTTTTGTTTCCTTTTCAAATTGTCACGAAGTTGTGTGCGAATGCGAAATAGCATACAAAACTTGACAACTGATCCACGAAGAGAAGACGTAGCTCCACCGGAGGCGTACCGTCCGCCAACGAAATTGGATTCATCAGGGTGACGGGGGTCGCGCGGGGCGCGGCTGTGGCAGGTGGACCGTCCGACTAATGAGCGGGTCTGCCGCTGTCGGTCGACAGACAGGTGTGTATCGATTGCGCGCTGCGCTCGCCGCTGCGGCCTCAAGTTCGCCCGCCACCGGACGCGCATTAATTTTCAAGCTGGCTGACCGGTCCGTCAACCTTTGCCGCATCCTCTTCCCAGGGGAACGGACCCCGTGTTCAGCGCTGCGTATCTGCGCTCACCACGCGACGCTCGATGCGGTGCGTGTTATCTCAAACGACGATGCTCATAACATCTCTGTCGAACGATAATGTTCCACGGTGTTCTCGTGACGTTTATCATCTGTCAAAACGCTAATAACAATGCAAGTTACTACCATGAATTCAATTCTGTAAACTATCAAACTGAGGACCTAGAAACGTTCCTGCAATCCCCTGCAAACGCTAGGCGCAGCGAAGCTATAGCGAAATGATAGCAGGAAAAATTTGGAGAAATATGAAAGGAAAGTCTAATGAAAGACAGATCCAGCATAGAGAGCACTCGAAACAGCTTCCAGTTCAACTAGGAGCAAATGCGTCAATATTACGGGTGGAAAAGGAGTCCCACAACTGGACTCAAAGACAACAGGTATGTGGCAGGAGAGCACAGAACGCCTCTGCCAAGAGGAGGAATTGTCTGCTAATGTCACAGAAGAGAAAACGGGTACTGATTTGCGAGACATACAGAATCAAGACAACAGGTATGTGGCAGGAGAGCACAGAACGCCTCTGCCAAGAGGAGGAATAGCCTGCTAATGTCACAGAACAGAAAACGGGTACTGATTTGCGAGACATACAGAATCAATTATTATAGTCAATGTTAGCACAGATTGCGAAGAATGATGTATAACTGCAGTGGTCCTGGTTAGTAAAGCAGGAACGTGGAATTGGCAAGGGCTGGTTACCCTGAAAACAACTTTTTTTTTTTAAATTGTAAAACATTTATTTCCCAGAGTCGTTTTGTTTCTTCTCACTATTTTTTAACTCCTCCCGAACAGATCATGAAGCCCCATAAGCACCGACAGGCCGCCGTGTAATCCTCAGCCCATAGGCGTCACTAGATGCGGATATGGAGGAGCATGGGGTCGACACACAGCTCTCCCGGCCGTATATCAGTTTCCGAGACCGGAGCCGCTGCTTCTCAGTCAAGTAGCTCCTCAGATTGTCTCACAAGAACTCAGTGCACCAAGCTTGCCAACAGCACTCGGCAGACCGGACGGTAACCCATCCAAATGCTAGCCTAGCCCGACGCCGCTTAACTTCACTGACCTGACAGGAACCGATGTTACCCCTGCGGCAAGGCCGTTGGCTTCCTATTTTTTAAGAAAAAGTAAATATCATGCAACAGTAACCATGATATGAAATAACTTCTTCATTAAGAATAATTAAATCAGCAGAAGAATTGCCTGCCCCCGGAAGCTGAGTGGTCAGCGCGACAGAATGTCAATGCTAAGGGCTCGGGTTCGATTCCCGACTGGGTCGGGGATTTTCTCCGTTCACGGACTGGGTTTTGCGTTGTCATAATCATAATTATTTCATCCCCATCGACGCGCAAGTCGCCGAAGTGGCGTCAAATCGAAAGACTTCCACCCGGCGAACGGTCTACCCGACGGGAGGCCTTAGCCACACGACATTTACATTTACCAGACCAATTTACTGATCACAGTTGTTACTGCTTTACCTTAATTACAAATAAAAGTTTTCAACTATGACTAAACATAGAATTAATAGAATCGAGTGTGTTTTAACGCAAAGGAATTTTAGTGAATCTTTCAGTATTCAGTATGAATTTTACATAAAACTTAATAGACCACATAAAACGTAAGACTCTAAAAGTATTACCTTCAAATGCCTTTCTTTTTAATGCATATAATCTTCTTGTACATTTAGGACGTTCATATGTTATACAGTGTGGAAATTTAATAACAAAAAACACATGGGCCAAGCAGTTTAACGAACTGGCTTTCCTACAAAGGAGAGAAATGGCGCCATGCTACTTACACGTTACTCGCTCGTCAAGCCCATAATGGGAACCAGCTTAGCAATGACAAGAGAGAAAAAAGCAAGTTACAGCTCACCATATTTATTGCGGAATTGCGGAAGCAAAACAGACGACAGTAACTTTACCAGTGTTCTGTGCAATTGACATTAAAGGGTAACTAAAGCAGAATATACATTTGGAAGTTGATTGCTGGATGTATGGCCATTGAACAGTCAAAAAAAGATAACAAGTAACACATTGTTTCACTGGGGATGCAAACTAGCACTGAGGAAATACCTGTTAGAGCTCGGCTCGGAGCATTACAAGAACACGTGGGTCTGAACACAGTTACAAAACATTCCCAGAGACAGGTGCTCATAAGTGTCAATTACGGCGGCACAAAAGCAGCATGTAATAGTCAAAAGTACCCTGTAGCCGAGGCCATGGACGAGCAGTCACGCCATGTAATGTGCACTCAGGAGCGACTTGTACTGACAATTTCCATTTTATTGTCCAAAAAGTAGTTCGTTCCATATTAAGGAAGTGGAGCTGTTAGCCGGGCGTTGTTTTCCGGCCGTGTTTCCAGCAACCAACTGCCACCCAATTGTCCTAAACGGGGATCAGCCGGCTCTCTCTCCGTGGGGAGTGACGACCTCGCCGTTTACTCCCATAACCCCCACTCCCCCTCAATTAATCAATCAACCAATCGCTCTCCGTGCAGGAGCGGCCGGCGCAAAGTAGACACTTACTGCCACACTACCGGTTTCAACAAGGCGACTGGGGAAAACATACGGTCAGCAATGAAATCAATTATCTCAGATCGGCACCAGAATGAAATAGAGCCGCAGCACGACCCAATAACATTTCTTCTAAAATCACTAGGAGAAGTGTCAACTAATCGATTATTCAAGCTATCTTGTTGAATTTATGTGACTGAAGGCACACCAATACTATCCCGAAAATAAAAATGGCAATCACATGCTAAAATTGTCACATAATCAGCTTAACAGCGCACGAATGCAAGATACTGACAAGAACAAAATAAGGAAGGATGAAAACAAAACTTCTCGATCTGTTAGACGTACGAAGGAGCGAAATGTCTCCTGCTGTTGCGAGTTACACGCTCGTCCAGTCCTTAATGGGATCCATCTTATGGAAGAGAACCTGGAGAGCCAATTCTGATGTGTGCTTGCTAACACACACAGGATTTATGAATCATCAAGACATTTTCATAGGTTTTTATGACCTATATTTAAAGTAAAAGAAGGCAATATACGTTAGTTACAAGAACTGAGAGGGAATACTAACAATGGAAGAAAAAGAACTAGAAGTTTGTAAGACGAGGATACAGTCTTTATCCACTGATCTTCAGTCTGTAAATTAAGGAAAAATGTAAAGAAATTATTCCGATTGCAATTCAGGATGCAAGGACACCACTGACAGGTTTCGCTGACAGTATTGTACCCTCAGTCAAAGGAAGAATTATAGGTTCTGTCGATCGGAATGAACAGTTTTGATGACCCCATATTACAGAAGAAGAAAGTAAAGTGGGGTGGCAGAAATGATTTTAGCGATAAAAGTGATAACAATATTGAGATCACACGGAAGATGAAGTGAATTAATTCTGCTACATTACAAGAAAAATTATGCATGACGAATGAAGCTAGGAAATTGTAAGAAGCAGACTAGTATATGCAAGGAGCGAACCCTACTCCAAAGGAGTGTCTATAATCAAAAATAGGCCTTCATTCGAGGAAGAAATTTCGTAAAATGTAAGTTTGGAGTACAGCTTTGTGTGTAAGTGTATGAGGTAAACTGCAAAAGAAGAGTTTGGAAGCGTGTGGAAAGCTTACTGCTCTGACAACAAAAATAAGATAGAATCCATACAGAATCAAATGACACAACGTAAAAAGGACATTGACGAAGGTATCGACCAGCAGATGACGTCTATATGCACCGCATTCAAAACAGCTCATGACGAGACAAAGACTCATGATGAAATTAAATCTTGTTTAGCTGCACTTAAAACGTCAGACGACCTTTTGTGTAGCCATGTTGAGAAGATAAATAATAGACTGGCTGGACAAGTGTCTGAGCTCGTATCAACAACAACGCTGTACTATTGTAGATATAATAATTTTTTCTTCTGATTTTCGATAAATTAGTGTAATCGATGTTCTGATTTCATTTCTTTTTTTTTTTCATGTCATTGTGTTAAGAAAACTGTAAACAAATTTCAATGTGAATATTAATGTTTATGTCAAATTTCAAGCAATATTGTAATAGAATTGAAGTGTAACGAATGTCGAAACTGTTGTAACATGTTTAAAATTGTAATTGTGCGTCTAGTCCATACGTAGGCAATGTATTAGGATATGTAGAATGCAAAACCTCGGGTGAACACCCTGTCTGTAGGGGAGCGGTAAAAGGTGGATGGCAGGCGAGCGCGGGAAAATACACACGGGCGCTGCACGGCATAACGGGCTCAGCAGTAGTAGTTGGAGTTGGGCATTGGGCTGAGTAACACGTTCTGGATCGAGGAGGCTCCCCTGGAAGACGTAGTTTCATTGAGCCTCGGATATGCCGTTCCGACGCCTATACAGCATGGCAAAATTCCATAGGCACTAAATGGAAAAGTATTGCTACGCTATGAAGAAGTAAAGTGCCGATACATCAAGAGCCATTGCTGTGGTTGTATGTGCGCTCTGTGCCTCGCCATCTCGCCGCCTGCCAACCGCCACATCGATACAAACAGGTTGAAACTTTTAGTACTGTATTCGTGTGGACCAGTGTTACTTTTGTTCCATACTATTCAATAAAAACTTAAATTTTAACAGAACTGTCCTATCATTTAATTATCCTCACAACTAACCTAGACAGGGTCCTTTCCAAATGTTGTTCAATCCGAGTGTCCCAAGATGAAAAATTAAAGTTTGTGTTAATAATAATTACCTGCAGACCTAGCTATGTTAGAAAGATGTTTAAAGAACTTTTTTGTTAATGAACTAATAGACGAATAACAAAGGTCTGACAAAATGGGAAGATAATTTTGATATTGATTTAGTAATGAAACTTAAATATTTCGAGACAGATATAATAGTATTTAAATGAGCAGGAAATAAGACAAAAAGAGTAGTAAATCATATATTGGAAATCTTGAGGGCATAATGATTTCAGTAATTAATTGTTTTAATACGGTGATCATAACAGTTTCAGGGTCCCCCCCCCCCCCTTTTTATTCATTTGAATTCTGAAGTGTTCTAAACTGATTTGACCAGCAAAGTCAAAGCCAAAATAGAAACCAAAATTTATCAGTGTTTTACCTTTATCAAAATTGACATTGTGTGTGTGTTTCGAAAGTGCTATTTCTAGGGTAACCTATGCCCGATTTTAATCAGATCAATAGCCACTACAAAGTTTTGTAGTAAACATTGTAGTGTGGTGTTATGTATTTATGGTTTATCCCTATCAGTACAGAAGGTGAAATTATCAGTTCACTAGATTTTCTGGTTCTAAAATTTACCATATTATGCAGTGTTATTACGTGTTGTTTTGCATGCACGTACATCAACTTGTACAGGGAAGAAACTCAGTTAATGCCTAATTAGGCTGGCGACCGTATTATTAACAATTGGTAGCATCTGCTGTGTTTTTTTTTCCCGTCCTGACGTGCAGTTGCATTTCAAACTTGCTTGACGTATCATTGTTATTACCGAGTGGGTGTAAGTCTGCTTTGTTGTAATAATATTCAGTAAAGTAAATAGCAGTGAACATCAAGCACGGTAGTGTGGTGTAATTTGCGTTCAGTTTGGACAAGAACGTAGCCAGAGTAGATGTGCCGAGCGTAATGGAAAATGTGGCTGGGAATGACAGGAGTGTACGCGGCCAGATAACAGATGGCGTTAGCGGAAGACAATTGCCGTACATACAATATCACGAACATGTTAACGAGCAGATTGAAATTTCGAGATTGCCTCGAACACAGCAAGGAATAAAACAGAAAGTAGAGGATGACTTTGTAGATGATAGTGGGTATGTGAACGAATCCACTGAGATGTTTGATTCACCACAGATAAAGAAAGAACCGAAAGAAAATTTTAATGTAGGATCGGAACCCACTGATTCGTAGAACAAAACAGCGTGAAAATTTTAAGCATGAACGATTTATTTGAACAATTAACCAAACAAATTGCAGGACAGAATGATCAGCTTAAAACACACGTTGATCAGCAGCTCAAAACACAAAGTAATCAGCTCCAAACACAGAATGATCAGCTTAAAGCACAGGTAGAAGAACAAGGAATTAAAATTAGTAAACAAATAGAACAAGTAGAACAAAAAGTGGGTAGTTTATGCTCTGTAGTAAATACTATGAAATTTGAAATTGACACAATTAACAAAAATATGGATACTATGCAGGGGGAAATAGACAATATTAACAGTAGGTTTGATGTTGAAATTCTCAACATCCAAGAGAAAGTAGAGCCTCTAGTTGAAACAAAAGTACACGAAAAAGTTTTCGGTCTTAATACTGAGATCGTAAACGAATGTCAACACGGAATCTCACAGTTGAAAAAGGCAGTTTCAGACACTGAAAGAGATTTAGGCGAAAAAGTGACCGGATGTGTACAAAAGTGTGAACAAAATACATCGAAAATTCAAGGCAAAATTTTCGATCTCGAGAGTAAAATAAAAGATAGGCCTGGTGTTGTCTGTAATGGCACACCACTTACGAAGTTGTTGGAAGGTGAGGAACGCTTCGATCCCGCCAAGAAACATAACGGATGGCATCCGTTGGATTTCATCAAAAATTGCTAGAGGATGTTTCCTGAACACTTGTCTGGTCAGGAAAAGATAAACGTAGTAATTAGCGCCTTAGCAGGTGACGCTAAGCGCTGGGGAATTAATTTGAATACCGAGCAAATGACGTTCGAAGAATTTAAGCAAAAGTTTACGGAAGAATATTGGTCCGAACAAAAACAGGATCATTTGTGGCGCGAGTTTATCATGGCCAAACTTCATGATAACAGGGGCAGGAATTCTTTGAAAGATTTCTGCGAATATTGGTACGGAAAGTTGACGCATTTAAGAGGGAGAAGATCAGATTCTGAAATCATATGGGAGCTATATAAAAAAGCTTCCAGAAGATTCAAAGAGATATGTGGGAAGCAATCATCGTAGCTTCCAAGCCTTTCTCGAGAGGGTCGAAGACGAAGACCACTGGCGCGAAAGTCATGCCAATTATCAGAATTTTAGTAACAGGAATAACCGTAATAATGAAGAGAGAAATGACGGCGATGGGTTTCGCGTCAACGTGATACAGAGAGGCAGAGGCAGAGGCAGAGGAAGAGGAAGAGGGAGTTATCAAGGTCGCAGTAGAGGGTACGCCGCGCAAAATAATAACGACGCGGGAAACTGATTTCCGCGAACGTTGCGGGGCAAACGGAAGCGGACAGAACATACCGGCCCCGATTTAAGAAATGTTACCGGACCGACAGTAAAGTTATGAGACAGGTTAGAGACAGGCGTGGAACGACGCAACGTGTTGTTGCGAAACAAGCGTCAGGTGCAAGCGCGGATGAGTCATCTTCGCTGCGCACAGTGCTACATGTTAACAGTTGACTGGAGCATCAGAGGGAAACGGCCCAGCCTAGCAGAACAGATGTTCAGAGAGAAGCCGCTAGCAAGGCGGCAGCATTAGGTACGAACATTGCCGTAAGAGCTGGTGAATACATTACGAGTGGTAATTCCGTGGCGAAGGAAATAGTAGATGAAGCAGTGGATACACAGAGAGGTGCGGTTAGCAGTGTTAGCAATAAAGTAAATGGCGAGAATGAATTAGCAGAAGTAACTGATTGGCGTGTGCAGATCGACGATCTGTACAAAGGCCTCAAGCAATGTGAGTGGGAGGATTTTAAGAAGGAATATGAGGTAAGGAGGTTAATTAGGGAAAAAGGAGACAGTAGGGACGTCGATAAGGTGACGTGGCTCGAATTTAAAAAAAGAGGGAATAAATAGCGCCGCGCAAAGTACGCGTGCTGCCGATAGGATAATGATTAAAGATAGGAAGGAATTGGAGGATGAAATCCTAAGCATTGACGAGGAAGTAACTTCTGTTAACGATCCGCCAACAGTACACGCTGCTACCGAAAGACACCGTGGAGAAGGGGCAGGGAATTACCTAAAAGTAATTGAAGTCCACGAGGATAACACTAAATATGAAGTAACAGTGGATGTGAGTAAAGCCGATAATGAGGCCGTTTTGCCAAAAGAGGATACTGAGTTAAAATCAAAGCCTGATGAAAATGCAGAGGAAGAACTTAGTGCCTGTCTCAGAAAAGCTTTTATGTTAGAACCTGAAAGCGATCCAGAATGGTCGGAATCGGACGATAGTTCAGATGAGTATTTCGGTGCTAGTGAAAATAATTGGAATACAGTTAATTGCGATATTGTACCTACCGATGATGAAGTGTCAAAACAAATCCCAGATGTTGAGACTGAACACAGAAAGAAAGAGCCACCTGACGACTCAGGGTCTATTTTACAAAGAGTTCAAGTAATTAATGACTTTGAACTCCCGGAACCAAAGAAACCGCCAGATATAGGTGATGTGAATGTTAAAAGCATATCTTGGGACGATGTTATCGTCGAACCGCATTTGCTTAGGGAAGATCACAACAACGAAAAGCATTTGATGGTTAAACAAACTATAATACCAGTTGAAATTTATAATGTGAAATTGCAAGTACTTCTTGATACTGGATCTCAGATAAGTGCAATCTCCCAGTCATTTTTCGAACACATTTGTGATAAGCCTGGACTAGTAATTATGTCAGTGACGGGTGTAAAAATTGTTAGTGCTACTGGCAAGACTAGCAAGCCGGTAAAGAACCAGATTTTGGTTGAATTTAGTATAAAAGGACAAAAATTTGAACACGATTTTTTGGTTGTGCCAGACTTGAGTACTGAAATGATTCTGGGAATAGATTGGTTAGATAAAGAAAAGGTTATTATTGATTGTAGCCAGGAAGTTATCAAAAAAAATAATGCATCTAGGAATTTGGAATTAAAATTTGAGGAAAATGGGAAGGTGTTCGATTCAGAAATTGATTCTTTATTGTTGGAGATCGACCAAGGGAATGATGGTTTGACAAACATGTATGAGGTGTACCATGTCCAGAGGTTAATAGATGAGAGTGACAAGCAGGGGCCTGATTTTAAATAAATTGTGGAAAATTTGAAGGAGATATCTCCTGATCAGAAAACAGAATTGCTTGATGTATTAGAAAGTAATAGCCCCGTATTTTCGGACAAACCTGGTCTAGTTAAGAACTTCGAATACCAGGTTGAGACAATAGAGCATAAACCTTTCTTTGTAAGACCGTTTTCGATACCCATATCAAAGAGGCAAGCTGTTCAAGTGGAAATAGATAAAATGATAGAATGGGGTGTAATCGAACGGAGTAGCAGCGAATATAATAGTCCCCTTATCATCGTGAATAAAAGGGATGGGGGAGTAAGAGTAGTTATTGACGCCAGGACTTTGAACAAAATTGTAAAGAAGGAAATACACAGACCTGAAAATCTGGACGAAATTCTCCAAACGTTTTATAATGTGAAGTATTTAACTAGTCTGGACATGACCGCCGGATACTGGCAAATCCCGTTGAGCAAAGAATCCCGTAAATATACCGCTTTTCTATTCGCCAGGAAATGCTATCAGTAAAAAGTAGTGCCATTTGGGCTTAGCACTTCTGTGGCAGTATTTATTAGGGCCCTGGACTTTGTATTAGGGAGAGAATTGAGTTCCTGGCTAACCATTTATGTAGATGATTTACTGATTGCTACAGAAGAATGGCAAGAGCATTGTGAATTATTGCAGAAAGTTTTTATTGCTCTACAAGCAGGGGGCATGACACTTAAGTGGAAAAAATGTGAATTCGTGAAGTCGGAAATAAAGTTTCTGGGGCACATTATTACTACGACCGGTATTGGCAAGGACCCGGAAAAGTTAAGTGCAATAGCAGGATGTCCAGCTCCTAGAAATAGAAAACAGTTGAAAGCCTTTTTATGTTTATGTGGGTTCTATAGAAAATTCGTCCAGGGGCAAGTTTTTAATAGTCCTCATTTGAATAATCTACTTAAGAAAAATAGTGCTTTTGTGTGGACTGAAGGGTGCATGAGAGATTTTGAAAATTTAGAAAGTGAACCTTTGAATAACAATATTTTGCATCACCCCATACTGTCAAAACCTTTCCACATGAGTACTGACAGCAGCGCTCATGCAATTAGTATAGAAGTTTTCCAAGAAATCTGTGATGGCAAAGAAATCGAACACAGGACTATCGCGTTTGCAAGTAGAACTCTAACAAAATACGAGAGAAACTACATTATATCGGAAAAGGAAGCTTTAGCCATTATATGGGGATTAAAGAAATTCAGAAATTATCTGTGGGGCCATAAGCTCATCATACATACAGACCACAAAGCTTTAACTTTTCTTAAAGATTGTCGTTTACTTAATGGCAGGCTAACTCGTTGGGCTTTGTACCTGCAACAATTTGATTACGAGTTTTATCTCGATTGCCTAATGGTATTAGTGAAGTGCCCAATGAAAATGGTGAAGAGGGTACTTTTCAGATAAGGTATATGAAAGAGGTTTCAGGAAAAAGGAAAATTGAGCAAATATGTTAAAATATGAGATACCATCAGAATGAGGATCCGACATGGAAATCTGTGAAGGTAAATTTTGACAGTGTGCAGTATCCTCAAATTAAGAAGTATTACAAAATCTTTAAAGGCATTTTATATAGGAGGGAAGATTTAGTCACTGAGGAATGGAGAGTATGTTGGCCACACCAGTTTGATACTGATGTCATAGACTATTTTCATTTAGCATTGGGGCATAGTGGGCCAAAGAAATGTTTGGATAAATTGAATAATGTAGTCGTGATTGCTGGTAGTGTCAGTAAGAAGGTAAAGGAACGAATTAAGTCGTGTGATGTCTGTCAAAGGGCCAAAGTACCGAACAGAACTAATAGAGGTCCAATGCAAAGTACATTACCTGAAGACACCCTAGAATTATTATCAGTAGATTTGTATGGTCCCCTCCCAAAGATTTCGGGAAATTGTGCATATATTTTAGTAATTTTGGAAGTATTCTCAAAGTTTGTGAAATTATACCCCTTGAAAAAAGCAACAGCAAAAGCTGTATTTAGTAGGATGGTTGAATACTTCAGAACCATCGGGAAACCCAAGGCAGTACTATCTGACAATGGACCCCAGTTCATATCCAAAATTTGGAAAGAAGGAATGGAGCAAAATGGTGTGGAGGTTAAATATATCTCAGCCTACCATCCTGCTAGCAACACGGTTGAAAGGTACATGCGAGAAATCGGGAGATTGTGTAGAACGTACTGCAGTCATAACCATAGAGCCTGGGGCAAGTTTATATCAGACTTTGAGAATGTCATGAACACCTTACATCATGAAACTACTGGGTTCCCACCGGAAGAAATTTTGCTAGGCAGCAGAAGTAAAAGTTTAACTGAGGAAAAACTAGAGTTTCCACCTTGAACAAGCTTGGGGTTGAGCCAAAAGAAAGAATTAGTCAGAAAAAGGGCAAAGCAAAAAGCTGAATCTAGATCTAAAAGGCACGATAAAAACCTGAAAGTGTCAAAATTTAAAATTGGGGATTATGTTCTTTTAAAACCCACGAAAAGTCTAGTGAACTGAACCATGAAATTTCCAAATTTAAATATATTTGTAATGGACTGTATATAATACAGAACATTCCATACGATAATGCTTACTACCTGATCTACCCAAAATCCAAAAGACCTTTAGGTGTAAGAAACGTTGTGGACCTGAAACTGTATGTTCCTAGGAATGAGTGACCTAAGTACACTCAGAAAGCAATTTGCAATAAATATGCTATATTTTATACTGAAACTATTTTATTCCAAATGTAACAAATCTTGGTAAATATATGTGTACCAATATCAGTGTGCTAATGTACTTATGTGAGTTTCAGATTACCAAATGAACTGTAAATGTAAAGATGTATGGAGAAAAAGCAAATGCTGTAAGCCAGATAAAAGATGGGACTGCCAAAAACCAAAACGGGCAGTATATGAGTCATAATATAAAGGACTGCCAAAAATCAAAGAGGGCAGATAAATAGTCAATGGAGAATTGTAAGTGTGGTACAGGTGATGTGGTAAAATGATGCGAAATGGATTTCCCAAATCTGAATAATAGGCAGCAAATATATGTAGCGAATTTTTAAAATATTATTGTGTGTTTATTAGTAAATAAGGAAATTGACTGCCATTGAATGCAAGCAGCAACAAATTGTTTTATAGTATATATAGGTATTTGTATATGCTTTGTAGGCAAGTGTTTGTGTTTCAGCTTTTGAATTTATTTTTCTGAGAAGTTTAATAATAATGAGTAATTTGCTACTTAAATAATGTTGGGATAGGAGGTTGGACTGTGCCAAAGGCACTTAAGCAAACGATAGGTAAATGTTCCTGATATATTAAAAAAGTATAGACCTATATAATGTGAGTGAAAGGAAGTTTGTGGTATAAATTTTTTTGATGGGACATTCACGCTAAGATTCAGAACCCCTGTATAAATATAAAGTTCAGTGTTCCCATCAAATTTGCACTTAGTGAAATTTACCGGAAACAGGGGCATGTGTAGCAACAACAACGCTGTACTATTGTACATATAATAATTTTTTCTTCTGATTTTCGATAAATTAGTGTAATCGATGTTCTGATTTCATTTCTTTTTTTTCATGTCATTGTGTTAAGAAAACTGTAAGCAAATTTCAATGTGAATATTAATGTTTATGTCAAATTTCAAGCAATATTGTAATAGAATTGAAGTGTAACAAATGTCGAAACTGTTGTAACATGTTTAAAATTGTAATTGTGCGTCTGGTCCATACGTAGGCAATGTATTAGGATATGTAGAATGCAAAACCTTGGGTGAATACCCTGTCTGTAGGGGAGCGGTAAAAGGTGGATGGCAGGCGAGCGCGGGAAAATACACACGGGCGCTGCACGGCATAACGGGCTCAGCAGTAGTAGTCGGAGTTGGGCATTGGTCTGAGTAACACGTTCTGGATCGAGGAGCTCCCCTGGAAGACGTAGTTTCATTGAGCCTCGGATATGCCGTTCCGACGCCTATACAGCATGGCAAAATTCCATAGGCACTAAATGGAAAAGTATTGCGACGCTATGAAGAAGTAAAGTGCCAATACATCAAGAGCCATTGCTGTGGTTGTATGTGCGTTCTGTGCCTCGCCGCCCGCCAACCGCCACATCGATACAAACAGGTTGAAACTTTTAGTACTGTATTCGTGTGGACCAGTGTTACTTTTGTTCCATACTATTCAATAACAACTTAAATTTTAACAGAACTGTCCTATCATTTAATTATCCTCACAACTAACCTAGACAGGGTCCTTTCCAAATGTTGTTCAATCCGAGTGTCCCAAGATGAAAAATTAAAGTTTGTGTTAATAATAATTACCTGCAGACCTAGCTATGTTAGAATGATGTTTAAAGAATTTTTTTGTTAATGAACTAATAGACGAATAACAAAGGTCTGACAAAATGGGAAGATAATTTTGATATTGATTTAGTAATGAAACTTAATTATTTCGAGACAGATATAATAGTATTTAAATGAGCAGGAAATAAGACAAAAAGAGTAGTAAATCATATATTGGAAATCTTGAGGGCATAATGATTTCAGTAATTAATTGTTTTAATACAGTGATCATAACAGTTTCAGGGTCCCCCCCCCCCCTTTTTTATTCATTTGAATTCTGAAGTGTTCTAAACTGATTTGACCAGCAAAGTCAAAGCCAAAATAGAAACCAAAATTTATCAGTGTTTTACCTTTATCAAAATTGACATTGTGTGTGTGTTTCGAAAGTGCTATTTCTAGGGTAACCTATGCCCGATTTTAATCAGATCAATAGCCACTACGATGTTTTGTAGTAAACATTGTAGTGTGGTGTTATGTATTTATGGTTTATCCCTATCAGTACAGAAGGTGAAATTATCAGTTCAATAGATTTTCTAGTTCTAAAATTTACCATATTATGCAGTGTTATTACGTGTTGTTTTGCATGCACGTACATCAACTTGTACAGGGAAGAAACTCAGTTAATGCCTAATTAGGCTGGCGACCGTATTATTAACAAATTGGAAGCATCTGCTGTGTTGTTTCTTGCCCGTCCTGACGTGCAGTTGCATTTCAAACTTGCTTGACGTATCATTGTTATTACCGAGTGGGTGTAAGTCTCCTTTGCCTCCATTCAGGTACACGCGGTCAATTTCTATACAAAAATCCTTTCTCATAAGGTGAAGCCCGTCAACTTACCATAGTACAGGCTGTAATGAGTATTGTGTGCCCCACGCGCACGTTACAAGCTCAACGCGAAATTTTCTGAGCTTTCACTACAGCAAGAAAACAAATAATGATGTGACAGATATCCAAGCACAAGGAAACAATCACAGTAAAACTTGCGAGTCTGTAGTTACACAAATTAAAACTTATCCGCCATGCATGATGATATAAAAAGGCGTACTGCCGATGTCGAAAACAAGGTAGACACAACTGAGTAACAACTTTCTGGTAAAGTAAGACTACGCACTGACAACCGTTTCTCATCCATCAACAGAGAATTTCACAGTTGGATAGAGGAAAAAGACAAATATTATGACGAAGTGCTTACAAGAAAATTTGCCTGCTGTTGTTCACGACAATGTCACGGAATTTATAAATAACGACAAACACGCAATCAGTCAAGCAGCTGCGAAATCGAAACAGCTTGCCCATCGCGTACACCCTTTGTGCAGTGACGGTAATAGCAACCAAAACACACAGTCGATTATGAAAGCAAGTACATTTATGATTCATACACACTCACAACAACACCAGTATACAGCTCGACATGACACGCTGTTTTGTAGTCGTGATAATTATCAACAACATTTTCCTTGGCATTCATTAGTGAAACCTTACAGTAATCATTCTGGAACTAAACATTGTTACAATGCCAAGGAAGAGGTGAGCCTCATAAAGCCCCGTTTCAGCCATCTATGCCTGAAAAGAGAACCGTGCATCCTACCATCTTTCTTACAGCCTTCAGAAATGTACTTCCTCGTACGTGGAGTGACCGTAAGAGGATATCTTATGTTGTCGGTTGTATCCAAGGCGACGCAGCTATATAGGCTTGTAATGAAGCCGACAGATGCGTCACGTACGAACAATCTGAGAGTCTTCTTATCTAAATTTTGGTCACAATCTGTACAGGAACGACTTCGTAGGCAGATTGTGGATCCTGAATCATTCAATCCTAAGCACGGCAATTTGCTCCGTTATTTTGAGAAATATTTAAATATGGGACATTTCCTTGACGAGCCGGTTGCAACGCGCTACATCCTACACGTATTGAAGGCAAGAGTGCCGTTTAATATCAAAGAAAACCTTCTGCACATCCCATACAACGACGCAGAGAATTTTCTCACAGTATTCGATTGTGTTGGTATGCTTTACGAGGACCAGGGTTCCGTACAGTAAATAATTGTTATATTATATACACCAGCGCCATGCAAAATACGCAGGGTAGCTAGCCCAATTCCGGCGCGCCGGCTGCTGCCGGAAGCGACAGCCAGTAGAACCAACCAGTTCACAAAGCAAATGTGTACAGAGTGTTACAAAAAGGTGCATGGGTCACCGAATCTGTTGTTGAGAAGCATACGAACACTTCGACTGAAATGTGCAGGAGCTCCATCGTGCATGAATCGCATGTTGTGTCGTACTTGTATAGGCACATGTTCCAGCAGCACAGGTAGAGTATCCCGCATGAAATCATGATAACGTGCTCCATTGAGTGTAGGTGGAAGAACATGGGGTCCAATCAAGACATCACCAACAATGCCTGCCCAAACGTTCACAGAAAATCTGTGTTGATGACGTGATGCACAATTGCGTGCGGATTCTCGTCAGCCCACACATGTTGATTGTGAAAATTTACAATTTGATCACGTTGGAATGAAGCCTCATCCGTAAAGAGAACATTTGCACTGAAATGAGGATTGACACATTGTTGGATGAACCATCCGCATAAGTGTACCCGTGGAGGCCAATCAGCTGCTGATAGTGCCTGCGCACGCTGTACATGGTACGGAAACAACTGGTTCTCACGTAGCACTCTCCATACAGTGACGTGGTCAACGTTACCTTGTACAGCAGCAACTTCTCTGACGCTGACATTAGGGTTATCGTCAACTGCACGAAGAATTGCCTCGTCCATTGCAGGTGTTCCTCGTCGTTCTTGGTCTTCCCCAGTCGCGAGTCATAGGCTGGAACGTTCCGTGCTCCCTAAGACGCCGATCAATTGCTTCGAACGTCTTCCTGTCAAGACACGTTCGTTCTGGAAATCTGTCTCGATACAAACGTACCGCGCCACGCCCTTTGCCCCGTGCTAATCCATACATCATATAGGCATCTGCCAACTCCTCATTTGTAAACATTGCACTGACTGCAAAAGCACGTTCGTGATGAACACTAACCTGTTGATGCTACGTACTGATGTGCTTGATGCTAGTACTGTAGAGCAATGAGTCGCAAGCACCGAAGTCAACATTACCTTCCTTCAGTTGGGCCAACTGGCGGTGAATCGAGAAAGCACAGTACTTACTGACGAAACTAAAATGAGCTCTAACATGGAAATTAAGCGTTTCCAGACACATGTCCACATAACATCTTTTCTTTATTTGTGTGTGAGAAATGTTTCCAGAAGCTTTGGCCGTACCTTTTTGTAACATCCTGTATAAAAGACAGAACCAACATGCTCAACACAGCACAAAGAGCAATTATAACACTTCTTATTCTACTTGCGGCAATCCAAATAAGAGACAGCACATCAGCAACAACAACAGGAGCAACAACGACGGTAATAATAATTATCAGAATGGTAACACAAATTTTGGAGAAACAAAAATAACTATCAATCCCCACAAAACCAGCAACAGACCAGGGGTTACTACGCTGCTCAGTATCAAAACAATGCGACACCGTCGCAGCAAAACAGGCCAGGGGCAATTGCCGCCGCCGGAAACTCAATACTGGAATCCATCTACAAACCCACATGTAAGTCAGAACATCAAAACGCAACGACAGCCACAGTTCGGAGACTGGAATAAACAATATCCCAGATGTAAAAATTATGGAAGTAACTAGTGACACTCCACCTCCGTTTGTGCCTGCACCCACTACAAATGTGACGACGCCAAACTAAAAACAGTCACTACTGTGCCCCAGGTCGTGGCTATGGAAGATTTGGGGGGCGACTTCAATTTAAATTTATTATTTGACACACTCAATTTGCAACGGCGCAATGATCAAGTACCTGACAATTGTATACAGCAACCATTATTATTTGTAAAGTACTTATAATCATGACGAAAACTTGTCTGAAGAACTGTTAAAAGAGAACACACAATGTCGTTCATCGACCAATGAAAGTGTTTTGGCCGGCCACTGTGGCCGAGCGGTTCTAGGCGCTTCAGTCCGGATCCGTGCTGCTGCTACTGTCGCAGGTTTGAATCCTGCCTCTGCCATGGATGTGTGTGATGTCCTTAGGTTAGTTAGGTTTAAGTAGTTCTAAGTCTAGGAGACTGATGACCTCAGATGTTTAGTCCCATAGTGCTTAGAGCCATTTGAAACATTTTGAAATTGTTTTGGCTTCAACTACTATTATTGTGGACACAGGAGCGGCTGTTAGTGTCTTGTCCTACGATTTTTGCAAGAAAATGTATGAGTCTGAAACCGTACCGGAGTATCCTGTCCAGAACTGTAAAATATTAACCGCCGTAGGCAATAAGTCTTCTAGAGTTAAGAAAGAGGTTCTTGTGACAGTCAAGGTAGGTAATGGAGTCGTACAATGGCCATTCCTCGTCGTCGGAAAAATGGTCACTAATTGTATTTTAGATTTAGATATATTGTGTGAGAAGTACAGCACTATTGACTTCTCACCAACGTAAATGTATACTTCGAGATAAGGGCAGTGAAATTTCAATTGACCTGGATACCAGGACTCTGAAGTACAATAAATATTGTACAGGGTACAAGATTTCGTTAATACAGGACACTGATGACGTTGACACATAGACACACGAACATTATGCCGAGTTTGACGACTTTAAAACTTTGATTAATAATAAGTTATCAGGAACCACAGCCGTCACACATGATGAACGTAATGAACTTTATGATGTTTTGTCCAAGTGTACAGGGTGTCACAAAAAGGTACGGCCAAACTTTCAGGAAACATTCCTCACACACAAATAAAGAAAAGATGTTATGTGGACATGTGCCCGGAAACAATTTCCATGTTAGGGCGCATTTTAGTTTCGTCAGTATGTAAGCTCAATGGAGCATGTTATCATGATTTCATACGGGATACTCTACCTGTGCTGCTAGAACATGTGCGTTTACAAGTACGACACAACATGTGATTCATGCACGATGGAGCTCCTGCACATTTCAGTCGAAGTGTTTCACGCTTCTCAACAACACATTCGGTGACCGATGGATTGGTAGAGGCGGACCAATTCAATGGCCTCCACGCTCTCCTGACCTCAACCCTCTTGACTTTCATTTATGGGGGCATTTGAAAGCTCTTGTCCACGCAACCCCGGTACCAAATGTAGAGACTCTTCGTGCTCGTATTGTGGACGGCTGTGATACAATACGCCATTGTCCACGGCTGCATCAGCGCATCAGGGATTCCATGCGACGGAGGGTGGATGCATGTATCATCGCTAACGGAGGACATTTTGAACATTTCCTGTAACAAAGTGTTTGAGTATCCGGGCTGTTATGCCGTGGTCGGTTGATGAATTCTGCGTCAATTCCCAACCGACCACGGCAGAACAGTCCGGATAATTATAATGGACATGATATTTCCGGCCATGAAAGTCTACATTTTAGTATTAAAGTGCTTGAAGTCACGCTGGTTCGTTCTGTTGCTGTGTGTTTCCATTCCATGATTAATATGATTTGAAGAGAAGTAATAAAATGAGCTCTAACATGGAAAGTAAGCGTTTCCGGACACATGTCCACATAACATATTTTCTTTCTTTGTGTGTGAGGAATGTTTCCTGAAAGTTTGGCGTACCTTTTTGTAACACCCTGTAAACAAGTATTTAGCAAACGACCAGGTGTGGTCAACACATATGTGTATAAAACAGAAGTTAAGCCTCACTAGATTTTCTTCCACAAAACCTACAATGTGCCACTATCCCAACGACATACCGTGTGGCACGAGTTGAATCAAATGTTAGAGTGGATAATCATCGAACCTTCCACGTCACCTTACGGCAGCCCTTTATTTGTTGTAAGGAAACCCAACGGGAATATTAGAATTGTTTTGGATGCTTGTGAAATTAATGAGATGACTTTACCTGTTCGCACGAAACCTGTGAATTTAGAGGAGCATCTCCAGAAATTTTTAGATCCTAAGCATTTTACTACGATAGATTTGACCAATTCGTTGTGGAAAGTCGCAGTCACACCAGATTCTAGAAAGTACACTGCATTTATATTCGAGGGTCGAATGTATCAATTTTGAGTACTTCCCTTCGGTCTGAACGTCCGTTCAGGCGTGTTTATCACCGAACTGGATACTGTACTTAGTGATGAATTGGTTGAATCAGCTACTCACTACATTGATGACTTAGGCAACGTTAGTAATACTTGGTCTGAATGAAATGATACTTTGGAAAAGATTCTGCATTAATTCGCACAAGCTGGAGTGACAGCTAATCTCAAAAAGTCGAAATTCGCTTGCAGTGAAATTAAGTATCTTAGACATATTATTAATGCTCAAGGTATACGACCTGAGCCAGGTAAGTTAGACGCAATCAGGAATTTTCCTAGTCGTCGGACTAGAAAGAAATCGAAATCTTCTTTCGACGATTTTTACCACACCAACTTTTAAACAGCAAACATCTGTGGAAACTACTCAAAAGGAATCAGATATGGATATGGTGTGACCAGTGTCAGAAAGGCTTTGAAAGTATTAAACATGCTTCGGTTAACTCAAATATTTAGATTCACCCTGATTTTAACTTAGATGTTTGTATAGCAAGTGACGCCTCATCCTATGCTGTTCCTTTTTCAAGTTGTAAAGAGTGGAGAACAAGAACATGTGAAAATTATTAGTTTTGCGAGCTACTCACTTAGTGAATGTGAACGCACTAACTCTGCCTCAGAACTTGAAACTCTCTCTATAGCGTGAGCCTTTAATAAATTCAGTGGTTATTTGTATGGTAAGCACACTAAAATTTATACTGACCACAAAGCTCTCACATTTCTGTTAACTTCTAAGCTTGTACACCCCAGATTATCACGCAGAACTATTCCTTTGAAGTCGTATATATGGAGGGTAAAGACATCACTGCCGACGCTTTGTCTCGTTTGTTTCAAGGCTTGAATGAGTGTAACTCTGACCTGGAGAATGTGAATGATTACCAAATACTTCTTATACAGGATGAGCTATATCACCAGTATTATATCGACTTATGCAGAAATATGTCAACACTGCAAAAATCTGATCCTCACTGGAGTAAGGTAAGAGTTTTACTCACAAATAAACCTGACCATCCTCTGTCTAACCGATATTTGGTACATAATGATGTGTTATTTTATCGCCGTCGACCACTACTTGGTGTGTTTGTTTTCCTAAGGATTCTGAATTCAACCTAATTTGGCCCACACATTTTGTTTGGGGTCATTATGGTACCAAGAAGTGCCTAGTAAAGCTTAGTACCTGCTGTTACTTCAGCAATATGAGACGCAAGATCCACAGTATACTAATAGCGTGTGCGATTTGTCAAAAGTCTAACCGCCGTACTTGTCTACGAAGACTTATTCGCATTCTATTCTACCCAGTAAATGTCCAGAAATTTGAAGCTCTCACGTAAGTGGTCAACATCCCACAAGCAGTGGTGATGTGAAATATATTCTTGCATTTTAATATTTATTCACCAAACATGTTACACTGTATGCTGTAAGATCTGCTACTGCTACTGCCATCATTCGTCGTTTCTCAAGTGACTACTTTCCTTACATGTGAAACCGAAAGCTATACTATCCGACAATGCTGCATACTATACCGGGTACAAGTGGTGTAAATTTCTCAAACACAATAGTACTACGAGTATTTTTTATTTCAAGGTATAGTCCCCAGTCCCACTGAACGTGTGTTCCGCGAGATTAACAGATTTATGAGAACCTACACGTCTACCAAACATACCAATTGGGTAACTTACTCGTCATTATTTGAAGACAACCTCAGTGATTATGAAACTTCGTACACTCCTAATCAGCTCATGTTCGACTGCAAAGAAAACAACTATTGGACAACGCCGTAACCAAAACTTTCTTATCAGCAAACAACACATGACGAAAAGGAAAGTCTGTGCGACGCCGACTGCGGACGGCAAAATTAGGAAGAAAACTTATGCGCACACTGCCAAGACGAAGTAGGAAGTTAAAACTGGCATGTTAGTGCTTTTGCGTACTTGACAATAGTCGTCTGCTCTTCAGTTGCGCAACGCGAAGTGGCGTCTGCTGCACGACGGTCCTTATGGTATTGGAAGCATTCCGCATCTTGGTGCATATCTGCTGCAGCATCCTAAAACAAACAGAATTATTGGGCTCCATTCTCACTGTGATCTTAGAGTATACCAGTATACCATGCTCAACAGTAAACACATCTGTGGATCACGCTTAAGTTACACACAACTATCAAATACACGTCCCTCACGGTGCTTCTATAGAGAGGCTAAGTAGCACAAAAGTTTTATTTCAGTTGTTCTTGTCAACAGCCGAAGGAGATAGAAGAGATTCGTCTTCGCTGAATACTTACAGCAGCCGCTTAAAATTTTAAAGGAAATTTTATATTAACTTTTATACAGTTGTGAAGAAGATATATTTTCAGCCATCGAGATTGACTATCTGCACCGTCAGTCTGATTAGTAACGACTGATTGACGTGAATACTTAATCATTCTATACCATTACACTTTCACCTTGAAACTGATTGTATACGGATCTCAGCATTGAACACACACATTTACGCGTAGCTAAGGCCATGCTTACGTTGCACACTTACACTTGTGTCACGAGTATTTTTTGTGTTTGATGTCAGTTCATTGCATTTGTTATTTGCTTATTTGTAGTTGTGCGCTTGGTCTTATTGGTGGTGTGGGATGTCGTGTCTAATCCTCCTCTATTTTAGGTGACATAATTTGCAATAGCAAAACATAAATTTAAACTTGTAATGATTGTAAGTATTGTAAATATTGTAAACTTGCGTAAACCTATCTGAAAAATGTTTTTATGTGACCAGTCATATTTGTGTGAAGACAAGAGAAATATGTTTCTATGTTTATGTAAAGCCAATATGTAATATGTTTTTATGTACTTGTATCTATGTAAAAAAGATCAGGAGAACGGGCTGGCCAATTTATGCGTCCTCCGCGTCATGGTAATGTACATGTGCGTCAGTGAAAAAGACCAATAAAAAGATGTTAGCATGTGGACGTAATGTGCTGTTCCAGTCTCTTCTGTACCTAAGGTCCATCACCGTTCCCTTTGGATCCCTACGTAATTGGTGATCTCCGATACACACGATCGAACAGCGGAGGAGTGGTACTCAAGCGTCAAATTTAGGTTACAATATCTCCGGATGTAATTAACATTTTACAATGCAACAAACGGCACTGATTACGTATTTGTTTATATGTTCAGATGTGCTAACAAAACTAACGGGGTTCCATTTAAAAAAACGTAGGTTTGTGTTAAAAAACATACTTCCGTCCATTTTTTTATGGTTTTTATTAACCAATTACACTAGCCCCTCTCCTCACGTTCGGTCGGTGGAATCGATTCGTCAGTATATGATGTGGTTTACGAAATATATCCAGTGGTAATGTTAGGTGACTCACCCTGTATATTGCGAATGTTTGCGTAAACACTTGTCAACGGACATTTGTTCTACGTCACAACTACTTGTGTACGAATATTTGTATATCGCCTGACAAACTTAGTACGTGTAAAAACTGTCATAATGAAGTGCTCCGACACTTTTCAATGCACCGCAAATTGACATTTACTGCGATGCATCTCTCCGTCTCTGCAAGTCTGCATAGCAAGAACTGGTTCCCTACTGCACGCACGGTTGCTTTGTTCCAAAACGATGGAGACCACTCGATGGATGGAGGAATTTTGGACGGGTCCTCAGGGAGCAAAATGTTCTCGGAAATGACGGACACTCTTACCTGGTCTCAAAGAGGAAACACGACGGCATCGTTCCATTCCAGGTCCTGCTTCCACGCCTTATTGAACTTATGCTGTGAAGTGGTTATCCACCAGTCTTCTATCATGCAATGTGCGACATATGGCAAAATACAATGATATCAGTCTAAATAAGCAATGTAACCAGTCGAAATGGAAATGAAGTCCCATGCTACTTGACAGAACGTGGGTGAACGATGCGGGAGACCCCTACTACCGTACTAGGCAAGGTCCTAAAGGAGGTAAGTTTGCCATTGCCTTACTCCGAACGTAAAAGGGGTGAATGATGATGATGAAGACGACAAAACAAGACCCAATAATCTCGGGGAAGGTAAAAATCCGTGCCACCGCCGCGAATGGAACCCGGTACCCTCTGCTCGGGATACGAGAACGCTACCGCGAGACGACGAGGGGCGGACAGCGTAGCTAGTGAAAATATAAACTGTGCTACAAGTGATCACACACTCGCGTCTGTATCGAACCTGTGAACTGTGACATTTAACTGCCGTAAACTATGTTCACCTTTATAATGTTATTGTGTTTTCGGTTCATGGAAATTGTGAACGACGATACGTCGTGAAAAAACGAAACAAAAAGTCGTTTCAAGCCCAATACAGTGCGAAAGAGACCATCAGCAATAAGAAGTTTTAATTTCATGTTAACTAATGTTGTAACTTATGGATTTTGTACCTGTTTTGATTATTAATCCACATTTGCGAAATTCATGATGATAAACGTTGCCTCTGCGACATCTTGTGCACATGAACAAACGGACTGAGAATAAACTATGTGTCGTGCGATGAACTCTCCTCGCAATGGCTGGACTGTGTGGCCGAGCGGTTCTAGATGCTTCAGTCTGGAACGCGCGACTCCTATGGTCGCAGGTTCGAATCCTGCCTCGGGCATGGATGTGTCTGATGTCCTTAGGCTAGTTAGGTTTAAGTACTTCTAAGTTCTAGGGGACTGATGACCTTAGATGTTAAGTCCCATAGTGCTTAGAGCTATTTGAACCATTTCTTCGCAACGGCGGCGCTAGTACTGAACTTTACGCGTCTGCGCATGCACGGTTGGCGCAATACCAATATAAAACTCTTATAGGCGCACGCACCATATTCAAACATTGAAAATGTTTTGTGTAAATACTACGTTATGATATGTATGTTATATATGATATGTATGTGTATTTGTAGACTTATGTATGCAATGTGCTCTGGAGTGAGTTGCATGCCAGCAGGTCTGACCTATCGCCTCGCAACTCAGTGGACAGTTTAAAGGCACATTTGCATGCTGAGCTTTTATTAGCAGAAACCGCAATTATAAATAATGAAATAAAGAAATATTTTGAACCGTAGATATAGTCCACGACTGTATAAATATTGTATGCAGCCTCTGGAAACATTCGAAGATTTTTGATCGTCATAATACTGGCGGCGTCCCCCCATGAACCATGGACCTTGCCGTTGGTGGGGAGGCTTGCGTGCCTCAGCGATACAGATAGCCGTACCGTAGGTGCAACCACAACGGAGGGGTATCTGTTGAGAGGCCAGACAAACACGTGGTTCCTGAAGAGGGGCAGCAGCCTTTTCAGTAGTTGCAGCAGCAACAGTCTGGATGATTGACTGATCTGGCCTTGTAACATTAACCAAACCGGCCTTGCTGTGCTGGTACTGCGAACGGCTGAAAGCAAGGGGAAACTACAGTCGGAATTTTTCCCGAGGACATGCAGCTTTACTGTGTGATTAAATGATGATGGCGTCCTCTTGGGTAAAATATTCCGGAGGTAAAATAGTCCCCCATTCGGATCTCCGGGCGGGGACTACTCAAGAGGACGTCGTTAACAGGAGAAAGAAAACTGGCATTCTACGGATCGGAGCGTGGAATGTCAGATCCCTTAATCGGGCAGGTAGGTTAGAAAATTTAAAAAGGGAAATGGATAGGTTAAAGTTAGATATAGTGGGAATTAGTGGAGTTCGGTGGCAGGAGGAACAAGACTTTTGGTCAGGTGATTACAGGGTTATAAATACAAAATCAAATAGGGGGAATGCAGGAGTAGGTTTAATAATGAATAAAAAAATAGGAGTGCGGGTTAGCTACTACAAACAGCATAGTGAACGCATTATTGTGGCCAAGATAGACACAAAGCCCATGCCTACTACAGTAGTACAAGTTTATATGCCAACTAGCTCTGCAGATGATGAAGAAATTGATGAAATGTATGACGAGATAAAAGAAATTATTCAGGTAGTGAAGGGAGACGAGAATTCGTCAGTAGGAAAAGGGAGAGAAGGAAACATAGTAGGTGAATATGGATTGGGGCTAAGAAATGAAAGAGGAAGCCACCTTGTAGAATTTTGCACAGAGCATAACTTAATCATAGCTAACACTTGGTTCAAGAATCATGAAAGAAGGTTGTATACCTGGAAGAATCCTGGAGATACTAAAAGGTATCGGATAGATTATGTAATGGTAAGACAGAGATTTAGGAACCAGGGCGATGTACTTGAGGACAATATTATGGAAATGGAAGAGGATGTAGATGAAGATGAAATGGGAGATAAGATAATGCGTGAAGAGTTTGACAGAGCACTGAAAGACCTGAGTCGAAACAAGGCCCCGGGAGTAGACAACATTAGAACTACTGATGGCCTTGGGAGAGCCAGTCCTGACAAAACTCTACCATCTGGTGAGCAAGATGTATGAGACAGGCGAAATACCCACAGACTTCAAGAAGAATATAATAATTCCAATCCCAAAGATGGTGGTGGTTAGTGTTTAACGTCCCGTCGACAACGAGGTCATTAGAGACGGAGCGCAAGCTCGGGTTAGGGAAGGATTGGGAAGGAAATCGGCCGTGCCCTTTCAAAGGAACCATCCCGGCATTTGCCTGAAACGATTTAGGGAAATCACGGAAAACCTAAATCAGGATGGCCGGAGACGGGATTGAACCGCCGTCCTCCCGAATGCGAGTCCAGTGTGCTAACCACTGCGCCACCTCGCTCGGTCCCCCAATCCCAAAGAAAGCAGGTGTTGACAGATGCGAAAATTACCGAACTATCAGTTTAATAAGTCACAGCTGCAAAATACTAACGCGAATTCTTTACAGACGAATGGAAAAACTGGTAGAAGCGGACCTCGGGGAAGATCAGTTTGGACTCCGTAGAAATGTTGGAACACATGAGGCAATACTAACCTTACGACTTATCTTAGAAGAAAGATTAAGAAAAGGCAAACCTACGTTTCTAGCATTTGTAGACTTAGAGGAAGCTTTTGACAACGTTAACTGGAATACTCTCTTTCAAATTCTGAAGTTGTCAGGGGTAAAATACAGGGAGCGAAAGGCTCTTTACAATTTGTACAGAAACCAGATGGCAGTTATAAGAGTCGAGGGGCATGAAAGGGAAGCAGTGGTTGGGAAAGGAGTGAGACAGGGTTGTAGCCTCTCCCCGATGTTATTCAATCTGTATATTGAGCAAGCAGTAAAGGAAACAAAAGAAAAATCCGGAGTAGGTATTAAAATTCATGGAGAAGAAGTAAAAACTTTGAGGTTCGCCGATGACATTGTAATTCTGTCAGAGACAGCAAAGGACTTGGAAGAGCAGTTGAACGGAATGGACAGTGTCTTGAAAGGAGGATATAAGATGAACATCAACAAAAGCAAAACGAGGATAATGGAATGTAGTCAAATTAAATCGGGTGATGCTGAGGGAATTAGATTAGGAAATGAGACACTTAAAGTAGTAAAGGAGTTTTGCCATTTAGGCAGTAAAATAACTGATGATGGTCGAAGTATAGAGGATATAAAATGTAGACTGGAAATCGTTTCTGAAGAAGAGAAATTTGCTAACATCGAGGAAGATTTAAGTGTCAGAAAGTAGTTTCTGAAAATATTTGTATGGAGTGTAGACATGTATGGAAGTGAAACATGGACGATAACCAGTTTGGACAAGAAGAGAATAGAAGCTTTCGAAATGTGGTGCTACAGAAGAATGCTGAAGATAAGGTGGGTAGATCACGTAACTAATGAGGAGTATTGAATGGGATTGGGGAGAAGAGAAGTTTGTGGCACAACTTGACTAGAAGAAGGGACCGGTTGGTAGGACATGTTTTGAGGCATCAAGGGATCACAAATTTAGCATTGGAGGGCAGCGTGGAGGGTAAAAATCGTAGAGAGAGACCAAGAGATGAATACACTAAGCAGATTCAGAAGGATGTAGGTTGCAGTAGGTACTGGGAGATGAAGAGGCTTGCACAGGATAGAGTAGCATGGAGAGCTGCATCAAACCAGTCTCAGGACTGAAGACCACACCAACAACAACAATACTGGCGGAATTAGAGGTACCTTTTGTTTTCTAGATCTAGTACAGATCGGACGCCATTAATTCTACATTATTTTATTAATACATTCACGAGCTGCAGACAAACGACACTCGTAACTGCACAATTTAAGTGTCGTAATTTAAATTGTGTTTTTATTTCGGAATATATTGTTGTTACTAACCTATGTATGTTTTATTTTAAATCTTTAGTCACTGCATGATTGTTGGGTGACTTGGCATAGCGAAAGGTTCCGTACCTCTAAGCAAAGCGTCGTCTAGCTAGTTCCACCGTTGTCTTCGGTTGCTGTCTTATTACGAAGCCTGATTTTAAAAACAGAGGGAAGAAACACGGTTAAAAAAATACCAGAACGTACCTTCAACAAAAAAAGCCATGCTCATGTGCCGAGATTTTGTATGAAATTCGATATTCATTACTATAATTCATTGCATTGTCTCGATGCAGGTACGAATGCGCCAGAAATAAATAAAATAAAATAGAGTGGGGGGGGGGGGGGGGGAGAGGGGAGTGGGTACAGCCATTGTTGCTTCGCCTTTTGTATATTAAGTGCTGCACGGGAGTGGACCGTGAATTCTGTGTGCGAGAATTTTACAAACATATTTCGGCGACTGCAGTACTGAAGAGCCGGCAAGTGTGGTCGAGCGGTCCTAGACGCTTCAAAAAAATGGTTCAAATGGCTCTGAGCACTATGGGACTTAACAGCTATAGTCATCAGTCCCCTAGAACTTAGAACTACTTAAACCTAACTAACCTAAGGACAGCACACAACACCCAGTCATTACGAGGCAGAGAAATCTAGGCGCTTCAGTCTGGAACCGCACGACCGCTACGGTCACAGGTTCTAATCCTGCCTCGGGCATGGATGTGTGTGATGTCCTTAGGTTAGTTAGGTTTAAGTAGTTCTATGTTATAGGGGACTGATGACCTCAGATGTTGAGTCCCATAGTGCTCAGAGCCATGTAGTACGGAAGAACTGTGCAGTGATCGTGGATCGCTTATTGTAAATGATGCTCCAAGTGCTCCCCTCATCTTGGAAATGGATCAAAAAGTGTGAGGAGACCGTATCAACAGTGGCAAACCGAGTTCCTCGCGCCCAAGGTCGTCACGAATGAGAGAATCCATGGAGAGTGTAAATCTTTAATTGTGCATAGATCATCACTGCATCGAATTCTGCAAGAGGATCTCAAACTACACCCTTACAAAGTTTATTTGTGGTAAGCATTATATATGAGCGAGGTTTCTACGGCTGCCACCGCCTCTCGCATCCCAGTCTCCATCGTTCACGGTCATTCTAGTCTCCTTCATTAAGACCTCTCGCCGCCATTGCTTCGTTGACGTCGTCTTTCCAGCATCTCGCAGGTCTACCGCGCTTTCTTCTTTGATGTGGAGTCCATTGCCATACCCGTTTTGGCCATCTTGTGTCTGGCATACGCTGTAAGTGACCATGCCAGAGTAGACGCTTCCTTTCTATGTAGTCTAGGATTGTGCTTTTGACATTCATAACCTCTCTCATCCTATCATTTCTAATATGGTCAAGTCTGGAGTATCCACAACTCCGTCTCCACAAATCCATCTCGACAGCCAGCAGGCGATCTTTCTGCCTCTGAGCTAGTTCCCACAACTCTGCACCACATGTTGTGATACTTTCAATAATTGTGTGGTAGATGGTATGTTTTGTTCTGCGCGCTATGTTTTTGTTCCAGAGAATGCCATTTAGTCGTTTTACGGCTCGCTTGCCCTGGCCTATTTTATTGTTTACATCATCCATACTTCCACCATTGGACGACAGTGTCACTCCCAAAATTGTGACATCCTTCAACAGTATCAGAACCGAGCTGTAAGTCGTTAACAGTATTTTATCCCACTTTCAGATATTCTGTTTTAGATACGTTTGTGACAGGACCCCATTTTTCATATTCTTCTTTTAATTTGCGGAGCATGTAATTTGCATCTTCCTCATCTCCAGCTACAAACACTTGGTAGTCAGCAAAAAACAGAGTGAACAAGATCTCGTCGTCTATAGGGAAACCCATTCCTCCGCATTTCCTTTTCTATGATTTTACTGCCTCCTCTAGGTAGATCTTAAAGAATGTAGGGGCGTAGTCCCTTTGGCACCTCAAACTCTTGAGATAGTTGATTTCTCACTTTAACCTTGGTAGAGGAGTCTGACAGCTTTCACATATCTCGATGACTCACCATTATCAATTAGACTTGACCATAGCTTGTTCTGTGGAACTGTGTCATAAGCTTTCTGGAGGTCTACAAAGACAAGGTGGGTTGTAAGGCCCCTTGCTGTCCTTTTCTCCACTAGTTTTTGAGGGTAAATACTCCATCAGTACAGGAGCGACCAGATCTGAATCCATTTTGTTCTTCAGATTCAGTTATTTCTTCTTCTATTCTCTTTTTTAGGATACGGCCATAGACTCTCGCCATGGATGGCATCACACTAATACCACGATTGTTTGCACAAATCCTCCTGTTGCCCTTCTTAAATATTGATGTAACTGTTGCCTTTTTCCACTCCTTTGGGGCTTCGTCACCTCTAAGGCATTTGTCAAAAATCACTGCCAATATCTCAAAGAGTTTTGACGGTGCTGCTTTAACCAGTTCTCTATAAATTAATCCTGGACCTGGTGACTTTCTGTTTTTCATGGCATTAATTGCATTTTGGACTTCCTTTGGGGTTATCGGTGGTATATTATCATTACTGATTTCAATGCCTGGTGGGTTCTCAGTGAATGCAGCTCAGTTCTCAGTTAGTAGTTCTTGTACTCATTCCTGCATGCTAATGAGGTTTATAATCATTTATCTTTATTCTGTGTTCTCATTGTTTTAATACCTTCCAGGCTTTATTTGCTAGTGTATTCCCCATGCTTTTTCTATCTCTTCACCGGTTTTCTGCCAGGCTTCGTTTTTTGCCTTAATTATTGTTTTCTGTGCATCTTTTCTCCGCTCTCAGTATTCCAGCCAATCATTGTCTGATCTTGAGTTCAACAATTTATTATAAGCTTTCTTCTTCCTTTCTACCTTCTCTTGTACCGAGTGGTTCCACCACTCTTTTGGATTTCTTTTTTCCCCAGTGCTTCATAAGCTGCGTTATGGATGGCTTCTTTAACCATCTCATACATCATATCTGCAGAGGTTTCTTCAATGGCAGCAAGTTTTTCTGCTAGCCTTTGTTGATACAAGAAGCGGGTAGAACTTTGGTCAAGGCTTTGTAAATTATATTGAATATTATTAGCTTTCTCTGGTTCGGCTTCCATTTGAATGTCTCTGTCTTTGATAAACTTGAATAATATCTTAGACATTAGCACAAAATGGTCTGATTCGCACTGTGCACCTCTCATAGCCCTCACGTCTTGTACTACTAGCTTTGTTGTTTGCTTTATTATGACATAGTCTATAATGGACTTGTGGTTAACGCCCATGTGTATTTGTGGATGTCGTTATGCTTGAACCATCCATTGATAATTCTTAAGTCATTTTGCATGCAGAATTCTATCAATCTTTCACCATTATCATTTATGGTTTCTTCACCATATTGTCCGACTATGTTTCATTAGCTTTCCATCCTGTTCTGGCATTTAGGTCTCCTAGTAAAATGACTTCTTTGCGATTCCCTATATTTTCAAGAGATCTTGTCAGTTGAGTGTAGAATAACTTTTTCCTCTCTACATCAGCGTTGTTGTTTGGTGGATAGACCACAATAATCACCACACGATGGCCCTTTATTTTCATCTGTACTTGCAGAATTCTATCACTGACATATTCCCAGGTGGTTAGGTTTTTCCTGAGTTGCTTCTTTATGGCAATGGCAACTCCACTTTGGGCTCGTTGTTCCTTTGGTGCGCCACTATAAATGTCTATGTAATCATTTGTCTCTTCTGTACCATGCCTTTTCACTTTGGTTTCTGTTAGGCCCACTATGTCGACATCAAGGCGCTTTATTTCTTTAAAGACTTCACGTTTCTTTGTAGAAATTCCCTATATATTCCATGTTGCAATTCTCATTGTCCTTTTTCGTGCCTCTTCTCGTCTTCGTTTTGATACATTCAGTTCCGAGGCTAAATTGGGAGGTTTTGCATTTGATTTCTTTTGCTAGGGTGGAGTGCAGGTCCAACGCCTAAACCCCCAACTTGGAGGACCAGGTGATTTTTATTCATGGTTTTCTTCCACTAGACGATTGTCTTTCTGGGCTAAGGGACTCTGTCTATCCCTCCCTTGGGTTCGTCTGGGAATGAGGTGCCACTTACGCCAAGTCCGGCCTACCGAAGTTCATCCTCTTTGCCTTCCTTGCCGATGTGGTCTTCACTCGTAACTTTGGGAATTGGTAACGCGTTATACCCCGCGATACTGGGTCCCAAGCAGAACTTTGCCACCAGCTCGAAAGCCGGACCCACCCCCGCGACATGGACGCGACTGCTGAGAATTACCCAAGTGCGCTTAGAGAAGGGGGCTCTAAGCACCCTGGGCCGGGTTAATGTGCGTGTATGATTCCACGCACAAAGGCATTAAAGCCTCATAATGCCAGACATAGGCTGCGGATCACGAACGGCGTGACTGAGTTCCCCAAATTTAACACTTGTGTTCTGAAGAGATTCATTTTCACCTGAAAGTCACGTCAATGAGCAAAATTACTGCTACCGGAGTGCAATGAATCCTAAACAGAACTATGAGAAACCCCTTCGTTCGCAAAAAGTTACCATATCTGCTGCGATGTTGGTGCTATGAAGCACTGGCCATTACTTTTTCAAGGACGAGAGCGGTCATGCAATTACCGTAAATTCGGAACGTTATGGAAATTATGTCACTTTTTTGGTGCCTGTAATGCGAAACATCCGTTGTTATAACCAAGGAACATGGTTTAAGCCAAACGGAAATACAGCATACACGTTCAATACGTCTATAATGAGATTTCGTGAAATTTTCTCTGGAAAATTGATCTCCTGAAGGGGTGACATAAATTGGCCGCCACGCAGTCCAGATTTGAGCCCCATGGAGTTTTCTCTTATAAGTATATATCAAATCTAAAGTGTGTGTCAATAATCCGACTTCTTTGGAGCAAGAGAAAGACAAATTCCGTACTGAAGTTGCAGCCATCCTAGACTCTTGCTAAATTTTGTTCATCGTTAAAATTGCCGTAGACATACTGGATTGCATTTAAACGGCGTTATTTTTGAGAAATAAATTCTGAAAGGGTGTGTTTCAATAATAAAGGTTTTGTCTATAGCTTCAACGTCTGTTTTGTTTTGACACATTAAACATAAATTTTCTTTTGGAACTAGTAGTGATGATTTCCTCTTACATTTAGCGGACTGCTGGGTAATTCTGTTTAGGGGACGTGCGTTTAAGATAATAGTATACCATATCTATTAATGATACCTCGTAAGAGTCTTAAGCTGATGATCAAACCACGCGGCGTGACGCATTTTTAGGGAACGCAGATGATGATAAACACACTTGAAAATTCGAATCATTTGCCGAGAGGTAGTATGTAAGAGATAAGTAATTATGGATTAGATTAGTAATAATCACGAGTGTTTGTTACATCAGTATATTGACATTAGCCTATCGTTGTGAAGCTGTGACACAATCACCATGAAACATTATCTGCTGTAGCGTCAGAGGACAGCCTTAATACATTCATAAATCGAACAACTCGAATGAAACACCCACGTTAAACAATTTTTATCCACAGCGCCAAGGATTCACTACTGGAAGTGGCGTGATGATCAGCTTATAATACGTAATTCGGTTTGAAGGCTAGCGATGTAGTGGCGTGGTTTAGTCTGTAGCCATAAACATCGTGGACGTTGCCCTCCCAGTGGTTTTTTTCTACCACCTTATGATGAGAACAAATGCTTCACATCGAATTTTGAGAATAATTACGTTTATGATTGGTCAATGGTTGGTTGTTTCACATCCTTGACCAATGAATCTGAAAATCCCTATAAATTCCCAATGTGTGGAGGAAAATAATAAATAAATAATTATACTGGGTGGTTATAATTAAAGTTTCCTTATTTGACACGATATAACACGGAAACTAATTACCGTATGGGTACTAAATTAAGTAGCATTAAGGTTCATAGTTTGGTTGGTTGGTTGGTTGGTTTGGGGAAGGAGGCCAGACAGCGTGGTCATCGGTCTCATTGGATTAGGGAAGGATTGGGAAGGAAGTCGGACGTGCCCTTTCAGAGGAACCATCCCGGCATTTGCCTGGAGTGATTTAGGGAAATCACGGAAAACCTAAATCAGGATGGCCGGACGCGGGATTGAACCGTCGTCCTCCCGAATGCGAGTCCAGTGTCTAACCACTGCGCCAGCCCGCTCGGTTCATAGTTTGGGGTGCATGATTTCCATATGTCACAGCGCCACCATCCAGTTGCACCTACAGTCGCTAGGTGCTGTGATCAGTCATCCTGATTCACAGTCTAACACACCTGACCAGTTGCAGTTCACCTGTTGACGTGTCAACATGAGCTTGGACAAAAAGAGCATGTATTGGTGAAGCTATGTTATAAAAACAACAGTAACGCTCCAGCTGCGCTTCGACAATATCGACGGCTGAAAGAATTATGGATGGGTCCTCTTTCTCCAATTGCTGTGTGGAGCATGATGAAGAAGCTCCAATCATGTGGAGAACTGGGCATCTCAACGGGAAAAGACCGACGACTAGCAGCACCACATCACTGTTGCTGTGGCAGACAACGCTACGTGCAGTTCCCGATCGTCAGGCAGTGCGCGTGCCGTGTCACGACAGCTGAACATCCCGTGGTTCACTGCACGGAACGTGCTTCGAACCATTCTCAAATGGTATCGGTACAAGATCCATATCGTACAGCAGCTTGCACCACACGACACACAACGACTTTTTGACTTCGCTCTGCAGTTCCTCGCAAGAACTGAAACTGGCGAGGGCTGGTCCTGGACTATCCTACAGACAGACGAAGGCGATTTCTCTCTGCCGGGTGAGGTGAACATACAGAATTGCCGAGTGCGGGGATCTTCACCTCCAGTCATTGTGCATGAAGTTCTTCAGTGCGGTAAACGTGTCACCGTATGGTGTCGCTTCACGGTTTCGTTCATCATTTTTTTTTACGAACAGGTTGGCGCTCAAGCACAAAAGACGTGCAGTGTGGCCAGCGCTACTGCGCTATTCTTCACCAGCATGTTACAACCTCCCTACAGGAGAGAGGGACAATGAACTCAACAGAATGAGATTTTCACTCTGCAGCGGAGTGTGCGCTGATATGAATTCAACAGTTTTCATGCAAGATGGGGCCCCACCGCTCATCACTCGTGTTCACCTGCTCCTCCGAAACACTTCTGGAAATGATCGAATTATCAGCCGATCGGTTCCAAATGCTTGAACGGCACGATCGCCTGAATTCCCTCCTTGTGGTTTCTGGATGTGACGCTACCTGAAGGACAGGATTTACCAGGGGAACATTCACATAAGTGGCGATCTGAAGCGCAGCATATCAAGAGAGGTAGCCGTCATACCCACGGACATGCTTCATTCTGTTATGCAGCATACAATCCTGCGCTTTCAGACTTTCCTGGACACTGATGGGCCCCATATTGAGCCCCTTTTGTAGCAGTAATGATGTCGGTATGGAGTGGTATAATGTACCATAGCATCACATTAAAAGGGTTTCAAATGAATTGATTCCGCATTATTTCTCTTCCCCATGCTCTTGACATTAATGCTACCGAGTTTGGTACTCGTATGGGCATTAGTTTCCGTGTTATAACGCGTTAAATACTGAAAGTTTAATTATAAACACCCAGTATATTAGACAGGTACACAGGGTAAATATTAGGTGACTCCTCATTTCGAGTTCGAAGTACATACTGTAATGAGTATCAGACAAGTTATTTGTAACGATGGATGAGTAACCTTGCTTGTCTCCACGTTACCTGTGCTTTGTTCTCGTAAAATAAAATATTACTTTTTAATCCATCATTCTCTTTTGAAAGAGGTACTCTTATTACTGCACGAGCATCTCAAAACATAGGTAAAAAGTAAAATGCAACAAATTTCGTCGAAAGAGGGTGTTGGAGAGGAAAAGCATTTTACTTCAAAAAAAGTAAATGTGATGGGGATTAATGCGCGTATCATTGTCCCCATATACGTTGCACCGACGGTACAGCTAGCGAGAAGGGCGTTAGCTCTCTCTATACCAACAACAATAGATATAGCAGCGAGCAGGACGTAACCGCCGGTGCCGAGACATACAAACCGTGGCGGAGAATATGGAGCTGGGCTCGATAAACAAAACTCACCAGATTACAGTCTATATTAACTTTAAATACGTATCCCCGAGAACAGTTCCAGAAATGAGGCGTTATTATCAAAATTACACATACTCTACACCAGGGCCGCACAAGGTGCATGCACCGGTGCATCGCAGAGTGCAGAAGACGGCTGCGCTATGTTGACGACGGTGCAGACCCCCCACTCCTCGGCTTCGCGCAACAGCGCTGCCTCTCACTTCCTTAGCTTGTGTCGCTCGCGCCGCCTGTCTCGACCTGTTTCAAGGCTTTTACCCTGTTGTCTTCGTCATTGCCAAATACTAATGTACACTAGGTGGAGAGATTAGTTTGGTGTACCGGTACAAAAGAGATTTATATAATAACTGTAATGGTAACAATTTTAAATTTGGTTTCAACACAAATGTATCATCCTATGTGCTCTTTATTTTATTTGCAATTATGCTTTTAAGATCTGGAACCAGAGATTGGCTGACAGCAGTTCTGAGAGAATTTTTTAAATTACAAATAGAAATACTCGCATGCAATCTAGTTTTTGTACAAGACAAAACAGAAAAAACCTTTCACATACGCAAGTGGAACCAAACATAGAAATAATCTTCGCTGCTTCTCTGTGTAACTTGGGAAATTCATCCTTCGGCAAATTCTGGTAGAATCGGAGCAAACCTTTTGTATTGTAAAACACATCCTTTCGGTGAACATAGCTTTGCAAATCAATTAGTTCGAAATGTAAATCTGAAGGCGCACTTACAATATCCATCGAAAAAGGTTTCACAAAAACGTCGAGAATTGGCTGCAGGTAGGTAATTTCCTGAAACAATAACAAAGCCAATGTTAATAAATGAAAGTAATGTAAGCCGTTGTTTGGAAGTGCTAAAATGCGATAGATTTTAATAAACATGTAATGTGTACTATTGATTTTAATGTAATGTTACACTTGCATATGTAACGCAATCTCCTTTATTTAGCTGTATGTCATATACCGGCACATTACCTGGAATCGGTCGTTAAACGCATTTTCAAGGGATTGTAGCACCTCGACGTATTTTTCAAAGCGCGCTCCTTCCTGCACAGATTCTGTCAAACAAAAACATAGTACCGTTTTGATTAGAGCGGTTATAAAAATCAGGCTGCTTTAATAAAGGTACAATTTATATCTCGCTTACCTAGTTCAGGAAAGTGTTGCGTATTTTTCTCTGAAAGGTTGTTTTTGAGGAGCTTCAGTTTATACTGGAAAGCGTTTATTTTGCTGATCATATCGTTGATGAGACTGTTTTCTTTTTGGAGTTTCAGAGTTAAATCATTTAGGAGAGCCATAATGTCTGCTAAAAGTCCTAAATCAGCTACCCATTCAGGGTCATGAAAAAGTGTCTCCGGACGTCCTTTGCTCTCCAAAAACTGAGCCGCAGTATGGCGTAGTCGAAAAATTCGGGAAATCACTTTCCCTTTGCTCAGCCAGCGCACCTCAGCGTGGTAGGGAATATCCGGATACTCCTCTTCAAAGGAAATCAAAAATTCTTTGAATTGACGATGAGTGAGTCCATGAGAACGAATTAGTTCACGTTACGCACCACTATCTTCATCACATCTTGAAGACCGATAACTTTCGCACAAAGAGCCTCTTGGTGTGCAAAACAATGAACGGAAGGCAAATTCGGCATGTTAAGTTTTTTTCCGCAGTAGGCCAATAAACCCTTTTGCTTTACCGCACATTGCTGGTGCCCCGTCTGTGGTTACGGAAAACAGCTTTTCCCAAGGGAGTCCTATTCCTTCAGCTGCCATTTCAACAACTGCTAAAATATCCGCCCCTGTAACAGTGTCCTTCAACGAAATCATATCCAGAAGCTCTTCCGTTACATGTAGGTCGTCGTCCACGCCACGCAAAATATTGCTAACTGAGCCGTGTCGTTATATCCGTGGACTCATCAAGTGCGACAGAGTACCCTAGGAAGTTTTCTATTTCGGCTGCCATTTGTTCATGCAGATTCTCAGCAATGTCGTTAATTCTCCGATGTATTGTCATTCTGGAAAGTGGTATTCTGCTGTACACGGGAGCTAATGTGCGATGATTCATAGTCTCTACTACGTCCAACATAATGTTTTTTATTAATGGCCCGTCCAGAAATTGCCTCCCAGCTCTTGCTAAACGTAGAGCAACTTTGTAACTAGCTCTGAGAGTCCTTTCGCAACACCCCTCATCTTCTTCACCCTAAAGTAGAGAAAAAAAGATATATTAGAAATAATTTATGCGAAAACGAAAACTAAGGAATCTAACCAAATGTTATTTCGTTTCGCATGACCTTTAACCAAAATATACATGCTAAAGTACTTGCAACAAACCTCGTTTGTAGATACAGAATTCTCTTCTGCAAGAGTTTGCAACTTTCGTAATTCTTCCTCTCTGGCATCCCCTGTTATATCACTATACTTTTTTGAATGCAATTTGCTGTAATGCCTTTCAATAGCCGATTTTCTGACACACGTAATTAGTGTACCGCAGATTAGACATTTGGCTTTATCGTCACAACGCACAAAAATGTAGGAGAGTTCCCATTCCGGTTTAAATTGACTTTCGGCAATTTTCCCTTTTTTTTTGAGCAGATGGTTCCATTATTCCGGTAATTGTCTTGCGCTTACGTATTCCAATGTTGACTAAGCCGTTTGGCAGCGCACAGCGTCAGCCTCACCTAGCAAGCCGAGTTGAGGCGAAGTACGCCGAGTTGAACCGATGCACTGTGCAGGCACTCGCTGCACCTCGCTTTGCACGCGTGCGGTTTTCCGTGTTTGTGCGGCCCTGCTCTAAAGCTTTAATAGGTAATGGTTAAAGTCTGCTCGACACATTGACTACTTTAGGTATTTATTTATTTGCCAGCAAGATAGTCAGTAATCAAAGAGGTATAGCAGTACTCTGCATTCTCAGATTTACTGCCACTAGAATTTTTAATATTCTTCATACTAGCAAAAACCTCTGGGAGTGTATACTAATTGTGAGATGTGATTTTCTGACGATGATTAGGCACCGTCCAGATGCACAACTTAGAATGCCACCGAAATAGAGTCGATAGTAGAACTGTCAGCATCACTGTTTGATAGTTCGTGTAATCGACTTTAACGTTAACTATTTAAAACTGTAGACTAGTTTTGTAACCAATAATACGTCCAGATTACCGGGAATGAGCATACCTCCATACAAGTCCGCAATACTTACTTTAATTCTCGAGAAAATACTGGTTTGGATCCCATGTCAGTCGGTTTTGGTATTAGTATATCTGTAGGGCAAACACTGAAAGAGGATTGGAATGTCTATCAACAACAAATGATTTTTACTGATGATGCTTATTTACAACATTACCAAAAATTTTCAGGTAAAGATCATTATGAAAACACTTCCTGTCCTCTGGTCATACCCTCTAAATCTGATTGGATTTGCACTCCAGTTACACTATTTGTGTGTGTGCTACGATATGGATACCGCAGAGCCTTCGGGTAAACTGTGTGTCCAGCAACGACAAGATATGTGCATGTATTTTTTCTATGCCTACTGGTATTCCGCACCCAGAAAAAGGCATACTTAGTGGCATATACAGGGTGCGGTAGCGTTCATAGTAGGATATTAAAAACACACCACCAGGCAGTAACTGTAATTTATTTATTACCTCTTATGTTAATTAATACTTAAAGGTATGCTATTTGCTAATGTGTAAGTCATTGTCCATTGCGTGGGATTACTTTTTGAATATGACTTCTGTCAAATGATGCCCCCTCTGCACAACACATTCATCTAGGCGGCGTTCGAAGCTTTCCATAACTCGGCGAACCTATTCCCTGGGACATTGAGGCGGCACTTCTGATGCGATCCTTGAACTCAGGAATGGTGCACAACGTGTTCGGAACTATTCTTGCTTCAGGTAGCCCCAGAGAAAAGTGTGCACATGAAAGGTCAGGTGAGCGATGCGGCCAGGAAATGTCACTAAAAAGGGAAAATTACTCAACCGGGAAATGTCTGTCGCAAGAAATCCACACAAATTCTGGCCACCATTCCTGAGTGGAAGGATCGCATCAGAACTGCCGTCGGCAATGTCCCAGGGAATAAGTTACGCCGAGTTATGGAAAGCTTCCAACGCCGCCTAGATGAATGTGTTGTGCAGAGGGAGCATCATTTGACAGGAGTCATATTTAAAAAGTAATCCATGCCATGGACAATGACTTACACAATAGTAAATGGCATACGTTTAACTATTAATTGACATAAGTGGTAATAAATAAATTACAGTTACTGCCCGATGGTGTGTTTTTAATATCCCACTACGAACGCTACCGCACCCTGTATATGCCACTAAGTATGCCTTTTTCTGGGTGCGGAATACTACCTACTACAAACGCTGCCGCACCCTGTATTTATTCAAGTGTCAGCCCCGATGAATATAAAAAAAATTGGGAGACAGCTCCTTAGTGAACGGTACAGAAAAATCCATAGAACTGTATTGAAGAATATGATAATTTTGCCCTGCCATGGAAGGTTGTCATAACGTATGGATGACTCTCTGATATCGTTTAACTAGGGCTAAAACTCAAAACAATACGCACAGTCTAGAGTTTCGTCCTCAGCAGTTCCCTAACACTGCGCTAATTGTAGTTCTAGCAAACCTCTCAGAATAGATGATTTAGAATTAATACATAAGTTTGTGTAATCGATTTCCACGGGAAGTGATTAAAGTTATAGACAGATTAATTTTTTGCGTCAGACCACCACCTTTCAAATACAGTTTAGTCGATTATTCGTATTGGTAGGAAAAATCTCTATCTAAAGAACCAAGACGGCAGTAGTTTACGTCATACCCTCTAAGTGTGGATGTGATTCAAATGTAATTACAATATATTGAATGTGTGTGTTGCAGCAATGTGGATATCGCAGGGCCAGGGATAGGGTACATGTAATTATTTTTCTATGCATGATGTTAATCAACATACCAACAAGCATAGTGTTGCAGGATTATCGATTTAACGGCGATCAAGTCTACTTTACAGCAAGATTATAATTGCTTATCTGTAAAAAATAATAATGCATGATGCAAAAATATTAAACATTAAAACCATAAGTCTATGGCATGAGCTCGCAGGCAGGCTCTGATCAATCATCAGTGCTGGGCATAACCTTCCATATAGTGAAGATGGGATAAGGACGGCAAACGAGCAGACAGCATCCACAAACTTCTCTCTCTTCAGTGCGTGAAAACTCACCTCCAAACAGTCAACTGTATACTTGGGGGTAGACAGAAGAGCCGTACTAATTTATTAAGCGTATTTATTGGCATTTTAAGCAAAACCTTTAACGCCCTTCAAAGTACTTTACGCTTAAATTAATACACTTAGCTAATCTTTTATTCTGTTTTTCAAAAAAATGTTTAAATTCTTCTTTTGGGACAGTTAACAGTACCTTCGTCATTTTCTTCTTCATCTCAGCAACATCAGCTAAACACTTACGGTTCATGTCTCTTATAAATCTAGGAAACAAAAATAAATGTCGCATAGGAAAGTGTCGAGTGAGTGTGGGGGGTGAGGAACAAGGTAATGCCATTTTTTGTTAAGAATTCTCCTACACACAGGCTGTGTGACCACAGCCATTGCCACAATGGAAAGTCACCCGACTGCCAAAAATCCGGCCGCTTCCTCAGTATACTGTTGCGGAATCTTTTTAAAAATTCCAAGTAGAGAGCCTGGTTAACTGTCTGACCTTGCGGAACAAAACTAATCAGTGTAATATCCAGGCCTATACTTTATTCAAAATAATATTGACGACAGCACTTTATGTGAAATGTGACAGAACTTTGATCGTATTCTCGACATAGTGATAAAATGGACTTCATCGCTAGTAAAATAATAAAAAATTATTGTTAACGACACAATTTAATATTTTGTAAAAAATTGTATCTCAGACAATATGAAAAAACACAATGGAAATCTCAATCTTTTGTTATCTATGAGTTTTGTAGAAGAACCTGTCTTCTCGATCAAACTGTTGTATTTATAGGATGAGATTGATGTCTCGTAACACAGAGGTCAGTAATAATAATGACAAAAAAAAAAGTAAAAAAACTGTACTAAAGTGCTGTAATGTTGACAACTGATATTTTAAAATAGAGTTTATATATTACTGAAATGAATGTTCTTTGTTTGGAGTTATATTTCATTGTAATTCTCGTCCTATATACGCTATGTGATCAAAAGTATCCGTACAGCCTCAAAAACACAAGTTTTTCATACCACGTGCATTTTCCTGCCACCTACTGCCAGGTACTCCATATCAGCGACCTCAGCAGGCGCTAGACATCGTGGGAGAGCAAAATGGGGCGCTGTGCTGAACTCAAGGACTTCGAACGTGGTCAGGTGATTGGGTGTCACTTGAGTCATACGTGTATACACGAGATTTCCTCACTCCTAAACATCTCTTGGTCGACTGTTTCCACTGTCATAGTGAAGTGGAAACGTGAAGGGACACGTACAGCACAAAAGCGTACAGGCCGACTTCGTCTGTTGACTGACAGAGACCGCCGACAATTGTAGAGGATCGTAACGTCTAATTGGCAGACATCTATCAAGACCATCACACAGGAATTCCAAACTGCGTCAGGATCCAATGCAAGTATTATGACAGTTGTGCAGGAGGTGAGAAAACTTGGATTTCATAGTCGAGCAGCTGCCCATAAACTACACATGACCCCGGTAAATGCCAAACGGTGCCTCGCTTGATGTAAGGAGCGTAAACATTGGACTATTGAACAGTGGAAAAACGTTGTGTGGAGTGACGAATCATGGTACACAATGTGGCGATTCGATGCCAGGGTGTGGGTATGGCGAATGCCAGGTGAACGTCGTTTACCAGCGTGTATAGTGCTAGCAGTAAGAATCGGAGGCGGTGGTGTTACGGTGTGGTTGTGATTTTCATGGAGTAGGCTTACATCCCTTGTTGTTTTGCGTGTCAACATCACAACACATGCCTAAATAGATGTTTTAAGCACGTTCTTGCTTCCCACCGTTGAAGAGCAATTCGGGGATGGTGATTGCCTCTTTCAACACGATCGAGCAACTGTTCATAATGTACGGCCTGCGGCGGAGAGGGTACTCGACAATAACATCCCCATAATCGATTGGCCTGCACAGAATTACGACCTGAACCCTATAGAAACACCTTTGGGATGTTTTGGAACGCCGACTTCGTGCCAGGCCTCACCGACCGACATCGATGCCTCTACTCAGTGCAGCAGTACCTGAAGAATAGCCTGACATTGCCGAAGAAACCTTCCAGCACATGACTGAACATATGCCTGCGAGAGTGGAAGCTGTCATCAAGCCTAAGGCCGGGCCAACACCATACTGAATTCCAGCATTACCGATGGAGGGCGGCACAAACGTGTAAGCCATTTTCAGCCAGGTGTCCGGATATTTTGATCACATACTGTAAATGTTAAGGTTTCTTCTCAGCTACCAAAGAGCGCAGTCATGAGCACTATTGATCAACAGCGCAGTTTGTTGGTATATAGCGTGGTCAATTGATCGTGACCGGGACAAATACCTCACGAAATAAGCGATAAACGAAAAAACTACAAAGAACGAAACTCGTCTAGCTTGAGAAGGGAAACCAGATGGCACGATGGTTGGCCCGCTAGATAGTGCGGCCATATGTTAAACGGATATCGACTGCGTTTTTAAAAATAGGAACCCCCATTTTTTATTACATATTCGTGTAGTACGTAAAGAAATATGAATGTTTTAGTTAGACCACTTTTTTCACTTTATGACAGATGGCGCTGTAGTACCTGATATCACGTAACATTCCGCCAGTGCGGACGGTATTTAAAATGGACCGTTTACCAATTGCGGAAAAAGTCGATATCGGGTTGATGTATGGCTATTGTGATCAAAATCCCCAACGGGCGTGTGCTATGTATGCTGCTCGGTATCTTGGACACGACATCATCCAAGTGTCCGGACCGTTCGCCGAATAGTTACGTTATTTAAGGAAACAGCAAGTGTTCAGCCACATATCAAACGTAAACTGCAACCTGCAACAAATGATGATGCCCAAGTAGGTGTTTTAGCTGCTGTCGCGGCTAATCCGCATATCAGTAGCAGACAAATTGCTCGAGAATCGGGAATCTCAAAAATGTCGGTGTTGAGATGCTACATCAACATCGATTGCACCCGTACCATATTTCTGTCCACCAGGAATTGCATGGCGACGACTTTGAACGTCGTGTACAGCTCTGCCACTGGGCACAAGACAAATTACGGGACGATGACAGATATTTTCCACACGTTCTATTTAGCGACGAAGCGTCGTTCACCAACAGTGGTAACGTAAACCGGCATAATATGCAATATTGGGCAACGGAAAATCCACGATGGCTGCGACAAGTGGAACATCAGTGACCTTGGCGGGTTAATATATAGTGCGGCACTATGCACTCCGTCTTCAGGCCACGAGTGGCCTACCGGGACCATCCGACCGCCGTGTCATCCTCAGTGGAGAATGCGGATAGGGGGGGCGTGGGATCAGCACACCGCTCTCCCAGTCGTTATGATGGTATTCTTGACCGAAGCCGCTACTATTCGGTCGAGTAGCTCCTCAATTGGCATCACGAGGCTGAGTGCACCGCGAAAAAGGGCAACAGCGCATGGTGGCCTGGATGGTTACCCATCCAGCTGCCGACCACGCCCGACAGCGCTTAACTTCGGTGATCTCACGGGAACCGGTGTATCCACTGCGGGAAGGCCGTTGCCGTGCGGCATTATGGTAGGAAGGATAATTGGCCCCCATTTTATCGATCGCAGTCTAAATTGTGCAGTGGCTCTGAGCACTATGGGACTTAACATCTGTGGTCATCAGTCCCCTAGAACTTAGAACTACTTAAACCTAACTAACCTAAGGACATCACACACATCCATGCCCGAGGCAGGATTCGAAAATTGTGCGGTGTATGCTGATTTCCTACGTAATGTTCTACCGATGTTACTACAAGATGTTTGACTGCATGGCAGAATGGCGATGTACTTCCAACAGGATGGATGTCCGGCATATAGCTCGCGTGCGGTTTAAGCGGTATTGAATAGCATATTTAATGACAGGTGGATTGGTCGTCGAAGCACCATACCATGACCCGCACGTTCACCGGATCTGACGTCCTCGGATTTCACTGTGTGGGGAAAGTTGAAGGATATTTGCTATTTTGATCCACCGACAACGCCTGAAAATATGCGTCAGCGCATTGTCAGTGCATGTGCGAACATTACGGAAGGCGAACTACTCGCTGCTGAGAGGAATGTCCTTACACGTATTGCCAAATGCATTGAGGTTGACGGACATCATTTTGAGCATTTATTGCATTAATGTGGTATTTACAGGTAATCACGCTGCTACAGTATGCGTTCTCAGAAGCCGGCCCGGATGACCGAGCGGTTCTAGGCGCTACAGTCTGGAACCGCGCGACCGCTACGGTCGCAGGTTCCAATCCTGCCTCGGGCATGGATGTGTGTGATGTCCTTAGGTTAGTTAGGTTTAAGTAGTTCTAAGTTGTAGGGGACAGATGACCTCAGAAGTTAAGTCCCATAGTGGTGGTGGTGGTGGTTAGTGTTTAACGTCCCGTCGACAACGAGGTCATTAGAGACAGAGCGCAAGCTCGGGTTAGGGAAGGATTGGGAAGGAAATCGACCGTGCCCTTTCAAAGGAACCATCCCGGCATTTGCCTGAAACGATTTAGGGAATTCACGGAAAACCTAAATCAGGATGGCTGGAGACGGGATTGAACCGTCGTCCTCCCGAATGAGAGTCCAGTGTGCTAACCACTGCGCCACCTCGTTCGGTAAGTCCCGTAGTGCTGAGAGCCATTTGAACCATTTCGTTCTCAGAAATGATCACATTAGAACAATCGAAATAAAATGTTCTAACGTACCTACATTCTGTATTTCAATTTAGAAAACTACCGGTTGTCAACTGTTCGTCTTAAATTGTGAGCCATATGTTTGTGACTATTACAGGGCCATCTATCACAAAGCGAAAACAGTGGTCTAACTAAGACATTCATATTTCTTTACGTACTACACGAATATGTAATAAAATATGGGCGTTCCTATTAAAAAAAAAAAAAAACGCGGTTGATATCCGTTTGACGTATGGCAGCGCCATCTAGCGTGCAAACCATAACGCCATCTAGCGTTCGAACCATAGCGCCATCTGGTTTACCCCTTCAAGCTAGTTTCGTTTTTGTAGTTTTTCGTTTGACGCTTATTTCGCGAAATATTTGGCCCGGTCACGATCAATGGACCACCCTGTATAGTGAATATAAATGAGTCTTGAAACATTGAGAAATAGTTTCGAATATTAATGCATATAGTGAACGTGAGAAAAGAATTAATATATTTTTGATTTTTTACGAGTAAAATGCAGCCTGAAGCAGAATCGATAAGTGATAGTCTTATGTTACCCGCCATTTTAGTGAAATATTGCAGCGGCAGTTTTAAATCGATTTTCAATACAGACTTAAATGTTGTTGGTTATAATTGCAATAATACTTGCGTACTAGTGGCCGATGACCGACTCTGAGCTAATAAAATCCAATTGAATGCAAATAGCATCTTACGTGATGTAAATTCTATTTGCTGATGTATGAAGCCTGGTAATTTCGTAACATTTTTAATGAAATATTTCGAGAGGAAAATACATTAGTGTTGTGTACCTGTGGTATTGTGTGACAAAATTGTTCATTTTGCTCAAAGAAAAGTGTTGCCAGCACTGAAACTACTAAAAAGCATTACTCTTGTTTAGCTCAGATTACTTACATTTAGCATATTTATTGGTTATAAATGAACGTGTGAATGAAGTGATATTTATACTGCTTGACAGACAATATTGCTCCACCTTCCCAGGTGGAGATTTCTTTAAGAAAATAACGTTCATCGTCCGGGAAAAGAGAGATTAAATAAAACCTCAAGTTACGTTAATATTAAGTAAGTAGTTTTACTGCAATCTTGCTGAAATTGTACAGCTCAACACACGCAACTGCACCACACGCCACATTGGCGCCCATCGTGGCCACAATACACAACTTTTATTTTAATTGTGTGTAGTTGTAGTGTACCATAATAAAATACTAATACGTATGTTATTCTCTTTTCATGTGTGAATCTGACATGAAAGAGGTTGCTATATGGGTATTGAAATTATTGGCATCTGAAGTGTTGCAAGCACTAGCCGAGAGCGACTGAGCTGTACTATCCGCCGATAGCCAGGGCTGACATAGAAACGGGTATTTTGCGATCTTATTCGAGGCTTACACACACATACACACAGTCTCAGTATAAATTAATTCCCTGTGTGCTGTTACAACTAGCACCAGTGCTGGGGAAATTACAGCAGCCTTAAATATCAATGCTTCAGCATTGTGACTACGATTGTAATATTTACAAATGTAATTTTCTGGTGGACATATTTTGCACAAATTTCAACCATTTAGCTATATTTATTTGTGTAAGTGTTAATTGTAAGATATTTTGTGAGATTAATTGTTGCGAAATGTATTTTTGTGCAATATTAGTGTCAACCTGAGGTCTAGGGGTAGCGTCTCTGATTCATAAACAAAACGTCTTTGGTCCCGGGTCGAATCCCGCCGCTGGTTAATTTCCATTAATGATCAGCATTGACGGCCGAAGACTTAGGGCAAAAGAAGTCACCCTCATTCTGCCAACGGCCTTGTCAATGAGGGCGGAGGAGTGGACACAGGTTCAGGGCACTCTCTTGTCCTAGAGGTGGGAAACTGCCTCTAAAGGCGGAAGAATCAGCTATGATCAACGGTATGAGGATGCAGAAGGCAATGGAAACCACTGCATTAAAGACATGTAACGTGTATCCACAGGACATGTCGACTGTAATTGAAGAGGTGTCATAATGGGGTCTCCTTTAGCAAAAGATTTCGAAATAGTCCCCCCTTCGTATCTCTGGGAGGGGACTGACAAATAAGAGTTTATCATGAGGAAAAGATTGAATACTCAACGGAAGGATAACGTTCTACGAGTAGGGGCTTGGAATGTCACAAGCTTAAACGTGGTAGGGATTCAAGAAAATCTGAAAAGGGAAATGCAAAGGCTCAATCTAGATAAACTAGGGTCAGTGAAGTGAAGTGGAAAGAAGACAAGGATTTCTGGTCAGATGGGGATAATACCAACAGAAGCAGAAAAAGGTGTAACAGGAGTAGGATTCGTTATGAAGAGCAAGGTAGGGCAGAGAGTGTGTTACTGTGAACAGTTCAGTGATAGGGTTATTATTATTAGAATCGACTACAAAGCAAGACCGACAACGATAATTCAGCTGTACATACCGATGTCGCAAGCTGAAGATGAAGACATAGAGAAAGTGTATCAGGACATTGATAGGGATAATACAGTATGTAAAGGGAGATGAATATATAATAGTTACGGGGGACTGAAATGCAGTTGTAGGAGAAGGAGTAGAAGAAAAGATCTGAACAGAATATGGGCTTGGGACAAGGAATGAGGGAGGAGAAAGACTAATTGAGTTCTGTAACAAGTTTCAGCTAGTAATAGCGAATATTCTGTTCAAGAATCACAAGAGAAGGTATACTTGGAAAAGGACAGGTGATACGGGAACATTTCACTTACATTACATCATGGTCACACAGCGATTCCAAAATCAGATACTGGATTGTAAGGGGTGCCCAGGAGCAGATATAGACTCAGATCACAATATAGTAGTGATGAAGAGTAGGCTGAAGTCCAATATATTGGTCAGGAAGAACCAATAAGCAAAGAAGTACTAATGGATAATGAGATATGCTATAAGTTTTCTAAGACTATAGACACAAAAAGGAATAGCTCAGTAGGCAGTACAGTTTAAGAGAAATGGAGATCTCTAAAAAGGGCATTATACAATTTGGGAAGGAAAACATAGGTACAAAGAAGGTAATTGTGAAGAAATCATGGGTAACAGAAGAAATTCTTCAAGTGATCGATGAAACGAGGAAATAGAAAAATATTTCGGGAAACATAGGAATACAGATATACAAGTCGCTGGGGAATGAAATAAATAGGAACTGCAGGGAAGATAAAACGAAATGGCTGCAGGAAAAATATGGAGACATCGAAGAAGAAATGATGGTCCGTAGGACAGACTCAGCATACAGGAAAATCAAAACAACCTTCGGTGACATTAAAAGCAAGGGTGGTAACATTAAGACTGCAACGAGAATTCCACTGTTAAATGCAAAGATGAGAGCGGATAGGTGGAAAGAATACATTGGAAGCCTCTGTGAGGGGGAAGATCTGTCCGATGTGGCAGAAGAAGAAACAGGAGTCGATTGATAAGAGATAGGGGATCCAGTATTAGAATCAGAATTTAAAAGAGCTTTGGAGGACTTACTGTCAAATAAGGCAGAACGGATGGATAACATTCCACCAGAATTTCTAAAATCATTGGGGAAGTGGCAACAAAATGACTTTTCACGTTGGTGTGCCGAATGTATGAGACTGGCGACATACTATCTGACTTTCAGAAAAGCAGCATCCACACAATTCCGATGACGGCAAGAGTTGACAAGTGCGAGAATTATCGCACACTCAGCTTAACAGCTCATGCATCCAAGTTGCTTACAAGAATAATATATAGAAGGATGGGAAAGAAAATTGAGGATGTGCTAGGTGTCGATCAGTTTGGCCGTAGGGAACGTAAAGGCATGAGGGAGGCAATTCTAACGTTGCGGTTGATAATGGAAGCAAGACTAAAATAAATCAAGACATTTTCATAGGATTTGTCGACTTGGAAAAAGCGTTCGACAATGCAAAATCGTGCAAGATGGTCGAAATTTTGGAAAAAGTAGGGGTAAGCTACAGGGGAAGGCGGCCATACAACAGCTAAGAGGGAATAAGAGTGGACGACCAATAACGAAGTGCTCGTATTAAAAAGGGTGTAAGACAAGGATGTAGCCTTCCTCCCCTACTGCTCAATCTGTACATCGAGGAAGCAATGATGGAAATCGAAGAAAATTTCACGTGTGGAATTAAAACTCAAGGTGAAAGGATATCAATGATAAGATACGCTGAAGACATTGCTATCCTGACTGAAGATGAAGAAGAATTACATGATCTGCTGAACGGAATGAACTGTGTAATGAGTACACAGTACGGATTGTGAGTAAATCGAAGAAAGACAAAGGTAATGAGAAGTCGTAGAAATGAGAACAGCGAGAAACTTAACATCAGGATTAATGGTCACGAAGTAGATAAAGTTAAGGAATTGTGTAATGTAGGCAGTAAAAGAACCAATGACAGACGGAGCAAGGAGGACATCAAAAGCAGACTAGCTATGGAGAAAAAGCGTCCCGTCCAAGAGAATTCTACTAAAATCAAATATCGGCCTTAATTTGAGGAAGGAATTTCTGATAAGCAGAAATGTCATTAGACCCTCAAATAGATCAACCTTAGCACACCTCAGTACAAGTCCTTGATAATGCAAATATACATGATAACGATTTATTACCTGATATTCCGAGCGGAAATCAAAGTGAGGAGTCATCAACTCTAACAGACATTCCTGCAGTTAAACCTTTAGAAGTGAATCATAATATTTCTACCGCGCAAGGTACAGAAATTAGCAATTCTCTAGCTGTGTCACTACCGGGTGCTAAATTGCTTTCATTATTATTTGAAAACTTTAATATCATGGAATAGGCAATGGAAAAGCGTAGGCGAGGAAAGGCTATAAAATAACATGAGCGTTATAGGAAATTTATGGAACAAATAAACAATATCTTTATCCAACGAGATAAGGAAATTGGTCCAGAGTATTAATCAGGTGTTGGTCGATCGCTATACAGCACTTACGACTCATTTCAAGAAAGACATCAATGCAATACTAACATGAAACCGTTGGCAAACATACCAACTTAAATGAATAATCTTCAGATCGAAGTAGATAAGTTAGAAACGCATTTCAAAGCTTTGACTACTACTGTGGAGTCAATACAGAATGATATCCTCACAGGAGGATAGAAACGATTCCGAACGGAAATAGCCAAGGCACTGTACATTGAAAATCACAATCTTGAAGCAATGTCAGCATAGAGCGATGAGAACGCCGGTACTGATAGGCAAGGGAACATTGAAAATTTGCCGACAACCTCTACTGCAGTGCATAACTGACCAAGTTGGGTGATCAGTCTGCATTATCCCGCAATTTGTTTCACCAAGAAACCCGAATGACGAAGCAGAGTGTACTTGCAATAAAGTCAGTACACCGCCTGCTAAAGACAACAACTCCATGCACTTAAGTGCATTAATGCATGTAGAGAGCTTGATGAAACACCGCCAGTTCCAACAAGGAGAGTAAAAAGGATACTCATCCCGTAGTTTTTGTTAGAAACTGTAAAAGAGTTCTTCCAAAGTTGGACGGAGGAACAGAAAGTTAAGTTTGTTGTTTCACACATTTCCGGTGACGCATCGCACTGGGAGTCGAACGCAGCAGAAACACGCTAATAATTTAACGAATCTGAGAAGGCGCTTCTCGACCAGTCGTGGTCAGCGTCGACTCAAGAACGACTAAGGAAGATGTATAACCCGAGGACAAGCTCTTTGAGAAAATACTTTCAAAAATATATTAATATGACTAGGTACTGGAATGAACCAGTAACCACACGAGACCTGTTACGAGTATCGAAGGTAAATTGCCAATAAATATTAGAGAGAAACTGTTGAACGTCACAGATACCGACTGATCTTAACGAATTTTTTATCTATGATAGAATCGTTAGACTTAGTCCAAGAAGACGACAGAAAGAATTCTGACGCAATAAATAGTGCCAACTTTTCTAACGGAAAAGGTTCCTGGATCGGAAGTAATGGAAATAGGGATGAAGGCAGTTCCAATAAATGGGAAAACAAAACCAATGGCAATGGAAAGTATAGTAATAGTAAAAATCATTACAGCCATAAATCTGATCATCTCTGTAAGGAAATCAATGACTACCAGCATTCGAATGGTAATCAAAGGCAATATAGTAATGAAAAATCCAATAATAATAATAATTCGAATCGTCATCTCGAACTCTGAATTGATTTGAGCTGCGGAATATTTCTTTTATTGTGATCACGCAATTATCTTAGTTTTCACGCCCCTTGGATGACTATTAGCTTGTGAACTCTGCTACCATTCTCGAAAGCTTTCAACACAATTTACTGCATTTCATAAGGTTATTTTTTATCTGTATTTTAAACGGATATCTTAGGATCACTTGCTGTTAAATTGAGATAAAGTTTCATGAAGAAACATTATTCAGTTTTTTGTCATCTACATCAGTTACAGGCCTTCGAATAGAACCATTACAATTAATTATTGGTTTATCTTTCTTTAATATGTTTATTTTGTTAATTCGCAATTGCAGCCAGTGCATAGACAATTTGACTGCAAGTTCTTTGCTGCAAGTTACTGTACGCAGCGAGTTAGCTGTTGGTCACGAAAACAGTTGTGTGCGGATCGACCCTACGATGTTACCAAGCTATTCCTTTTAAACAGAACTGTTCATTCTCCAATTACCTAAGGTGCAGGGCACATCGGGTAATTTCGCAAGTGGTCTGCTGGTGTGGACTGATGGTTTGACTGCAACAAATCAGCAGAAAACCGACATCTAAAGTCGCAAATGGCTGTGCAACGCTGCCAGTTTAGATATTTCAGTATTTCATTAATCCAGCTATTGTAGACGTATGGAAACCGCACTCTCCGTTAGTAAAATGGTTCATAATGAAATTGTATTTGAACATTTACGTCATAGCAGATGCGGTAGATATGGCAATACAGAACTTTACTTGTCACTTTTGTTAAACTATAGAACGACAGCAACGCAGCTGGGATAACGGATATTGTAACCTCCGTGTTTTAATTATATTACTGATGTGTGTGTGTGTGTGTGTGTGTGTGTGTGTGTGTGTGTGTCGTCTCCTGCTTGCGTGCGTCCAGCCTGGAACGTATGCATCCTTACTCAGTCCGCTGCTCCCCCTTCAATTTTAGCCCACAGCCCTTGATGATGGGCGAAACAGTTATTCAAACAGTGGAGCGCCGGATATTAATGAAATGTTCTCGTCAATATTTGACAAGAGCGATAAAGGGCGCTCGGCACAGAGCTATTTGAAGGACAAACAACCGGCAGTCCTCGTCTACTGCACGCCACACTCTCCTGTTTCACAGGTTCTGCGTCGAAGTAGATCGATACCCTCAGTTGACTGGAACGCCGTAAGCCTCGACAGTCGATTTCCTGAAAGGGCTTCATAAAACAGACAAAACCGAGACCCAACAAAAAAAGGAGTGCAATTTCATTGTCTGCACCAACTATTCATCCGCTTATGGCTGATATCACGTACAGAAACATGGAATAGAAGTAAAATATTATCCGAATTTAACAATTGTAAAACGCATACCGAAAGACTGACGAATGCAAGAAATACGAGGACTCTCTACACTGGTAAAATTTACTAAGTTATCGACATTGGTGTTCTGCTACGAAACTGAGAAAAAATTGGCATTTCATAACGACTGATTCCTCCCGTTAATTTCCACTTGTAGTTTCGTCAAATTGTAGATGTGTCCTGTTTCATTTCACACCTCTATATCGTATTTACATATCAAAGAGAGCATCGTGTACTGAAATATTTATGGGAGAACGTCCATTTTTGGGCACCTGATGAGGCAGTATCAAAACTGAAGGCAGTCATTCAATATTTTGCAGATTAATCTTGTATGCTAAGTTTAAGGATAGAGCTTTATCTATGTACTGCAGATTTCTGTTGTTTATTGGTAACTATTTTATCGCTAAAGGTCGATGTCAGTTTTGTGATTCGCCTAATCGGGACAAGTATGAATAACTGGTATCGGCCGGCCGAAGTGGCCGCGCGGTTCTGGCGCTGCAGTCTGGAACCGGGAGAGCGCTACGGTCGCAGGTTCGAATCCTGCCTCGGCATGGATGTGTGTGATGTCCTTAGGTTAGTTAGGTTTAACTAGTTCTAAGTTCTAGGGGACTAATGACCTCCGCAGTTAAGTCCCATAGTGCTCAGAGCCATTTGAACCATTTGAACCAACTGGTATCGCTTACCCTATAAATACTATTATAGCTTTTCTAATTTTACACACAAAGCTGTGTAAAGATTTTTGTGTTTTTCTTTCTATCGTCTAATACTGTGCACTAGCGGGTGCTATGTTGGCGGCCTCTGTTGCGTAAGTCATATTTAAATCTTTTTTCTGACTGATCTGATGCAGCACACCACGAATTCCTCTACTGTGCTAGCTTCCTTATCTCAAAGTAACACTTAAACCCTAAGTTGTCAATTATTTGTTAGATGTATTCGAAGCTCATTCTCCTAGGGCTTTTTAGGTCTACAGCAACCTCAAGTACCATGGAACTTACAGTTTGATGTGTCAATACATGTCCTACCATTCTGTCCCCTGTTCTTATCAATATCTTCTCTATTTTCCTCTTCTCGGCAATTCTGCGGTCGACGTCCTCAACTTTACCTTATTAGGCCACCTAATTGCCAACTTCCTTCTACTGCACCACATTAAACGCTTCGTTTTCTTTCCATGTTAACCACTGTCCATGACTCAGTACAGTAGAGTGCTGTGCTCGGAACGTAGTTTCCCAGAAACGTCTTCCCCGTATTAAGTCGTGTGTTTGGCAATGGATTTTCGTTCTTCGGAGAATGCTTGTGCTAGTCTGTTTCGTATAACCTCTTTGTTTCGTCAATTATGCCTAATTTGGCGTCCGAAGTAGCACAATTCCTTCAGTTCATCTATTTCGCGGTAACCAATTCTGGTATTAAGTTTCTCGCTAATTTTAATACTTTTTTCTTCTTTTGATTTACTATCAATCCATAACATGTGTTCATTAGACTGATTATTATATTCAAAAAGTCCCGCAATTTTCCTTGCATTCACTGAGAATAGTAATGTCATGATGTCATTTTATCATTCATATCCTGAATTTTAGTAACATCGCAAAATCTTTGTTATTTCAGTCATAGCTTCTTCGATGAAACAGATTGAACAGTACGGAAGAAAGACTGCACCCCTGTCGTACATCATAATTAAATCCGATCCTGTGTTCTTAGGCTTCTTGTTTCTTCTAGGTTTTTGTACAGTTTATATATCGACAGTCTTTTCTGTAGTTTACTCCTGTTTTACTGAAAATATCGAATTACATTTTCGATTGTTTGTAATAGGTCGCAGATTGCATGAACATTTCTTTGTTTTTCTCTCTACTGCCTTTATCTTTCTTGAAACCAAACTGACAGTCATCTAACACGTACGCTATTTGCTTTTTTATTCCTCTGTACATAATTCTTGTTAGCTACGCGGATGCGTGAACTGTTATGCTGATTGTGCGATAGATCTCACTTACCTGACTCTACTAACTTCGGGAAAGTGTGGGACTTATTTTACCTGAAGGCTGGTGGTATGACTCAAGACTCGTTGATCCTGCAGATCAACTTGGATAGTAGTGTGGTTTCCAGTAATGTTAGAAATTCCAAGGAAATTTCATATATATCTTCCAACTAATTTGATAACAAGGCTTCCAAAGCTCTGCTTAACTCAGACCCTAATCTGTATGGATTCCCATTTCTATTTCCGTCAGATCATCACCTCTTCAGGGAATATTTTCCGCCTGTCTTCTCTCTCCTCTGAGTTTAGTAGTGGAATTCCTCTTCCACTCTTAATACCCACGCGCTTGCCATAAGTTTTACCGATGGTTTTGTTAACTTTGCTAAATTAGTCATTGAGACAACGATTTCCTTTTAGATATCTTCACATTTTTCCTGTAGCCATTTCTCCTCGACTTTCCTAGCTAATTGGTATTGCCCTTCCATGTATTTCACACGCTGCCAGCAACCTAGTCGGGTGCACTGGCGTAACGTTAAAGAAAGTAATGACGGTTATGCACTTGGTTGCAACGAGCAGTGCTTAACTGGAGACCAGAAATCCGGGTGACCAGTGCTGGTGACAAAGAATCGGCAAGCGGTGGGGTTGCTTGAAATAAGCCATGTTTGCGCACTCAGTTTGGCTATCTGATGTTAACCAGTGTGTTTTTACACTACTGGCCATTAAAATTGCTACACCACGAAGATGACGAGTTACAGACGCGAAATTTAACCGACAGGAAAACGTGCTGTGATATGCAAATGATTAGCTTTTCAGAGCATTCACACAAGGTTAGCGCCGGTGGCGACACCTACAACGTGCTGCCATGACGAAAGTTTCCAAACCGATTTCTCATACACAAACAGCAGTTGACCGGCGTTGCCTGGTGAAACGCTGTTATGATGCCTCGTGCAAAGAGGAGAAATGCGTACCATCACGACTTTGATAAAGGTCGGATTCTAGCCTATCGCGATTGCAGATTACCGTATCACGAAATTGCTGCTCGCGTTCGTCGAGATCCACTGACTGTTAGCAGCATATTGAGTCGGTGGGTTCAGGAGGGTAATACAGAACGCCGTGCTGTATCCCAACGGCCTCGTATCAATAGCAGTCGAGATGACAGGCATCTTATCCGCATGGCCGTTACGGATCGTGCAGCCACGTCTCAGTCCCTGAGTCAACAGATGGGGACGATTGCAAGACAACAACCATCTGCACGAACAGTTCGACGACGTTTGCAGCAGCATCGACTATCAGCTCGGAGACCATGGCTGCGGTTACCCTTGACGCTGCATCACAGACGGGGGCACTTGCGATGGTGTACGAATGGCAAAAAGTCATTTTTTCGGATCAATCTAGGTTCTGTTTACAGTATCCTGATGGTCGCATCCGTGTTTGGCGACATCGCGGTTAACGCACATTGGAAGCGTGTATTCGTCATTGCCATACTTGCTTATCACGCGGCGTGATGGTATGGGATGTCATTGCTTACACGTCTCGGTCACCTCTTGTTCGCATTGACGGCACTTTGAACAGTGTACGTTATATTTCAGATGTGTTACGACCCGTGGCTCTACCCTTAATTCGATCCCTGCGAAACCCTACATTTCAGCAGGATAATGCACAACCGCATGTTGCAGGTCATGTACGGGCCTTTCTGGATACAGAAAATGTTCGACTGCTGCCCTGGCCAGCACATTCTCCAGATCTCTCACCAATTGAAAACGTATGGTCAACGGTGGCCGGACAACTGCCTCGTCACAATACGCCAGTCACTACTCTTGATGAACTGTGGCATCTTGTTGAAGCTGCATGGGCAGCTGTGCCTACCTGTACGCTCTGCCAAGCTCTGTTTGACTCAATGCCCAGGCGTATCAAGGCCGTTATTACGGCCAGAGGTGGTTGTTCTGGGTACTGATTTCTCAGGATCTATGCACCCAAATTGCGTAAAAATGTAATCACATGTCAGTTCTAGTATAATATATCCGTCCAAAGAGTACCCGTTTATCATCTGCATTTGTTCTTGGTGTAGCAATTTTAATGGCCAGTAGTGTAAATTCTTTTCAGATAATGACCTTCCTACATAGCAGCTTACAATTTAAATCGAACGTCATAGGGCGACGTGGTAGTTATGTTCCTCTAATATTTCAATCGGGAGGTAAAAAGGTCATTGTTAAAAAATGTTAGATATCTTTACGGATGAAGAACTGGACAATGAAGGAAGCTAATAAAGAACAATTTTAATTTGGTGCCAATTTTTATTCAGTACTCATGTCTGCCTCACGAACCAAAACGTTTAACGAGATGGTGTGGCTTTCGTGCGTCAGCCATGTAAGGAGCCGTGAGGCAGATGTAACCATCACAGGAGGATACCTGTGGAGAGGCCAGAAAAACGTATGCTTTCTGAAGCCTTTACAGCAGCTATAGGGCTACAGTCTAAATGCTTGATCTAAATGATTGACTGATCTGTCCTTGATCATCAGCCAACATAGTCTTGCTATGCTGGTACTGCGAACGGCTAAAATCAAAGGGAAACTACAGCCATTACTTTTATTGATGGCATGCACCTCAACTGTGCTTAGTTTATGTTGGTGACATCCTCTTTGGTAAAATATTCCGGAGGTAAAATAGTCCCCGATTCGCATCTATGACCAGGAATTGCACAGGTGGATGTCGTCGCCAGGAAAAACCTAACTGATATTCTGCAGATCGGGTTGTGGAATCTGTTGTGTCTAGGCAAGACAGCCTAGACACCATGCGAGGAAGCCGAAAGGCACGCGCTACGCTCACGCAGATGGGCGTGAGGTCTGAAACAGGATACGTAATGAATGCTATAAAGAAAAGTACGTAGCTTCTGGAATACTTAACTTTAATCCATCCTTTTGGTACATATGGAGATTGTGGCGATACAAGTGAGACTCTTTAGATACATGCAATGTTACTAATGGCGCCTTGCTAGGTCGTAGCCATTGACTTAGCTGAAGGCTATTCTAACTATCTGCTCTGCAAATGAGCGAGGCTTCGTCAGTGTGCATCGCTAGCTACGTCGTCCGTACAACTGGGGGGAGTGCTAGTCCGTATCTCGAGACCTGCCTTGTGGTGGCGCTCGGTCTGTGATCACACAGTGGCGACACGCGGGTCCGACATGTACTAATGGACCGCGGCCGATTTAAAGCTACCACCTAGCAAGTTTGGTGTCTGGCGGTGACACCACAGAATCCTTAATCGCATACGGAAGTTAGAAAATCTGAAAAAAAAGATATAGACAGCGTGAAGTTACGTATAGTGCGGTTTAGTGAAGCCCGATGGTAGGATGAGCAGGATTGCTTGGTTGGCTTAAAAGAGGGAGGGACCAAACTGCTAGATCATAAGTCCCTCGTTCGAAATAAAATAATTCCGCAAGGGTGGAAGTAAAATAATAGAGACATACAAAACACAGCTGGAGGAAAGGAGAAAACAACGAGAATGAAGGAAAGGCAACAAACACTGAAATGGACAAATCGGACAAGAAAACTACAGAGAAACGTAAAAAACATGTGGAAGAGATCAAAACAAGAGAGCAGATTACCATGGCTGGCTGACCATGAGAATAAAAAGGAGAAGCCAGCCACTGTGCAACACATTAAAACCTCCACCCTAAAAGCACTAGGGTGGAGGACCCAGAGAAACAAAAGACATGGAGTAAAACTTAGATCAAATGATAAAACCCACCCTCACGAATAAAGCGTAAAACTAAAGCTGCTGTTGAGGCATTTGCTGGGAAACTTAAAAGTCCGCCACAGAGCGGCTAAAAGTGGACAGTCCTGCAAGAGGTGGACGACTGTCATTTGTGAGCCATTGCGAAGCCGCGGTGGGTCCTCGCGAAGGTAGAGGTAACCATGCGTTAGCCACATATGGCCAATGCGGAGCCGGTGAGAGGTCCACATGGAAGACTTCCACACATTCGTAGTATGTTGTGTGTATTGTTATGCCATTCCGTCTCTCAAAGCCGAAAAACCATGCGCCAGAAGCGCTTTTCGCGTAGCTTGTTTGGCCAAGCTGTCGGCAGTTTCGTTGCCTGGGATACCGACGTGTCCTGGGGTCCCCAAAAACACCATTGACCAACGGGACCGTTAGAGGGCATAGATGGACTCCTGTATGGACGCTACCAAAGGATGGCGAGGGTAGCAGTGGTCGAGAGCTTGTAGGCTGCTCTGGGAGCCAGGGCACGAGCGGATGTGCTCAAGAGCACGAGATTCGGCCGCCAGTTCTGCAGTGAGAACACTGCAGCCTTCTGCCAATGAGTGCTGTTCAATATGTCCTCCATGGGAGGAGGAGGAGGGGATTAGTGTTTAACGTCCCGTCGACAACGAGGTCATTAGTGACGTAGCGCAAGCTCGTGTGAGGGAAGGATGGGGAAGGAAATCGGCAGTGCCCTTTCAAATGAACCATCCCGGCATTTGCCTGAAGCGATTTAGGGAAATCACGGAAAACCTAAATCAGGATGGCCGGACGCGGGATTGAATCGTCGTCCTCCCGAATGCGAGTCCAGTGTGCTAACCACTGCGCCACCTCGCGCGGTTGTCCTCCATGAACATACGTAAAGCCTACATGACTATCAGCCATCGAGCCGTCGGTGTAAATCACTTCATGGCCCCGGTACGTGTCGAGAATCGAGAGGAAGTGATAGCGGAGAGCCTCAGGGTTAATGGAGTCCTTACGGCCATGCGACAGGTCCAGAAGAATCTGCGGCCTAGGTGGACGCCATGGAGGTGTACGTGAATGGACCTGGAGGAGAGGTGGTAACAGGAAGGACTCCAGTTCAGACAGAAGGCACTGGACGCGAACCGCAAACGTAGGCCCTGACCTGGGCCGCCGTTGCGGCAGAGGAACTGCCATTTTTGGGGAAAGGAGACTGTAATTCGGATGTGCAGAAGAACTATGAACGTGTGCAACGTAACTGGCGAGCAGCTGTGCACGCCTAACCTTCAATGGAGGGACTCCAGCCTCCACCAGGACACAGGTCACAGGACTCATTCTAAAGGCTCCCATCGTTAGGCGAACGCCACAGTGGTGCACTGGGTCAAGTAACTATAAACCAGACTCCCGTAGTCAAGGCTGGATTGAAAAATGGCTCTGTAGAGCTGCAGCAGCGTAGCGTGATCTGCACCGCAGTTGGTGTTGCTCAGGCAGCGGAGAGCATTGAGGTGCTACCAGCACTCCTGCTCAAACTGACAAAGATGAGGTAGCCAAGTCAATCGGGTGTCAAAACCATTCCTAAGAATCGGTACATCTCCACTACAGTGAGTGGATCGTCATTAAGATAACGTTCAGGATCCGGATGAACGCTACGACGCCGACAGAAATGCATGACACACGATTTCGCGGCTGAAAACTGGAAGCCGTGGGCTACAACCCATTTCGGCGCCTTGTGAATGGCTCCCTATAGGCGCCTCGCAGCAACTCTAGTTCTGGAGGAGCAATACGAAATGCAGAATCTTATCCGCATACAGAGAAGGGGAGACCGACGGCCCTACAGATACTGCTAGTCCGTCAATGGCCACTCAAAATAGAGATACACTCAATATAGAGCCCTGTGGAACACCATTCTTCTGAATATGGGGGGAACCATAGGTGGCACCAACTTGGACACAGAAAGTACGGAGCGACAGGAAGTTTTAGATAAAAATCGGGAGCGGTCCCCAGACAGCCCTCTTACACAATATGACAAGGATATGATGTCACCAGGTCATGTCGTATGCTTTACGTAATTCAAAAAAGACGGCAACAAGCTGTTGGCGTCTGGAAAATGCTGCTCGAATAGCAGACTCGAGGGATACAAGATTGTCAGTGGTAGAACGACCCAGGCGGAAGCCGCCCTGACATGGAACTTGTAGGCCACCTGACTGCAGGACCCGACCGAGCCGCCAACACACCATACGTTCATCCAGTTTGGAGAACGTTGGTGTGGCTGATGAGCCGATAGCTATCCACATCAAGCGGATTTTTACCGGGTTTTAGCAGCGGAATGATGGTGCTGTCCCGCCATTGCGATGGAAAGACACCATCACGAGGAGATATTGCTTGTAGCCAGACGAGAGGTGTTTAATCATCTGACTGTGTATCCGATCCGGCCCAGTGGCTGCGTCGGGCCTATGTGCAATGGCGCTGATGAGCTCCCACTCAGTAAATGCGGCGTTATAGTGTTCACTGTGGCGTGTAGTGAACAAGAGGACTTTACTTTCCATCTGCCGTTTGATGGTCGAAAGGCCTGTTCAATCACTACGTCGATGGCACCATGTGGGGAAGACTCAACGGTGACAGCAGAGGTTAATGCTACCCAGTCTGCCTTGTCTAAAGCCCATCTGGGTAGGAGTCCGTGAGCATGATGCCTGGGGAGTCACAGGAAGATGGGAAAGTGGTGACTACCACACAGATCGTCATGCGATCTCCAGTTGATAATTGGTAGGAGTCCTGGGCTGCAAATTGATAAATCAATGGCCGAGTAACTACCAAAGCCACACTGAAATGTGTGTAGGCCCTAGTATTTGAGAGGCCGAGGTCGAGTTGGGACAGCAAATTTTCGAAAGCTCTGCCACAGCCAGGGAGTATGGTAATACCCCACAACAGGTTATATGCTTTAAAATCTCGCAAAAGTAGGAAACGTTTACGGAGTTGATGAATCAGTGCAGCCAATACATTAATGGGTACCGCACCATCTGGATGGAGACATATGCTGCAGACAGTTATTTCCTGTGTCGTCCATATCCTCACAGCCACAGCTTCAAGAGGAGTTTGAAGGGGCACAGGTTCACTACATACTGAGTTCAGTACATAAACGCAAACTCCACCTGAAACTCTATTACAGTCACTACGGTTCTTGTAATATCCCCTGTAGCCGCGAAGGGCAAAGGTCTGCATTGCCAGGAAAAAGGTTTCCCAGAGGGCAATGCAGAAAGCAGGTGTAAGGCTTAAGAGTTGCCGTAGCTCAGCCAGATGGAGGAAAACACAGTCGCAATTCCACTGGAGGATGACGTGGTCGTGAGACTGGGAAATCATGAAACACTCAATGAGGCAGTCTACGTCTCAGAGTCACCTGGTGCCACCGACTCATTTCCTGAACAGGCTATATCCATTGTGTCTGAGGGTCTGGCGAGTTCCAGTTTCTCAGCGGACACCAGAATCTTTACCTCATCCTCAGGCGCAGAGCTTGTATGCAACAGAGGTGTGGGTGCCACCGCAATTCCCTTGGTCTTGAGGTTTCTTTGGTGGGAGGGCTACACTGATTCAGTCTCTGGGACAGAGGATGATTGTGAAGCCCTACGACCAGCAACTTCTTCTCACTTCATCCACTGGCTGGTCTCATCTTTACTACTAGCAGAAACCTGGGAAGGTATTGAGCCAAGGGATCCTTTCCTAGTGAGAGGACTTGTGCCCCCAACGGTTGGGGGGACAGTGCTTCTGAGGTGAGTGGTGCGGGAGCAACAGGGAGGGAACTGCCGCCACCATCAATGGTGCAGGTGTAGTCTTCTAGCTCTGAGAGCCGACTGGTTGGTTATTTGGTTTAAAGGATGGGGGAAGGGACTGAACTGCTAGGTCATTGGTCTCTTGTTCTGAATAAAACAATGCCACAAGGGTGAGAATAAAATAAGCGAGATTGACAACACAAAACAGAGAGAAAAGAAAAACCACAAGAACGACGGAAGGGCAACAAATACTTAAATGGACAAAAGTGGAGTAGAAAATCATGGAAACTCAAGGGACAGGTACAAGAGATTAAAACGACAAGACAGATTACCATGGTTGGCTGACAATGAGAATAAAAAAGGAGAAGCCAGCCACTTTGCAACACATTAAAACCTCCACACTAAAAGCATTAGGGTGGAGGACAGTGAGCTACAAAGGACATCTGCGAAAACTTAGATCAAATGATAAAACCCACCCTCACGAATAAAACTTGAAACCAAATCAGCCGATGAGGCGTTGTCAGATAAAATTAGCGGCAACGAGTCTGGTAACCTACGATTTCGTCACAGAGCACTCAAACTGGGACAGTGCGCCAGAATATGGGCCACTGTCAACTGGGCGCTGCATCGACACTGAGGCGGGTCTTCACAGAGCAGGAGGTGGCCGTGGGTCGCCCAAGTATGGCCAATGTGGAGCCAGCAGAGAACCAAAGACTCCCTGCAAGAGGCCCGCATGGAGGACTGCCACACATTCATCGTCTCGTTGGTGGCACACAGTTTGAACTGAGAATATGGCAGTCCATCTCCCAAAGTCGAAAAACCTGGTGGCGTACAAACGAACTCAGTTATTGGAATGTTGATCTCCGTAAGCAGTTTCTGTGCAGCCTGTTTGGCCAGCCTGTCAGCAAGTTCGTTGCCTGGGATTCCGACGTGTAGTGTGGTCCACACAAACACCACTGAACGACTGGACCATTCCAGCGCATAGATGGACTCCTAGGTGTCGCTACCAAAGGATGGCGTGGGTAGCACTGGCCGATAACTTGTAGGCTGCTCAAAGAGTCAGTTAGTACACAGAAGAAAGTACTCCACAGGGTATGAACGAATGTGCTCAAGATCACGAGATATGGCAACCACCACTGCAGTGAAAACACTGCAGCCATCGATCAACGAATGCTGTTTGATATGTCCTCCAATGACATACGCAAACCCGACGCCACTATCAGCCATCGAGCCGATGGTGTAAAACACTTCATGCCTCGGTATACGTCAAGAATCGAGAGGAAGTGATAGCGGAGAGCTGCAGGGTGAGCTGAGTCCGTTGGGCTATGTGAAAGTTCCAGCCACAGTTGCGGCTTAGGTGTACACCTTGGAAGTGTATGCAAATGGACCTCCGGTATGGGTGATGAAGACAAGGACTTCAGATAGAAGGGATCGGAGGGGAACTGCAGTTATAAGCCCTGCTATGCGGAAGATGAACCACCATGGGTTAGAAAAGGAGACAGTAATTCGGACGCACAGGAGAACTATGAATGTGTGCAATGTAACTGGCGAGCAGTTGTACATGCCTGACCTGCAATGGAGGGACTCCAGCCTCCTCCAGGACACTGTTCACCGGACTCTTCCTAAAATCTCCTGTCACTAGTCAAACGCCACAGTGGTGCGGGTCGAGTAAACACAACACTGAGGGCACCGCCAAACCGTAAACCAGACTCCCATAGTCAAGGCAGGATTGAACAAAAGTTCTGTAGAGGTGCAGCAGAGTAGTGTGATCTGCACCCCAGTTGGTGTTGCTCAGGCAGCGGGGAGCATTGAGGTACTGCCAGCACTCTCGCTGAAGATGGAGAAGGTGTTGAAGCCAAATCAGTCGGGCATCGATAACCATCCCAAGATAGAAATGCAGATGTAAAGCTTAAGAGTTGCCATAGCTCAGCAAGGTGGTGGAAAGAACGGCCGCAATTCCACTGAGGCTTGGAAGGCATTAAGAGCACAAGGAGGCACGTTATGCCTCAGAGTCACTTGCTGCAACCGATTGAGCATTTGTAACCTTATCTATGACGGATGAGGCATCAGTGAGATCCAGGTCTGCAGGAGACGCTAACATCCCCACCACATCCTCAGATGCAGAATCGATAGGGAGTGGTGGAGCTGGGGACACCAGAGGGTCCTGTTTCTTAGCAGACTTTTCCTTAGTTTGCTTGCTCTCTCGCTTTTCCTTAGGGGCTTGCTGGGAAGATTTCTCCAAAGCAGCTTCATGTACAGAGGGAGACCGCGAAGCTCTTTTTCGAGTAGCTTTTGGTTCCTTGTGCCACTGGTGGGTGTCAGCCACCGAATTAATGGAGACCTTGGGAGAGAGGGCCAGAAGTGACTCCTTCCACACGAAAGGAACCGAAGGAGGCTGTTTTTTCTCTGGCAGGGGGGGAGGGGAACGATATACCCTGTGTTTGGGGGGGAGGGGGGGAAGGCTTGCCGCGATGTACGTGCTTTAGGAGCAAAGGAGGAAGATTTGCGCCCTACCACCAAAGGAACGGATGTATTCTGGTGGCCCGGAGGGCCAACTGTTCGTTGCACAGAGTGAGGAACCAGTGGCACTGCGGACAGCATTGGTGATGTAGCTGCAGCATATGACAACCAGAACCAAATGGGGCTTCGTAGGTACAAAGGATTCCCCATCAGTTCTCCTACAGACTAGAAACCGAGGCGAATATGGCTCTCTCTCCGTTCTGTAGCCCTATCTTCCGCCCATGGTGTAGCGGAGGAGGGAAACGATTTAGCGTCATACCTGTCGGCATTTTATTCAATCTTGCTCTCCTTAGAGACTGCTGGTACCATACAAACACGAGCAAGAGATGACTTAGTCCGCTTCATTGCAGTTCGTCCGCCCTGATGGCACCCACTCCAATCAGGGGCTCTCCCGACGGGCACCACCCAGCCACAGCGAAAACCAACTGGCATGCTGGCCGTGGCCAGGAGTTCCGATGCCCCAGGCTGATGGTCATATGCTCCTTGGTACACGTGGGAACTTAATGGCGCGGGCATCAGCAGAGTGATCCCTGTGTGGAGGCTACAACCAACAGGGTACATGGCAGCCCCACATTTATGGACTGGCTACCGTACTGGATATGAAGTGTGAAGAATTTCATGGTCATCGTCAGCGCAGAAAACGACATTGTATAGTGGTTCGAATGGCTCTAAGCACTATGGGACTTAACGTCTGAGGTCAACAGCCCCCTAGACTTAGAACTAATTAAATCTAACTAAGAACATCACACACAACCACGCTCAACGCCGGATTATTACCTGCGACCGTAGCAGCAGCGCGGTTCCGGACTGAAGCGCCTAGAACCGCTCGGCCACCGCGGCCGGCTCATTGCATAGTGGGTTGAAGAAAACGCACGCAGGAAGGTTTCCTCGCTCGAGAGATGGAGGATGAGCGGGACTGCAATGCTACGACGAGAAAGGGACCTCAAGATCTCAATTCACGATGGACATGATGCACCATGTAAGGTGCCCTTCCCCTACAGGGGACCATCACATAAAAGCCAAAAGGGGTGAGACTCCTCTTAGTTACCTTTTACGACAGGCAGGAGGAACATCTAGGGCCTATTCTAACCCCTGGACCTGCATGGAGGGGATGAGCAAGACTCCCAGTCAGGAAAATCCAGGGTTATAAATACAAAATGAAATGCAGTTAATGTAAAACTAGGTCTAATAATGAAAGCAGAAACGCGGGTAATCTACTAATATGAGCAAAGTGAAAACATTATCGTAGGAAAGATATACACAAAGCGCACACCTACCACAGTACTACAAGTTTATATGCCTACTTGCTCCTGAAACGAATAGATTGAAAGAACATATGATGAGAGAAAATGAATTATTCAGATAGTTAAGGGAAAGACAAACGTTATTGTGAAGGGAGACTGGAATTCGATAGTAATAAAAGGATATAAAGAAAAATATTAAGTGAATATGGATAGGAGAAATAAATGAAAGAGGAAGCCACCTGGTAGTATTTTTCACAGAGCGTAATTAAATTGGGGATCTATGTTAGGAAATGAGAAATTAAAATTAGTAGGTGATTTTGCTATTTGGGCGGTAAGTAACTGATTAGTACGGAAGTAGAGACGTTACGGAATGTAGACTGGCAATGGGAATAAAAGCGTTTCTGAAAAAGAGAAAATTGTTAACACTGAATGTAAATTAATATTGTAGAATGTCTTTTCAGTAGGTATTTTTCTGGAGTGTAGAGTTGTTCGAAAGCGAAACGTGGGCTAAAAACAGATTTTGAAATGTGGTGCTACATTATAATGTTGAAGAACGGATGAGTAGATCGCGCAGCTGATTAGGAGCTACTGAATAGAGCAGGAGAGCCAATAAATTTCTGATACATTCTGATTAAAGGGAGTGATTGGATAACAGGTCACATTCTGAATCATCAAGGTATCGGCGGCCGGCCGGAGTGGCCAAGCGGTTCTAGGCGCTACAGTCTGGAACCGCGCGACCTCTACGGTCGCAGGTTCGAATCCTGCCTCGGGCATGGATGTGTGTGGTGTCCTTAGGTTAGTTAGGTTTAAGTAGTTCTAAGTTCTAGGGGACTGATGACCTCAGATGTTAAGTCCCATAGTGCTCAAAGCCATTTGAACCGAAGCCAAGGTATCGGCTGTTTAGTATTTGATGGTAGGGTTGGAGTTGAACGCTACAGAGGAAGACATGAAGACGAGTACAGTAAGTAGTCTCAAATATGTGCAGCAGTAGATGTTCAGAGATGAACAGGATTGCACTGGACAGAGAAGCGTGGAGAGCTGCGTCTAACCTGTCCTTGTACTAAAGACCAAAACAACTACCGTCATATCTACATCTTTTTCATATTTAATCATTGTTAACAACAAAATTCTTGAAGCAATCTCTAGTGTATCAAGTCTCTGGAACAGTGTTAGAAAATACTTTACAGCTAACAACTAATACTGACTGTAAACTACTTGAAACTGAGAATACAAAAATGGTTCAAATGGCTCTGACCACTATGGGAATATCTGAGGTCATCAGTCCCATAGAACTTAGAACTACTTAAACCTAACTAACCTAAGGACATCACACACATCAGTACCCGAGACAGGATTCGAAGCTGCGACCGTAGCAGTCGCGTGGTTCCAGACTGAATAACCTAGAACCGCTCGGCCACAACGGCCGGCTCTGAGAATACAAATATTATAATGAACTCAACGAGATATAGTTCAATAACATTACTGTTAAGTATCACTCTGCTTTCATTCTAGCCCTCCTTGATGAAAACATCGGGAAAATCTACACTACCCAGTAGACAAACGTGTTTTATTGTCATTTAATCCTCAACAGTTAAGCAGTTCAACAAGCTCTGAAATTTGTGACATGGTAAAGGATGGTTGTCTCAGATCGTTCACCCGTTCATCACATTACTTTAGTGACATCTACACGTAATTGAAAAAGTTGGTGTCATATTTCTGCAATAATTGTAAGTAATGACAAGGTCATTGAGACAAGCTCTTGTGTATCTCATCTGTAAACGTTATGGAACATCCTCTCACGCACATTTCTGGTAGAGACTTTGCCATCAGCTTTAGTTTTAGTAGGTTTTAAAGAGTCAATGTTTTTTATTATTCACTCTTAATCACCTTATGTCAATAAAATTAGATAGGTTAATAAACTGTAACTTGCGTACATTGATACTGACTTGGAGATGTCACCTTCGAGTCCACTAAAGCGCGTGAGGCAAGATGAAAAACTAGTTTATAAAAATATGGACTGAATTGGCACAAAACAGAAACAACACACAGTTACGAACTTACAATAACAAGTAGCTACTTGCAACATTTTACCGAAATCTCACTGCTGAGATGTAAGTGGCAACAAACAGTATGTGATTCTACGTGTTCAAACGTGATTCACCGTTAGTGCTGCGAAACCACCTTCGTTTCCTAGAGATATATTTTTGAAATAAGATTCTTGTGCGGTAATTTCTTGTATATATTTCATTTTTTTACTGTTTAAATATATATGGTACTTAAGTTAAACTACAGAAGAGTAATCAATGTACAGTGTTATCAAGGGTTTCGAGAGATAGACGGTTACGTACCACACGAAAATTAGTCTGGTAGCTCTTTCTGAATTCAGCGCCAATATCTTAGCAAAGAACACAGTTTACATTCTTTTTCACAAATACGTTGCTGAGCGGTGAATTTGATTTCAAATTTTTGAATAATAAACTGGATCAGACATATCGCTCCAAACATTCTTGAAATGAATAAGGATGTACCGTAAGATATGCTCCAATCGTTTATTTATCCCAAGTTAAGCTGTGTGTTTACAGGTAATGCTTTTACATATATACAGAGGGTATAGTAACATGAAAACCCTACATTTGTCAACAGCATATCACTTGAAAACTGTGGCTCTGTCAATAGACCCCCGAGTGCATTTGAAAAATGAACGGCTGTTTAATGGACATTGTACATCAAATATTGGAGCATAATGGTTGATGAAAGATCGTGAACATTTATGTGGATTCACTAGCTTTCCTGAATATGTTTAATAAATTTCCAACGGCCTTGTCAAAGAGGGCGGAGGAGCGGACAGAGGTTCAGGGCACACTCTTGTCCTAGGGGTGGAAAACTGCCCCTGAAGGCGGAAGAACCAACAAAGATCAACGGCATCAGGATGCAGAAGGCAATGGAAACCACTGCAATAAATACACGTACCGTGTATACACATGACGTGTGGCCTGTAATTGAAGAAGTGTCACAGTGAGCTCTTCTTTAGCAAAATATTCTGGAAGAGTCCTCCCTTCGTATTTCCAGGAGGGGACTACCAAGGGGGAGGTTACCATGAGAAAAAGAGTGCATAATCAACGAATTAATAACATTCTAAGAGTCGGGACGTGCAATGTGAGAAACTTGAACGCGGTAGGGAAACTAGAAAACCTGAAAACGGAAATACAAATGCTCAATCTAGATATAGTAGGGGTCAGCGAAGTGAAGTGGAAAGAAGACAAGGATTTCTGGTCAGTTGAGTGTAGAGTAATATCAACAGTACCACAAAATGGTATAACTGGAGTAGTATTCATTATGAATGGTAAGGTAGGGCAGAGAGTGTGTTACTGTGAACAGTTCAGTGGCAGGGTTATTATTATCAGAATCGACAGCTAACCAATAACGACAACTATAGTTCAGGTACACATCTGACGTAGCAAGCTGAAGATGAAGAGATAGAGAAAGTGTATGAAGATATTGAAAGGGTAATACAGTATGTAAAGGAAGACGAAAATCTAATAATCAGGGGGGACTAGAATGCAATTGTAGGGGAAGGAAAAGAAGAAAACATTACAGGAGAATATGGGCTTGCGACAGATATAGACTCAGATCACAATATAGTACTGATGAAGAGTAGGCAGAAATCAAAAAAGAAATGATTGTCGGTAGGACTGCTTCAGCATGCAGGAAAATCTAAACAACGTTTGGTGACATTAAAAGCATGGGTGATAACAGTAAGAGTGCAACGGAAATTGCACTGTTAAATACAGACAGGAGAGCGGATAGGTGTAAAGAATACATTGAAAGCTTCTATGAGGGGGAAGATTTGTCTGATGTGATAGAAGAGATAGAGGGTTTGGTATTACAATGAGAATTTAATAGAGCTTTGGATAACATAAGATCAAATAAGGCAGAGGGGATAGATAACATTCCATCATAATATCTAAAGTCGTTGGGGAAAGTGGAAAAAAACCACTATTCACGTTGGTGTGTAGAATGTATGAGTCTGGCGATATACCATCTGACTTTCGGAAAAACCTCAGCCACACAACTCCGAAGACGGCAAGGGCTGACAAGTGCGATGATTACCGCACAGTCAGCTTAACATCTCATGCATCCAAGTTGCTGACAAGAATAATATACAGAAGAATGGAAATGAAAACAGAAGAATGGAAATGAAAATTTTGGCTTTAGGAAATGTAAAAGCACGAGAGAGGCAATTGCGGTTAATAACGTAAAAAAAAAAAAAAAAAAAAAAAAAAGACACGTTGATAGGATTTTCAACCAGGAAAAAGCGTTCGGTAATGTAAAATGGTGCCAGATATCCTAAATTTTGAAAAAAGTTGGGGTAAGCTATAGGGAGACACGGGCCATAAAACAGCTAAGAGGGAATAAGAGTGAACGAGCAAGAACGAAGTGCTCGTATTAAAAAGGGTGTAAGACAAGGATGTAGCCTTTCTCCCCTGCTGCTGAATCTGTACATCGAGGAAGCAAAGATGGAAATAAAAAGGGTTCAGGAGTAGAATTAAATTTCAGGGTGAAAGGATGCCAATGGTGCGATTTGCTAATGATATTGGTATCCCGAGTGGAAGTGAGAAAGAATTACATGATCTGCTGAATGAAATGAAGAGTATAATGAGTACAGAGTATACATTGAGAGTAAATCGAAGAAAGACGAAGATAACCAGAAGTAGTAGAAATGAGGACATCGAGAAACTTATTATCAGGGTACATGGTCACGAAGTAGATGAAGTTAAGGAATTCTGCTACCTAGGCAGTAAAATAACCAATAACAGACGGAGCAAGGAGGACATCAAAAGAAGATTAGCAATGTCAAAAAAGGCATTCCTGGTCAAGAGGTCTACTAATATCAATTATCAGCCTTAATTTGAGGAAGAAATTTCTGAGAATATACGTCTGGAGTACAGCATTTTATGGCAGTGAAACATGGACCTTGGGAAAAGGGAACAGAAGAGAATCGAAGCATTTGAGATGTATTGCTGCAGACGAATGTTGAAGATTAGATGGACTGGTAAGGTAAGGAATGAGGAAGTTTTGTGCAGAATCGGAGAGGAAAGGAATATCGTAAAGCATTAATAAGGAGAAGGGACAGGATGATAGGACATCTGTTAAGAGATGAGGAAATGACTGCCATGGCTCTAGAGGGAGCTGCAGAAGGCAAAGACTGTAGAGGAAGAGACTGGAATATATCCAGCAAATAATTGACGTAAGTTGCAAGTGCTACTTTGAGTTGAAAAGGTTAGCACAGGAGAGGAATTCGTGGCGGGTCGCATCAAACCAGTCAGAAAACTGATGATCCCCTCCCCCCCCCCCCCCCCCCACCACAAAAAAATTGACCTCAGGTAGAGCATATTATGTTCTAGGTAATAATGGCTAAGTATAAGGAAGTACAATAAGATAATGAGTCTTAGCTGTCGCTACAACTTAGATCCTTACCTAAGGAAATTACAGTACAGTTGGAAAACATTTCTCATACCTGTGTGGACTTTCACAAAGAACTCTTTAGCCCATTAGGTTTGTCATCCACTGAGGCAATATACACTCCTGGAAATTGAAATAAGAACACCGTGAATTCATTGTCCCGGGAAGGGGAAACTTTATTGACACATTCCTGGGGTCAGATACATCACATGATCACACTGACAGAACCACAGGCACATAGACACAGGCAACAGAGCATGCACAATGTCGGCAATAGTACTGTGTATATCCACCTTTCGCAGCAATGCAGGCTGCTATTCTCCTATGGAGACGATCGTAGAGATGCTGGATGTAGTCCTGTGGAACGGCTTGCCATGCCATTTCCACCTGGCGCCTCAGTTGGACCAGCGTTCGTGTTGGACGTGCAGACCGTGTGAGACGACGCTTCATCTAGAGCACGTTGGGTGGCACGGGATACATGCGGACGTGCATTGTCCTGTTGGAACAGCAAGTTCCCTTGCCGGTCTAGGAATGGTAGAACGATGGGTTCGATGACGGTTTGGATGTACCGTGCACTAATCAGTGTCCCCTCGACGATCACCAGTGGTGTACGGCCAGTGTAGGAGATCGCTCCCCACACCATGATGCCGGGTGTTGGCCCTGTGTGCCTCGGTCGTATGCAGTCCTGATTGTGGCGCTCACCTGCACGGCGCCAAACACGCATACGACCATCATTGGCACTAAGGCAGAAGCGACTCTCATCGCTGAAGACGACACGTCTCCATTCGTCCCTCCATTCATGCCTGTCGCGACACCACTGGAGGCGGGCTGCACGATGTTGGGGCGTGAGCGGAAGACGGCCTAACGGTGTGCAGGACCGTAGCCCAGCTTCATGGAGACGGTTGCGAATGGTCCTCGCCGATACCCCAGGAGCAACAGTGTCCCTAATTTGCTGGGAAGTGGCGGTGCGGTCCCCTACGGCACTGCGTAGGATCCTACGGTCTTGGCGTGCATCCGTGCGTCGCTGCGGTCCGGTCTCAGGTCGACGGGCACGTGCACCTTCCGCCGACTACTGGCGACAACATCGATGTACTGTGGAGACCTCACGCCCCACGTGTTGAGCAATTCGGCGGTACGTCCACCCGGCCTCCCGCATGCCCACTATACGCCCTCGCTCAAAGTCCGTCAACTGCACATACGGTTCACGTCCACGCTGTTGCGGCATGCTACCAGTGTTAAAGACTGCGATGGAGCTCCGTATGCCACGGCAAACTGGCTGACACTGACGGCGGCGGTGCACAAATGCTGCGCAGCTAGCGCCATTCGACGGCCAACACCGCGGTTCCTGGTGTGTCCGCTGTGCCGTGCGTGTGATCATTGCTTGTACAGCCCTCTTGCAGTGTCCGGAGCAAGTATGGTGGGTCTGACACACCGGTGTCAATGTGTTCTTTTTTCCATTTCCAGGAGTGTATGCCCGACTAACTGGTCGCTCGAATACGGAAGAATTTGGCCGGGTAATGACTAGATTGTTAGAGGCATTAGAATGCTTCTCTGCACACCACCGGAGAAGCCTGGGGCATCAAGGATTTATCTCATTAAAGTCGAACTGGCCGATAAGTCCGATTTGGTGACTACCGGCTGAGAGCGTACCGGTATTATACTTCATTATTTTATGAATGCTGAGGTGTTTAAAATTTTATGATTTGATTAAGACATTTACGTATGCGAGACAAGAGATTACCTCCGGACGTGCACGGAAATATTTGGCGTGACAGCAGAGGAATTGGTGTCACATCTGTTCTTGAAAACCACAGTCGTCGACTCTAGTGATTGTGACTAAGTGTTAATCTTTCTTTTTCTGCACGTGTCTCGCAGGTACAAATGTGCACAGCACCTTCTAATTGAACAACGTAGCGCATTCAGATTAGAGAAATGCGTTTTGCGTACACCATGCAGGACCATCACGAGCACTATGTACAAAGTAAAATGGATTCACTATTACATTACATTCTTCATATGGAGTGGTCCCACGGCAGGGGCCTCTGAGATTTGGAGAGAAAAATGAATATTTAATTCAAATGAAACGCAATGAAATGACTTACCCTTAGCAAAGTGTATTGCATTAGAGTGCTAATTCTAATTATAACATAACCTAGACTATACGTTTATTTGAAGATGTTCCACAAAGGTGCTAAAGACGTTGCCCAGTAAACATTTCGTTTATTGAGCCATAACCCACACCAAATTATCTGCGTGGCATTTGATGTACAATAGCATGTTGTTGAATACATGAGTACCCGCGAATCTGATTCGTTTATATATTAATGTTTAGTCCTTGAGGCCTTCGCAGAGGTTATTTTTGTTCCTAGTGTTATATTTAAGATTTCCATTATATTTGAGGAAAGATCCATGCAGGCAACCACCGAGGACATAATGGAATGTGCGTATGTTTTGAAGTTGCTGTCAAATTACCACGGTTTTGGAAGACGTCTGTGCAAGGTGCACTACAGTTAAAAGCATATATAATTATTATAAGTCTCTGATGTGTTCTGAAAATACTCTTCCTCTTAGTGACTTTTCTGCAGAAATGTTTTGTGACATGCATCACGAAACATCTAAATGAATACAATAGCTCGATTATTTCATCCTCACATAGTACAAATCGGTCCACCTAAATGCGAGTCTATCCCACATTTTCCGTAAACATGATTCGTCATAACTACGAAGATTAATTTCGCCTAGAAGCAGATTATTTTATATGTTACTAGTATGAATAGTTCTTGCAGATTTTTTGAACTGATAGAACGTGCAGTTGGTAGCCACCGTAAATTTTCAAGGGCACAGATATCGTTGGCTCGGATAAAGGGCAGTTTTGTACAATGATAATTCATTTTGATAACTTAACTGTGCTCATATTGTTGATCATAGCTCTTTTTGACATGCAAAAAGTTGTTAATATGTTCTCTAGTTGTTAAATGAAAATGTGGTCGAATACTCTAACAGTCCATATAATTCTTTTAGACAGTTACCATGAACAAAGATCGTAAGATTGTTGAGAAGGCCGGCATCTGGTATGAACGACTATACAGTTGTCTCGATTAATTTCCACATTCGAAGAAGTGTAGTGTGGGATGGGTGTCACGTTTTTTGACGTGATCGAGACACGCTCAAAGACATTTCAGATTATTTTTGAAAAGCTTAAACGAAGAACAGGGCTTAACGCTCCGTCGACAAGAGGCTAGTTAGAGACGAAAAACAAGATAAATGTGGGAATAAAAGTGAATAAAAATCGGCCGTTCCCATTGAAACTATTCAATCCAGCATCAGCCTTAAGTGATTTTGGAAAATCTCCAAAAACGTAAATTAGAATGTCCAGAAGGAGGTCAGAACCACCGTCTTTAGATGCGCTAGTCCAGTGTCTTTCAATAGTTCCTCCACAGTGGGTGGAGAGACTTGAAGTGTCTGAAGGGCAGCTGGTGTCGTTAATAGCAGAACACGCGAAGAACCGTGGTTTCATCTTGGAGAGAAATTTCCAACAAGAACTATAATTTCGGCTTTGTATAAATGCGAAGAAAGGAAAATGAAAATTGTTAATGGCATAAAAGGGGAACGATCGTGCTTTAGGACAGCGATTAGTGGTACGAGTCAATATGAACAGCGTTATATATGGAGATCAATCATTTTCTCGCTCTTCACTGCACAAGTAGGCGAGAGCAAAGCGCAACGACGGTGTCCTATGTCACCTACGTGTAGTCTTATGGCGGGCTGTTTCTTCCTCTGTGGCACTGCCGCCACAACAGTACAGCACGGAATGAACAGTTCTGGTAAAATTTTATTTCTGTCATGAAATATTACTTGGCTCGAATATTCACACACTAATATTATAAAGGGTTCTTCTGTGATTCTGCAAAGTTTCAGGAGTGACGGAGAAGGATAAATGTATAAATTTGAAGCAAGTGACCCAATCTGGAAATGAACGACTCAAAAGTTTTAAGCGGATACCGTTCTGATACCTGTGACATTCGTGTGCCGGTACTGTTGTTGCCGACATTCTTGAGAAGGCCATTTAAGGGCTGGAGGTTTCCATAATAATTTAACTAATCGAATGCAGATGGTGAACAGAGTGCTGGCGTGGATAGTAATGGTATACAATGTCTGCACGGTAGTAGAATGTAGTCTTTGTCGAAAGGTTGAAGTACTAATGTCGATCATTCATAACGAGATGGACTGGCATCCGGTGACGGAACTTACAGGCATGATATTCGTGTATGGCCAAGCAAACAGGAGCAGCAGAGAAGTGGAAACATTGTAAAGGACCAAATATCCGAGTAGAGGACATCTTGCTCACACAGTGTTTCGAAGGCTGTTTCAACAATAAATGAGAAAGAGCGGAAATGGTGCCACAGTCAACGATGGGACGGGACGACGAACTACACTACAACCAACTCAGAGGATGCAGTGATTGTTCAAGTGGATGAGGCACCTGCTATAAACAGTCTTTTAGTTGCAGGGAGCCTTGTGGCGAGAATCACAGGAAATGCAACTGCAGTCCTCCGTTCACAGAAAGTACCTCCTTTCACTACTGCTGACTCCGGCCCTCGGGTCGTGTTCAGACAATGATTCTTGCAGGATATTGCAATCGATCATCACTCCCCTGCACATGTACTCGTCACGGATGAAGCCTGTTTCGCCAGATACGATATGCTAAACAGCCACAGTAGTCGCCCCCACGCTACAGTTGTGGAGAACCATCAGCACAAATTATGAAGGAGTGGGCAGGCAAAGGGCCGTTGCCTTTTCCTCCCTGCTTAAATGCACCAGCGTGCCCAAGTCCGACTTGTAACTCATCAACAGATATGGTTCCAGTAAGATGGAATCCCACCTCACACTCTGGACTGAGCGTTCGTGAAAACCTGGATAAGACGATTCCAGGGAGGTAGACAGACGGAGGAGGCCCTTTTTCGTAGCCTGCACGTTCGCCTGATGACAGCGCACCTGATTTCTTCTTTCTGATCCATGTGAAAAGTCTTGAGTGCTAGATGCTTGTCGAGGCTGAAGAGAATGTCCTGGCAAATTTTTTTTATTCATACGACGATATTAGAAAGTGTACGACAGAACTTTGTGCGACAATGTCATGCTTGCATTCACTCTTGGGAACGCCATTATAGACAATTGTTAACGTAAAAGTATTAGCTTGTGAAACCTGTTCAGCTAAATAGAATTTATCATTACTTTACCAAACACTTAGGAATTTTGGTCTCTTTGACATCAATTTACGTACGTCGCTACGTCCATTCACAGGGGCAATTATCTGGGGGGGGGGGGGGTGTACTGCGGGGTATTCAGTGAGATTTCTGATTTCTGTACTACGTATATCATGAACCAGGTTCAGAAGCTGAGGCCTTAGTCTAAGCGCTGTGCAACGCTAAAAAAGAAAATGTTCAAATGTGTGTGAAATCTTATGGGACTTAACTGCTAAGGTCAGCAGTCCCTAAGCTACACACTACTTAACCTAAATTATCCTAAGGACAAACACACACACTCGTGCCCGAGGGAGGACTCGAACCTCCGCCGCGATCAGCCGTACAGTCCATGACTGCAGCGTCTGAGACCGCTCGGCTAATCCCAAGCGGTGCTAAGAAATAGTTTGAATTAATTTTCACTTATACCTTTCGATTGGGTTGTTTCCGGACTTCAGTACCTTACTTCAAAGTGGTACATTTACACTTCTCCACTATCGCTGAAAGTTTGTAACACATATTGACACACCATATCGTATACACCACAATTTCTCTCACAGCCAGATCCCAAAATTAATATGGGTGTACGTCGCCTGTCCCGTTCCATGGCTTACTCGTATATGCACCAAAAGTTAATCCCTTGTTAGTACCCTACATAATGTTTGTCAACACCCCCTGCTCCTTACGCTGATGAGCATGTCAACTCAGGCGGGACTTCTCCAAGCACCTATGCGTACTAAACCATCTCAACCCCACGAAAACGAATAAGAGCCTGATACTGGCAAATTATCGATAGCAGTTTAGACTACATGTAGCGTGTACAAAGATTGACAAATATACAAGATGTAACCGGCATAGTGGAGACATTTTTATACGTCGTACTTAAATATGTACACATATCAGTTTGTTGTTTGTTTTTTTCTCTGTGTCGAACAGCCTTCCCGCAGACACGTTACGAATTTTACTATGTGATGTCTTCTGCATGATTGTACCTGGGCCACGAATAATAACTGATCTACTGCTCGGGAGAAAATAACCATTAACAACTTGCATGTGAGATGCGTACGAGGATGTACTACCAAACTTTAGAATATACAGCTTGTAATAGCCATAGTTATTAGTCTGCAAATACCATAAAAATTGATGTAATGCTGTTGAGTATCCAACCCTCAGTCACCCATCCTGTCACCGATAGAAATATGGGAATATGCAAGACTAATGTTGAAAAAAAAGTAGTAAATAAATAAACCTCCTATCTTGAAACAAAAACTGCATATGTTCGAGTACAAAAACTGTGGCTCTGGGAACAAAAACTTTTTACTCTTGATATGAAATACAGTTTTCATTCACATAAACTGATTTCCTGAGGAAATTCGTGTCAATATTGTTATTAGTTAAAACAATTGTTTTGAAATTTAAATTGAAAGTTCTATGGTCTGAAAAATTATGCGTTTCCGCTGTTGAATACTGACTTTAGAATTTGTAGTGTTGAAAATTAAGATTTAATTTCTTCATTTTTAAGTCGTTTTGGCCTCTAACTCATTGCGACTGTTTTAAACATTTGAAATGATAGTTAAGAGACTATCACATACGACCATTGTTAACTACTTAAATTATTTAATAAAGCAACAGTCTTTCAAATACATAGCTCATCCTCATATCATCGTGGAAACACAACATTTACAAATGTAGGCATAGACACTATAACTCTTCTATACAGTCTTGGAAAGTGCTGTGGTCATTGTGCGGAGAAAGAGATTATCCTGATATGAGGGAATATACACTTCGTATGTTGGTCCCACATTCACATAAAAATTTTAAATAACCACTCACTTTTTCATATGAAATGGTTGTCGTCATGTTATATGTTCAGGTACTTCACTTGCTATTGTCCTCTGGATGCTGATGACCACTCTTAATACACTTACAACGGATACTTAAGGCATGACATCACAATTAATTGTGCTGTACAGCAAAAATAAGATGGCGGTCAATTCAAAACCTGCACCAATTTAACTATCTATGGCTAGATCCTGATGTTCCTAGTCACTTGCAATGTCTTCTATCGAATCAATGTTCGTCGTCGGAATATATTACAATGAAAGACTGTGTCAATTTCAGATTAAAAATAAGAGGGTAAAAGTTGTATCAGAGAATTGCTAATGTACTAGTGGAACACATTCTTAATTTATTGCTTTCTATTTTAACAATATCGAATTAAAGGTGGTGAAGAAATAAGATTTCGTTACAGTATGGTTTCATTTAGCATTTCTGTACGAATTTCAATTCTTCTGTCAGATAGGACATACATATATTGACAAATTGGGTTACTTATAATGTAGAATGTGACGAGGTTAATAGAAATATACCTTAACAGTCTAATATTTTACTGTCTTATTAGACGTCATTTATATTGCTCAGTGTGATTCCGCTAACTTGCTTTAAGGTGACAGTGCGACGAAAAAGCAAAGCAATGGATACAAACAGAGAAATAGTGAGGGCGAGACATTTCATTTTATAAATTCATTGTTTCAAACCCGTTTGTATGCTCTCTCCAGCATGGGAAAGGAGAGGAGACTGGTGAAAACTTAAAATAAACTTCTTTTCGTATTTGGTCCACAACTGTTATCGTCGAAGCGATGATGTAGCTTGTTGCAGGCTGGCAATCCAGCAACTAACGTGACGTGATAGATACATTTTCCAAATTACTTTCCTGGCTGAAGTTATTGACCTATAAATAAATGAAGGTCCTGCGTACTCACCATATTGACACACTTCACCTTCACTCTGGGAGCCATACTCATTGGTAATGAAATTTCTTTATCGCCTAAAGAAATATTTTTCTTTCCTTTCGACTTTAAATGCTATAATTTATGGGACGATAAAGATATATCACGAAATCGCTCGTGAAACTGGCGCTGACTGCACGAGCAACATACGTTACTCGTTTAGCGCGGGATGGAAATATATGAACAACAGTAACTGCGGTGCCGCTGAGCCCTTTTAGTCGGCAGTAGTATAACACAGAATAAATCTCATGACGAACGACACCGGGGCCTGACGGAACATTTGCGACCTTCTACAATCATAAATATTGTAGGACGTGCTTCGAAATACGGCCTCTGAGATTAGCTTCTGTTGTATGAAAATCTGTGTTCGTGTTACAGAGAAAAAGACAGAGACAAAGGACCGTCGAGACTACTTCACAGAGATGGCTTTTTCTTTTGTTTCTGTAAGCAGACTTTAGGGATTATCTTAATGTAAATTCACTATTTTCTTCGAATATGAGTAGCAGGGGGTTTAGTCTCTTTTTTACTGCAACAGGAATAAATCAATTGATTATGGAGATGTAATGTGCTCCTTTTTAAAGATGAAAAGTGTACCCAAGTAATGAAAAGGCAAAAAATTCAACCTGACTGGAATGAATAAGTAATAGAATATTAAAAATGTACGTCGGTAAGAAAGTTCTCTAGTGAAGCAACTGTCATATCAAGTAATTTATTATAAATGTCATTAATTTACCAGCTTTGTTTCTGTGGTCTTTATCTCCATGCTGGTCTATCCTGTGCATGTCCCTTCATCTCTCCATAAATACCGACATCTACATTCACATGAACCATCTCCATGATCTCCACTCGTTCTACAGTGCCACCCCTCTCCACCTCCACATTACACACACATACATTTTCTTCCATTACCTGGCAATTCCTCAGGGTTCTTCATATCAGCAGATCTTTCTTTTAGTCAGAGTGCTCTACAACATTTTTCTCGATTAGATTCAGCGTCTCATTTGTTATTCGACCTACCGATTTAATCTCCAGCATTCATCAATAGCAGCACATTTCCGAAACTTCCATTCTTCAGCTTGAAATTTCAGTCCCACCCATATTTTTATGGAATGAAAACTGCTTTATGTGTTTCGGTACTACGTAATCCTCGAAGATTACAAACAACTATATACAAGGTACCATAAAAAGATAAATGTCAAATTAATAGAAGAAAATATGGTCCATAGTAGGCTGTACTGTAAATGATCTTTATTTCAATCGTGCGTTTAGTTAATTTCAGCGACTTGTCATTTTGAAAAACATGTGTATATTACATACTATATGTCGTCTTATCAAATTATTTTGCATATCACTACCGACCATGTTTTCTTTTATTAGACACTTAGAGATCGTGAGTCCTCACAGAAACAAAATTTTTAACTTACGTTTATGTCACGATGAATTTCCTAAAATTTATGACGAATTCCTACCAGATTTTACAAAGTATAATATTGACGTTCCTCACATGTCGGTATCTTGTGCCACATCATCCGCCGTATACGACAGCCAAGTGCAAACTGATCTTAATGCAATGTGGTCTTTATTCATTACGCCCACAAGAGGGCACTAGAAAATTGGTATGTCTGTAATTTACCTGTAGACATGCTACAGAACAGTTAATTAAAAAGATGTTGATGAAGTAACTATAGGACCGACAAACTATGTACTACAGTTGTTTAAGAAGTATTTAAACTGTGATAGAATTGAGTTACAACACAAGCCGGTAAAGGGCACTACTTATGGAAAAAAGTATTACGAAGATTCCCATCACAAACCGATTGATGGCATTGCTTTGGCGACAAAATTACTTGAAGGGAAAATGTAGTAGACAGTTTTTTAGTCTTATGGATAAATAGTTAATCTCAAGAAATAAAAATCTCCTTGTACAATTCTACAGGTAATTGTTAGACATATCATTACAGCACCCTCCTTTGACCGGCTTGAATTAAGATCACGAAATTAAGATCATTTTGCATTTGGCTGTGATACATAGAAGATGACGAGGCACAATGTACCCAAAACAGTATTTTAGCATGAAGCTTTACTAATATTTTTTTAAAAAATTGTTATGATTTGTCCATAAGTTTTAGCAGATTAATTGTGAGGTTAATGTAACCATTACCCGTTTATGATACCTTCTCTATACTTTCTTGTAGCCTTTGGAAAATGATGTAATATCACAACACGTAATGAAAATTTTTGGAAATTTCTGGTAAGGACTTATGCGACCAAACTGCTGAATTCATCGGTCCCTAAGTTTACACATTACTTAATCTAATTTAATCTGTCTTACGCTAAGGACAACACACACACCGATGCCCGAGGGAGGACCCGAACCTCCGACGGGGGGGGGGGGGGGGGGGGGGGGAGCCGCGCGTACCGTGACAAGGCGCCCCAGGCCGCTCGGCTACCCCGCGCGGCAACACGTATGGCAATTTTCGTCTGGTAAAAGATATTTCTCGAGTCAAAAAACCTTACCAACAGCCGTGTACTTGGGGTTATTTTACCTTATATATCGAATGCTACCAATTTCGGCAATTCAATATTGCCACCCTTCAGGCCCCATACGCTTTCTTCATGTTAACAAGCTTATCGTATGGTGCCATAAAACTGGAACAGTACATTCGAACCGTTATGTAACTGATTCATATGTAAGGGGGTCACCCTTCATTTCAACATTGACCACTAGGCGAAATCCCCTTGCACCTCTCTCCAGTTGTTGATAGGCATCAGCCAGCACAGCGGTGTTTCGTGCGAGTAATGCCACATCATCTGCGTAGGCCCGGTACTCGAGTGAACGATTAAAAATGGTTCCTTCTCTATTCATCTCTATCTAATTTATAACTTTTTCTAGGCAGAGGTTGAATAGCAGTGAGAAGATATTGTCATCCTCTTACAGTCCCTTCTTCACTTTCACTTCTCTGGAGATTTCACCCTGAATTTTTTCTTTACAGTTGTTTTCACTGAGGGTCATCATCGTAGGTTTAATGAGATTCTTAGGTATCCGTGCCTCTTGCATCACATTCCGAAATGTCACTCTTGAGGTGCTATCATAGACTTGTTTGAAATAGATATAAAGCTGATGTATGCTTATTTGATGTCCGTAACATTTTTCAAGTAGTATGCGTAATGTGAATATTTGGTGTCGTTGTTGAGCTATTTCTTCTAAAGCCACTCTGATACTCTCCAATTCTCTCTTCCACATATGGAGTAAGCCTCCTAGTTAGGATCTTGGAAAACGTTTTGTATATAGTATTTAGCAGGGATATTCCTCGGTAATTCTAGCAGTTTAATTTATCTCCTTTTTATGTATGGGGCACATAATAGCCGTTTTCCGCTCCATTGGCATGGTCTCCTCTTGCCAGATGTTCAGTATTACTTTATGTATTGCTTTCCACAATGCTTCCCCACCATATTTGAGAAGTTCCGCCTGGATCTGATCTTCTCCAGGTGCCCTATTATTTTTTAAGGCCTTAATGGCTTGTATCACTTTCTCTAGTGTGGGTTCTGGTTTTAAGACCTCTGCTCCATAATGAGTTATTTCCACCAGTTTTTCTTGTTCAAATCCTTCTACTTCTAGTTTCAGTAACTCTTGGAAGTATTCTTCCCATCTGTCGAGTATTTTATTACTATCTCCTATCAAATCTCCTTCTTTATTTCCACATATATTTTTTCTGGCCTGATACGTAGTCCTTCCTTCTTTATCTTTTGGTACATTTCAGGTACTAGATTCTCTTCTCCTAGCTGTTCAATTTCTTCCAATTTCTTCTTTTCTAGTGCTCTTTCCTTCTTTCTCCCCTCTTAGCTACACGGCGCTTCTCATTATATTCACTCAGATTTGCTCTAGTTCTTCTCTGAAATAATATCATTCGTGCTATGTTACGCTCCTCAGTTCTTCTGATACATTCATCATCAAACTAATCTGCCTTCCTTTGAGCCTGTAAATGTTCCAAATCCGCCCCAGCTGCCTCGATGATTGCAGTCTTACATTGTGTCCACATTATTTCTATTTGTTCATTTGATGTGTCAGTATCGTTCTTAATCCCCTCTTCTATTTTCGCGTGATATGCTCTCCGTGTTTCTTCTGACTTTAGTTTCTTAATGTCAAAACTCTTCTGTTTGTGTCCTTTTTGTTTACTGCATAGTGAGTGCCTTTGCCTGTACTTAATTCTCACAAGATGATGGTCTGAATTGGAGTCAGCTCCGTGTTGTCTCCCAACGGACATCCGTTCATTGATTGGTTCTAAGCGTGTTACAGCATGTTTGAGTCCTTTAGCGACCACAAAACCTGTATCAAAAGTATACGTCCTCCTGCCACTATAGAGGATTGTGAAATTTCCTGGATCCATTATGGCACTTGCCTTCGACCTAATTCCCTGGAGAGCCAATAGTTTTATATTATAGTTGCTTACTTGCGTTATCAGCTGCCGTAGGGCGCCAGCTTGGTACAGGTTCCGCACATTCCATGTTCCTATGTACATAACTCTTATCATTTCTTGTTTGCTGGGGTCGTCATCAAAATATCTGCCCGGCTTATTCATTTGTTTGCATTTGTATCAAGTGATTTTTACAAGGAAAGATTGTTAATCTTCTGGCCAACCATTTGAGGGGTTGTGTCTTACAGCTCGCCGGGTAGCTGGTTTCATTTTTAGGGCAACATCCTCAGCCTTTGTAGATCCCTCTACTGACTGTAAGGCAGCAGTTGATGGTTGGAGGCTCCTCTGCCTTTCTTACAAGCCATTGGCTCTCATACCTAGTTTTGGTCCATCCCAGGTGTTTTATTTCCCTGGTACCCTCCATATCTGGAGAACGTTCCTCTATTCACCACCTTGGGAGACGCCCGATGAGGAACCAGCAACCCCACACAGGGTTGGTAGATTTCAACTGTGGTTATATCGACAGCACTATATCCTCTCGCCTATCCCTGCTTCATCCAAGACCAAGCACTGTATATTTGGCCTTGCTTCAGTTTAGTTCTTTTGTCAATCTGTCCATTTCCTACTTGGAGTTAAATTTAATGTAAGCGCTGCCGCTTATTGTCGTTCGCTGTGAGCTATTGTGATAGTTTCTGATTATGGATAATGTTCTACCAAGAGAGAAGAAGGAAACAAATTTTAATTCGTTCACCGGTATTGTGATAAATTAAAAATATGTTCGCACTGCTATAATAGCCTAGTTATCTATGGATAGCAGTATAGTGTTTAGCACAGAAGTCGTTATTTGGAGACTAGTAAAACTATGGGGTTATAATATTGCAGCATTTCTGAAGGCAGTGGAGTATAAACTGCATTATAATCATCATTAAATTAAATTATGTGTCTCAAAATACACTTTGATTTCCCTCCGTCGTCCAAAAGTCACGTTGATCAACAAAAATATCACCCAAACAATTTCATTTATTCAAAAAAAAAATTGCTCAAAGTTCTATGATTATTAGCCCAAATGGAAAAATATCGCCCAATCTGGCCACTCGGGTGGTAGTTTGAGAACCACGTAACTGTGGCGAGGGGTATGTGATCAGAGTCTGTATAAAATTTCTTAGATGACTACTTGAATTCGTCCGGGCCGACCCACCCTGCATCCCCCTCCTCCCCCATCCCCCCTCCCTTCTTTTCGAACAAAATATATTTTCGCTCTACAATAACCTCCTCGACACTGCAGAGGCAGAGTGGCAGAGTGGAGGGCTGGTACACACAACGTTGCAGAAAGAATAACAAAAGGAAATCCGCAGGCTTCCTTCTACTGACCAATATTTTGGGATATCGCAATCGAGCCTTCGCTGAACACCATGGAACCGCACAGGGACTATATATAGTCCTCTGACCGGGAACTTCTGAGGAGGACGTCGTTATCTGGAGAATAAAACTGTCACTCTACGGATTGGAGCGTGGAATGTCAGATCCCTTAATCGGGCAGGTAGGTTAGAAAATTTAAAAAGGAAGTGGATAGGCTAAAGCTATATACAGTGGGAATTAGTGAAGTTCGATGGCAGGAGGAACAAGACTTTTGGTCAGGTGAATACAGTTTTATAAATACAAAATCAAATAGGGGTAATGCAGAAGTAGGTTTAATAATGAATAAAGAAATAGGAGCGCGGGCAAGCTACTACGAACTGTATAGTGAATGCATTGTTGTAGCAAAGATATACCCGAAGCTCACGCTTAGCACAGTAGTACAAGTTTATATGCCAACTGGCTCCACACAGACGAAGTGATTGAAGAAATGTATCACGAGATAAATGAAATTATACAGATATGGAAGGGGGACGAAAATTTAATAGTCATGGGTGACTGGAATTCGATAGTAGGAAAAGGAAGAGAAGGAAACTTAGTAAGAAATGGTAGTAAGAAATGAAAGAGGAATCCGTCTGGTAGAATTTTTCACAGAATATAACTTAATCATAGCTAACACTTGCTTTTACAATCATGAAAGAAGGTTATATAGGTGGAAGAGGCCAGAAGACACTGGAATGTTTCAGATAGATTGTATAATGGTAAGACAGAGATTTAGGACCCAGGTTTGAAATTGTAAGAATTTCCAGGAGCAGATGTGGACTTTGACCACATACTATTGGTTATGAACTACAGATTAAAACTGAAGAAGCTGCAAAAAGTGGGAATTTAAGGAGACGGGATCTGAATAAACTGAAAGAACCAGAGGTTTTAGAGAGTTTCAGAGAGAGCGTTAGGGAACGACTGACATGAATGAAGTAAGGAAATACAGTAGAAGAAGAATTTTTGGGAGATGAAATAGTGAAGGCAGTAGAGGATCAAGCAGGTAAAAAGACGATAGCTAAGAGAAATTCTTGGGTAACAGAAGAGTACTGAATTTAACTGATGAAAGGAGAAAAATAAAAACTGAAGTAAACCAGGGAGGCAAAATGTAATGCAAACGTTTCCAAAATGAGATCGACAGGAAGTGTAAAATGGCTAAGCAGGAATGGCTAGAGCACAAATGTAAGGATGTAGAGGCATATATCACTAGGGGTAAGATAGATACTGCCAACAGGAAAATTAAAGGGACCTTTGGAGAAAAGAGAACCACCTCTAATTCTATCAAAAACTTGCCTAAATTAACGTGGGTTAGATAGTCAGGATGTGGTCCCTTTAACTCACGATTAATCTCCAGTAAAGTAACGCTTTATCGTTTACCGAAGTTATTTGTTTTAGTAAAGGATTAATGGTCAGCAAAACGACAGTTTTACTTAACGTTTCCCAGCTGTGATTATAAACAGCTGGTACATCTGTCATCGAAAGAAGGTTACCTGGCTGAGAAAAATTGTTTCAAGAGCGCGGCTCGCAAAGTGATGTGAATAACAATTGTTACTCGGCTGCGCGACGCCCGAATGATGGGCTGCACGTCGCCGGGCGATCGCTGGCTCCGCGGATATGCAGAGCGCCCCTGGCGGGCGCGGATTTGGCCGCGTAACTACGGCTTTTCGGCATTATCGACGCGGCTCGGCTCGGTTCGGCGCTGTGTAGCGGTAATCGCGTCTGTGCAGGCGGCGGCACAGCACCCGCCGCCGGAATTACAGGAGCCCGAGTATAGCGGGCCGCCCCCCCCCCCCCTCCCTCACCCCCTGCCACCCTCCACGCCCACAACGTCTGCCACGAACGCGATTACCGCCGGATCGCGTGGGCCGCGCCGCAGTTAATGTTTGATGAGTCGGTAATTCCGGCGGATCTGATGCTGGGCCGCAGCCGTTAAAGCAACTGCCCGCCGTGCGGCGCCCTGTGGTTTATAAGCAACAGCGACGTGTCCAAACTGCCGAATTAAATGCAAGCGGGCGCCTGCCGCCGATGCTTGATTTGGAGGAGGCAGAGTTCAATGCTGTCTAGCTCATGAAAGCTTCTGTGGCAGCACGAATCGGCTGTGAAGACTGGTTTCTGGTTATTCATTTATTGTGAAACGTGGACATCAGATGTACTCTCTAAGAAACACATAAAATATGGTGTTCGGACCAAACGAAACTACAATCGTCTGATCATAACTGAACTACGAAAAATAATATTCTGTTTCACTTTATTACATGAAGTAATGAAACTATTTACTTACTTAATACAATACTTTGCCATAGGAGCGCTTGATATTTAACCACTGTCATTTGCTATTAATGTGTCACTTTATGCACTAATTAACAAACTGATCTCTTGAAGTAGAATGTTCAACATTTATAAAAATACATTTCCTTCTGAGACTAGAATAACTCTCTAGGTCTATTTGATTATGTTGACTGCTCCCACTGAGGTCACAATCTGTGCCGAGCATTTCCATGGTTGGTACTACAATACTGGCCATTAAAATTGCTACACCAAGAAGAAACGCAGATGATAATCGGGTATTCATTGGACGAATATATTATACTGACATGTAATTACATTTTCACGCAATTTGGGTGCATAGATCCTGAGAAATCAGTACCCAGAACAACCACCTCTGGCCGTAGTATCGGCCTTGAGTCAAACAGAGCTTGGATAGCGTGTTCAGGTACAACTGCCCATGCAGCTCCAATACGATTCCACAGTTCATCAAGAGTAGTGACTGGCGTATTGTGACGAGCCAGTTGCTCGGCCGCCATTGACCAGATGTTTTCAATTGGTGATAGATCTGGAGAATGTGCTGGCCAGGGCAGCAGTCGAACTTTTTCTGTTTCCAGAAAGGGCCGTACAGGACCTGCAACATGCGGTCGTGCATTATCCTACTGAAATGTAGGGTTTCGCAGGGATCGAATGAAGGGTAGAGCCATGGGTCGTGACACATGTGAAATGTAACGTCTACTGTTCAAAGTGCCATCAATACGAACAAGAGGTGACCGAGACGTGTAACCATACCACCACGCCGCGTGATACGCCAGTATGGAGATGACGAATACACGCTTCCAATGTGTGTTCACCACGATGTCGCCAAACACGGATGCGGCCATCATGATGCTGTAAACAAAACCTGCATTCATCCGAAGAAATGACGTTTTGCCATTCGTGCCCACAGGTTCGTCGTTGAGTACACCATCGCAGGCGCTCCTGTCTGTGATGCAGCGCCAAGGGTAACCGCTGCCATGGTCTCCGAGCTGATTGTCCATGCTGCTGCAAACGTCGTCGAACTGTTCGTGCAGATGGTTGTTGACTCAGGGATCGAGACGTGGCTGCACGATTCGTTACAGCCATGCGGATAAGATGCCTGTCATCTCCACTGCTAGTGATACGAGGCCGTTGGGATCCAGCACGGCGTTCCGTATTACCCTCCTGAACCCACCGATTCCATATTCTGCGAACAGTCATCGGATATCGACCAACGGGAGCAGCAATGTCACGATACGATAAACCGCAATCGCGAGAGCCTACAATCCGTCCTTTATCAAAGTCGGAAACGTGATGGTACGCATTTCTCCTCCTTACAGCACGTTGTAGGTCTCGCCACCAGCGCCAACCTTGTGTGAATGCTCTGAAAAGCTAATCATTTGCATATCACAGCATCTTATTCCTGTCGGTTAAATTTCGCGTCTAAGGCACGTTATCTTCGTGGTGTAGCAATTTTAATGGCCAGTAGTGTATATTGATATCCGTGCAAGAGAGCAGAGAGAGAAGGCGTGTCTCCTTCAGCCCCTCTCATTCCTCGTTGTGGACAGTAGCGAGACGTCACTAACATCTGCGGTGAGGATGTGCGCTGGTGACTTCGGTGTATCACCACAATATTTGGACAATACCAAGTATACGGTCCTTCACAAATAAATTTATATGTTTCCACTTCATTCATTTATTTATTTTCACTACTTCAGCTGAACTTGTACATAACTGCCCTCTTCTTGTCATATCGAACGAGTTTGTCGATTCCGTGCTTCTAGAACGTTGCCGCCTGAGAGTTAAGCTATGCTGCGAATCTCGCCGTTAGCCGGTTACTATAACCATTCTTTCATCTTCGACAATCAGTAAGAATCAATGTTTGGTAAGTCATGGCTGTACGGAGAATGTCCAAACAATTCGTAGTTGGAAGTGTGAAGTCACGTTTGTGTGTGGGATGTAGTACGTGAACTAGCGTTATCGTGTGCAAAAACGATGTCTGAACTCAAAATCCCACGCCTTGTGTTCTGGCCTGCTCTTCCGAGCTTGTTTACCGTTTCAGAATCTTCTTGCTCGTCTTTGCATCGGACGCATGGCTCTGAGCGCTATGGGACTTAACTCTTCTGAGGTCATCAGTCCCCTAGGACTTAGAACTACTTAAACCTAACTAACCTAAGAGCATCACACGCATCCATGCCCGAGGCAGGATTCGAACCTGCGACCGTAGCGGTAGCGCGGTTCCAGACTGTAGCGCCTAGAACCGCACGGCCATTCCGGCCGGCTTGTTACTTTAGCAGCTCTGTCGTTTACTTGGTTTGAACACTTCACTGTTTCTCCATTGTCTTTGAGCGTTTGAGGTGCAGTGATTGTTGAGTCAACGCGAGTGAGGTGGGTTTGAGTTGGTGCCATTTCGTAGGTTTACTACTCATGGTGTGACATGCCCTTTTATACGTGTTACTTTTTTTTTAATATTTCTAGAGACGTTGATACCGTCGCCATTGAACGCCCATACACTCTAAACAAAGACACACACACTCACTCTCTCAAACGCACACACACACACACACACACACACACACACACACACACACACACACACACACACACACCGTGAATTTCGTAATTTATTGCTGGGCGTCTTTCCATAAAGTCAGTTACGATTATTTCCTTCCTGAACCATAACACAGTTGTCATCAATTTTGTGCAGGAAATTTGTGGCGGCACATTGTGGGATTACATGGTGAGGTAGTGCGGTCCCCTCCAGAGATCGATTTTTTGTCTCCACGTCAACGTTTGCTACCCATACTTCATTCCCTATCACAATGTGGTTGAGGAATTTGTCTCCTGCTGCATCGTACCGCATCAGAAAAATCAACACGGTTCCTAAACTCATCGTTTTGTGGACATCAGTCAGAAGCTTCGGGAAGCGTCATGTACAACGTTTGCGATAACCAAGTTTGTCAGTCACATGTTCTCGCATCATTGTCTATCATGACACCATCTCATGGTATATTTGGCCTTAGGATAGTGGGATCTGTATGCCGCTCTCCCAACTGTTGTTAGCTTTTCAGATCATAGAACCGCTGCTCCTCACTCATGTAGCTCCTGAGCTGGTATCCTCCAACCACGGAAAGATCCCTGGCAATACAAAGAATTGAGCCCCTGTCATCCGCATATTAATCAGCCGTGCTGATCTCTAAGCTACGGGGGCGAACATGTTAGAGAGAAAATGATAATTTTCTAATCGTGAACCGATGATTATAATTGATTCTATCATTAAATTTTGTAAAAGGTTTGGCACAACAGTTTGTCGCCCACTTCTTCTTCATCATGAATGATCATTCAACATTCCTGAAACAATCTTCACCACTTCCTTGCAGCACCATTATCTCATTGAATCTCCATATAGTACCTGAAGCTCACTACGAATTTGTACAGACTTCGTTTCTCTCGAAAACAGAAAAACCGCATCACAAGGACGAATTCACAGACGGTGGCATTTTCGATTACAGTCGTGTGTCGTTTTGAACAACACGGCTATTTTCTTTGGCGACATTCGCCAGGTATCTTCTCTTCGATTGTGGTAAGGTCTTATGGGACCAAACTTGCTGAGGTCGTCGGTCCCCAGGCTTACGCACTACTTAATCTAATTAAACTAACTTACGCTAAGGACAACCCACACACCCATGCCCGAGGGAGGACCCGAACCTCCGACGGGGGTAGCCGCGCGGACTGTGACAAGGTGCCCCAACCGCGCTGCTACCGCGGGCGGCTATCTTCTCTTTGACTAAGTGTTACTGGCGGCCACTGCAACGCCCTGACCGACGGGTGTGACGCCGTAGCGGTGCTGGGAAGTAACACGGTGAGCACATCTTCTAGTAGCTAGTGCGCAGTTTTGGTCGGCCCAGAGGTGCGCGATGAGGCATACCAAAGGACGCGGGAGATTCTGGCGGCTGCCGAGGCTGGAGATTCAGTTTCTGCCTAGAAATGGAGACTGACAGAGAGGTGCTGGAGGGACACAAAGGAAAGCAGTTCTGTGGCAGCCCATGTGCAAGACCCTCAACAACTTGGCATGTGCTTCGATGCCAGAAGGTGTGTGTGCAGCAACCTGCTGGAGCGAGTGCTATTTTCTCAGGTCAGGTTCCATATGAGGGGCCAGACTGAATTGTTTTGTATTAATTGTTGTTATTATTTCAGGAAGATGTTTTGTGTTGTTACAGTCCTATTCAAATTTATTTGGGCCTCAGTATTTGGGCCTCTGCACGTGGGTCTCAAGCAGTCTTTCCTCTACAATGGCCGGCCGGTGTGGCCGTGCGATTCTAGGCGCGTCAGTTTGGAACCGCGTGACCGCTACGGTCGCAGGTTCGAATCCTGCCTCGGGCATGGATGTGTGTGATGTGCTTAGGTTAGTTAGGTTTAAGTAGTTCTAAGTTCTAGGGGACTGATGACCTCAGTAGTTAAGTCCCATAGTGCTCAGAGCCATTTTGAACCATCCTCTACAACAGTGTTTTCTGTCCTGTTAAATGGGTCTTTGTACTGTAAAAAGATAGGTAATAAAACAAAGGTATCTGTCCCCACGTCTGCACAGCCCCAAGCAAAAACCCCAGTCCATCTCGATCCTACGTAACATTTTGATAGCAGAGCGCATATGGGCGCTGTGCGGGTTGAGACATAGTCTTATATCCTTAAGACATAGATGAGAATTGGTGTATGCTGTGGAATGTTTCACTCATGGCAGTCTGGGACTCGCCGGGAGTATGTTGGCTTCGAAGAGACGAACACGCTTGGGAGTGACGATCCATGGGCAGGTTCTACCATGCACAGTGGCAGATCTGTTCCAGCAGCTGCGGCAGGTCTTGAGTGAGTTTGTGCAGGTGAGTGAATTGCACTACAAGGATGTGAGCAGTACTATCAGTGCTGTTAGTCCTTTCAGCGTGAATTGCTTACACGAGGCCAGGTGCGTAGAGTTGGAGTTTGTCACAATCTATTTTTCCAGAAACAATCACATAATGAGTGAATATCTATAATATCGGACTATCTAACTCATGCTAGGGAGTCCGCTGAACAGCGGCATTAGTGCTTATTGGTAGCTAACCAATGTAACTTACTCTTAATTTACAGCTGATTCGAATATTCCTGTCATGTAGAAGTAAGATAACGTTGAAAGTATTCGACATGTTGCAGGGACAGTAAGAGACGTCTGACACCCTTAGAGGCATTGCATGGGGGCTTAATTAAATAAATGAAAATAATTTTTAATTTTTTGATTTAGTAGCTGTATGTCCGATTACGTAGTCTCGTAAACGGTTGGCCCTGACTAGTTTTTGTACGCAATCTGACTGCATAGAACAACAACAAAGAATGAAATGAAAGTTTTCGTTAACACAATTAATTAATTAAGTCCCCAGCAACTATAAAACCTACGAAACCAAAGCACAAGTGTAATTGTTCTGTGTGTGGGAGTGTGATTCAACGTACACATCTGGCACGGTTCTTCTTCAACAAGACAAGAAATTTTAAATACCATTTATACTGAAGTAATTAAAAAAATAGAAATACTATAAGTACGCAAGAAAACCAGAATTGCACTCTAATACAAGAACACGAGCCAGATGCTTTGTTGACTGAACCTGTAATGACGCATTATTCAAGACATTGAAATAATGAGAAAAAAAGCGAGTTTTGTTACCTTCATATATATTGATGAAAAGCACTCTAATCATTACAATATCTCCATTAGAACAAGATCTGCTGTCTAGCCCATCAAACAACTGCATAAAACATGGAACAAGCACTTCCTACTACGACATCTCGACAAGAACTTCTCACTACCACATCTCAGCAAGCACTGCCTACTACGAGTTCTCCACAAGCACTGTACTCCGCTACTTCTCAATAATCACTGCCAGTGGAGGCGGCCGAACAAAACTCTCTGGCGCAATCTCTGGCGCTGTGGCTCAGTGTAGCCACCTTTCATATGCCCTTCCTCCACGGGCCAGAATTTGATGGTATTTTTGCCAGCATTGGTGGTGAAAATTCCACCAAATTCGTCCACAAAAATACAGACAAAAATAAAAGATAATATTAATACGTAAATATCACATAATTAGATAAAATTTTGGCTTTGCACTGACCTTTCAATAACCTAATATATGAAAAACAGTAAGCAATACAAATTCTTTCATACATGTGACTTTACATAATAGTTTACACAATACACAAAAAAGCAGTTTATACAAATGTTCACATAACATGCTTTCCATGATTAAAAAAAAAAACAAGTAGTTGATAGTTCCAGCAGTAACACCCAGCAATGGTCAACAGGTGCAAATACTAACAAGTGACATCATTTTAGTAGAAGCAGTCCCTCAGTGGCACCCAGCAATGTTGAACAGGTGCAGACACCGACAAGTGACATTATTTCAATAGATGCAGTCCATCAGTGGCACCCAGCAATGTTGAGCAGGTGCAGACACCAACAAGTGACATTATTTCAATAGATGCAGTCCATCAGTGGCACCCAGTAATGTTGAACAGGTGCAGACACCAACAAGTGACATTATTTCAGTAGAAGCAGTTCATCAGTGGCACCCAGCAATGTTGAACAGGTGCAGACACCAACAAGTGACATCATTCAGCAGAAACAGTTCCATTAGTGGCACCCAGCAATGTTGAACGGGTGCAGACACCAACAAGTGACATTATGTCAGTAGAAACAGTTTCATCAGTGGCACCCAGCAATGTTGAGCACGTGCAGACAGCAGTCCATAATATTCACTATCACTAATCACACTGTTCATCAGAGTTTATAAGCAGAAATTAAACATGTCCTAGTGGCACCAATCATGTAGAAAAAGTACAAGTAACAGTCCATAATATTCACTATCACTGATCACACAGTTCATCAGCAGAAATTAAACATTTCTAAGTGGCACCCATTATGTTGAAAAAGTGCAGGTAACAGTCCGTAATATTCATCATCACTAATCAGACAGTTCAGGCATGAACAATAGTTTGAATGCACACACAATTGCTTTTACAAAATTATTATCAATGCTCTTACACTAAACATACAAATTATAAGAAACACACAAATGATATCAGATAATTATCATATTAACTAATACAATACACAAATATCAGTTAACCTATAATATTTATGGGTGTCAGTGCAAGCCACAACAAACAAGTAAAATAATATTTAGGAGATAGGTCGGTACCAAATTTGGGATAGGAAAGGAAAACACACAAAACACACTCACTCATCTTTCATCCACTTTAAGTACTACTGTGTAATTGAATAGTGTTAACTGTGTAAATGCAATTCTGTCAAAATTTGATGTTCGACATGTGTATCAAGTAGTAGTAGCAGCAATGTATAACAGTCAATAAAGGGTTAAGTTAACGTCATAGTCATCATGTCAAGACCAATGTTTGCCAAGCCAGATCAAAATGTACAGTTGCTGAACAACTGTCAGTGTGCCAAGATATGCAATTACTTCCTCTCTCCAAAAAAAGTATATACTGCTTAGTGATTTAACAAAGTGTGTGTATAGACAATCTTCCTTCTACTTGAGTGCTCTAGTCTGCTATCTTCATCCTCCTTGTTCCATATAACCAACAAAAAAAATATGCTCCTCACTTACTTTACCTCTTATCCACCAAAACTCCAATAATCATCAGCATCACATAATCTCAATACTTCAATAATACCTCTTACGTCGATACATATAAACCTTATCATCAATATCATTTACCTTACCTCTTGTCCACCAAAACTCCAATAATCATCAGCTTCACACAATCTCAATACCTCAATAATACCTCTTCACATAATCTCAATACCTCAATAATACCTCTTCAATACGTCGATACATATAAACCTTAGCACCAATATCATTTCACTTCCATAGCAACTCTTTCCTCTAGTCAGTCACCTCGAACAAGTACAGATAAAATCCTAGTGCAAACTTCAGTTCATCATCCCATACAATCCGAAGACACAATGTCCACACACAACCTCTGTGTAGTCCACCTGAGCCAAATCTTCTACTCACTATGAATGATAAAATACATTTTGGTTACCTTGTCCATCATTAAACAAAAGAAATGCATACCTGACCTCTAACAGCCTTTAGTTCGAATAACTCTCAGTAATTAAGTACGATTACGGAGTGTGAATGATCATAATATTTCACAGTGTGTACACCACTTCAAGAATCATGGCAGAAGCAAACATGTGGAGTATTTTTGTGTCAAGTGTCACTTGCTATTTCAATTGCTCACGAAGAATGCAGTGTAATAACTGTCAATGGTCTAACCCTAGTGTTGGTTTGTCATGTCGTTAGCTTCCTTCCTATTAGCATAAATTTATACAGCTTCCATAAAACCTCCAGCTCATGTGATTTCTATGAAGTTTCTTGTACTAATGTCGTTCGTCGAATTATAGCAGTTCATTTTCTTATCTTAAAAATATAAGGCATTGAGCGTAAGCAAAACATGCAATAGCGACTAAATATACCATTGGAGAACAGAATGTCAACAAGTGGATGCAGCACAATTCTTACAACGAGGCTCTGCCAAGCAAACAATCTATAATTAATACAATAGTGTGACCTACACTCTATGTTCGTACACAGTACATCAGCATTTCTATATATCAAATTAAAGAGTAGTTATGACAACAAAACAGAAATGTGTAAATATGCAATCCATAAGCAAGGCAGCAAATATGTTATCTAACATAATAAACAGGTCATTAGCATCATATCGGCATAAGCAAATAAATGTTCATATGTAATCTTAATAAGTAAACATGAAGGCGCAAGCAGATAAATCACAAAGTATAACTTACACACATAACCATAGTCAGCACAATTAATCAGGTGACAATTATAATTTAAATAAATAAGCACAGCAGGCACATAAAAAAAAAAGAAATGTGACATCAGTGAAAAAGCAGTGCAGCCAAGCGATGCATAATATACACAAGTAACAACCCTGTTCAATCATCAATCATTGTCAAAATCAGTTAATGTACGAAAGCACGTCGCTTCACAAGTAAATTCACAGAACATGAAACTTAGCACAAAGTATGAATCACGTAATCGCGAGCAGCAAATTACGTCTAAAGTACGTACCTAAGTGGAAATATGTTACCTGAAAAATAAACTCAATTAAAAGTTACCTTTTTAGCTTCTTCGAAATTACATTCTTCCTGAAATTTTCTGGATAGCAAGTCCTCTTAACGTCGGACACACACAGAATTTACCTGAAGTTCTTAAATATTTTATACAACCATATCCTGAAAAATACTGAACGTTAATAACATAATTCATCAACTCACTCTAGCTTTATACTGAATTTAATCTGAGAAATTAGACTGTATTTGTTTACGGCTGTCAGTGCATTCGCACTGAGCGCTCGATCAGCTGTAGGCGCGTGACATAGAAAGTAATTGTTTGCGGTCAACGACTGCCTTGTGCGGCGCGCAGACTTGACTGTTGCTTTGAGTATGTGCCGCCGCCAAAACACAGCGCGCTATCCTTATATTCTCTGCATGTTTACATGTAGCTGTTAGTTTCTCTAAAGTATGTCATTCCACAAAAATTTTAACGTTTGATATATGATGTATTCCCTTAGAGCGTCGAGATTTAAGAGTTTCTACTTCAACAGTGTTATCATGAATAATTTTGCGAATTCTATATGGACCATTATAAAGCAGAAAAAATTTGCGACACAAGCCTTTTCCTTTGTGAGACAAACGATGAGACTTAATTAACACCTTTTGACCAACTGACAAGGTTTTTAAACGACCAGGACGTTTAGCTGATTTCTCTCTTCTAGCAGCCGCAGATGCAATATTTCGTAGAGCCAGGTTCACAACTTCAGAATGCCGCAGTTTCCGTGTAGGCGGAAAAGGAACGATTTCAGAAATGCGATTTGTCGGTGCTTTATTTTTTAATATCAATATAGGCGGTAAAGAAGTTGAATCATTAGGGAGTTCATTCAGAATATTATGAAAAATATGAAGATACTGATCCCAAGTTCTGTGATTCTGATGACAATACAGTCGACACAATTTATTGATTTCCTTCATCCATCTCTCTGAAGCGTTAGATTGAGGGTGAAAAAGTGAAATGAAAATTGGTTTAATTTTACGACGCCGTAGAGTACGAAGCCAAATTTTAGAGCGAAACTGTGATCCATTATCTGATATAACCTTATCAACATGACCAACTTCTTTAAGAAAATGTTTGATGAAAGCCTTAGATACTTAACGAGCTGTTGCTTTGCGTAAAGGCGTAAAACACACATATTTTGATGTTAATTCCACTGCTACGAAAATGTACACAAAACCATTAGTAGAACGAACCACTGGACCGAACAAATCGACTGCAGCCATCTCCTTTAATTTCGCTGGAATGATAGGAAACAACGGTGCTCTGTGAGAAATAGTTGGCGGCTTAGCCTTTTGACATAATTTGCATTTGGCAAGAACAGATCGAATACGTTTTTCCATATTACTGAAGTAGCAATTTTCTCGTAATTTATGAAAGCATTTTCTGGGACCAAAGTGTGCATAACTGAAATGTGTGTACCAAATCAATTTATTGACCCACTCATCAGGAATACAAACTAACCAAACAGAGTTGTCGACCGATTTTCGTTTAAAAAGAACTTTATAGGTAGTTCGCAGAAACGAGGTGTGGCCAAATCGTCCAATCTAACAAAGCGTCTAAGAAAATTACAGACACCAAGAAAACTACGAACATCTCGTTTTGTGGTCGGAACAGCATAATTACGAATAGCATCAAGTTTTTCTGGATCAGGAAGAATACCTTCTGTAGAAATAATGTGACCGAGAAATTTCACCTGAGAACGACCAAATTCAGATTTTTCTAAGTTCACAGTAATGCCAACTCTTGCAAAGATACGTAATAATGAATCCAAAATTTTGTTATGCTCACTCCAAGAATGTTTAGCAATAAGAATATCGGCAACATATGAAGTAATATTGTCACGAAGATAAACAGGTAAAATTTCGTTTAAACTACGAATGAATGCTGCTAAAGGTACAGTAAGTCCACATGGTAATTTCCGAAATCACTTTTGAGTAAATAGTCATATCCGGTTATTGTTTAACGACTGTATAGACAGAATGATAGTCGAAGAGTTGGTTTGACAGATGCAAAGAATAGTAAAAGAGTAGGCAGCGGTGCAGAAAACTAAAAGGGAAATAGCACCACTACAGCTCGGGGCCCTATGCACGCTACGGCACATATTCACTTACAGTAGTGAATCCCCTGAGGACTTTAATAGCCGCACATAATTTCAAGTTTGTGACTTAGTGGCAAATTTGGCGGAAGTGCGTACGTAAATTGATCTAACCGTGCACCTGGATGTATGTCATTCTTAGAATTGCGAAAAATCTTAAATTTCCGAACAGTCACGAAGTGTTTATAGTCAAAGTTTTCGCCTCGTGGCGACAAAGACCTACCGCATCTGTCCCAGTCCGAATGTCGATTATTGTCAAGTTCGCGCGCCTGGCGCTCTCTTTTTGCATCCCGTAAATGAAACAAATTATTTTCTTCAAACCCTCCTGCTAAACTAACACTTGTCAATTTATCCGAGATCTCCTCAACTCTTTCCAATGAGTCACTTAATTGTTCTTTCTGTTTATTTACGTCTGCCGTAAGTGTCGCGACTCGGGTTTCAGTATTGACACATCTTGTAGTTAGCTGTTCATATTGCTGTGTTAGGTTATTTAACCTGTCATTTGGTACGGATTCCTCGATTCTTTCAAATATTTCATCCTTATCGTGTGCACGTTGTAAATTTAACTCTGAAAATTTTTGTCCTATCACGTGATCTCTTTCTTCCTGTTCTCTATGCTGTTCCTTTTGTCTAATCTCTACTGCAATTAATCTGTTATTGTGAGAATTCAAAATCGGTTGTACTTCTTCTCTGATTTCTTTCTTTAATTCATCTTTCATATTTTTCAGACATGTCCCTATTCGTGAGTCTAACCGTGTTTCCATTGTTTCCATCTCTGTTTTAATTGTTCCTATTTGTGATCCTAGTGAGTCTAACCGTGTTTCCATTGTTCCCCTATCTGTTTTTAATTCAGATCGCAAATTTAATATTGCACTCATCAACTGCTCCATATTAACTTGTCCGAAATTCTTTTCGCCCCTAACATTTCCCGCAAAACCAGTTTCCTTCGTCATAGCTGTAAAGCTATCTGTGTTCGATACTATTCCAGAATCTTCTATCGTTAATCTCGTATTCTGTGAATTTTCTGATTGAGAAAAATTTTGAAATGGTTCCGGACTATCTTCCCGTCTTATTAAATTGTTTTCCACTTCATTATTCATGATACTGTTTTCCTCTGTTGGCGAGTTCGCCATGTTAACTATTTCGTCATTCTCACTATTCATCATTTTTGCCTTTATCATTGATAGCGTAATCATTTACAAAATATACAAAACTCATCACTGTACGAAAATTACACACAATGACTCCTTATCTCTAACAATACCATTCACACGAAATGTTTCCCTCAAACACGATTAACAAACAATTTAAATAATTGCACTAAATTGTCAAACGCGTATACAAGACAACAAAATTAAATTCTGAAATACCATTAGAAGAATGACAATTACCAAATCTACACATGCAAAATAGACTACAATTACTAAACTACAAATTACTACAACAATACTACTGTCTACTATTTTTGCAATCAGAAGATTTCCAAGGGACGATCCGAAGCAGCGGTCGCTACGTGCATGGGGGCTAATTAAATAAATGAAAATAATTTTTAATTTTTTGATTTAGTAGCTGTATGTCCAATTACGTAGTCTCGTAAACGGTTGGCCCTGACTAGTTTTTGTACGCAATCTGACTGCATAGAACAACAACAAAGAATGAAATGAAAATTTTCGTTAACACAATTAATTAATTAAGTCCCCAGCAACCATAAAACCTACGAAACCAAAGCACAAGTGTAATTGTTCTGTGTGTGGGAGTGTGATTCAACGTACACATCTGGCACGGTTCTTCTTCAACAAGACAAGAAATTTTAAATACCATTTATACTGAAGTAATTAAAAAAATAGAAATACTATAAGTACGCAAGGAAACCAGAATTACACTCTAATACAAGAACACGAGCCAGATGCTTTGTCGACTGAACCTGTAATGACGCATTATTCAAGACATTGAAATAATGAGAAAAAAAGCGAGTTTTGTTACCTTCATATATATTGATGAAAAGCACTCTAATCATTACAATATCTCCATTAGAACAACATCTGCTGTCTAGCCCATCAAACAACTGCATAAAACATGGAACAAGCACTTCCTACTACGGCATCTCGACAAGAACTTCTCACTACCACATCTCAGCAAGCACTGCCTACTACGAGTTCTCCACAAGCACTGTACTCCGCTACTTCTCAATAATCACTGCCAGTGGAGGCGGCCGAACAAAACTCTCTGGCGCAATCTCTGGCGCTGTGGCTCAGTGTAGCCACCTTTCAGCATATCGCAGAAGGCCTCCCAAGGCAGTTGCGAGGGTCAGTAGCCCACGACTAGGCGCTTCTTTGTGACGCCGCTCTGGGCAGCCCAATGCTTCATGGACACACATATAGGACCTTCCGTAGTGTGAACTCCCAACACATACATTTTACAACCCGGAAAGAGGTAAACTTATTAACAGAAAGCGCTATTGTCCACAAAATTAGAAAGCAGAGTATTTTCTCTGCACCGGATGCTGCAGATAAATATGTCGAAAATGGAATGGAAACCCTTAGTTTTGGTACTTTGAAGCCACGAGACAGGAAACCAACATAAGCTTCAAATCTGCAATTATTCGTCGTCAAACTACAATATGGGGAATCAATATGCTATGTCAAGACGATTGGTGCTTGTAATTGTAGTACCTGGGGATGTCACATCATTCTGTACTCTTATATAATTCACGTGAAACAGAATAATTCTGTTCATTTGGTCACAAGTTCAGCAAAAATCCTATTACGCATTCTAACTACAGACTATGAGTACATTGCATATTATGTGCCTGGTTTTAATGCCCTGCTATATTTTCATTTTGTATGAAATTTGAATCATAAACAAATAAAATGGTGTGATTACTTCCAGTGAAATAAGGGCAGTGGATCAGCTTTCATAGCACAACTGAGAATAGAAGGACCTTTAACACAAGCTAAACCAAGATAAACCGCGAATGGTCCTCAAACTGTCACAAAGCCACCTTTCAGTCTCTATGTTTCCTTCCAAATAAGAAGATACGTGCAATGCAGATGTAGCTGGACATGGTATGTTCTCATACGAACGAATCTGGAAGCTTCTTCGTTCTGACGGGGTCTTCGATCATCACTGCAGCTTCTTCCTACCTTAGTTAACTAAAAACTGCTTTTCAATAGGAGAACAATGCAGTTGCTAATAGCAAGTTCTGGATATGCTTTATCTGCTGAAGTCCGTTTTGTTAAAATATATTTCAAATAGATTGCACGTTTTAGTCTTGCTCTCGTGAACAAAACTGAAACGAGCATTTGTGCGATAAGCATTAAGGTTCGAAAGAGTAATAAATGGTTTCGTGATGATATTGAAAGCAGTGCCTTGTGTTTATTTAGCCTCACTGGTGCGGACATTTCGATGCATAGATTAATAAGGAGGCTGAATGAATAGGCGATAGGAATTGCGATTGCATAATTACTGATCATATAATTCCGGATAATCAAAGATTATCTCTTTTTCTGTTCCAAAACCCTAACAGTTATTATCGCAGCGGTTCCGCAAGTGCAATGGCCGAGGGGATCTCACGGAACAAACTAAGCCCTAACTAAGAAAAACGAGAGCTCGGCACGACCTTACGGGAAACTGCCTACGTAATTCTTTTGAGTGTCTGCTAAATTTGCCAACAAAAACCTTTTTCTAGTGGGGGCTTTTCGAGCTATTCTTATGTGGGAGGGTGGTGTGAATTTTAATGAAAGAAGGAAAGCAGATTGAAATTATCATTACGTTTTTATTACAAAGAAGGCAGACAAAATGAGTTCTTTAAAAATACAAAAATGTAGTTTTAAACTTGGCTGCTTGATTCAGTGACCGTTCATAAAGTTGAACTAAATAAGCCCTCGGTCACAATTTTTAGTCTTTTTTGCCAGGTTTCAACACTTCTATGAGCGCCTTCATCGGGAATTAAATATTTAAAGTGGCCTACAACATAAGTACAAATTTATGGGAAAATATTTTATCTAAAAGTGTAAGTACTGAATAATAGTACAGAAAAGAGATAGTACTTACGAGTCACGTATAAAATAAATATCAAACCAGAAAGGCTTGGGTCACAAATGTTTTAAGAAGAATACATGAGAGGCGAGCCACTGTGGACTGCTGATACCTATGAAACCACGGGTAGCAACAGACTGAGGCGCCCGCGTTAGCAAGTGTTGGCAGCTCAACACTACACCGAGAGTGCCACCTAGCAGCCGTAACTAGAAGTAGGCTACTTGAAATTTAAAATATAGGCAGTTGAATGTTAAAATGAACAGTATTTATTACATGAACTCACAGGCGGAATTTTATTTGGCAGCAGCAGACATGGTTACTTTTTGTGTATGTAAAAACATAGACTTACAGTTTGAAGACTGAAAAATAATTAATAGTACAAAAAGAATCGGTACTTACACGTCACGTGTAAAATAGATACTAAGCGAAAAAGCTTAAGACACATTTTTAAAATAGAATGCGTGGAAAGCGAGCCACTACGTGCTTCTAGCACATGTCGAGCTACGGGTAGCATGTCAGCCGTTGTCAAATAAAACTGTGCCTGTGAGTCCTAGCACTAAATATTGTTCATTTTAACATTTAGCAGTCTATATTTTAAATGTTAAGTAGCCTGCTCATATTTACGGCTACAAGATGGCACTCTTGGTGTAATGTTCACCGGCCTGCTAACGCGGGCGCCTCAGTCTGTTGCTACCTGTGGCTTTACAGTTATGAGCAGCCCACAGTGGCTCCCCTTTGAGGTATTCTTTTTAAAATTCTTGTGACTAACGCCATCCTGGCTTGATATTTATTTTATATGTGACATGTAAGTACTGTCTTTTTCTTGTACTGTTAGTAAATACTTACACCTTTAGATAAAAGTTTTTCCCATAAATTTGTACATATGTTATAGGCTCCTTTAAATATTTAATTTCTGATGAAGGTACACATAGAAGTGTTGAAACCTGGTCAAAAAGCCTAAAAATTGTGACGGACGTCTTATTTAGTTCAACTTAAAAAAAAAAAAAAACTGGTATATTGATTTTAATAGCTTCAGAAGTCTACCCTCTGCTTTTCTCTGCCTCGTTATGACTGGGTGTTGTGTGATGTCCTTAGGTTAGTTAGGTTTAAGTAGTTCTAAGTTCTATGGGACTGATGACCATAGCTGTTAAGTCCCATAGTGCTCAGAGCCATTTGAACCATTTTTTCTACCCTCTCCACAATGACGAAGAATAAGGGATGGTTGGAAGAGAACGTGGAAACTGATCGGTGTCGGAAAGGTTTACATTACCCCTTAGCAATAGAATGGGATTAGCAACATGCGATAGCTGCTACTGTAAAATAGACGGAACAAGTAATGATTGCTTGAAAAGAAAAAGTTGAAGTGGCTTGCAGGCACCGAAGTTTGTGCTCACAGAGAACACACACGCTTACGTACAACAGGAACTCAGCACCATGCTACCAGCCACAGACAACAGCTGACTAGCAACGACAAGTGTCCCTTTCCTCACGAGGGGAGCCGGGAACGTTGGGCAGCGATACAAGGGTGCGCTTAAAGTAGCCAATCAGAGGGCCCGAAATTGCCGCGGAACTGACAGGGAGGCTAATTCGCGCGGTTACAAGACAGTGAAAAGTGAAGTTTCTCAGTTGGAAGTACCACTTGTGAGACTAAGAACAGTGATATCTTTCGTCTCTAGAAATTATTCAAACTTGTAGCCCACGCCCGACGAAAACAATGATCTAGGCGGGAAAGGGAAACCAATATGGCTATGCGGGATATGTATAAAATCTCCTGCTGCCATCCCCCGTCATTAACCAGCGTGATCATAAAGTAAAAATTATCGAAGCAACTGAGGCATCCCAATACTATTATAATAGCACAAAAAGAATTTGATTTCGTTATAAAAAGAATTAAGTATGAAAGACATACCAGTGTATGAGAAAGGAAGGTACGCCTTTCAGTATCTTCTTACCTTTTTTTTTACTTTTATAAATTTATTTATTACTGCTTACTTCAGGCTTACAGATAGCCTCTATAGGCAGACGTTGTGTTATTATTTTGAAGTTGTTATATGTTTTGATTGATTACAAAGCTATGCCACCGTATAAAAGTAGAAATGACAACATTAATAATAATAATGGTATAATAAAAATGGTAAACATAATGAAAATATATGATAAAAGTAACCAGTAAGAAGTTGATAAGAAGGAAAGGGATGTAATATTTATCTGACACAGTTCAGGAGACATGACATCATAAACGATGAGATGAGTGCGAAATACGCCGCATCATGCGTGAAAGTTTAATACAATTATTTGTACTACTAAGGAAATTGAGGATGTAATAGATGACGATTAGTTTGGCATTAGGAAAGGTAAAGGCACCAAAGAGGGAAATCTGGCGTTATAGTTGATAATGGAAGCAAGAGTACAGAAAAATCAAGACACTTTGATCGTCGTATTTGTCGACTTGGAAAAAGAGTTCGACAATGTAAACTGGTGCAAGACGTTCGAAATTCTCAAAATAATTGAGGTATTTTATAGCAAGAGACGGTTAATATAAAATATGTACAAGAACCAAGAGGGAATACTGAGAATGGACGTCCAAGAACGAAATGCTCGGATTAAAAAGAGTGTTAGACAATAATGTAGTCTCTCGCCGCTACTGTCCAATCTGTACATCGAAAAAGCAATGATGGAAATAAAATAAAGGTTCTGCAGTGGAATTGAAATTCAAGGTGAAAGGATATCAATAACTCGATACGCTGATGGCACTATTATCCAAAGTGAATTACATGGTCTCTGAGTGGAATGATCTATTGAGCACAGAATATGGACCGAGAGTAAATAAAAGAAAGACGGAAGTAATGAGAAATAGCAGAAATGAGAACTGAGAGAAACTGAAAATGACGATAGATGGTCACGAAGTAGGAATAAGTTAACGAATTCTGTTACCCTGCAGCAAAATAACGAATGACGGATGAACTAAGGAGGACATCAAACGCAGACTAGCACTGGCAACAAGGGCACTCCTGGCCAAGAGAATTCTACTAGTATTAAACATAGACGTTAATCTGAGGAAGAAATTTCTGGGAATGAATGTCAAGAGCACAGCTTTTTATGGTAATGAAACATGGACTCTGCAAAAATCGGAGCAGAAGAGGATTTAAGCTTTTGAGATGTGGTACTACAGAAGAACGTTGAAAATCAGGTTAACTGATGAGGTAAGAAATGAGGAAGTTCTGCGCAAAATCTGAGAGGAAAGGAATGTGTGGAAAATATTGAAAGGAGAAGGGACGGGTTGAGATGATATCTGTTAAGACATTAGGGAAAGAATTCCATGATACTAGACGGTGCTTTCGAGGGCAGAAACTGTAGAGGAAGACAGAGATCGGAATAAATTTAACAAATAATTGAGGTTGCAAGTGCTACTCTGAGATGAAGAGGTTGCAACAAGAAAGGAATTCGTGGCGAGCCGCATCAAACCAGTGGCAAGACTGGTGACTCAAAAAAAGAAAAGCTAAGACACTCCTGCAATGGAATCAATCAATTCCCTGACACCTGGAAGCGCTTTTGACAGTTTTAACCTGCGAAGTACAAAGTGCTGTAGGCGGAAACAGTAGCCGCCTATAGAGCTATGAGACGTTCACAAAATCAGCTGCGCCCAGCGTGCAGAAACAGTCCAATATCTTTGTAGGACCGTTTCATAATGTCAGAGGTGTTTTCGCGAATACTTGGGATTGAAATTTTTACGATATTACTCTACAAACAGAGTTAATTTTTAGTTTTCATTTCTAATAGACAACTGGCGAAATGTACACCCGGGCAATTCTGTATTGGTCAGGTACTGTTTTCACAAAACTTATGAGTATTATGTATGACTACCAATATTAGTGTATTTATACATAAATGTTAATAGTACCATTGTACCTCTGCCGTAGTCATCACTTTTAAGTTTTTACAATTATTTTTTTCAGTTTTGTCGTTTTTTATTTATTACTTATTATTTGTGTGTGTGTGTGTCTGAGTGTGTATCGAAACACTCTCGGAAGACATCGGAACTGTTACAGTTCATGTCTTATGCGGGTGAAGAAAAGAATTCAAGACGGAATTGCATTTAAATTCAGTTATTATTCAGAAAGTTGACAAAAAACTCATGAACGACACGAACAGATGTACCCTGGAGGACCGTGAGCTTGCACAGAGCCACATTAACAGAGGTCAGACATTCCCGCTCACGCCGCGGAGAGTTACGCATAAGCTGATTGTCGCTGTTGCTACTCGAGATGTCAGGACGCGGAAGGGGACGCAAAGCTGCTGCCTTGGCGGAGTTGCTGCTCACGCTAGCAGGAACATCCGGCAAGAAGAGGAAGACTACACCGCAGTGCTTTCGCTGCCAAAAGCTTGGCCACGTCGCCAAGCAATGCAGCGGAGCAGTTGCGTGCTTGAAGTGTGCGCAAGCACACGACACACGTGACTGCAAGAAGCAGAAGGACGCCCCCTGCACCTGCGCCAACTGCGGCGGCGCACACGCGGCCAACGCCCGTTCCTACGCCTACAGAACAAACTGGCGCGGACCGGAGAAGAAGACGCAGAAGCAAGTGACCACCACACACGAAGAGGTGGTCACTTGCACAGAAGACGTCGTCACCAGGCGCCTTAACGACGCCGTACAAGACGCCATGTCCGCCTTCAAATCCGCCATGGCGGAAGAGAGGGCGGCAATGCTGGCGGAACTGGGCGAGGCTCGGCGTCAGATTGCTGAGCTGACGCAGGAGCTTCGCTCAGCCAAAGCAGCTTCCGCCACAAGAGCCGACACCGCCACCCAGGCGACTCCTCCACGGGAGGATTCCGCGACGGTGGCCACGCAGACAGACGAGCCTGCCGAAGGGGAGGCGACACAGCACAAAGAGGACACCGGAGCAGCAGCGCAAGAAGAAGAGTGGGAAGAAGTCCCATTCCTCCCGCTTCCAGACATGTACAGCGCAAGCGCTGTAACGAAGAAGATCGCTGACTCGCTTCGCGATGGTACTTACCCCCACCACGACAACCCTTACCCTTTCGTCCCACCTAACCATCCTAAACCTCCACCTCCACACCAACCAATTGAGTATCCAGAAGGCCTTGTCGGTCTTTCTAGGGAGGATTACATTCTGATTAATTCCTACCCTATCTTTACAGAGTGGCAAATGCGCTACATCATTTTCGCTCTGGTCAACGGAGAATACGAAAAAGCAGGATACACGATACCCAGTATCCCAACCGAGGGAGAGCCCTCAGCAACAAGCAAGAAGAAGAAGAAAAATCGACATACCGTCAGATCCAAGAATTAGGACATCGGCACTCCTTGCCAGTACAGATCCAACCACAAGTACAGACAGAAGGCTCTACAAGATTCCCAGGGGAGTAAAGGCCAACAGGCCACAAACTTCCACCCGAACCTCCTCACAGTGAGGAAGTGAGAAAAGGAGCAGCAGGCAGAGGTCAGAAAGAAAGCCTCATATTCATGATAACCCGGGAGTATTATTTAGAGAGTAGAAGTGAATGAGAAATGGAACTGGATCTCGCGTGCATTAGCAAAGATGCTAGTCGTAAAAAGTGCTATCATTGCTCACTTGAAAAAACAATTGGAAAATACCTCCCGTAAATGAAGCTGAAAATATTAACTGACGAAAAATTACAGCAGCACAGGGCAAGTAAGCAAAAGTCTGTCAACTTTAAAACAACCCTCTCAGTATGATCAAACCACGCAGGTGGAACTCGAGGCCTCGACACCAAGCAATATGACTGGTCGGCTACATTCCACATTGAAAATATTGACTAAACACATGCCTTATGCTACTCAGTGAAACATAAAGTTACTCTAGGAGACGGAAACACTGAGCAGAGAGTCTCCGAGTCATGCAGGCGATTCGCAACATCGATACTAATACATAACACGTGAGTTGAATCTGTGTGCCAGACCAAGACTCGAACTTGGGACCTTGGCCTTTCACGGGCAACTAGTCTTCATTCTGGAAACGTGTAAGGTGGTTGTAACAGACGCTGAGGTGACAAAAGGCATGGGACAGTGATGTGCACATATCCAAATGGCGGTAATATCGCGTACACAAGATGTAAAAAGTCAGTGGCTTGACAAAGTTGTCATTTATTCTCAGGTGATTCATGTGAAAAGGTTTCCCGTACGACGGGAATTAACATACTCTGAAAGTGGAATGGTAATTGGAGCTAGACGCATGGGACCTTCAGTTTCGAAAATCGTTCGGAAATTCTCTATTCCAAGTAGCACAGTGTCAAGAGTGTGCCTAGAATACCAAATTTCAGGGACTACCTCTCACCACGGATAACGTAGCAGTAGACGGCCTTCACCTAACAATCGAGAGCAGCCGTCATTACGTAGAGTTGTCTGTGCTAATACACACAAGTGACACCGCAGAATTCAGTGTAGATCGCACAACAAATGTACCCCTTAGGATAGTAGGGCTATGGCAGCAGACGACCGGTGTAAGTGCCTTTGTTAACAGCGCGACATCACCGGCAGCGCCTTTCCTGGGCCCTTTACCATATCGGTTGGACCTTAGACTGTGGCCTGGTCAGATGAGTCCCGATTCCAATTCATAAGAGCTGACGGTAATGTTCGAGTGTGGCGCAGACCCCACGATGCGATGGGTCCAAGTTGTCAACAAGGCACTGTGCAAGCTGATGGTGGTTCAAATGTCTCTGAGCACTATGGGACTTGACATCTGAGGTCATCAGTCCCCTAGACTTAAAAACTACTTAAACCTAAGTAACCTAAGGACATCACACACATCCATGCCCAAGGCAGGCTTCGAACCTGCGACCGTCTAGAACCGCTCAGTCACAACGGCCGTCTCTATAATATTGTGACCTGTGTTTACGTGGAACTGACTGGGTCCTCTCGTCCAACTCAGTTGTTATTTGGAGCCAATTTCCAGCCATTTATGGACTTAGTGTTTCGATACAACCGTGGAGTTTTTATGGATGACAATGCACAAGTTACCGGGTCAAAATTGTTCCCAATTGGTCTGAAGAACATTTTGAACAATTTGTTCACTCAGCTTTACCATTTATGGAACATAATCGAGAGATCAGTTCGTACACAAACTCATGCACCAGAGACTCCTTTACAATTATGGGCGGCTATGGAGGCAGCATTGCTGAATATTTCTGCAGGCGGCTTCCAAAGACTAGTTGAGTCCATGCCACGTCGAGCTGCGGCACTATGCTGGGCAGAAGGAGGGTCCGACATGATATTAGGAGGTATCCCATGTCTTTCGTGACCTTAGTGTATAGTACTCACACGGAAAAGAAAGACAGAATATGTGCAACAACGTGCATTGCACGCTGAATCATGGAGGCCACTGACAAAGAACAGAAAATTTTCTTAATTTGATCCCTGTGTACGAAAATCTGCCTTTATGAATGTAGGCTTATACTCCGCCTTGCACAGCTATGATCCGCAATCATAAAGCTAGAACTGGAAACACTGAGCACTCAGTATCTCCTAAAATAGCTTAAAAATACTCGTGTGAAGCTCTATAATGAATTACCGCTAGGAGTGAGTGTGGTAGGTGGCCTCTATTCCAGTCTGCCGTAACGTTTTCATTACTTAGAGGTGAGCTTACAGAGACTGCTTACAACGACGCGTTCGGAAAATTTTAGCAGCAACCCACACTACCGATGAATAGGGCTGGCATATAGTCGTTATTGAACCGAGGCACTATGATCAGATTCATTAAAACAGCACGTCGGCTGTTAAAAGTCGCGACACAGCTCTTCCGTGGCTGATGGCCGTCCGACGGTTTGGTAGAGAAATGGATAGCGCTATAACGTAGCAGTGATTCGTGACCGCCATATATCACAGACACCACGTGTTATGGCTTAGGCTGCCATCAATAATATCTCCCGAACACCTGTCTCGGTATTTGAAGGCAGGGAGACAGCACTGCAATATATCAGCGAGGCTCTGCCACCCCATTTGTTAGCATTTTATCGCAGCGAATACGACGGCGTATAACATTGTAACAGTCCTCGATGCCAAGCAGTTTACCACCCATCAGGCTCCAGCAAGCGAATGTCCTCTGCCAGGAGTGTGCGAGAGCTTTGCAAGGCTTTCCTGTTGTACTGCTCATATTCCACATTGATATACCATTCTCGTTAAGCATAATTTGTTGTCGCAGCATTACGAAATAGCCGCATAATCATCTATTGCAGGAAAAGTGAGATAATTACATTCCCAGAACTATAGGTACCGTCTGCAGGGTTCCGTATTGTTCAGTATTACAACTACCTTGCATAAAATTTTACATTGCATAAAGGGTTCAGTTAGAATTAACATAACGAATACGAGGGTGTTATTACTTTATAGGAATTCAATATGTATCCTCAATATAAATCAAACGTCAACAATCTCTCGGATGCTCATATAGCACTTCTGAAACTGAGCTAGCCCTTTCATTAAACGATCTCCTGTGAACCACGGATGAAGAGCTCCAGGTAGATTCCGTTTTTCTAGATTTCCGGGAAGCTTTTTTCGGTGGGCCACACTGTAGGCTGTTAGCGAAAGTCCAAGCATACTGAATAGGCCTCAGAAAAGCGAGTAGCTTGAAAAAAGTACAGGTGGTGGAAATCAGTACTTTGTCCTGGACGGCAAATTTTCATCAGAAATAACGGTATAATCAGGACTGCCCAAGGAAAGTGTAATAGGTTAGCTCTTGTTCTCAATATACAGAAACGGTCTAATGGATAATATGAGCGGAACTCTTACGCCAGTTTGCTGATGAAATTGTAGTGTACATGAAAGTGTCGTTTCTGGGTGACAGTACGCGGATACATGGTGACACCAATAGCCCTGCATAGTATTTCCGTTTGCTGTGATGAGTGGCTTACTCTAAAGGTGGGACAACATAAGTTAATGAAGATGAGGAGGAAATACGATCCTGTGGTACCCGAATACTGCGTTAATGGCGTACTTCTTGGCATAGTCATGTCTATTAAATATCTAGGAGTGATGTTGCAGACTAACATGAAACAAAACGAGCATGTAACATAGGTTGCAGGGAAGCCAAAGGATTGCTGAGAGAATTCTAGGCAAGTGTAGTTCTTCTGTGAAGGAACCGTTTATAGAACTTTTTTCCGACCCACTGTTGAATGGTGCTCGAGTCTTTGATACCGCCTGCAGGTCGGATTAAAGAAAGCCAGCGAAGCCATTCAGAGAAATGATGCTACATTTTTTACCGACTGATTCGATCAGTTGACCAGAGTTCCGGAAATGCTTCTTGAACTCAAATGAGAGTCCTTGGAGAAGTGTAATATCTGATATCTCCAAAAGTTATTTTCTTTATTTGCAAATGTAGCATTAGTTTTTAAGTCACGGTCTATAAAGAAGAGACAGAATTTTCTTGTATACGAGGTATTTAAAAACAAAAGAATATAAAACTTTAGTCATTTGATGTATAAATACCAATGTATTTTACTAAGACGAAAAGCCCGAGAGTCTTGCCGTAGCTCTGTTATTTTGTTTGCACGCTTATGTAGTAGCTTCACCGAGAGTCTTGCCGTAGCTCTGTTATTTTGTTTGCACGCTTATGTAGTAGCTTCACTTGCCATTTACGGACTCGCTTACCTATCTCTGACTAATCCTGGTAGAAGTAACACGTACATCTTATGTACAGCTTACTTATGGAATATTAAGTTAAAATGAATTATCTAACTGTATTCAGTTACGTTGTCCATATTAAACACTTTATCGGAATTGTTTTTTTGATTAATGCTCCTTTTATCACTTTCAGAGGCCCTCTTAGGAGGCTTAGAGCTGGAATGTTCAGTGACCACACGATATGAGATTTATTTGTGCTATTTCGTTTACCATTCTCTTAACAGAGAAAGAAGTTGTCTTCGTAATTATCTAAGTTCGATTACATTAACTTCTATACCACTCGGTGTAAGAACTTTACTAAACTTTCGCAGTTGAGAGTCGCTGAACAACGACGCTAGACAACCGAAACGCATTGGCTTGAGGCATCAGCACTATTTTTTATTTTGTTTTTGTTTGGTGGTGGGAATGAATACTGCTAATATATTTTAACTTCTCAGATCACAAATGATGGCTTGTAATAGGTGTTAACATAGTTACGAGAGAAAAAGGTAGTCCCATAGACCTCTTGACGCTACAAAATAGCATGCGAAACTTTTGAATCCTTCACACTTTTCAAATGTTCTGTGGCTGGGTTTTATTTCTTTGTAGAATTTTCTATTTTCTCTGTTGGGGGTGGGGGGGGGGGGGGTGCATTTCATAGTGGGAACAAATAATTCATCCCTTATTATCTTCCCAGGATATATCCGAACACAGTTCTTGGCCACGAGGAAATGGTCCACGTGATACTGTTTATATCACCAAATCACTTCAGCGTGTTAACATTAAGATTCGCTGTAATAAGGCGCTCTCGAGATCATGTAGGCTCGGACGACTATTCCTCTTAGTGTCGGTGCCTGATTGTAGAATGGGGCTATCATCATTATCAGCACAGCTTATTAAATTTGACACAGCTTCATATTCTGTTATTTTGAGATCATTTCCCTGTGAACGTTTTCTCTTGTTCGCTTGCAGCGCTTAAGCTATTCTTGCCATAGATTTTGGAAGGTGTATCACTTGAAGATGAAATGGAAGAAAAGTAGCAAGGAAGTTGATCAATCACTAACTCGGAGTTGAATATTTCGACCTTTTAGACATCCTTTTGTAATTACACATGGCAAACATGCAAAAAAAATTACCAAAAGCTAGTTAAAAACACGTCACCAGATATCTCTGTACAAAAGTGAAGAAGAAGATTAAGCTGGCAAGCGTCATAGCGTTTGTCCCAAAATATCCATAGGCTACGATAGCTTCTTACCCCAACATGAGTTTTTACACAAGAGTGATGCCTCGCTTTTACACAGTTTGTAAAACATTTCAATACTTGAATACCTCTACCTATCAAAACAATTCAAAGCATCTCAATATAGGCAAGAAATTCGCGGGACAAAAACTTCCTTAGAAAAGTTGGAGTGTTTACTCTCTTGCAGTTATCTTCACACTTAAATGGAAGTTGGGAGTATGGCGAAACAAGCACTTAGCGCTTACTGCAATGGACGAGAAACACTATATGCCCTTACGCCAGCTAGGCCCGATCACCACTTTTCTTTGCAGGCGCCTCCCGTTGGGCGCAAGCAATGCAGTGAGCCTGATTGTTCGTCTCAGAGATGCTGGTTCTAAATTATTTCTTGGAAATATATTCCAATCTATGTCTCCCTCTACAGTTTTCACCCTATGCAGCCGTTCCTACTACCATGCCAGTTTTTCCCCGATGTTGAATGTTGGGCGTTAATACTTCTTTGCAAAGTTGACCAGTGATTCTGCTGAGGTGTGCAAACACAAACTCTCTGATTCTGAGATATTATCACGAGTAGTAGCGAGCGAACAGTTGTTGAGAGGAGTCGAAAGCGGTTGGACGCAGCCTGCAGTGGAGAAGAGGCGTCGCGATATCTGACGTCGCAGCCTGTAGTGACCGTGCTAGTAGTGTCGGAGGAGGTGTGGGTATTAACTGAGGAATTTTTGGTAATTTACCTTTTTCTTGCACATAGCTATTGTTTGTTTGCGCACTGGAGGGATTTTCTCAAATCTGTGTATGCATGAGTTGAGAGTAACATTCATATCTTCGTTGTTGCCAGAGATATTTTTATTGAGTATAGACGTTGTGGAATAATTACAGTCTGTGTGAAGTTTGACAGTGTTTTAATAATCTACTTGGCGAACATAGTAAATTAAAGTTTTTATTGGTTTCTCTCGCTTTCTCCACACCATTTAAGGCTAATTGATCAAAGACCTTCTGCTCATTCAATTTCTCTATAAAAATAGAGGAATATGGCAGTAGTTGTTGCAATTGTTATGGCCATGTATTGCAATCTGCATGTAGCGTAGTATTGCTTTTCAAATGTTTTCAGCATCGTCCTGATCAAGCAGTTGCTGTGGCAAGGGGAGGAAAGTTGTCCGATGCGTATATGAGCATTGCAGAACAGTTGTTAGGAGTTCTTAGAGAATATTTTAAAACTCGTACTCAGATACTTGAGAACTGATTTCCTTATGATTTGTAGGAAGTGTAATTAATCTTTCTTTCTCTTTGTTGTAAATCAGTATTCCATTATTGGCACAGATGCAACATCACACATTTCCATAAGTCTTTCAGCAGAACACATGTTAATTAAAAATAATTATGAGCTCGTTTCACCTATCTGCCTGGATATCGTTTCATTGTAAATATACACGAGTTATAAAAATATAATTACAAACTAGTTTCACCTCTCAACCTGTCTACCAGGATTTCGTTTAGTTGGGTGATTTCGCAGTTAGAGATGCTTCGTCTTTCTACTGTATTTACAAAATTTTATGCAATAGTACATGGTCGGTAGCTGTTGCATAGCATTTTTGTTGTTGGTGTACTGCTCTCCATTCATTCCAAACTTTTTATTTTGTCAACTTTCTAGTTCACTATTTATTTTGTAATAGTCAAGCTAACGGTATTCTGTAAGATAGTTGTTTTACATTTTCTAATAGTTTCCTTATTGGTACAATGAGAAGAAAAACTATAGCATGGGCAGGAACGGACAAGAGTGTAGAGGTGGCTTCAAATTAAGTGTCAGAAAATTTGAGACATAGTGTAGAGTATTCTTCTGAGCAAGATGAAGTGAGGGATCTTTAGAATAATTGAATAATCAGAGAGCACGCTATTATTTGCCAATCATGCGTGATGAACTGCAGCGAGCTACCCACAATTCAGGCTGTCAAAATACCATAACATAATCCTATTTTGTTACAAGGGATTTGGGTATTGCTTCTACTTCTAAGAACCAAAAAAATTGTCTTCTCCTCTTTCAATAATAATGTTACAAAGTTAATACCAGCTCAACCTCATGAATAAGAAAATTCAATAATGAATGAGTTAGAAAATCCAGTAATGAAATTAGATAATTCAATAATGAGATTATAAAATTGAACCATTCTCAAAAAGTTTGAAAAGTCAGATACGTGAGGAACTCAGGTCTGATATTAATAATCTTGAGTGCACACTTGATCATGTACAATCTGTTGATGTTGTTGAGTTGAGAAAACAGACGTCACAAAGTCGCAAAATCAGTTGATGACTGTTGCAAAGCGTATCAAAGAATTATCCCAGAGAATTCACGAAAACGAACAATGATTCTGACGAAAGGTCATGCAATACTCAGCCGGTTCGTTTGCCGATGGCAAAGATTTTGTCTCTGCAACGTGTTAGAGAAGGGCAGGTGACGATTAATCAGCAAAATAAACGTGATGTAAGAAAGATACAGGAACAGCTTGCCAGTATTGAAGAAAAGGCTGATCGTCATAACACATTGGAAATCGCAATGAACACACTAATTTCTTAATGTTGGTCACATCTCTCGTGAATGTGATATGTTTGCAGTGCACAGTGACTGGAACATGAGTTATGGTATGAGACAAAACTCATCAGTTCAGAAAAATATCGTTTCGATCTCCAACATTTTCTCGTTGTTAAATTATGGGAGATAAGTTACTTCTACAATATGGAAATGCGAATTCATAATATCTTGGTTAAACGTGAACTATGCCAAAAGGCAAAAACCACCTACTGTTACGCACAGAACACCACTATTTCTGATCATTCCTGCAAAACTGACAGAAGTAGTTGCTGTTGACATCTCTGTTATGATATCTAAACATGGTCATTCATTTGTTTTTGTAGCTGTTCAACTTACTTCTAAATTTGTGTCATTCACACCTTTCAGGAAAGCTACTGCAAAATCTGTCTCTATAGCATTTGTAGAGAATTTTCTGAAAGATGTAGGGTGTGTTGACAAAGTAATTTCTGATAATGACCAGATATTTCTTTCTAATATATGGGTAAAAACTTTGAGACCTAGAAGAACAAACCAATATTAACATCACATTTTATGCCCCCTTTTAATCCTTCAGAACACATTATAAAAAAATTTGGTACACTTTGCAGATTATATTACTATCGTCAGCACAGATATTGGGATTTACACCTACCTGGTTTTCAAAATATTATTAAGAACTGCCAAACAATGCTACAACTTTGCCGCCACTCCTTGTATTAAAAAATAAGCCACTATCAGATCGCATAAATCAGTTCATAGCCTTCCATACACAATGATGTTTAAGGCACCATGAAATAATTAATTTAATTGGAAAACGTCAAGAAAGCCAAAGAGAGAAGAAAGAAGCTACAGACTCCATTACTGAACATAGAGAGATTACAGGTACGTCAGAAAGTGTTGTTCAAATCACATAGTTTATCTCATGAAGGAAAGTCTTTATGTAGCAAATTTTTCTTGATATACGAAGGTCCTTCTCGCATACAGCAAACCGCACATGTAAATACTGTGGAACTTGAAACCATATCACATATAAATCACGAGGTGTTCATCAAAGTGTACAAAGTATAGTACTGTAAGGGTTACTGAACTTGGGCGAACATATGAAGTGCTCCAGCTGTTATAGTTCATTTCCTTACTTTAGCTTTCAACACTGTTTCATACACTTAATCTAATCTGTATATCTGTTAATACACCTCTTACAGTCAACCTACTTTATAGGGAATTTTAATGAATAGTGATAATCTATTATATTTGTTATGTGAAGAAAAGTATTTTGAAATTGTTAACCTTAGTCTGATAAGGAGATAATACACTGGAAGCGGTCAGTTTTTGTGCATCTATATTTGCATTATGGTAATATAGAATGGTAAGCCATCTGTGACCAATTTGTGTTCAGCTGGTGTTATTCTGAGTTTACTGGTAGGTATGTGATATGAAATACTGTTATCTTACTTCATGAGTTTGGACCTTTTCTCTTGAGATCTTGGTATAACAGAGTAAACTTGGTTAAGAGGATCTAAGATAATAATTTTTTCTTCTTCAAGAAGATCGTTTGCATATATACATATATTGAAGTTTCTTGTGTCTTTTGGTAACTTACAGTATACATTTTGCTTTAGCTTTATAGGCAGAATACTGTGTTATTTTTTAGGAAAGCGTATGAGATGAGGTAGGTCATGAGTTCTAGAGGTATAACTGCCGACATTATTTTGAATGAGAGACTGTGTATGAGTGGTACTGAATTGAGAAAAGTATTTCTGATGGGAAGCAGTTTATCTAGGAACATTTCTGACAAATGCTTCTTCTGCTGTTTCTGGAGTATTGTGAAGAGTGATAATATCAGAGCTGTTACCATACATATGATGAATCTAGGGAATACTGTGTGATATAGATATGGGATATGATAAAAAATTTAGCTCTAGGATTGCCATGTGAGGTTTATGGTGTTCTTATGGTGTAACTATGGTATATTATGGTGCAATATGGTATATTCTCTGAAGTGGATTATGATTCATTGCAATTTTTTGCTGAAGGTTAATGAAACATATTATTCAGAGGAAGACAAACGAGACATTACGTAAGATTTAGTGAGGGAGCATTTTTTGCAGCTATCTGTGAAACAATACAATGTAACAAATGCACACTCTTTAAATGAAGCAACCCACAGCTGTGCAACATACATGGAGGCTCTCTGTGTGCATACTTTATTCGAAGTTAGTGACAGAGCAACATTTTCAGATGACATTTATTCTTGCAATGAAAGTATTTCTGTGGGAACAGTACATCTGAAGTTTCTATGCTCCTGAAGAGCTACATTATGATGTTGAGAGCTATCGACTGTGGAAAGATTATGATACGTTGAAAACTCCAGAAAACACGAAACTTGTACCTATTTGAAACATCACCACTTGCACATGATAAATTTTATTGTCTCGTATTTCGAGATAAAAGTGTATATATTGATTTACCTGTCGATTAATGAGCATGGATAGATCTACAATGACTTTTTCTCTTCTGTTTAATTATGTGAGGTATGTGTGAAATAAATTTTCTAACTCTGCTAAGTTGTAAAATGAAACTGCCTGAGTGAAAAGTTTTTCTACTTATAACCATTTACACTTAGTACACTTTATTTTTCCTGTGTGACTTTGTCATAACCGAATTTTTCTCTGTTGTAAAAGTAATAAAAAAGATCACAGTACTGCAGAATATTTTCATATTAAAGTTACTAGCAAGCGAGTTACACTAACAATATGAATGTTGCAGTGGTCTGTTACAGAGAACTAGACATGCCAGAAGTACCCAGCCATTTTGAAAATATTGATCTGTGATTTCTATATAAATATGTTATGCAGTTTTAGAACTTTTCTGTTCAGGTTTTAGTACTTTTAGTCCTTGATGCATGTTGGTCATCTACATTTTTATGCTATTATAAATAATTGCGTAAAATAAGTTACTTCAATACTTTCATATCTTTCTATTTAAACAATTTTATTTCAGACTTGCTCTTAAGGTTCTTCTACAGCACTGATGGAGTGCCAATTCCTTCACGTTCTGTTAATGATTGTATGATGATGAATTTTTCTCTTCTCATTAACCAATACAAAAGCTCAAGAGAACTTTTTGCCTCATTTTATGGTTAATAAATCATTTCTGTCAGCTATAGCTGAACAGTTTGCCGATAAATCCTTTTTACGTTGCATCAGAGTAAGTTATATCACTATTAGTTGCTTCATAAGATATGCCTTTCGAATATTAAATTTACTTTATTGTTGTGATTAACTATGTATGGTCATACGATTCTGACTCCATAAGATCCTGACTCTATTCTTTTCACATTTCGTATAATTCTCACTCCACACACAGAAAAGTTGACATTTAACATCTGACGATTTTTTTCTTGTGAAGCTCTTTCCATTTTCTACTCGATTTTAAAAAAATGAAATAGTTATGTTGTAATAATAAGGAAGTGCTTGTGATAATCACAGACCCATTACTCAATGATTGATTGTGTAGTAAGCAATAAGAACTGAACTTAACATCCAGGCATAAGAAATGACATTCTTTACTAACTTACGGTGATTTGAGCTCAAGTCACTTATACTGTACAAGAAGGAATTGCATGTAAACTCATATAAATGCTTAGGACAGAAATTAGATTATATAAACTTCATATTTTGATTGTTTACCTGTAATTATACTGTGTATGTGAATGTATCTTTGAGCAGTGCTAATTTTCTGTTGTATGGTAATTTAAATCAGATGTAATTATTATGTATACACCAACTCTAGGAACTGTGATTAATTGTAATATTTTTTCAAGTAAGTCACCATCAATGTATTTGTATGAAACTGTATGTCAGTGAGTGATGTTACATGTCACAAATTTTGCATGTTCTGGATCAAAACATGCACTTTATGGTACGCTGTGTACTGTACCATCAGAACATAGACTTACATAGAACAAGTTTACCACTATGTGGTTGGCCTATACTTTATATTTACAATTGTATTTCAAGTTACTTGTCACACTTTTGGAATTATCTGTGGTCATACTTATTTTGAGTCATTCAGTGAACACTGAAATTATGTGCCTATTCACATACTGTTGACTTCTATATTCAAGTTTCAATAAATTACCATTATTGATTTATTCAGTATAATTCGTTTGTCTTATTTTCTCATATATGACACTTTTGATCTTCTATGTCAATTATATGGACTTGTTTTCCAAAATGATGCAACACCGATGCTTTTATGATCTTCATGGATTCTTTGGTACTCATCAAGGTTTACTTTTGCCTAATATTGTTACTACTGATTTTGCACAATATCTTTGTCTGAATATGAAAACGAGTGACATACTACAACATTTCACTTTCTTCTTTTCCAAATCTTTCACAGTCTGTGATTCACTACTGGACAAAGGGCTACTGCAATCATGTATTCTCAAAAATGTTTTCCACTGAGTAGTACTCCACTACAAAGAGCAAGAACCTCTTTCGACACACTGACAGACAACTTTCAATGAGGATGTAGCTGGGGTTTGGTACAAGGCATACCACTGTGTTGCTTATTGCCCAGTATCAGTCACGTACTGTTACCAAAAAAAAAACAAAAAAGATCGAGTATGCCCCTCTCATTTGAAGAGCGCCAGACTGATACTTATAAAAGATTCCTGTTAAGAAAAATGAATTACATGATTAGCATGTAATTTCTCAGCCATAGCAGAGTAATAAGAAAAATAAATACTATCATGATAATTTTATTCCTGTTAAGGTGTAAGGTTTAGTTAGGAAATTTAGAAGTACTACCTATATGAAATGCTTTTTCTCTCTGGTATAGTGATTTCCCACTCAACTTCTGCAGGCTATGATGCAGATTTACTTCTCTGCTAATGAAAATTATAAAATGATCCTAAAACTCTGACGTAACTGCTGATTAACAGGAGATTTTTTATTCTTTCTTCTCAGTTTACAGAAGCACTGTTGTTCATTTCTCTCTCAGGTCATAAAAGACACATTAAAATAACTTTATAGAGTGTCCAAGGAAATACTCGTGAGCCAGGGATTATATGTATCACAGTAGCCTTTCTTTAATTATTTTTTAGATCTCAGAGAAAAATAATTTTACACCAATAAATTTCATAGTAGATATTATTCTCAGTCTTTTAACATTGATGGCAGACATTGACTATCAGTGATACTTCGACTGCTTACTCATCAGTGAGAGTTTCAGTTTGTGTTATGATCGTAGCCACCACTGACTTCATGAAAAATAAGTTAAATCCCCTAGCCATTTCTCGTTCATTTTAGATACATGAAGAAAAAAACAGTCTGCCCATTCCTGTCTTACTCACTAATCAAAAATAATGTGAAACATGCATATTTAAATACCACCAACTTTTGTCACAATTATGTACTTGACCACAGTTTACTGGCACTTGAGTAAACCTCTCTTCATTTGCAACATTGTAAACGATACAAAACAAAATGATTCTATTCAATTTGCAAGAGGATGGTAGCAAGTCAGCTAGAAGTGACTATGTGACAGTCACTATAGACCTATCTCATTGTTCAGTTACTCTTATTCTGTACCTTATGTCACATTAGCTCCTCTTTTTATAACTGGTGTCACAATTATGATGTTCCTTTCCATTGATTTGTCTCAATACTCACTGAAGTTGTTACTTTGCCAGACAGTTTTCGTATTTCACAGAGACGACTAAAAAAATCATCCTAGTCCGTATCCATTGATTACAAAGTTTCATATGCATTCTGCGACAGTGAACAATCAGCTCCTGTGGCCTAGCAGTAAGGGGCGTGCCCGATTATGGATAGTCATAGAATCGAATCCTAGTCTGAGCAAGAATAGATGTGTGCATTTAACCTAGCACTGTCCACTCAGTTTTGTGAAGAATCGCTGGTTGTGGTACATGGGCCAGATTCTGTGTTAGGCACTAGATTACATTTACTCTGAGGGATAACTACACTTGGTTAGGGCTATGCAAGTCGCCAAAGTGACATCCAATTGAAAGACTTGCACCAAGTCGTTGAGCCACACCGAATTACTATTATATTATAATTAGGGTTGTCATCTATTATCACCTCAGAGAGATATACCAAGCCATTTTTATACTTTATTACATCTACTCTCTTGACATTCGAGCACAACACAGTAGTTGCACGAATACAAAGACTGTGGAGGATAACGTTGTCGCTATGGAAACCGGAAAATATAAAATCCACCCTAGAAGGTTTCCACTACTTCCTAGACGGTTCCTGTCAGTTTTACCATGTCGTTTTAAACAATGTCACACTGCAAGTTATTACGGTGGACGAAACTTCATAACAAGCCTCAGATGTTTATCAGGCTGTTCTGACATTCTGCAATGTATCGTGAAGTGCAGTGTGTTAGTTAGATAGTTAGGTACTTATTTAATTACATGTTCCATAAATCATTTGAACGATTGTTTTATTGAAATGATGAGCATTGTGTCAGGTTACATTTGGTAATTTTAATGGTAATGAAAATATTTTTAGTCCTAATGATGAGAATACACTAAATACTATGCTTTTAATATTCTTATTTTTTAGGATTCCGTACCTCAATCGGTAAAAACGGAGGTCTTAAGGAACCACTTCGTTGTCCATCTACTACCTGTCTGGCTGTTTAAAGCTGTTATTCATAGGATCATGTAGATGTTTCAGGTTCAGATTTCTATTACATACTGAGGTCTATGATCCCTTGATGATGTAAAGCATTGAAGCTTCTAAGTAAGAAGATAAGGCCATTTATGTCACATGTTTTGATGTTCGCGAACTCCCTCTTCTAAACTTATATGGTACTTCCCATTACCATAGAATCATCAACTTTGGAGGTAGCAAGATTTCACAATACAACTACGAAAATATCAAAAAATATTGTCAGTTTGTAACTATATCACACGACAAATATTTCTTTTGTAATTTGTTATTCGATTTCGAACTTGAAACATTATCCGAAGTCTTGAAATTCCAAGGACGAATATCGTGTCGGTATCAATGTCGTTGACAGGGAAAAATCATCGAGATTCTCGATTCATGGGATGGGTGAACTGTCATTACTACAATTAAGCTTGTATGAAACCATCAGAGCGCGAGACCTGTTGGTCTGTGGTCAGCTTATTTACACTCTATCGGTTTTTAAATAAAAATTTGTCCTTGGAAAACATGGAGCTTAATCCTTACTTCGCTACCTGTTAAAAATTTCACGGTGCCTGGTGGAGTGGCCTCACGGTTTGAGGCGCCATGTCACAGATTACCTGGCCCTTCCCACTTGAGTTTAGAGTCCTGCCTCAGATGTGTGTGTGTGTGTGTGTGTGTGTGTGTGTGTTGTTCTTAACACAAGTTAGTTTAAGTAGTGTGTAAGTCTAGTGACTGATGACCTCAAAAGTTTGGTCCCTTACGAATTCACAAGCATGCACATTTTATGGTGTTGAGAAAATGATGCAGAATATGTTTTGCCACATACTGAACTCCTTTCTGAGTCACTGACAGCTTCAGTAATGGATAAAAAATGTCATTTTTTCCTGTAGTCTCATTGGTGTGAATATTATTGTTCTTCAGAAATTATGATGGTTTACGTATTAGTGCATGGAGGTATTGTGATGGTGCTGTTAAAACACATAAATCTTTGAAGAGATGAGTACATGTTGATTGCAGGTTAACATCATATATTCTTGCTCGCCTTTGTGAATATATGCTTTCATTGTAAATGACGAATTACCACATAAAATTATTTTGTAAGACGTTATTGAGTGTAAATATTCAAAATATATCAAAAGTTTCAACAGTTTGTTTACAAGCCTAGCAATTATATGAACGGAAATTGTTCGCTAACTTAACTATTTGAGCAGCTCAGGAATATGCTTTTCCCTGTTCAAGTTATCAGGAAAACGTTCACTCACAATTCTGCACCCTGTAAACTGTTTACTAAATCCTGTTTAAGCTCTGCATCAATTCTTGATATGACAGAACTGAACACAGCTTGTTTTCTCAAAACGAAGGAAGAGTCCATTTTCAGAAAACAACTTAATAATTATATATGTGGTGTCATTTCTTTCATACGTATCTGAACGAACAGATACAGCATATATAATTAAGGTGAGGATGACCAATTGACCACGTCAGTGCAGATGCACAGCACGCTCTAACTCTAAGGGGAGTTAGTGATATGCCTTGAATAATGAGTATATTGCATTACATCTGTAGTGTGTTGATAAATTGAGAATTTGGGTCTGACATGAGGTGTTTAAGGGTAGTCCATGATGTTTCAGTAACTGATTGTGTCTGGATTGTGCAGTGACCTAGTAAACAGGGGACACTGGATCCAATCCCAGTCTGGCACAAATTTTAAACTTTCCCCATTGATTTAAATCAGCTTATCTGCAGCAAATTTCAGTCATGCTTCTATGTCTTAATTTTATGATACTTTGAAAGAATCGCTGACAATATCTTATGTTGGATTTTCTTTGATGGTAGTTACTGTGACACTAGTATTATTGGTGAACAATGTCTGTTTTCTTGATGAATGCTGAGCAGAAGATCATTCACATATGGCAGAAGTTGGAGTCCACCCCGTCCCTTCATGAATTCACCCTAGTCACCAAAATTTTCTCTCCTTTGTAAGCTATTTGAATTGCTCAGGAGAACCTTTTGCATTCTCCAGGAAAAATGTGTCGTTATGAAACCTTATAACATATTATTTAAACTGTATGCTGGACCTGGACTCAAACATTGGATATTTAGTGGGGAAGTGCTTTATGAACTGAGCTTCCCAATCACCATCCACAACCGGCTTTACTTCCACCACTACCTCACCTCTAGCCTTCTAAACTTTTCATAAGTTTTAACAACAGACTTTTGCAGCCATTTTCACTCTCTTTGAAATTCACAGTGTATTTCAGTGGGTGTCACATACAAAACATTTTGACATTTCTGCCATTATCGCAAATGGCCTTCTCATTAACACACCTCACTGCTTCATTACATCATTCCTTAGAGTTCGAAGGTGCTACATTTCTTACTTCCAACAATTGTGCATTGTGATCAGATAATCCATGAAGAACTGTTAGCACATTAATTGTTTCAGACTAGCCACTGCACTACTACTACAAGTGCCAATTCAGCACAGTTGGAGGTCAATTTGTGAACCATTGCACTAGAACTAAAAATATCTGAATATACACAGAAAATATGAGAAAATAAAAAAAATCAATATCATGAAATTCATTATCATTATTTTTTTAAGTTTCTCCATTCCCTTGTATCTCACTTTAATTTTAACTTGTTCAAAAAATTTAAAATCCCCACCACTAATTAATTTCAGATGTTTTGCCAAATTATTTTAAAACCACTATCAAGCTCCATGCAAAATTTTTCATAGTAACTAGTTTTAAATATTCAGAGACAGGAATAAAATATAAATTATCCACTTTTGACTTGCAAATCTTTTTGTGCAAACTAGAAATGTTTGTGTTGGTGAGCTACCTCAGCAGAGCCTCCATTTATGTAGATTAAAATTTAATTTACTCAGAATTCTAAGCTGAGTATCATATGTTAATTTTTTCTTACTGTATATGACTATATAAGCAAGTGATTCAATCAGAATTTTACCACTGTATATGGCATCTATCTTCATTATTGTTCTTCGAATAGTTAACTCATTCGTTTTTCTAATTGTATTTGGTGTGTATTTAGGACAATTTTCAAGAAAATTGAAGGTACTTCCATAGACATCACTATTCATTTGTGTGTCTCTTTTAAAATCTATGAATGCATCATATCGTTTCTGATAAGTATTTGATTGACCTAGAGTCCACATTTCTTGATGCAGAAGTTTGTTTCCTCCATTCTTGTATAGATACTCTATAATTTTATGTGATTGAACAAGGAAGAGGCAGTCAATTAATTATTGTTCCTTTTTCTCTTGAAAGCAATGAAGATGAAATAAGGCATATTAAATTCTTCAGAATTACAGTAATTGGTGATATCAAATTCAAAATTTGTCTTTACATTCAATACAGCAGTCTCTATGGTTTGTGGTTCAAAGAGAGATAAGGAAATCATCAGATTTTTTTAGTATTTCTTGCTCTAGCTCGAGTGAATTTTCTGATTGATATCTAACCACAGGAACACAGATATCCATTGTTTCCAAAATAATTTTATCTTCCTTAGGAAGTTTCGTTGCATCTTCACCACCTGCTTGATTATGGTCATCCCACCAGAAAATGTCATCCCCAGCATTTGAAGACCATGTAAAAGTTACAGTTAAATCCCTCTCTGAAATAATTTCTTATAATCTATGAAAGTTCCACTAGATATATCCAAGGGATGAAGTATTTCATTTACCCACCTTTTCATCTTCCCATTATTGAGAATATGACATAACTTGTTGGCTAAAGATGAATAGCATGAAGGGAGATGAGGAATTGAAAGGATCCAGATTGAGATTTTCACATCGTGGCAAAGTGTGCACTGATATGAAACTTCTGGGCAGTTTAAAACTGGTTGCCAGACCGAGACTCAAACTCTAAACCTTTGCTTTTCATGGGCTAGTGCTCTTGCCTGCGAAAGGCAAAGGTCTTGAGTTCAAGTCTCGGTTTGGCACAGAGTTTAAAGTAAAAGGATGTTCAAATTAAAGGGAAGATATTGTTTCCTTCCTTAATGGTGATAATCTCAAAAAGTTTTGCCACATAGTTGTCAATCAAACTTTCATTACATTTTACATTGTATGTAGGCTATTCTGTACCATCATCATCAATAATTCAAAAGCTTACATACAGCTGAGCATAATCAAAATGAACACAACAATCTTCAATATATATGTTATTCTCTGCGGTCTTGTTGGGAAGATTTTGGTTATTTTTAATTGTCTCATTTATACAGAATTAATAAAACTGGTATCTCTCTATTCTGTTTACTATTTGTGTAATACAATATTTCATTACATCTTTTCAAAGAACTTTCACAGTAAGACCACCAAGTCACCCAAATTGTCATTTTCTTCAGTTACAGTTATTCTTATTCCTCAATAGGTTAAAAAATTGGAATATATACAGAATAATGTGGTCCATGAATAAGCACTCCATCTATTTCAGCATTAGTCTTGAATGTAGCAATGATATTAGCTTCTCGATGAAAGTGATCAGAAAACATTATATACAACCTACCAGACAAATTAAAATTTATATTAAATAATCCAAATTGAATAAATTTAGGCACATCATTAGTGATAGTCCTTATTACCTTCCTATAGTTTGACCAATAAAGCAATGCACACTTCCAATACCATTTATTATATAACCATATAATTAACATAATTCTAAATAATAACTATATATTTTAAACATCATCTGCTTAAACAAAAAAATTAGCCTTTTCTGTATGAATAAATTTTTCAAATTTTTTTAAACTATTTCGGCCTACAGGAACTAGTTTTATTTCTTCATCACAATATAATTGATTGCTTTCAGATGTAATATTTGGAGTTAAATTTTCTTAATAAATACTGTGTTTTTGACAACAGGTGATAAAATACAATTGATTTTAATGACTAATTTAATGTTGATAAAAATTTATGTAATTAGTTTAAAACAGATTTGGTTCCTAATATAAGAATTCCAGAAAAGTAATCAAAAAATAAATCTGGCAAGCTTATACTGAACTGTGTTTGTTCTGCAATAATAAGGAAAAGTAGTTGGGGAAAGGCCATGTAAATGACTGATAGTTATAATATAGCTCTAGGATAGTTCAACTGGAATAAAATCAGTCACTTGCATCTTCATTCAAAAGGTTTAGATCAGAGAAAATACCTGGAATTTATGAAATGAAGCAAAAATTTTAACATAAAAATAACTAAAAGAATTGCTACTTTTATCAGAAATAATGATGAAATTGTACCACTACATGAATGTAGAGGTTAATCAGTTGTTATATTTGATGATTTCATTATCGAAAATCAGGGCTGTGGAACATTTTACTGGAGACAGACATAAAGGAATGTGTTTTATTTAGGCCAGATATTTTCAAAACTACCAAAACAATTATTAAGGAATAACCTAATTTATTAAAATATTTTTAGACATAACGATACAAATTTAAGTCATAAAAATCATGAATACGTTAGTGGCATTTTAAAACTTGATGATTCTAAAGGTAAATACAGCAAATGTTGCAATAAGGACCAATTCTGTTTTCCTAAAGCAGACATTACAAGGAAATCTATAGAAGGAAAATACAGCCATAAGATAATACACTTCTTAACTAAATTTCTTGTTGTTAGTATCTTTATCTTTAATAAGTATTTTCAAAATATGTCCTAGTGGGTGTTGAAAATGCTAGACAAAATAGAAAGATAAAGGAAGAATTAAAAGAAAATTTAGAAAAAAAAGAAACAACCTGGAATCTAGAATGAAAAATATAAAAAAAGAGTATCAATCTGATACTGACATAAACAAAGAAGTAGGACAAAAAGTTTCAAAAGTTAGCTGAGAAAGCAGAAAATTTTAAAAACAGATCTTCTCTTATCAACATCACCACTATTTTGATGAATCTAATCACATATCACTAGTTAACCAAAATGGAAGTCCACAGCATGACTATACACTCTGTGAAGTACAGATACGAGATGTACTGATGAAATAATAAGAAGGGGCTGAAGACAGAAATGCTCCGAGTGCTATTAAAAAAATAAAGGCAGATGATGTTAACAATATCTGTAAGTGAAAGAATGATAGTATATATCAACCATAGTGAAGATTGTTTTTGGATTTGGATTTGTTGGCACATTTGATTTAGTAAATTAGTTGTAAAATTTAATGGAGATTAATTACATTTAGTGATAGGCCATGAAAATGGACTGTGAAACTGTTAACTGAAAAACGTAATATTATGAGAGATGTGAATATAAATGTGATGCTGTTGATTTATCAAATTATGCAGGTATATTTTACAATTCAGAAGAATTATATTCTGAAAGGAATTCAAATAAAATCAAATCAGGGGAAGGTATTAAATATTTTAAATTATAAAAGATATGTTACTGCATATTTTCCAGAATTAAAAACTGATTTCCAATCAAGTTTCGATGAGAAAGGAGATTCACAGTAACTCTGGATTAAGAATGAAGTGGAAATAAAAACAATTATAATGAAATAGTTAGAAAAATGCAAATGTTAACAACTAAAATTAATGCATCTTTCATCAGAATTTTCAGTAACTTACCATGAACATTTAGTTAAAGTTAAAAGCATGGGAAGGATTAGTAAGTTCGGCCTATGTCATTAAACTACCACTATTTTTGCACTGTGGACATTTTACTGAACGAGAAGAAAGACTAGCTCATCGTGATGAAGTTATAAATTCACAGGATGAAGCTCATAAAGAGCATGATGTTGCATGTAGAAATAAAAAAGATTTAGAATGTAGACATGAAGCTGATAAAAATCTTCAGTTAGGTTTAAAAGAGAGAACATGTGCTAACACTGGATCACTTGGCGATAAAGTAACGGCTACAATGTACAAAATAATGTATAGAAATGAAAATTTGGTATGGGTATTGATGAAATTATCTGTGGTACATAAAAGAATTAATCCTTATAAAATATTTTACCTCATAAATGAATAGCTTCAGCATTGGTTATAGTTCAATACCTTGTGGTAAAACGAAATCAAAATCAATTAAAATTAAACTCCTTAAAGATCACTTACATATTACTGATAAGTTTCTAACTGATGAACAAAAACGAAAATAGGCAAAAAACTGGTCGCAATTCACTAATAACAACAGGTATACCTGTTGTGAAATAGATTATTGAATATATAACAATAAAGAAAAATGCTTCAGATCTAATAAAATACAAAGATAGTTTTATACCATTACTATTGGCAGTATTACTATATTTAGCTAATGTTTGTTCACTAGCAGTTGGAGCAGCTAGTACTGAAAAGACGGCAATGAACAAGACTAAAGGTGATGGAGAATCAGAAGAACAAGAACGTCAAAATTTATTAAGGGCGAAAAAAGGAAAGAAACCAAAATCAAAATGAAAACTAAGTAATATGTATCTTAATGAACTAAGTGAATCTGATACAGAAAAACTTAATATTACATACATCAATGGAATTTTGTGATTGATGAGTTATGTAATCATTCCTGGGAATATGAATCTGCAATAATTAGTTTGGATACATCTGTGTATGTTGGTACTCATTTGATATGCTATCATAAAATCATGATAAAAAACTTGTATTTGATTGGTTTTTTAATACTATACAAAAAAATAGTTATCTGTTTGGGAAGAAATGGAGTAAACTACAATACTAAGAAGAATCCAAAAAAGTAATGAAATGATTCTGGTCATCAGTATATGAATGTGCTGAAGCTATTGCCAGATAAATACAAGTTTAATGGATATCTGAATCTAATAAATGGACTTTTTGGATAAAAGATGCAGCCTAAACGTGAAAAAATAAACTTAGAAGAATGGAAAATGAAATACATCCAAAAATAGAAAGTTTTAGTAAACTGTTTCACAAAGAATGACACAGCTTTTCAAAGTAATTAAAGGATATATTGATTGGAAAGGTAGAACACTTTCTAGGTTTAAAAGATCCAATAAGGACTTGTGATACAGTTACCAAACAATGCTTAGAAATATATTATATTATAAAACCTGAATACACGAATATTCTAATGCAACTGACAAAAGCTTTGCACAAAAGGAGGTTAAAAAAGCTTTTACACATTATTTCTTAAATCTGATTTAACATCATCGTTGAGTCATTTAAAAGATCTTCAAAAAACATTGTGTGATAAATATAACCAGAAATTTCATTTTGATATTACAATATACACTAGGGTACAATGTAAAAATCAAATGTAATATTTTTTAGCCAATACAGATGGTGATCTGTCAGCTACTGATTTCGTAATGGTGATAAAAGGATATAATCCCAATAAGCATCAAATTTTATATCCCACTCAATAAAATGGTCCATTACTTGAAATGAAAGTAAGATACTTATATCTCTAATTCAGTTTCTAAAAACTGTATTGTTTAAGGTGATTCACTATAGTTTGGTGAACTGATTTTAGAATCAGATGATGATGATAGAATGAAACAATAACTAATACATGTTTAGCCAATATAAGTGGATAACTTTATTTGGTGCCAGAAGGTCAGGAATATACTTAACCACATCATTTGCAAAGAGTAACAAATAAAAACGTAAGAGAGACGTTGAATAAATTTCTAAGATAGTTTCATTCATCATTGATGATAATTGGTAAGCTGACATAGTAGAAATGGATTCTAGGAACTTGAGAAAAACATCAACAATAAATCATGCATATAAATATATATATAACTGTTTTTGATATTTCACAAAATGTGCTTAGGCTATTCCAGTGAAAGATAAAACAGGTAAAAATGTGGCTGATTGTTCTGATAGAATATTTAAGTAAGAACACCAAGAAATCCGTAAACAGATAACAGAATAGGATTCTATAATATAGATTTTAAGGAAAAGTATAAAAATATAACATTACCTATTACTGAACTTTTTCAGAAATAAAAGCATCTGTTGCAGAAAGATTTAGCAGAACACTGAAGGGAAAAAATGGAGATAAAATTTGACTTGCAAGGAAATTATAAATGGATAGATGCTGTCTCTAAATTAGTTGTTGAATAAGTAATATACTATGTCCAATAATAAAAATGAAGGCAACAGAAATTAATGGTAAAAAGTATCATCCAACTCTCATTGTCTCTAACGATAAACCACAATTTTAAATAGGAGATATGATGATAACCAGTAAAATTTAACAACTTTTTGATAAAGTATACACAGCCAATTGATCAACAAAAATTTTTAAAACTGCAGGTCTTATTAATTCCGATCCAATCAAATATAATTTATCAGCAAGAGCTACAGAAGAGAAAAGGTTCAGATGTGTATAATGTGGAGAAGCCCTTGAGGAACAAATTATATGAGGCAAATGTAAACTGTTTTGGTTCTGATCATTCACATAGTTGCTGAGTAGATAAATATAAAATTTTGATATAAAATTTGGTGTATATAAAGGAATTTGTGAATGAAAATTTCTAACTATTTAGTAATTACTGTAATATTAAATATGCTTATTGTTACATTAAAGACAGTAGATTTTATTTTTATCTTAAAACATAAGTTTAATTGCTATAAAGTCCGAATTATTTGAGAATTTGGAATCTGGGTCAATTGTTGAATCAAATGTTGGATTTAAAACAAAAATAATTGTGCCAAAAATAATATGCAACCTGTCACTCATTCTCTGGTACAAGTTTAACAAGTTGCGATCATAATTAAGTCCCGACATTTCTCCAAATTTTGAATAGTCACTTATATTACTGTTTAACTGTATTTTTGCAAAAATCTTACTTGTACTCTAATTATATAAAAATTATACGTCCAGTAACCCTTAAATAATCTTCAATGAATGAAGATCGACCTAAAATTTTGATTGGTTGTCTCAGGTGTAACATGTAATAGTATATCATTTTTCTGTTTACTTCATTTCTCATCTCTAGGGTACCATCAACTGTTTCTCTAAAATTTTCTATTATTTCTATCCCGATTTCATTATTTCTATATATTATTTTCATCTGTTTGTGGTAGTCATTATATAAAATTCGCATAGGAATCTGTAATTCCTTTTCTTATTTTATGTTCTTCATGTTCATGAACTGATGGTTAAACTTCTTCAGTTGCCCTATCTTGAATATCTTCACCAAATTTCATTTTTGATTTCATATTTAGTCAATATAGACCAAGCTCTTGACCGAATTTATATCTGGTTGTAAGGTTAGGAACTTGCTATGTTTCATATCTTTAAAACATTTACTGTTTTTTCCTGTAATGTAACATACTACCATGTCATTTGTATTTTTATACATCTTTCACCTTAAACAAAGTATAGCTTCTCCCCAGTTTCACACCAAAAATACATCCAAAAATAGAAAGTTTTAGTAAACTGTTTCACAAAGAATTACACAGAATTAATATGACGTAATCAGTAATAGCTCCTTTGCATCTGACTCACTGTCATGTCTTTCTGTTTTTGTGATGTCTGAGGAAACTACTAAATGGTAACATGTCCTCTCTAATACTGTATTTTATTAATTATTACACGCTTTTGTAAACCAAAGTTTATAAATACTCAACAGAAATCAAATACATGTACATTTACACCTATGTTCTGCCACTAATCTCCTGCCTTATTAGCAGGCAACCATCTCTAATTGTCTGCACACACATCTTCCACTCACGGACTCTAATACTCATCTCCTACTCACCAACTCACACAATGTTGACTGCACTGCAGTCTTTGCTTTAGCTTTGATCACTGCATAGAGTGTGTGATTGATAGTACGAGTGCTATCCAGAAAGAACATTACATATTCGTTTGCGTCCGTTAGGGGAGGGGCTAGCGCGGCCATCTTGGTGTCATGGCATTCCGCCGCTCAGTCGGCATCCTGCCGTGCTAGTGAGAGGTTTGTGCTGTAATCCGTTGAGTTACTGTGACAGTTTGAAATGTCAGTGTTAATTGAAAATGCCGTGAAGTGTGAAGTGCGTGCTGTAATAAGGTTTCTGACTGCAAAAAACTGTACACCGATAGAAATCTATCAGCAGCTTTGTGAAGTGTATGGGGACAACATAATCACTGAAGGTGGAGTGCGTCGGTGGGTCATAAAATTTAAAAATGGCCGAACTAACGTTCACAACAAAGAGCGAAGTGGAAGACCCAGCATAGTGACTGCCGAACTTGTCGAAAAAGTCGATGCCGCGTTCCGTGAAAACTGTAATTTCACAATAACAGAACTCTCTATGAGTTTTCCACGAATTTCACGAAGTTTGTTGCACGAAATCATTACCGAAAAGCTTTGTGCAAGATGGATACCAAAAATCTTGACAAAGATTCACAAAAAACAGCGAATGGCTGCAACGTTAACGTTTTTGGACGCTTGCGAAAAATATGGCGACTCATTACTCGATCGCATCGTTACTGGTGACGAAACATGGGTTAAGCATGTGAACTGCGAGACAAAATTGCAGTCGATGTAGTGGGGGCACAGAAATTCCCCCAAAAACCCAAGAAATTCATGCAGGCAATCTCGGCAATGAAGGTGATGGCGACTGTCTTTTGGGACAGAAAAGGTGTGATTTTTGTGGATTTCCTGGAAAGAGGCATTAAAATAAACTCTCAAAGGTATTGCCAAACTCTGCACAACCTCAGAAGAGCAATACAAAACAAGCGCAGGGGAAAGTTGGGCTCAAATATCTTGCTGATTCACGACAACACCCGGTCCCACACGGCAAATGCCACTCGTGAAGTTCTCGAATCTTTTAAGTTGGAGATGTTTCTTCATCCACCGTACAGTCCCGACCTGGCACCGAGCGACTTCCACTTATTCCCAGCAATGAAGAAGTGGTTGGCTATGCAGTGTTTTGATGACGACGCACAGCTTCAAGAAGAGGAAACCACGTGGTTGAAGGCGCATGCGGCCGAATTTTACGACGAAGGAATTTCCAAGCTCGTCCATCGTTACGAAAAGTGCCTTAATTTAAGTGGCAACTATGTAGAAATGTAGTATTTAAGTGTGGCTTTCATCTGTATATAATTAAAAAAAATTCCAATACTTCGTTTATTTTTAATTCCAAAACGCAATGTACTTTGTGGATAGCCCTTGTATGTATGGGTACAGGTGTATAAGGGTACTGTACCCTTACATATCCACACCGAAGTAATGCTTGAATATGATGAAATATAATGTCAACATTAGATCTGAATATTAAAGTTCAAAAAATGTAGTAATTAGTCGAAACTATTTGTTTATAACCCAGAACCTCAATTGATTAAGAATAATTCTCATATGAGTCCCATCTACAATTTTTGTTTACATTTGTATATGGAAAATGGCATTTAAGAAATGTTTTAGTATCGCTTAATTACATGGTATTATAGTCGAAGTATATAATTAGCTCATTCAATTAGTCATTAATTAGCAATACGATAAGTCTGGTTAATCATAAGTTCTTGTGCAAACTGGATAATCTGATTGAAATGACATTGCAACATGAAACCCAATGCTGTAATGTCCCATTGAAACAGGGTGGAAAATATGATATGTTAATAACAATTGTCTATTAGCGTTTACTGTTCAGGTAATTTTTTGTAATTGAATACTAATTATAAATAGTTATTTTATTGAATGAATAGAAACATGGACCTAACTGAATAAATGTGATTCAAAAGTAAACAAAATACTAAACAGACAGCACTAACTATTACTCAATATTAACATGAAAATATTCTATTACTACCCCACATAAATCGACACTCATAGTTGCAGCATATTTTGAAAACATGATACTGTCAGATTTTGGCACACAGTTTAAAGGGTTAGAAGAGCAATAAATTTTGCAAAAAACATGTAAGTTTTAAGTAATCCTTAAACAGATCATCACACTGCAAAACACTTTTTATGTAGCATTTCATATTCTTGTTTAAAATCATTTATCTAATTACTAATTAGGTCCCTGCCTACATGTTCACTGGTTCATGATGCACTGGGCTGTGTCATCGACTGTGCTGGGGATACACCACCAAAATACTAGCAACACTTTCACTGGTTACTCCGCTTTGTCACTGCCCTATATGTAGCAGTGCAAAACACACTTATTCATAGCTTTTGTTTATTTATAGGGGTGTGGCATCGAAACCACTGGGGACTATAGACTCATTGTCTCTGAAAAGTGGTGGAATTGTCATAACACCATGAAGCTTGTTGATCAGTTGGCCCATGACCTCATTAAGTGCATGGTATTTGTGAAAGAAAATTTGGTGAGCATTTTGTAGTCAGTGGCAGCCAAAATTGTAACGAAGACAGTCATTATATTGAAGGAAACTTCAAAGATTATTATTACGTTTCCTAATGTTAGGAATGGTATAAAATAGTTACAGGAAAATTGCATCTACATTGTGAAAAGGTCATAGCTTGGACCTATACAGAAAGAATAATGTGGTTTAATTTGGAAACTCAACAAGTAACTTGTATACATATTTCATATCTCATAATAGCTCACACTTTTAAAGGTGATACTGTTTACAAATTTAAGAAGAATTACTGTATGAATTCCTTAGGTGGGTGATACCTGCCAGACATATAAATTATACATCTATAGCTCATTATGCTAAAGGTTATTATTCACAATTTACTCTGAAGTATTGTGATGACAAGAATACCATACATCATCTACATTTAGAAAACATCATACTTGTGAAACACAACTAGCTCTTTATTCACATGAAGTGTTGAGTGCTATACACAAGGGATTTCAGACTGATTCCATATATCTGGATTTCCAGAAGGCTTGTGAGACTGTACCACACAAGTGGCTTGTAGTGAATTTGTATGCTTATGGAATACTGTCTCAGTTAGGTGACTGGATTTGTGATTTCCTGTTAGAGAGGTCACAGTTCGTAGTAACTAATGGAAAGGCAACAAGCAAAACAGAACTGATTTCTGGCCTTCTCCATGGTAATGTTATAGGCGCTTCGCTGTTCCACATATATATAAATGATTTGGCAGACATTATGAGCAGCTGTCTTAGGTTGTATGCAGATGACACTGTCGTTTATCGATCAATAAAGTCATCAGAACATGAAAACAAATTGCAAAACAATTTAGAAAAGATATCTCAATGGTGCGAAAATTGGCATTTAACCCCAAATAATGAAATATGTGAGGTCATCCTCATGAGTGCTAGAAGGAATTCGTTAAACGTCGGTTGCACAATAAATCAGTCAACTCTGAAGACCATAAATTCAACTAAATACCTAGGAACTATAATTAGGAACGACATAAATTGGAAGACACAAACAGAAAATGTTGTGGGAAAACTAACAAAGACTACATATTAATTTATTTATAATTGTAAAGAAGAGAGAATTTAAGTTTTCTATTTGTTCCCTTGTATGTATACCAGTTTCCTCATATGTCTCCTCTTCTGCATTAAATTATATTTCTCAAATGGTCTATACACTTAAAAGCTTATAATAATATTTGCAGGTACAATATTTAACTTGATTCTCTTTTACTTTAATATTGTTCTCAACAATAATACTTCATTCAAATTTAAATTCATCCCGCAATTAGACATATTTGTCTTTATTTAGAAGATTAATAATTTCAAGCTTAATACATTTTTAAATGTATATGAATGGAAACTCTACTGAAGAAGATTAAAAACACAAAAAGTAATTATTTACTTCCTGTGGCTGTGAATACTTAAAATCTAAATATAGTGAAAAATTTTGTATCGAACTTAATAAGAAATGTAAAATTATTTTGCCAAAGAGATATTTGAAATTGATTAGTGGTTGGTATTTTAAAATTTTAAAGATGTAAATATTAAACTGAGTCACATGAGGTGAAGACACACAAAAATTACTATAAAGAATTTGATGATATTGAGTTTTAATTTAATAGTTTCAGAATTTTTGTTTATTTCTTGACATTTTTAGTTTAAGGAAATTCTAGTGGAGTGGTTCAGAAAATGACCCCCAAATGTACTGAATGGTCCCATTTAGTAGTCATTGTCTATAAAAATGTTATGAGTCATCATGCTGCTACCTTTCGAACGCAAGCTGGAACATTTACTACTGAAATCAGTTTGAGACAACCATTTAATTTTTTCTGTCAGAATTCACTGAGGAATATACACTGAAATCTCCATAGAGTACTAACTTTTATTCTTACCTGACAGGTTGTTAAATAACGTTTTTACCGTTAATAGCTGAAATTTTTCGGTGGGGATCTGTAGACTGATACAATTACAAGAAGAATATTCTCCAGTAGTAACTTACAAGAGCTAGCGTCAGAGATCTTAACTATATACAATCTGCATTATCAATCCAGAATGAGATTTTCACTCTGCAGCGGAGTGTGCGCTGATATGAAACTTCCTGGCAGATTAAAACTGTGTGCCCAACCGAGACTCGAACTCGGGACCTTTGCCTTTTGCGGGCAAGTGCTCTACCATCTGAGCTACAGAAGCACAACTCATGTAGCTGTTAGGACCGGGCATGAGTCGTGCTTCGGCAGCTCAGATGGTAGAGCACTTGCCCACAAAAGGCAAAGATCCCGAGTTCGAGTCTCGGTTGGGCACACAGTTTTAATCTGCCAGGAAGTTGCATTATCAATGTTTTTGACTTGACAAATATCGCAACTCTACAAGTCCACTCTAGACCTAAATGATGCTAATCCGTAATCCCTTACATATAACTTCCATATTCATGTGGTTACATTGTGTTCAGAGAAGCACAGAACATCTACTTCAGAATTTTTCACATCTTCTAGACATGTAAGAATCTGAACCACCTGATTTCTCAGCACACTCACACAGTGATGGAACAAACTCATTTTACTTTTCTGAAAGCTGTTGTGTATAATATGGTCCTGTTATCTTCTCTTTTCTTACAACAGTTGTAAGATGTGGTGGTCTCCTGACCTTCATTGCTTACATATTCCGCCCACACAATCATATTCCGCACATCAAGATGCTTCATTCGAACCCAAACTCGATAAGATAAAGTCAATGTTGTATGAATTCATGTAAACGATATACAAATAACAAGCAAACGCACCGAGATTGAAATACTCGAGGCTGACGTACACACACACATTCAAGACACGATGGTCACAGAGTCTTTTACTTCAGGAGAGGCAAACATAACCCGGGGGGCTGGTCCCTTCAGAGGACGAGTCAACCTATCTACGTCAGACAGCGACTGCCTGTAGAGTAGACAGCGTTTGCCCAAGTGAAAGGGAGAACGATTCGATGTTCAGCTTAAAAACAAATTCTGCTGTATTGTGTGGGAACACCCAGCCTACGCATTCTTTACAAACATAGCATGCAGTTCAGAGGTTTTCACAGGGAGACAGCAAACGCCAAAAGCCTATGCTACAGACTTTCAGATTGGGCGCCTTAAACGAAACGTCATTCTCCCGTTTTAAAAGAGCAATGCTGATTGGCAGACGATATTCCTGACGCCTTGAGTTGAAGGAGTAATGGAAGAGACCGAAAGATGCACCCTTTCATGTCTGGTGTGGAGAGGCGCCGTTCTGTTGTCGCTCTTGGAGCGAGAAACAAGTCTCTCCTCAGTACTTTACTGGGAGAGCACCTCTGTCGAGAGTGAATCGCAGTGCGACTCTATATTGAATCCTTGCGATTAAGTGTTGTTCACTGTGTTGGCTGCCACATTTATTGTGCGGTGTGAATGGACAGAGCTATAGTTAAATGCCTGCGAGCGAATTTTTGAGTGGCGTTGCAGTGGACTGGCTATCTGACCAGTGTACCATGCCAGTAGTTAGATTAGGGACGAATAGGAGTCCTTGACTTCATCAAGGCGTAGGGAGAGTTTGATTGGCGAAGGTCAATCCAGAGAAAACGAGAGATATCTAATTTTTCAGTAGCGAGTGGTGCAGACAGCAGTCATCGCAGCTTACGGTATTGTGCGCTACAGCTCTTGTGAGCCCCATATATCCCCCACAGCAATAAATTTCACTGCATATCACACATGACAGCCTCGACCATACCTAGCAACATTCTAGCAGATAATCATTCAAGTTGAGTAGGTGCGGCTCTCAGCCATTCTGCCAAGTCACTTACAATCTTAAACTTTGTATAGAAATTTCATTAGCTAATCCTATCCTTGAGAGGTAACTTCACATTCTGAAAAGGACCCGGAAATAACCTGTTCAGTTCGAAACTAAAAGTGTCACTGTGATTTCTCAGAATTTTTGCAAAATAAATAATAATTTTCGTTAGTTTCATGTTTTTCTTACACTAACTAGCACTACTCCAGTACTCAAGTATCCCACTAGTTACGTAAGAAATTTTGAGAATTTTTGTGTCATTTCCTTACAGTGGACGGCTCCAGAAGATGTTTATTGCTGAACGTTTTTCAGGCACTTCTCTTTAGAACGTTAGGAGCGTCTGTCTGACTTCTGTAGTAGTTTAGGGGTGGAAATTGCATCTTTCAGGAGCCACAGGGTAAAGGGTGCATCTCAGATTAATCCGTTGCGCAGAATGACAAAATAGCACCCACACTCTCACAGAAAATGGCTACCCTGCCAGGATAGGTAAAATAGGTAAGCTACCAGCATTGGAAAGTGTCAGGATAGTTAGGTACGGCAGGTTGCAGCAGTAGCACTTTGAAGAACTTTCTTTCATGTATTAAATAGCTATTTGCATAGATTGGGATCACAATAGATACAGGTAGTGAAGGAAGCAGAACTGTAGGGAAGAGGACGTGTGTTACCGTGTTGAAAAATTTTGCGTTTTTTTACGATTTTTGTGTAACTGTTAGGGCATAGGATTTTCAGGTGATAGGCACAGACGCAGAATGACGCAGAGACGCGGTGTAACGCAGCATCAATAAGTTAGAATTAAGAAATAAGATTTTTCTCTTCTTGGAAGCGCACAGGTGGAGACTGGAGACTGTAGCAGAGCAGACAGAACGTTAGTGGAGAAGTCGCGACGTTGTTGTTGTTGTTGGTTCAACAAACTGGTAAGTGGTCGTACAGTTTTGTAGATAGGGTTGTGGTGTGTTGAAAGAATTTCTATGTTAACGAGAGCACAAGCCGAAAGGTTACGTGAGAGACAGCAAGTAGACAAGATGGGGGAGAGTCAAGCAGATAGACAGCAATTAAACGAGATTATTGAGAATAGGACAGAAGGTGAACCCGAGAATAGGACAGACGGTGAATCAGAGAATAGGACAGTCGGGGAGCTGCAGAATCAGCAGGATCAGTTAGTCTGGGATAAAATTGAGACAGATCAGACAGATGGGAATCGTAGGGACGAGAACATTGAATTTCCATTACATGAAATTCCAGGTAGGGCACATTCTGAGCCAGAAATAGACAGCCCACGTAGGAAATGGCAAAGATTAGAAGCGAAACGAACACAGGAAACGCGTTTGTTTGCCGCATATTCAGGGACAGAATACGCGTCACTGCAGTCAATGAACCGGCAGTTAGCTAACGTTCAATGAGAAGTAGACAGTGAGAAAGAGGGGGAGCATTTAGAATTCGTCGAATTTATAGTACACATTCTAAATGTGCCCCAACAACAGACACAGAATTTTGCGGAGTTACGAGCGACACAAAAAGGTTCCGTAACAGACGCAACTGTACCTGTAAACACAAGACATACACAACAGAGAGGGCAGAATGCGGAGTTGTTTGCGCCACGTAATGGTTGAATGACAAACGCAACTATTCCTCAACACATACAGCACGAGTTATTGCAGTTATCAAACTTAGAAACGCGCAGCATAGCCCAGGAAACGACGTAACTGACCGAATAGAAAACAACAGATCGAGAATACATAGTTCCACAGAAGGTAGTGTTACAGGACAGGAATTGAAACAGGATAATCAGGCTATTAAGACACAGATCCAACAGGTTAAAATCCAGATGGAAGAAGGGATCGCCAGAATTGCTAGTCAGATCACTTAGATAAACAAAGACGCGAAAGAATCTAGAGAAAAAATTCAGGTACTAACACAAGGTTAGCAGCAATTATGCACTGACGTGGACAAGGTCCAATTGGACATCGTAACCGTTGACAAAAGGTGGAACGTTTTACGAAAAAAGCCACTCGAACAGCAATACAAGTTTCGGAAAAACAAGCAATTCAAAGCAAGGTCGCAAAGGTTGCACTGAAAAAATATTATCAGCGGATCAATAAAATAGAACTTAAAAACAAAGACCAGTTTGAAAAGCTTCTAACAGAGTTGATACAAACTATCGAAGAAAACATCGAGACCGATTATACCTGTAGTGAAATAACTAAAACGTCAAACATTAATACAGTACACGAACCCGCGCCGTCTAAGAAAGTTCAAGTAGAGCCAAGGCTAGATGTAACACTCGCCCAGAAATCGAAACAGAAAACCCCAATTAAAGTAATACATGACATGCCACAGGACCAGGGACAGTATCTAGAAAAACGGAACACATACATTCAGCCGATACCAATCGAAAGACAGGCAACTGAACCAGTAAATACAATGACACAACATAATAGCAGCACAGGTGCTATACCGCGAACGACAAGAGTAGAAACACACGAACAGCACTTTTGTTCAGCAATGATACGATATGACGCGGATATGAGTCAGGAAATTGAGAATAGGCAGACAGGCAGTAGATTACCAGAGAATATACACGACGACACAAGCAGTGGCAGATTATTTGAGTCCATGAATCGGCCACAAACCGGATTTATGAGTAGATATGATACAGACCACTTCCTTACAGTTAGAAAATTTCAACATTTCAAGGAACAAGGCGGTAGCTTGCATGCCCGCACATTCATCGATCAGTTTCAAGTAGGCTTACCAAACCACTGGAGCGTAGCTCACAAACTTGACTTAATTTGGGCACACATGTCAGGGACAGCAGCAGGGGTGATGCAAACGATCGCGGCTATTTGTACGTCTTACCTGCAGTTCAGAACAGCATTTCTCGGAAGATATTGGTCTAAGGAGGCATAAAACCAAATTAAAAACGATTTGCTTCAGATGACACCATATGAAAACTTAGGAGAGAAAAGCGTGGTAAAATTCTTTGATACAATGGACAGAAAGAATCAATGCCTAGACAAACCATACAGTAACGGAGAGCTGATACGTCTATGCAGAATGAAATTACTGGTAAAGTATCAACAGACGACAGAAGGAAAAAATGAAAATTCCGAAGAATTCAATGTGGTTTTTAGGGAGCTTGAATTTATGTTTAAAGCAGACGAGGTGAAAGAAAAAAGAAAGGAAAGGGAACAGAAAAAGGAGAGGACTAGGACCGAATATTCCAATAACAATAATCGTAATCCTAACACCAATAATTTCAGGCAATTTAACAGACAAGGACAGTGGCACAATGGAGACAACTGGCATAGAAAAGATAACGAGAATAATTGGTACCGAAATCTAAACGGTAATAGACACTCATACAGTGGCGGATATGGGTTTAGGAATGAAAATTCCAACGGCCAAAGGTACTTTGAAAGAGGTCACTACTTTAGAAACAGCAACTGGCGAGACCAGGGCGCGAATAATTACCGACGAAATTATGGACCACAGAGACAATAACAACACAGCAAAGAGAAACCAGATGTAGAAGTTAGGCCACCGAATACTGCAAAACGTAAAGATTGAATTGAAAAATGCGGAAGAGTTCAGGCAAACTAACGTCCTCCCTATCTTATACTAACCACAAAAAAAATTATTTATAGATCAATAGAACAGCATAATTAAAAAATGGGGACACAAAACAGACTAACAATCACTTGTTGTATCAAGTACACTAAATCATGCACACAAACAATAAATGGTACACAACAATTAAAAGAATGAGGAAGTGATAGGATATAAAAATGATAGACATATGCTTTAATTAAATCATCATATGAGAAATAAATAATAATTTTCTTCATTTTTATAAACATTGCATTGTATAGAGTCAAAATCTCTTGTTGTTTGTATAAAACAATACATTGTAAAAAATTTCGGTACACGAAAAAAGGGACATCACCACCAACACCAGTCACCAGCTCCCTTAACACCAGATGCTTCGAGATAGCGACGGAGAGGGTACAGACATGTTGAGAAAGCACTTAGGGCAATAACAACAACATGAAGACCAACGCCACACTGGAAATGCAGGTTGCAACCAGGTTGGACTTCAGGAGGACAACGTGCAACACAGACATCTCATATATCACGACACTGCTACACAACGGAAAAAGCGTGGGGAGAATCCAAAGACGACGAGACGACAAAGAAGGTACAAAATATTACTAATATCTACAAACTCATCAAGTAACATTTGGAAGGGCAGTCAGATCCTACAAGTCCTATATCAGTCCTGCACTAAAATTCATATATTCCTAGCCCAAGAAGAACAGAAGAATGCAAGAAAGAAGAGGAGAACAGAAGATGCAAGATGAAGAAGGGCAGAAGACAGCAAGATATCGTTCTCTCCTAACCTACAAAGCAAATTGCTACAAACGTCTTTCCATGAACTTTGAGGCATGGCAACAACTACAACCACCTCTCCAAAAATAAACCTTGAATCCTCAAACAAATACAAGCAAACCGCAAATGGCATATTAAGTAGTACCAACCAACATTATCGAGAAATAGATTCAGCAAAATGAACAGTATTCTCCCTACCACATCATCAAATTGCATACTGAACCAGGTTTGAAGTACTAAGACATCACAGCACAATATTGGGTGACGATCATCGGTAGTCAATTACAATCATCGAACTGCCATACCGTCCCAGGTGAGACAGCAAAGGAGTACCAAGACATCACTGTCTAGGCAGTAAACCACAATCATCATCATCGGTTAGAAATACCACTCCATGATGAAAATGTCAACAAGTAATACCTGGAATCGCATGCTAGAGTGTTTCTCTCATGATTTGTGACACCCATGCAAATGATTCGACGCCTTCCAGTATTTCAGTGGGGATCGTCGAGCACAGAAACTGACGCAGCACAAAACGAAAAGACTGGTAAAATACAAATGTAGAGTTAAGAAAATAATATATTTGTAAAATTCTTTTCAACCTTTTTTCAAAAAGTAATTATTTAATCATATATGCAAAGCCCATAATGTAGAGAAAATTAATTAGTATAAGTAGATAATCTAAAAAATCCCTGTAAAGCCAAGTTAGTTTTTTACATAAAAAAAGGTTTTGGTTAACCATAAGTTGAAAAAGGATAGCATAAAGAAAAAACACTTCTTCACTCTTAAAACAGTGACACAAAAAAGAAAAATAATGCCTAAATAAATAAAACAAAGTCACACAACAGAGCTTTTGTGAACATTAATGCAAAGCTTAACTAAAGAAAAGATATAACCACACTAAAACATGATACACTGTACACTAACGAGTATAGAAAATTAATATTGTAAAAACAATTTTTGGAAATGAAAAAGGGAAACAGAGACCTATACTGGCAATGACAAACAATAGCAACCTTTATAAAGTCTATATTTGCCTAACAACGAAACATAAGTTGTACAATAAAAAAATAGAAACAATAGCTATAAGGATATCATAAGAAAAAATTGTTAAGAATGGCTGAGAAAAGTTTATTGGAAAACCTAAAAGAACAATTTTTGCCTGACTTTGTCAATGTTTTCCTCGGCATTGACAATCCCCAGACAAAACTTTTGTCAGAAGGAGGGAGGTATGTAAGACATAGTGCTCTCCTGACCTTCATTGCTTACATATTCCGCCCTCACAATCATATTCCGCACATCAAGATGCTTCATTCGAACCCAAACTCGATAAGATAAAGCCCATGTTGTATGAATTCATGTAAATGACATACAAATAACAAGCAGGCGCATCGAGATTGAAATACTCGAGACTCACATACACACACACATTCAAGACACGATGGTCGCAGAGTCTTTTACTTCGGGAGAGGCAAACATTACGCCGGGGGGTTGGTCCCTTCAGAGGACGAGTCAAACTATCTACGTCGGCCGGCGACCACCCGTAGAGCAGACAGCGTTTGCCCAAGTGAAAGGGAGAACGACCCATTGTTCGGCTTAGAAGCAAATTCCGCTACATTGTGTGGGAACGCCCAGACTATGCATTATTTGCAAACATAGCGCGCAGTTTCAGAGGTTTTCACAGGGAGACAGCAAACGCCAAACGCCGATGCTACAGAATTGCGGATTGGTCACCGTAAACGAAAGGTCGTTCTCCCGTTTTAGAAGAGCAATGCTGATTGGCAGACGATATTCCTGACGCCTTGAGTTGAAGGAGTAATGGAAGAGATTGAAAGATATACCCCTTCACGTATGGCGTGGAGAGGGGCCATTCCATTGTCGCTCTTGGAGCAAGAACATGTAACGAGAGCGTGTGCGCTCGTACGTGTACACAAGGAGCGAGGAACAAGTCTCTCCTCAGTGCTTCACTGGGAGAGAACCTCTGTCGAGAGCGAATCGCAGTGCGACTCTTTATTGAGTCCTTGCGATTAAGCATTGTTCACTGTGTTGGCCGCCACATTTATTGTGGGGTGTGAACGGACAGAGTTATAGTTAAACGCCTGTGAGCGAATTTTTGAGTGGCATCACGGTGGACTGGTTATCTGACCGGTGTACCACGCCAGTAGTTAGACTAGGGGCGAATAGGAGTCCTCGACTTTCATCAAGGCGTAGGGAGGGTTTGATTGGCGAATCCAGATAGAACGGGAGTTATCTTATTTGTCAGCAGCGAGCGGCGCAGACAGCAGTCATCACTGCTTACGGTATTGTGCGCTACAGCTCTTGCGAGCCCCGTATTTCTGCCACAGCAGTACACTTCACTGCATTTCACACGCGACAGTCTCGACCATACCTAGCAACATTCTAATGGAAAATTATTCAAGTTGAGTAGCCGCGGCTCTCAGCCATTCTGCCAGGTCAATAACAATCTTAAACTTTGTATAGAAATTTCATTAGCGAATAATATCCTTGAGAGGTAACTTCACATTCCGAAAAGAACCCGGAAATAACTTGTTCAGTTCAAAACTAAAAGTGCCACTGTGATTTCTCAGAATTTTTGCAAAATAAATAATAATTTTCGATAGTTTCATGTTTTTCTTACACTAACTAGCACTACTCCAGTACCCAAGTATCCCACTAGTTACGTAAGAAATGTTGTGAATTTTTGTGTCATTTCCTTACAGCGGACGACTCCGGAAGATATTTATTGCTGAACGTTTTTCAGGCACTTCTCTTTAGAACGTTAGGAGCGTCTGTCTGACTTCTGTAGTAGCGTGGGGGTGGAAATTGCATCTTGCAGGAGCCACAGGGTAAAGGGTACATCTCACATTAATCCGTTGCGCAGAATGACAGAATAGTACTCACACGCTCACACAGTGTGTCAGTAACCTTACTCTAACCTAAAAACTGTGACCCTCTGTCTGTAACCTATACTTACCTAAAATGATTCTGCCTCCTTCATCCTATTAAGCACAGAACCACAGGAAATATTTCTTGTCTACTTGCAGCTCACTCCCCTTACACTTTCAGCAAGAGACTCACTTTTCCGGTCCTTCCCGCTCCTATTCAAGAGGAGGCCGTGTTTTATGTATGTGTTCACATTGAAAGTAGTTTCAAGACCACAAACAATGCACCTAATTTGAAGTCAGTGCCATGATGACTGGGAATAGGCTTTTAGCGAGGGCAAGAATGGTATTCCTACTAGCAGACGACGATTTTATGGCTGCCTTGCCGAAGGAACTTAGGAAACTTTCTATATTCAGGCGTCACCCCGAAGTCAGATTTCACACAGAAAACCAGGCATTAGAATACCGGATGGTGACACTAGAAATTCGATTGTTTCATGTGGTATATTTTTCGTGTTGCCCAAAGTTATGACAAAACAGGCGAAATAACCGTCGCCATACCTTTACGATAGGGAAAACGACAAGGTATTTTCAACATACATCCAGAAGTGTACAAAACAGACAGTGAAGGAGGAATGACGTTTACGTCTACACCAGCACGTGGTATGCTTCTCTTGCTACCATGCACGTCCTAAGCACGCGTCTTCTTTGCTCGATAACACATGAAAGTCAACAGATACTTAAATTCGAAGTCATTGAGTACACATCTATCTATTCGTATGGCCAATTGATAAATGAGTGGAGTTCTACCATTCATAAACTTTTTGTGTGTTGGCTGAAAATTTATTTAGTCCTCTTGAATGTTTTACTGCTAACTTCATACAAACGTGTTTGTAGCACAGTAAATTAGTGACTAAAATTACTTCACTAAAAATGCATAAATATAAAAAATATACCTCCATAAAGAACTTGATGTGTAAAAAGAAAACTTATTATATTCTCCAAAAACCGCAACTAAGCAGAATAATTAAAATTAGTAAATAATGATTGGAATAAAAGTAACAGAAATGAAAACGTGAAGTGAAATCATGCAGATATTTACCTGGAAATCCTGAGTAATGACCTTTGTGCCTTCGAAATTGTTCCGTTGGATTGTTCTGCAAAGCATTCAACATTAGTAAATAAAACGCAAGCCCCTAGGCATACATCCAATGCTTCTGCGTAATAGTGACCCCTAGAAAGTAGGAACGTTTCCAACAGCAATATCACATGCAGATGTGATGTACTGCAACTGTCAATAGGATTTCATTATTTGCTTTCGTTGAGAAAATAGTAGTAGCAGCGAAATAACTCTCCAACACACACTGTGATGGTGTCGTGTTGTTACAAGGCTGCACTATCTTTCGCGAGTAGGCTTCATTATGGTGCAATATTTATTAGCATCTTTCCATCAGCATCAGAACGTGACAGAACCAGATTATCGATTGGATGGCAGGGGAGAGTCCATGGAAGCTCGAACTCTTTACCGAAAATTGTTTTTATCTTAGTCACTATTGCCGGGCATTAACAAGTGACGGGAAGGCTACAACAACTATTTATTGTACTTGTGGTACTCACTGCCGGTTGAAACTGCAGATTTTTGTGTTGCTTTGGGCATTATGTTTAGTGGCGTCTTTGGCGGGACACACTTCCGACCGCTGGCAGTCTATTAGCCTATACAATACAAGATGATGTGGTGGTCGTACACCCGAGAAAGTTTTATTGAAGATGTTCCAGGCCAGTTTTGTTAGGTTACGCTGTAATCGTTTAGAAATAAAGTATTAAAATGGAGACATTCAAGGATATATGTTCGCCGAATACAGAGCGAAGAGCAATAGGGATTGGGCATATAAAAGTTGGATTTTGCTGCCAACTATTAAAAGCTTACGAGCGAAAATAATGTCGCATAAAAATAACAATATAACTAGGACAACAAAATACGACAATGTTAAGAACTTTGCACAAACATAAAAGCTCTACACACTTAACATCTTGGGATGTCAAGTATTCTGACGGATATCAGCGTCGTACTTGCACGATATTTCGGTAACGTAGCTCGTAATCTTTATCAGGTGTGGCCTGCAGTGGTTTTTCTTTTGGCACTTTTCATTCCCATCTCTGAACGGGGTGGGCGGGCTGTTTGAGGGCATGCTGCTATTCCTTTTCAGTCATAGGGGTTTTACGTATTATTTATTTTTATTACAATTTATATTTACAAATTCTATTATAGTTCAATTTTGTTACAGTTTGTTTATCTCGCAAGAGCATTCGTCATTTATGGTTTACAATGTTATTACATCATATACATATATCAATATTTTCTCTTTTCTTATTGAGAGTAAGTGTTATTATAAGATAAGATAGGTATGAATGAAAAACAATATAAACAAACACACACACACACACATAACCCTCGGTAACATACCTCGTAACCATTAGTAGGTGCGACCTGAGACTGCTCCTGGCGTGGTATAGATATACACTCCTGGAAATGGAAAAAAAACACATTGACACCGGTGTGTCAGACCCACCATACTTGCTCCGGACACTGCGAGAGGGCTGTACAAGCAATGATCACACGCACGGCACAGCGGACACACCAGGAACCGCGGTGTTGGCCGTCGAATGGCGCTAGCTGCGCAGCATTTGTGCACCGCCGCCGTCAGTGTCAGCCAGTTTGCCGTGGCATACGGAGCTCCATCGCAGTCTTTAACACTGGTAACATGCCGCGACAGCGTGGACGTGAACCGTATGTGCAGTTGACGGACTTTGAGCGAGGTCGTATAGTGGGCATGCGGGAGGCCGGGTGGACGTACCGCCGAATTGCTCAACACGTGGGGCGTGAGGTCTCCACAGTAGATCGATGTTGTCGCCAGTGGTCGGCGGAAGGTGCACGTGCCCGTCGACCTGGGACCGGACCGCAGCGACGCACGGATGCACGCCAAGACCGTAGGATCCTACGCAGTGCCGTAGGGGACCGCACCGCCACTTCCCAGCAAATTAGGGACACTGTTGCTCCTGGGGTATCGGCGAGGACCATTCGCAACCGTCTCCATGACGCTGGGCTACGGTCCCGCACACCGTTAGGCCGTCTTCCGCTCACGCCCCAACATCGTGCAGCCCGCCTCCAGTGGTGTCGCGACAGGCGTGAATGGAGGGACGAATGGAGACGTGTCGTCTTCAGCGATGAGAGTCGCTTCTGCCTTGGTGCCAATGATGGTCGTATGCGTGTTTGGCGCCGTGCAGGTGAGCGCCACAATCAGGACTGCATACGACCGAGGCACACAGGGCCAACACCCGGCATCATGGTGTGGGGAGCGATCTCCTACACTGGCCGTACACCACTGGTGATCGTCGAGGGGACACTGAATAGTGCACGGTACATCCAAACCGTCATCGAACCCATCGTTCTACCATTCCTAGACCGGCAAGGGAACCTGCTGTTCCAACAGGACAATGCACGTCCGCATGTATCCCGTGCCGCCCAACGTGCTCTGGAAGGTGTAAGTCAACTACCCTGGCCAGCAAGATCTCCGGATCTGTCCCCCATTGAGCATGTTTGGGACTGGATGAAGCGTCGTCTCACGCGGTCTGCACGTCCAGCACGAACGCTGGTCCAACTGAGGCGCCAGGTGGAAATGGCATGGCAAGCCGTTCCACAGGACTACATCCAGCATCTCTACGATCGTCTCCATGGGAGAATAGTAGCCTGCATTGCTGCGAAAGGTGGATATACACTGTACTAGTGCCGACATTGTGCATGCTCTGTTGCCTGTGTCTATGTGCCTGTGGTTCTGTCAGTGTGATCATGTGATGTATCTGACCCCAGGAATGAGTCAATAAAGTTTCCCCTTCCTGGGACAATGAATTCACGGTGTTCTTATTTCAATTTCCAGGAGTGTATATGGATAGTAAAATGGAGCAGTGTAAGTAAGAACATGTGTAATTTATAAGTTATTGGGTAGTATTGGTATGGTAAGTTATATGATTGATTTTCTTAGTCGATATATATATATATATATATATATATATATATATATATATATATATCAGTAATCTGTAGTAGGTATCAAATTCCGAACTTAGTAGCTTTACAATGCGTTTTGAATACAGTAGTGTTCTTTTTAGGTGGTGTTGCATCTTTTTCCTTAAATATTTTCTGTTTTAATTGAAATTTGTAATTGATCCTTGAGGGGGGGGGGGGGGGGGGGGGTGGTCGTGTTGGGCGTTGTAAGGTGTTCGATGTTGTTTAGACTGTTTGGTGGTTTCTTGTGTTGCTGTGTTGTGTGTGTGCGTGGTTGTGATGTGTTTGTGGTTAATCCATTAACCTTTCGTCTAGATAAATTGGTGTTTTTGAGTTTTCGTTGAGGGATTGCAGGATTGAGAGGAGGTCATGGAATGTTTTGGCTGTGTTTTGGGCTATTGTGCGCCTATGTACTTAGGTTTTCTGTTTTCTCTGTCTTTTATGGTGAAAATATCCTCCATGTCTGGCCTTGCCCGGAGTATGTGTTTCCCGTATCTCGTTCTGAGGTTGGCCGTTCTGGTTTGTAGTGGTATGTCTGTGGTCTTAACCCCTCCACCGGCGGTTGCAAACGTTCCCTCTGCGGTCCATACATTGTATTGATACAGGGCAATCCATGAATTACAGTTTTGTGAAGATTTTAACACCCATCTCTTCGTTTTGGGAATGTGTCTTCAAGGGTGCTATAGCGATTAAATTATCTAATAATTTAATAAATAAAGATAATGGTTTTAATTTAGACAAAGCATGGAATCCGGCTCTTGGGGTAATTAAACTGCAGAAAAGTCGTCGAATGTCTGTACGCCTTCGTCACTGGCGGCACATGTGTAAGCGTATTTCTTTGCCACTGACCAGCATCTGTGACCCGCATGCGCAGTACCGCCGCGGTTGAGCATGTACGGCCACGCTTGGCATCTTGTCGTTAGTCTTCCGATAACTCTGAGGATGGCCGGACGATATGCGGCCAAAATATCAATGGAGGAAATTTTATTTGCGCGGCTGCGTGCCGGAAATGTAATGCACTACAGATGACGTACAACTGACACTCTGGGAAACACCACTGACACTTAATGAGGCTGTCAGGTACTTTGGTGTGTTCCTAGACAAACATCTAGACTGGAAAACACACCTGTAGTAGTGCAGGTAACGAAGCCACAGTAATTTTTCATGGTGATCCCAGCAAAACTTTAATATTCATCATATGCATTATAGTTTAGGATTTACTGTTAATTCGAAATTAACAAGCTTTGTTAGAAAGACCGATATGATAAAATCTGAACTCTTCAGTCGACCTTAACGATCGACATTTCACGTAGAAGCGCATCATTAAAATGACAAATGTTGTAAGCATCGAATCATCATTTCCTCCATACAAAACACATTGAACGATGACAGCATGACACCTTATTGAATCTTTAGGTAATAGAATATTTGTTGTAAAACTTAGTGCATAGTAGTTACTTTTGTTCTTTACTTATTTATCAGAAAGCACATTGGTGCAAAGTTACTGGCCGTGACACTCAAAGTTGAGAAGGAAATGTGAATGGTATTATGTAAAAGAATTTAATTTTTATTATGTAATGGAACTTATTGTTACTTTATTTAGAACGTGAAAGTGGTCTAGTTTTGTTTAATTAAAATCTTTATAATGTAAAATAATGTAGAATAAGCTGTAGCCAATGAGATGGACGGCTTCAGGAAAGAGAACTGTCCTAGTCAGTTGAGCAAGGATATTCGGCGCGTGGGAAATCCGGCCGGGGACGGGCAGAGGGACAGTGCCGGTGCAGACACGAAAGCGGACAGTTCGGCTGGAGACACCAAAGGGTACAGTTTAGACTGACACACGAAAGCGGGTAGTAGGTCTTTAGGCAGCTAGGAAGTGAAACGACTTAGAAAATTTCACGTTGTGCGGTATCGCGGTGAGCAGCCGCGCTCGTGGTGTGAACTCTTAACTTTTCGCGATGAGATTGTTAAGGGTCCAATTGTGTCAAATGGATATGGGCTCTAGTGTAGCAGTAACTCTAAATACGAACACTTTCGCTATTAGTTTGCTTTCTGAATAAAAATTATTCTAACTAAACCACAACTGCATGGCCCACATCATTTATGGGTCGTTAATTTATTTCCCGATATTATTATTACTGTTACTATATATTATGTTAACTTTGTTTTCCGCAAACTTACCACATGCCAGACAATTTACCCAAAGGGACACAAGTGCCTAAAGACATTTCGACGAAGAGGAACCGTATGTGAGCCAGAACATCTATGCGATGTTACCTCGCAGATGCTGACATCAGGCAGAACATCCGACAACCCAAGATGTCATTAGACTGCCGGCAAAGCCTGAAGAATTACAACACTACACATTTGTTTACAAACATATAATTTGTAAAGGATTTAAAACGAGCCTCAGTCTATGAAATTCATCTGTGTACGGAAATTATAGTAGTCGAGAGACTAGAAATTATGCTTACATTAAAAACAACTCAGGTATGACTGAACCCAAAAATGCCCATACCTTTTAAACAATAATCAAAAAGTCTTCGACACGTAGGAAGCTTGAATTTACAAGGATATGTCCTAAGTGTAGAAGGAGTGAAGGGATATCGGTTTTGTTTAGATAACTGTTTAAATGCTGGTCCGTTTTGCGAGCTCAGCTATACCTGAGAGGATTTTCTAAATTGGACAGCACATTCTGGCCCATAATTCAAACACTCTTACATGTACGTAAATTATGTTAGGATGTTTCATTAGTTCTCCTCAGGAGCTATCTGTAGACTCTCAGGTTGTGAAAGTCGTTCAAATAGTTAAGGGATTACTAACTAGTCATTGCAAAATTTTCATCTAGAATAACTTAAAAACTAATGGTTGCAGCGAGAATGCGTTACATACATATCCTAGACTTAATTTCCTCTTTCATTTCGTATACTTACTTATTATTCGGTTGTATTAGTTTGATTGTTATTGATTTTGCGTCAGTGCGATAATAATTTCAAGTGATCATTTCCCCCCGGAACGGGAGGTCCCCTCCATAGTGTCCTAACCGTTGTCCAGCGTGGTTTCTTCCACAACAATGGCGCTGCTCTTCTGACAACATTGACATTTCGTGGGCTCTGGTTTTCGCCAGTATCGGAGGCTGAATCTGTTGTCTGCATGGGAAAAGCGGCCGATGACCTCGCCGTCACCTCCAGCTGCGGGATGCCGTCCAGCCTGACCGCACCCGTCAGCAGATACCACACACAGACACGCCTACACTTACCGTTTTGGGGCTTAGCTGCGTCTGCCATTCACTGTACAACACTCTCGTTCGAGAGGTTGAAAGACCATAGCAGATGCTGTACTTTTCGGCTATGAGCTGATACGCTGTTGTTTCAAAGAATTCGAAACAATGCGAAGGACAGTACAGTACAACAACCACCAAGGACCGACCTTTAAGATATCGATCAACAGAAACTATGGGTTCCCCGGTTATGCCGGACACACTACTTTAGGTATATTTAGAAGTATTATTAGGCGCTACATTCACCAGCAGATGAAGTCAGTTTCAGAAGAAGAAACTAGAAAATGAATGCATGGAACTGCTTTGAGAGCATTAATGATTTTGAATGTAAAATGCGTTGCCACCGTAGAGGAACAAGCGCTGTATAATTCCGTTACTCTAGTACACCGGTATATATTTTAAGGTTATTTGCTGTTAACAATACAGGAAAGTAACTGCAATTAACACCAGTAGCTATGAACAAATAAAAGTAGCAATTTGTTTGAAACTGCTACTGTACATTAAAGTTTGCAAGCCCCCCCCCCTTCCCCCCATTATGTTTCTGTATTAAATTTAGCCCAAACTATTCTATAAAAAGTCTAATTATTATCAAAACTATGTCCTCACAAACTAATATCCATCGTAAACTTGTATGCTAAACCTTGATTAAATAAAATAATTGGAACTGAATGGTAACTGGTCTGAATACGACTTATCTCTATATTAAATGGGCAACTGAAGTAAAACGATCATCTGGCTCTAATAAAAATATCTATTTACCTCGCATCGTGACAATACTGTTGCACATTTCTCGAAAGCGCAACTCCAAGCAGACAGCGACTAAGCTTCGTTGATTTATATCCCAAGGGTCTCTCGCTGCGGCATGACTGAATAAAACCTTCTTGGTTTTCAAGCCGCGTCACTTTGAATAAAATTGCGAGCTTCCGATGGCTAGCCCCGCCACCGTCATCAGGAGTAAAACTACTGACTGCCAGGGCTGGCGCTATTTTCCGCCCTAGCTGCTTTGAGCTGCCCAACTCACATTCCGCACATGCGTCGTTTCGAGCCTCTCTGATTGGTACCATTGGCAGTGTTCGTAGCACAGCCGCATACGGCACCAGTAATTGGCGCCATGAAAGTGGGTAGAAGAGTGTTCTTGTCACAAAATACCAAATTTTCTTTAGCTCGCTGCGATTATGTCACTGTTGTGGTAATATATGTGGGAGCAGACTCAGTTAGCCCAAGCGCAGTTCTGAGCTGTCAACCGCACACATGCACAAACAGTAAAATACGTATTAGTATGTGCTTGAAGTTCACTTTAGATCCAAAGCCATATCGCAGTATCGAAGAGTTCTTTATGAATGTCAGTTACAGCTTGCTGCTGTGAAGTATGCTAACATTTCGCAGTATACGATCAGTAGACATATTTTTCTATCCTGGCAAGTCTTAATCATTTGTGGATAATGGTCAGCTAGTTACAATTTGTTACATTTACTGTATAGAGTCACCTGTATTGAGGCTGGAGTATTAACACATAAGTATATATGGACTGCACGTGTAGTGTAATGGAAACAATAGATATAAAAAAGTAACAAAAAATTGCGTCACCCTTCCACAATAATGAATAACAGAAACATCAGATAGATAAATCATGTGAAATAATGTACAGTAATACATATGATAGAAAACAATTATTATATCTGTAAAGAATGACCTACGCAAAATTCTAAATCAATCCAAATGAATATGTTCGTGTGAACATCAGTGAAATACACAAAAGTACAGAGAGTAATGTTTAATGAGACACATAAGTATAGTGATCATGCACAAGAAATAAACACATGAGGATAGTGCTCACAAACAGGTAAGGCCACAAATAAATTGTTAGGAAAAACATGGATTAGGTTATCACCAAGGTTTATACCAAAGAATATTTTATGCATTTAGTCTAATGTTATACCTAATATGATCGATAATTAGCATGCTATTTAGTTATATTTCATCCTATGGTCTGTGCATCTCTTACTCATTTTATGAATAATTTCATCAAACTTCCAAAAATACCAATGTTTACTTTATTCCTTTGCTTCTTTCTGTCATGTATTTAATACATTCTTATAAGTTCATATTATTTAGCTCCACTGCCCTACCTAACCATTCGTCATCTTTGGCCCATCTAACCGTTTCTCATATTTGCCCTATCCAACCCTTTCTTACCTCAGATTCATCTTTGTAACCATCTCTTTGCTCGCGTGTATGTTGTACAACTTCCTTTCTTACTTTTTCCTCTTTGCTTTCTCCTAATACATAGTTCATGACTTTTGTTGCATCTCTCATGACTTATGAGAGCTCAGTACAATACTACACTTAACATAATAATTATACTAATGGTGCTGCATCCAACAGTAACAATTTATGCAGAGAATATGTATTATAAAGAAACTCCATGAATAATGTGTATTAGTAGAAGTATATATATATATATATATATATATATATATATATATATATATATATATATATATATATATATATTCCAAATACATAATTTCTAAACAGACAACACCTCACAGCTATAATTGTAAGTATTACAGTTCAGGAAACGCTACTTCGTAGTACATCCTGAAAACTTCCAATCAAAATACCTATTACTCTTCTTTCCAGAAAATAAAATTGCTCCTAACAGCCTGTATTTCTCATCAGAAATGACAGAAAATGTTATATTTCTCTGTATTATCATCACTATGTGTAGCCAAAAATATTTCTCAGGTGAACAACACATTGCTGACAAGCTGTTTATCCTCTCAGAACTAGTTTAAAAATACTGTCAAAATTCATTTCATTAGATATTATTCCCTCTTATTCGGATTCTTGGTGAAATTTCAAAGTTCGAAACAGTTTGCTTAGCGTACCCGAGATGGCTGCAAATCGCTCGATTGGTTGCCTGCTAAATGAAGTTTAAGTTGGTAGTCGCCTTATTCTTGTCGAAAGTTGCTGCTGCGCGGCGTGAGTCGCTTTGGCCTGCTGTGAAATAGCATTGTTTATCGCTAACTGTTGCTGTGCGCTGTAATGAAATATTTTCGAAATAGATGACATGTAGCTCTGTAATCTAAGACTTCTTAAATAGATTTGTTCTACATGTGGTTTGATCTGCGAATAATGATGAAGTACCTTGCTCTTGTGTGTCCGAGTAGTTTCAATTTCGTCCTACATTGCTCCCTCGTCGTTGATTATCTCGTGGATTTTGTGATCTAAATTAAAGTATTTCTATCTATCGTGCTGAGTTTTCCCTTACAGAGTTTTACCACTATCAATTCTGATGTTGATTAATATGACAGTGTTGCTTGCTATTTGCATGATTGTTGTGCTATGTATTTTGCGGACTTGATCTTCTTACATCGTGCCCACGCAAATTAGCTTGATTACCAGATGAATTCATGTTTGCGTTTATTTTGCTATTATGACAGTTACGGTTATACGGTTACACCTGCTCTCATTACTGTAGTTACAGTCATGTTTGATATTATGTACACATAAACTTTGGCTCTGCAAAGTAGTTATATAATAATAATAATTATTTATTCAGCTGCGAGAATTGTGCGTCATACAGGCGATGTCGCCTATCCCGTGTGTAACTCCTTCTCTGATTGTGATTTTTGTGCGAGTTTTCGTTTCTCCCCGGTACAAAAGCGTGTTCCAGATCATATTTCCTGTTGTGATTACTACTGTGTCTTCTCGTTAAACCGTTGTCACTATCCAATTCCAATGCCTGAAGCAAAGTTTGAAATGCTTCTAAATCATCTCTACGTCTCCCGGGCAAAATTACGTGTCTCAAATGTGTACGTAACTCTGTTAAACAAATGAGAATTAGCTATGTTTATGTGGTCTGCGACCAGTAGGCTGACAAAAGTCCTCGCCAGAAATCATTTATGCTTTGACAATCTCTCACAATTGAAAGCATTCTTGGTGCAGATTCATTTTCCAAATGACAGTAGAAAAATTTTAATTTGTGTTCAAGTGGTTAATTTGATGTAAATAATATAGCAACTGATCAGTCCAAGCTTGCGGATGAATTTAGTTACCGTAATTTCGGAAAACTTTGAATTTACGTACTATCAGAAAGTGTTTGTAATCAAAGTTACCATTTTTCTGTGACCCAGACTGTTCTCTATTGCACCACGTCGGCGATTCATTGTCGAATCGGGGTGTGTGGTACTGTCCTCGCGGAAAACCATCGAAATACCCAAGAGTTATATGGTCACCAAAGTTTTCTGAATATGAACGTAAACGACGAAATTCGTCCTTTTTGACTTCTGGGTTCAGCTTTCTTTCACTACTCTAAACTTTTTCATTCATAGTGTTCCTGCAATGCTTACTTTCCCGATTGATTTTCACTTGGTTGCCTTTAAAATTCATAAATGACTGTTATTCTGCGGTGTCCAAAAATATACTGGCATTGTGTCATTTGAATCTTTATCTGCACTGGTTGTAAAGTCATCAAATTTTTCTTTAATTGTGCTTAAATGTTCATTTTGTTCTTCAGAACTTTTTGTCAAAGCTCCCATTTGGTCGCTAATTTCTTCTGCCGTTATATTAAGCTGTTCGTTCTGTTTTTTATCTGTGTAACTATCGCACTCGGAACTGCAGTGTTCATTTTAGCTAACAATACGCCTTTGTCAGTACGCTGATTTGTTTTCATGATTTAAGCGTTCTGTTTCAAGGTCACGTACTACCTGTTCATTTTTCAATTGTCGAAAGCAGAACGCGGAATACTAGAGCTGTGTATTGTTAGCGTCTGCTGTAATGGACAGTGATCGCGCAAATACTTGATTAATAACGTAATGCAGTTCTGTCGAGAAGAAAATAGGAATGATTTGTTAATACCGTTAGAAAGAGCTCTAGAGAGAACAGCAGCCGCACTAGGAAAGAGCGTAAGGACTGCGCGTAATGTTCTGAACGACGTTAAGAAACCAAGATGGAGAGGTCAGAAAATTATGACACCAATCAAGAAGAGACTCAAGAAGAAAACGAAGTGTCGACGATTTTTTAAAGTATTTACTAAAATGAAAGTACTTTGAATATTACGACGTTAAAAGAGAAATACAGATTCCTTGAAAGGTTTGCAACTGAGTGAAGGAGGACAGAGACATTAATTTCAAGGGGAAACGAACCACATTCTAGAAATTTTGAAGGAAGTGTAGTTTCGTTTTAAAAATGTAAAAATAGACGAACATTTCTCATTGAGAGGGAGGACATTGTAGCATGGCGTGAACATTTTCTTAGAACTTTGAGAGAAAACGATAAACGTGCGAAGAAACCCGTCATGTATACTAATGAAATGTGGGTTCATTTACACTATACCGTCAGTAAATGTTGGCTGCATAGTGACGTAATGAATGTGCGGAAACATGAAAGTTTTGGACAAAGAGCAATAGTGGTTCATGAAGGAGAAGAAATGGGTTATATCTGGGGCACAGAACTCATCTATGATTCGAGATATAGTATCGGAAGTTTATCACAATGAAATTAACAGTTAAAAGTATATAAAATGGTTGCAAGAGCGACTAGTACCAGATATTACTGATAGAAGTGTTGTCGTGTTAGATAATGCACCCTACCATTGCGCTTACGAAAATTAAGTTCCTAACACATCTTTTGGTAAAGACGATATAAAATCATGGCACGTTACAGTCCGAACAGTAGATTGAGTACCAAAGGAATCCATAAAGGACTTGTTACAGTGTTACGCCTCCAACACTGCAACTGCGATGTGAACCTCATCGACCTTAAATGGAATTTAATAAAACAAAGTTTCATCGAACAACGTCAACAGAACTGCCCATTCCCAACCTAAGCAAATGACGGGGGCTGCAATGCAGAGCATTACGAAAGACGACTGCAAGAAGACATGTGATAAAGTGAAAACCATTATGGACGAATACTGGTAAAGAAACACACGGACGAAGCTACTGAGAGTATAATTATTCAACTTCAACCAGACAGTGACAGTGAAATTTCGTCGCTTGGTTCTGAGGGCATGTCAGAGGAGACAGATTCAGATTCTGCAGAGACAGCGGTTTCGGACAGCAGCAACAGGTCTACGGAGTCAGCACATGAGGCAGCAGTGCGTGTAGAAACGTTAGGCGTTCAGGCCTTACGTATGGATTATAGGTTATTGAAAACATTGTATTAACGTTTTACACTAAGTCACATTTTTAGTTCCTGTAGTTCTTTTGTCATTTGGAATCCTTGTGTATGTGGTGTTCATTAGTTTCATTAATCTATCATAATAATGAAACGTTTTGAAAATGCTGATTTATTGATTAAAAAACAAAGGTAAAATTATTTCTATCTATTGCTCTTGCAGTGCGGTCAAAAATGTATTTCGGTACAAGATTTAATAAAATAATGATCAAAGTCATCTCGATATAGATTTGAAAATAGAAAAAAAAGTTGCAGCACCTAACAATAACTGAGCCATCAATCTCTCGCACAATAAGCAGAAGTATTGTCTGCCCACTGCGCTACTTTAGCTTTGAACAACTCAAGTTATTAGATTAAAAAAAACAGCAGCTCTATTTCAATTTCGCACGATTCTCTGTAGAAGAAAGTGTCAATAGAAAATTCATTACGTGTTCGCTTCGGTTATTATGTCGCAACAGAACAGTTTTTCTTTTTTTCATTTCCCATATTTCCTGTAGAAGAGTATATTAAAGTCGAATATACCTTTGTCTCCTGAAAGCACGTACAGCTACATTATTCGAGCGTAAAATAACAGTTTTATATTAGTATTGTTCATTTAGATTGTTTTTCCGTACAAGAATGTATTATCTGCTGTACGTATGCCAAGTACAGTTTACGAACCCTATTACATTTTCACTGAGTACGGTTATACCGTTCGTGCGTCTTCCGAAACAACCAATAGCAGCCCAAGTCAACAGTTTGCAGCGCGCCCAGCTATAACGGCAACTGTAAAGTGAACGAGTAATAATCTAGTTGCAAAATGGCTAATTACTGGTTGAACGTCCGTATTAATTTCTTCCCTGAGCGATTTACAATTTTATTCCTTTTATTTTTTTTATTTCTTGCGTAAGTGATTGGATATTTTCTTCCTCTGTTTTCCTATTCTCATCTTGTGATTGGTCGATTTTCTTACTCATTTCATCCTGTGTTTCTTTAAGCATTTTACGAATTCATTCAAGAAAATTTGTCGGATTCGCGTAATATTGTTCTATGTGACTGTACATTGAAGGTGTGTTCATTAAAAAGACATTGACTCAAAACCTGATTTTACCGTGGCAACTTTAGTAAGCTTTCGCTAGGCCGTGACTCTTTATCGCCGACCGACTCAACTTGAGAATTACGTGTTCATTTCTCATCGTTTGTTCTGTTTCATTATTGATCTATATTTTCGTTAATAATCGTGGATCCGCATAATTTCCTGCAGTCTCATGTAATCTCTTGGTAGTAGCTAATTGCTCAATTCTCTTTTATCTTTAAAACCCTTTGCTTTCTTGCGCTACGATGAATTTTCATATTGTTTTCTGTTATACCAACCATGATGAATCATTCCTGGAGAAACAAAATCGCTACAACGATTAAACAAACAAAAACAAAAAATTACTATTGTGCACGCAAAAACTGAACAATGAATGAAAGCTACAGAGACCCTATACTATTATGCCAACGGTTTATGCAATGAAGTATCGACAATCGTCACAAGACATAAGATTTCACGAATTGAACACAACATTTTAAATGAATTGCCTGAGAAAGAAGTACAACATTAGTAAAATTAGCAAAGTAGGGCAGTGGCAGTTTTTACTTTCAATAAATCCAACACTAACTGGTTACGTACTTTAAAAAAAAAAAAAAAAGAAAAAGAAAAAAACCTAGCCTGACGGAATACGTTGAAATATGTAATCCTCCCATTACATGTTTCTGTATGAAATTGATCCCAAATTTACCTCCCACTCTATAAAAAGTCTACATATTACCAAACTGTATCCCCATAAACTTTTATCCAACTTAAACTCGTATGCTAACTTTTGACTAAATAGTACCTAATTTAAATTGAACTGTGACTTGTCTGAACATAACTTGTCTTTATACTAAATACGAAACTGAAGTAAAGCAATTATCTGGCTCTAATCAAAATTTCCACTTACCTCCCCTCTTGAAAACATTGTAGCATGTTTCTTGAAAGCACAACAGCAAACAGCAAGCTCGCAGCGTATAAACTAGATAACTGTTTTTAAATAAATATTAGAACTGTTGCATACCACGTCGTGCAGTGCGAAAAAGCGTAATAATAAACAGTGGAATGGGGAAAGCAGCTATTCCTATAAAACAATATTCCAAGCCATCTATTTTAGAATGAAGTATATAAAGAAGGAGTAAAATTTTACGTGATTTTCACACATAACATTTGTCTGAACAATACAATGCTTAACAAATTGAACAAGGGGTTTAAGAGGGTACTACGCTTATATAATATCAAACAGCTTAGTCAGTTGATATCTTAATGCATGACTCAGAGAAGTAGTGTGGTCTTTCTCTCAGCTCTGGGCAAGTTAGCTAGCTAACAATAATTATTCTAAAAACTTATTTGTGCAGTACTGCAGTCTTACCTCGAACTTATTCTCTTCAGAAAATTATATCATAAATTATATCTTCATCTGACAGACACAATCACAACTCAGCACATCGCAATTGAACACGTCCACACGTACAACACTTCAAATAAGATTGTATCAGACTGTGGGAAGTCTGTGCCACAACAAGACCAAAGATTGTTTAACAGCACCACAAATTGCTGTCTCTCTCTCGCTGACGGGCACATCGATAAGTTACAAAAGTTAAAATGACATGCCCTCCTTTGCCGTTGACTGGAACGTGCTTAAAGATGGACTGCAATAGTAAATTGTTTTACACACATAATGGTTGCTTATCATGGCAGAATATTGTACTATACACGCATGGTCATTAAAATCGCTAAACCATGGAGGAAGCATGCATAAAGCGTCAAATTGACGTGGATATACGTATGAATAGCATTTTAATGCAGTCGTTCAAAACAGATACAACTAGCACCATCTGCATTCTGTATATAAGAAACGATTAAGCAACATACTTCTCATTTGATTATTGGTTGTTAGTGAGAAGGTAGTGTTATACAATGTGTACAACCGAGAAACTTCTAACATCTGTTGAAATTCGGGAGCAGCAGGAGAGCGTACATAAAATGTATTCGCAGTTGTGAATTGGACGGCCATCAGCTGTAGAAATTAATGACAGCAATGAATATTTATGGCAAATCGGGACTCGTACTCGGATTTTCCCACATATCTCGAGCGGCCGCGTGGTGTAACCGCGCGGTCTTGGGCGCCTTGCCATGGGTCGCACGTTTCGCCCCGTCGGAGGTTCGAGTCCTCCCTCGGGCATGGGTGTGTGTGTTGTCCTTAGCGTAAGTTCGTTTAAGATAGATTACGTAGTGTGTAAGCCTAAGGACAGATGACCTGAGCAGTTTCATCTCGTAGGAACTTACCTGATGTACCCGTGGTCTAGGGGTAGCGTCTTTGATTCATAATCAAAAACGTCTTCGGTCCCGGGTGCGATCCCCGCCACTGCCTAAGTTTTGATAAATAATCAGCATTGGCGGCCGAAGACTTCCGGCATAAGAAGTCAGCCTCATTCTGCCAACGGCCTTGTCAAAGATGGCGGAGGAGCGGATAGAGGTTCAGGGCACTCTCTTGCCCTAGGGGTGGGAAATTGCCCCTAAAGGCGGAAGAATCAGCAATGATCATCGACATGAGGATGCAGAAGGCAATGGAAACCACTGCATTAAAGACACGTAACGTGTACCCACAGGACATGTGGGCTGTAATTGAAGAAGTGTCATGAAGATCTCTCCATTGGCAAAAGATTCCGGAATAGTCCCCCATTCGGATCTCCGGGAGGGGACTGCCAAGGGGGAGGTTACCATGAGAAAATGATTGAATAATCAACGAAAGGATAACGTTCTACGAGTCGGGGCGTGGAATGTTAGAAGCTTGAACGTGGTAGGGAAACTAGAAAATCTGAAAAGGGAAATGCAAAGGCTCAATCTAGATATAGTAGGGGTCAGTGAAGTGAAGTGGAAGGAAGACAAGGATATCTGGTCAGATGAGTATCGGGTAATATCAACAGCAGCAGAAAATGGTATAACAGGTGTAGGATTCGTTATGAATAGGAAGGTAGGGCAGAGTGTGTGTTACTGTGAACAGTTCAGTGACCGGGTTGTTCTAATCAGAATCGACAGCAGACCAACACCGACAACGATAGTTCAGGTATACATGCCGACGTCGCAAGCTGAAGATGAACAGATAGAGAAAGTGTATGACGATATTGAAAGGGTAATGCAGTATGTAAAGGAGGACGAAAATCTAATAGTCATGGGCGACTGGAATGCAGTTGTAGGGGAAGGAGTAGAAGAAAAGGTTACAGGAGAATATGGGTTGGGACAAGGAATGAAAGAGGAGAAAGACTAATTGAGTTCTGTAACAAGTTTCAGCTATTAATAGCTAATACCCTGTTCAAGAATCACAAGAGGGGGAGGTATACTTAGAAAAGGCCGCGAGATACGGGAAGATTTCAATTAGATTACATCATGGTCAGACAGAGATTCCGAAATCAGATACTGGATTGTAAGGCGTACCCAGGAGCAGATATAGACTCAGATCACAATATAGTAGTGATGAAGAGTAGGCTGAAGTTGAAGACATTAGTCAGGAAGAATCAATACGCAAAGAAGTGGGATACGGAAGTACTAAGGAATGACGAGATACGTTTGAATTTTCTAACGCTATAGATACAGCAAAAAGGAATAGCGCAGTAGGAAGTACAGTTGAAGAGGAATGGACATCTCTAAAAAGGGCCATCACAGAAGTTGGGAAGGAAAATATAGGTACAAAGAAGGTAGCTGCGAAGAAACCATGGGTAAGAGAAGAAATACTAGAGTTGATTGATGAAAGGAGGTAGTACAAACATGTTCCGGGAAAATCAGGAATACAGAAATACAAGCCGCTGAGGAATGAAATAAATAGGAAGTGCAGGGAAGCTAAGACGAAATGGCTGCAGGAAAAATGTGAAGACATCGAAAACGATATGATTGTCGGAAGGACAGACTCAGCATACAGGAAAGTCAAAACAACCTTTGGCGACATTAAAAGCAACGGTGGTAACATTACGAGTGCAACGGGAATTCCACTGTTAAATGTAGAGGAGAGAGCGGATAGGTGGAATGAATACGTTGAAAGCCTCTATGAGGGTGAAGATTTGTCTGATGTGATAGAAGAAGAAACAGGAGTCGATTTAGAAAAGATAGGGGATCCAGTATTAGAATCGGAATTTAAAAGAGCTTTGGAGGACTTACGGTCAAATAAGGCAGAAGGGATAGATAACATTCCATCAGAATTTCTAAAATCACTGGGGGAAGTGGCAACAAAACGACTATTCACGTTGGTGTGTAGAATATATGAGTCTGGCGATATACCATCTGACTTTCGGAAAAGCATCATCCACACTATTCCGAAGACGGCAAGAGCTGACAAGTGCGAGAATTATCGCACAATCAGCTTAACAGCTCATGCTTCGAAGCTGCTTACAAGAATAATATACAGAAGAATGGAAAAGAAAATTGAGAATGCGCTAGGTGACGATCAGTTTGGCTTTAGGAAAAGTAAAGGAACGAGAGAGGCAATTCTGACGTTACGGTTAATAATGGAAGCAAGGCTAAAGAAAAATCAAGACACTTTCATAGGATTTGTCGACCTGGAAAAAGCGTTCGACAATATAAAATGGTGTAAGCTGTTCGAGATTCTGAATAAAGTAGGGGTAAGCTATAGGGAGAGACGGGTCATATACAATATGTACAACAACCAAGAGGGAATAATAAGAGTGGACGATCAAGAACGAAGTGCTCGTATTAAGAAGGGTGTAAGACAAGGCTGTAGCCTTTCGCCCCTACTCTTGAATCTGTACGTCGAGGAAGCAATGATGGAAATAAAAGAAAGGTTCAGGAGTGGAATTAAAATACAAGGTGAAAGAATATCAATGATATGATTCGCTGATGACATTGCTATCCTGAGTGAAAGTGAAGAAGAATTAAATGATCTGCTGAACGGAATGAACAGTCTAATGAGTACACAGCATGGTTTGAGAGTAAATCGTAGAAAGACGAAGGTAATGAGATGTAGTAGAAATGAGATCAGCGAGAAACTTAACATCAGGATTGATGGTCACGAAGTCAATGAAGTTAAGGAATTCTGCTACCTAGGCAGTAAAATAACCAATGACGGACGGAGCACGGAGGACATCAAAAGCAGACTCGCTATGGCAAAAAAGGCATTTCTGGCCAAGAGAAGTCTACTAATATCAAATACCGGCCTTAATTTGAGGAAGAAATTTCTGAGGATGTACGTCTGGAGTACAGCATTGTATGGTAGTGAAACATGGACTGTGGGAGAACCGGAACAGAAGAGAATCGAAGCATTTGAGAAGTGGTGCTATAGACGAATGTTGAAAATTAGGTGGACTGATAAGGTAGGGAATGAGGAAGTTCTACGCAGAATCGGAGAGGAAAGGAATACGTGGAAAACACTGATAAGGAGAAGGGACAGGATGATAGGACATCTGCTAAGACATGAGGGAATGACTTCCATGGTACTAGAGGGAGCTGTAGAGGGCAAAAACTGTAGAGGAAGACAGAGATTGGAATACGTCAAGCAAATAATTGAGGACGTAGGTTGCAAGTGCTACTTTGAGATGAAGAGGTTAGCACAGGAAAGGAATATGTGGCGGGCCGCATCAAACCAGTCAGTAGACTGCTGACCAAAAAAAAAAAAAAAAGGAACTTACCTAATTTACCTGAGCGTGCTTCACAGCCAAACCCGAACTTCCGTATGTCGTCAACCACGTGTCTACAATCTGCATTCGTACGTTCATTATGTATATTCCCGTACAGGAATGGTTGAAGAAATGTGCAAGTTTGGGTTTGGCTGCGAAGGAAGCTCGGGTAGACAAATGGTAAGGCCATTGCTCGCGATAAACAGGAAATCCGGTTTCGAGACTAGTGCGTTACAAATTTTCATTGTCGCCGTTGCGTTATATAGCTGATGGTTGTCCATATTCGCAAAAAAACCCGCATGTCCGTACAGCACAACTACACAGGCGGTGTAGTATCATACACAGACCGATGGGTTCAGGGCCGCTCAATTGCGCCCGAGAGGACAACATAGTGTTGGCTTGTCCATCAGCATCGTAAGCTACGTCGCCATAATTAATTAAACGGGCTTGCTTGCAGCAAAACAGGTATCAGAACAGCACGACAGCATCTGGGACGCTTTGGACTAACAGCAAGGTAACCATTGATGCAGATTCCATAGACACGGCGACAAAACGAAACGATCACCGACAGTGGTGCACCCAACGATGATATTGGACACTAGAGTGGCAGTACATCGTACTTCCAATTCATTCATGCAATAACACAATGGCGTTACCACATTTGTGGGCTACAGTGAGACAGAATGTTTCCTAGGTCGCACTTGTGACAGTCATACAGGCCCAGCAACTGGCACGATGGTATGGCCAAACTACCTGCGTAGTTATCTTAATAAATTCTTGTAAAGTGACACAAAGAATTTGATTTTTCACATATAACTAGTAAGAGGATGAATTCTCAGCTCACTCAAGGCACAGTTTAAACAATTTCGTAGTAATACAATTAATCATTCTCACAGCTGATAATTAAAAAGTAGTACTGCCTTTGGACACAGCATACACCCCCACACACATGTGTACCATCAGTAAACAACTACAGCTTGTCACACGACAGCCACGGATATTCACGCAACATTTTTGGATGCAAAAATACCCAATGAACACTTGTATAACACACAGAGCACTGTATCAACCATAAACCCTCCATTGTGGAACGAGCAACTGCCAGAATCACTTGGTGCTCCTCTTGACATGTGGAAGCCTGTTACTCCTTCACTTGGATTGCTTATAACGCCTCTTCTTCTTGATGATTTGGTTTGATTTGTACTTGGCCTCGGCTAAAACTCGGCGACAGTCGTTAGAGTGTTGAGATCGTTATCAAGTTACGAAGACGACGTTACACAAAATAACAGTGCTGAATCGAAATGTCGACGTGCATGAGATATTTACTTCACCAAGAAGCGTAATTAAACGTTCCTAATCGATGTTTAACTGATTAATGATGAAATATTAATGATAAAACCAATACAGTCACATCCACAACAAATTCCCTACAAGCTGATCGTAATTTCAAGTATCTAAGAAATCGTGACAGTGGGCTTGATATTTGAGTCAAGCGCTACAGTCAAATATTATTCCATGCACGTAATTATTACTCGGGAGTTTCATGTCAATAATTTGATAGAATTTTAAATCACAAATGCACGACTTGGCACGAGAGGGTGTTTTATTGCACAATATCAGTCACTTCCTAATCGAGCCTTGAGAAGAAAACTTTCCCAGGTGTTTGGGGGATTTAAATTATATGCTTCGGATCTATCACTGAAGTTCCATAAACCACTGGCTATTATCAATGAAAATCGTCCATCAATGTTCGTTGCCTAAATCACTGTTCAAGCCGACCGGCGTGGCCGTGCGGTTCTAGGCGCTACAGTCTGGAACCGCGTGACCGCTACGGTCGCATGTCCGAATCCTACCTTTGGCATGGATGTGTGTGATGTCCTTAGGTTAGTTAGGTTTAAGTAGTTCTAAGTTCTAGGGGACTGATGACCATATATGTTAAGTCCCATAGTGCTCAGGGCCATTTGAACCATTTTTTCACTGTATAAGTAATGTTTAGTTCAATTATCTAGTTAAAAGCTCACTTTATTCTAGTAGGCAAAAGTCCTCCGTTCGAATTCTAATGCCGTGCTATTTGAAGTCAGAAGATCGGATTACTGCGTCATAATAGATCGCAATTATTCAATCACAAAAACAATCTAAGCGCACCTACTTGTACGAGCATTCAAATATATGACCTGCTTCGGCTAACTGTCGTAACGTAGTGACAATGCATTGAATTATACTTAGTCATTACTCACGATTTCCAAAGAGTACTCACACGGAGTATTCTTTGGGGTTGTCGGTTCTACTTTGCGAATATTAATTTATGCTAATTTTGCGATTTATTATGATTTTGATTTTAATTTTACTGAAATTTAATCTTTCTTTCGTAGATTGCTAAATTGTCAAGTCTTAGATTCCTTATTTAATTACTTGTTATTGTCCTAATAATAGTGATAAATGGAACTTCGTTCGCCTATTCACTTTTCAGGGAATTTGGGACTTGGGGGGAAATCTTTGAGGTATTGGGAGCTAATTTTTGATTTTTATTTCTCGTCCGAGGAAATGCCATTACATGCTGTCGTTCTGGCTGGGGAAAAAACGGAGTAGTACATCCTGCACAGGTCTTAGTAACTTCCAGCTGACAGTACTGCAGGACATCATATTTTCGAGGCCCTCACCCTCGGCGCTGTCCTGAACTCGTTCTTTCGTCTCCATGCAGCGATTGACGAATCCCCATTCTGAATTCAGGCCCAGCCCACTGTAGGGACACCTCAGTCTTGCTCCTGGCGATGCACTGCAGGCATGTCCACAGTTTCCACTATGGTAACGGCACTGCCCTCCAGAAGATGTTGCTGGTTTCACTTGCTGTAGTTAACTGAGCACTCTGTTCTTGCCACCAGCTCGGTCATAACAGCGCTCACGGGAATCATGTGTCTGTGCTGTCTGCCGTCACAGATGACACTCCACACAAAATGTCTCTCTGCAGTGAGGGAAAGCAACTGTGCCTCTCATCATGGCACAGTGGGTGTGTCATTCTATGCAGCTTTAGTTCTTTGCTGTATTTCATCAGTAGTGGTTGCTCGTGACTGGGGTGATGTCAGTCTCTCGCAACGCTAGCTAGACTTTTCCACCGGTTGAGCTATATGAAAGATTTATTGCCCAGGAAAACAGTGCTCTCTATCGAAGCAGGTCAGGACAGCATTTACAACATACGATCTAATGTTACCTTGTTGGGACATAATGCTTGCAGAGTGCCATAATTTCGCATGCCACTGTCGCAATACAAATGGGTAGAAATGTCGCAGTACAAGAGTATAGTAACAGAGTACAGTAACTGTAAGGTATAACTGTAACCTGTTAATGAAGAGCCACATCCACTGTCTGCAACAACAAACATACCATTACCACAGAATGCAATAAAATCTTTTAGTCATTGCAATTTTGACAACTTGGATGTCATGTCCATACCAAGAAATCAGTAACGACTACTGAAACCAAATTCACAGTTTTCTCAGAAGCAATTCAATTACCGACCTATGTTAACTGAAGTACTTTTGTTCGTAGTATCCTGTTCTTTCAACTGTGACAGTGAATGACATGATATATTTTGTGTATATGTATAATTAGAATTACATGTCAATTCTTGCTGCATTTTGCCTTCGTCTGTTTAAGGTAGAAATTTTTGTATATCCTGACTGGCAATATACAAACAGTTTTTTCGGAATTGTTCTGGTGGCACCCTAGACATACATCTAGTCACATTACGGTTGACAAAGGAGAAGTCCACGTGAGCCGAAGAACACCCAACGAATGGCAACGTGAATAGCATAGAACGTTTGTACCCAGGTGGTAGTGACGTCCCCCGTGTGCGGGACACTGGCGTGACCAGCGGTTTAACACAAGCAGCAGATACTTTTCTTTTTAGGCCAAATACTCATAATGTAAGCGGATTACATATCCAGGATAATGAAACCGCTAGTCCTGCGGAAAATTCGTTTTAGGTTCTCGGACACAGAAGGGCATGTACTAGAAAATATGTTTGATTGTCACACGTTACTCCAATGGCTGCGGCTGTCGATTTCGGAGAAGTCTATGGTTCAAATGGCTCTGAGCACTATGGGACTTAACAGCTATGGTCATCAGTCCCCTAGAACTTAGAACTACTTAAACCTAACTAACCTAAGGACAGCACACAACACCCAGCCATCACGAGGCAGAGAAAATCCCTGACCCCGCCGGGAATCGAACCCGGGAACCCGGGCGTGGGAAGCGAGAACGCTACCGCACGACCACGAGATGCGGGCTCGGAGAAGTCTCGCTGATATATGTGCATATATGACAAATGTTAAGTATGTAATTGAAAATTGTCTTAGTTAGGCTTAATTTCGATGTACTGAACACATCTTATGTGGGTGGCAAATACCTCTAGTTTTTTCAATATTAACTATTGAATTGTCATTTATGTACTACGATACTCCTGTGTGTTAACTTATACTACCTTTATTATTGTAAGGTGGCTACTGTAGCGAGATGTAAAACTCTAGAACTGGTTTTTATTAATAGTTTTTTTTAAGTGTTGCTCATGCTCACTACTGATTCAGAATATGTACACATCTAAAACACAGTCTCGAAAATTAGCTGACACAGGCTTTCAGAATAACGTAACAACGACTGTGATAAAGATTATACACCGCTGAAGCCAGCATACTATACTGAAATAGTGTGTCCTGTTAATAAAGATACATTATTAAAGAGGTCCCAATGAAGACCTGTGGTGAAAAACACTTTCGCGCTGCTGTGCGGCAAAGATTTCTGTGCCTTGCAATGTCTCGCCTGAAACCTATTTACTGTCTGTGCAGTAATTTAATCTCCGGCGGTAGACGTATTAAAAAAGGCTTCTTCCTCTAGGGCTGCGACTTTAAAACTTTCCATTACTATTAAGCGGAGATAATGAATAATTTACAGAAGGAAGATCAATGAGCCAATTAACGTATTAATTAGTAAATGAGCTGCAGCGTTTTGCTTCTACTTTGTGCAGACTTTCTCTTCCTCTCCGCGCTCGCTCTGCATTGTGTACGAAGGTCTCACTCGAAGGCGGTTATTAACAATGCATCCCTTTGATGGTCACTGATATCGACTCAGGAAGCGCAGCATTGAGTTATATTCGTGGGATCGGCGGCTCGTATCCCTGTCCGGTCATACGCAGTTAGGGTTCTCGTGATTTTCCTAAATCACTTAAGACGAATGTATTCATTCACAATGACTTCGCCAATTTCTGTTCCAATTTTTCTCCAAAGCGAAGTTGTGCGCTCTCTCTAATAGACATCTTGTTAAACCGGACTATAAACACCAAATCTTCCTTTCTTCCAGTCTTCACTCTTCACGTTAGTGTTCTGCTTTTTTTCGGACATTTGGTAGCAACGGAGATTAATGAGGAATGCATACGAGGGAAAACACTAAATATGCTTTCATCATTTATAAAATTATTATAGAGTTTTACTTATCAGTACGCATGCAAAAGAATGCGCAATCTAAAATGTTCCAAGAGCTGGATGCTTCCGGGGATCATACCTCCTGTTCTATTGGTTACAGAAAGGTAGGGGTCAACCGATATGGATAGTCCATGGGCTAGGGACCATTTGCATATCAAACAGAAGGATCTTCTTACTGTATTTATCCGGTATCTATCCTACATTATAGAATTGCTCCAGCTTAAGCTAATGGAACAAATCAATTGGTTCTTTTTGTCTATGGTGTGCATTAAGGGGCTTATTGACGCATCATCTAATTCATGGGTGGTTCCTTAGAGAATTTGAAAAACTTGATATTTGGATGTCAAAGCCGAGCCGCAGATTCAAGAAAGGGTATACACATCAAATGGATGCAATTTTTACGATATATTCCTAACATCTTTATCTCGAACTAAATTTAAAAGCCGGGCGTGGTGGCCGAGCGGTTCTAGGCGCTTCAGTGTGGAACCGCGTGACCGCTACGGTCGCAGGTTCGAATCCTGCCTCAGGCATGGATGTGTGTGATGTCCTTAGGTCAGTTAGGTTTAAGTAGTTCTGAGTTCTAGGGGACCGATGACCTCAGCTGTTAAGTCCCATAGTTATCAGAGCCATTCGAACCATTTTTAAGCTGAAAATTTTGTTGATATCTTTATCCGTTGTCGAAATATAGAGATCCAAAATTACCTACTTGTAAATTAGACACCTGATATGCGGTGTGAGGCGAGAACGTAGTTTCTGAAATGCCGTGGCACGGAGATTTATGCCGTAATGTGCCTCCGTTATCATACTGTAGTACTGAAGCACATGTAAAATTTCTGCGCAGGAAACATCCGATCCGAGGTGTAATAGTAGTTTTGCAGTATTTCAGCTTCGCTTAAGTAGATTATCAAAATTTTACTGGACCATAACGTTCTTTTCAGGTGAGGCACACACCCTGCTCTAGCAGGGAAAAGAAGGGAACCAGTGGAAGAAAGTTCCATTCAGAACACATAAAAGGTTAATATGCTCCGATTTTACGAGAATTTGACTAGAAAGTGGGTACCAGCTGCCGGCCTCTAACTTACTCTTCTTCTTCTTCGGCACTACAACTCTTCATACGCTTCGACCTCTTCAACAATCCTTCTCCAAAAATCTCTGTTCTCTGCTTTTCTCTTCCATCCTCGGCTTTCCATGTTGGTAAGGTCGGCCAACACATTGTTCAGCAATCTAGGCCGACCGTTCCTTCTAGTGGAATACAGCCTGCCTTTCATTATTCGTCTGGGCCTCCTGTCATCTGTCATCCCTTCCATGTGCCCTAAACCAGCGTATTCACAAATTTCACTATATGTTTCCCTTGTATAAGCTCTTGTATATCAAGACTGTAGCTTAGTCTCCAACCCTGTGCATCTCCCAAAGCCTGTAAATTTTTCGCAGGACTTTCCTTTCAAACGCCCCTAGGGTGATCATATCTCCTTCTGTCATCGTCAATATCTCTGACGCATATGTAATCTGTGGTGCCACCGCCAGACACCGCACCTGCTAGGTGGTAACCTTTAAATCGGCCGCGGTCCATTAGTATACGTCGGACCCGCGTGTCGCCACTGTCAGTGATAGCAGACCGAGCGCCACCACACGGCAGGTCTAGAGAGACGTACTGGCACTCGCCCCAGTTGTACAGCCGACTTTGCTAGCGAAGCTACACTGACCGATACGCTCTCATTTGCCGAGACGATAGTTAGCATAGGCTTCAGCTACGTCATTGCTACGACCTAGCAAGGCGCCATAATCCTTTGCTATAAATATTGTGGTTATAACATGTACCGTCAAGAGAGATGTTCTACAATTGTGGATTAAAGTTAAGTATTACATCATCTACGTACTTTATTTGCAATTCTCAAGATATTGTCCTGTTCCAGACCTCACGTCAGTCAGCGTGTAATTAAACGCGTGCATTTCGGCCTCCTCTAGCAACACAGTGTTGGCGCTTCTGCCAACACTACATAATCACTGGTCGTACAAGGGAATAGTATATTAACTTGGTTGATCTTGTAATTAGAGAATTCTTGAATACTGTAACTTTGCATTATAGACTCAGTTTTGTGCTTGCAACGTTTTTCACGTTATTATATCTAGTTAAGACGACACCTAAATAAAGGAAGCAACTTACAGTTTTAAAACATTTGTTAGAGGACTCCAGGTCATGTGGTGTTCTTCCTTGGTACCTGGACACTACTATGTCTTAGGTACTGTTTTCGCTCCTTCTGCTTCTATTAATTCATACATACATTAATTCATACATTTCCTTGAGTTACAATATCATCTGCATATGCATATATCTGACCGTACTTCATCATTATGGTTTTTCTCTTGTCTGTTTTGTGTATCAGACCACGCAGTATTATGTTGAGCGGTACTGCAGAGGGACCATCACCCTATTTAACTCCATCTATAAAGTTGAGGGTCTTGGTATTCTGTTGTTCACTTTCACTTTAGCCTTTTTGTCCGTCATTGTTATCTCAACTGACCTTCTTACCTGGTCACAGATGCCCAATTTCTTTAGTACGTTATACAATCCTGGCATGATAACACTACCAAAAGCTTTTTTAAAATCAACAAACAAGAAGTGGAAGGTTATATCACACACAAAAACTTTCTCCACTATTTGTCTAATATGAAACAACTGATCAGAAGCGCCTCTATTTGGCCGGAAACCCCACCAGTATTTTCAGCTCACTTCTTTATCCATTCAACACCCTGAAAAACATTTTGTACGCTGTTTTCAGTAAGGTATGGCTCTATAATTCTGACAAGCTAACTGTTCTCGCCGGCCGCGGTGGTCTCGCGGTTCTACGCGCGCAGTCCGGAACCGCGCGACTGCTACGGTCGCAGTTTCGAATCCTGCCTCGGGCATGGATGTGTGTGATGTCCTTAGGTTAGCTAGGTTTAAGTAGTTCTAAGTTCTAGGGGACTGATGACCACAGATGTTAAGTCCCATAGCGCTCAGAGCCATTTGAACCACTTAACTGTTCTCCTCTCTTATATATAGAGCATATTATTCCAGTCCTCATGCATGATTCCATTTTCCCGTATGTTATTAATTAATGTATGTATGTCACCTATTAGACTACGACAGCCAAATTTTACAATTTCTAACACTATCGCATCTTCGCCAGGTGCACGGTTATTTTTCTGTTTATATGTCACTGACTCCACCTCTTCCAGTGTTGGTATTTTTGCTTCTTCCCTTTTATCTTCTCTTGCCACTATAGTCTCCTCCTGACCGTGCGGATCTCTTGATACCTGGTCTGAGTTACCATTGAGCATGTCTTAAAAGTATTCTGCCCGTCCCTACAAGAATTTTTGTTCGTCTCTGATTATGTTACTATTCCTACATTACATCGACTTTGCGTGGACTGAAAACTATTACTGTTGCATGACAGAATTTTCTTGCCTCATTCTGTTCCTTTAGCCATTCATTTTTCTTTTTCTTAGACATCATAAGAGCTTAGACCTTAATTCTTTATACACTTACATATTTCTTCTTGTCTCTCTCTGTAGTATTCTCAGTGAACTGCATTTTTATGTTCTATTTCTAGTTGTTTCTTTCCTTTCGTCTTACACATTTATTTCTCCGGCTGTCTTATTTACCACTTCTGGATTTTATCCCATCTGTCTTGATTTCCCATTGTTTCTTGCTGGCTGTCAGGACATTTTTAATTTTTATTTACTTTGCAGACAAGTTGTTCCTGGTCCTCAACTGCCGTCTTTCTAACAAACGCACGGCCGTCATTGGCACTCGAGGCAGAACCAGCTTTCATCAGACGACACAACAGACCGCAACCCTGCCCTCGAATGAACTCTCGCTTGACACCAACGAAGTCCCAAACGGAGGTGATCTGGTGTCAATGGACTGCACGTTGCAGGGTGTCTGGCTCGGAGCTGTCCTTGAAGTAATCGATTTGTAACAGTTCGTTGTGTCACTGTGACACCAACTGTTGCTCCAAATGCTGCTGCAGATACAGTACACCGCACAAGAGCCATACGACGACGCTCTTCCCTCTCGGTAGTACCACGTGACCGTCCAGAGCCCGCTCTTCTTGCGACCGAACATTCTCGTGACCACCGCAGCCAGAAGTCATGTATAGTGGATATATTCCTGCCATTCTTTCTGCAGTTTCGCAGAAGGAATATCCAGCTTCTCGTAGCCCTATTAGACCACCGCATTTAAACTCAATGACACTGCGCCTTTGATATTGGTGTCTTTGTCGCCTTACGGGCACTCTTGAATCTACATCTACATCTACATCTACATCTATGTGAATACTCCGCAGATCACACTTAAGTGTGTGGTAGAGGGTTCATCAAACTACCTTCATAATAATTCTCCATTATTTCACTCTCGAACAGCGCGCGGAAAAAACCAACTGCGGCTGCAATCTCAAAGTGTGTATTTAAAGCAAATCTGATTTGCATCCTCATAGTAGCGTTACTGTTGCCACTCGTATGCGACCGGGAAGAAAACTGAATAGACATCAGCTTTAACATGTAGAAACACACCTATCAGTTTTCTTTTATTTCTCAAAACTCCATCTTCGTGTTGCAACTTTTCCCGTCAGTGTATATTCGCCTTTTTTGCTGAGAAAAGGATATAGTGTTAATGGGAAATAGACGGTAAAGTAACAAATACTGGAGGAGAGTACACAGTGGCTGTGCTATACAAAGAGCGAAGAAGGCAATGGCAGTGTGAGAGGAAGAGGCAAACATTGACAGTGGAATACAGTTGATAGTGACAGATCAGTGCTAGGAAAAGAGTGAAGGAGACAGTGCCAGTGGGAAAGGAATAAGGAGAAGGAAAAAATGGGAGTGGGTAAGAGCCAATGATAATGAGTATGGCTATGAGCACTATGGGACTTAATTTCTAAGGTCATCAGTCCCCTAGAACTTAGAACTACTTAAACCTAGCTAACCTAACGACATCACACACATCCATGCCCGAGGCAGGATTCGAAACTGCGGCCGTAGCGGTCACGCGGTTCCAGAGTGTAGCGCCTAGAAAAGCACGACCATCCCGACCGGCAATGATAATGAGAGACGTAGTCTATGATAATGATGACGAGGAAGAGAGAGAAATAGTGAGAGGCGACAGCTGCAATGGGAAGGAGTGAGTGGGATATTAGCAGAAAGAGAAAGCAAGAGAGATAAGAAGAATGACAGGGAACTGTATTAGTAGGACAGGATGAAAGAGGCTGTGGGCTGTGAGACAGGAAAAGTGACACAGAGACATAAAGAAATAATGATAATCAGGTGGGTTGTATGAGTGAGTGGAATGGGCGAGTGAACGAGTTACAGCTGCAGGAGCAGGCTATGACTTGCAGATGTATTAAAAAGAGTGCGAATATGTTCGCATGCCAGAACTTTTGGGAAACGTTTTGTAGCTGATGCGGAAGATGAGGCAACTGGTACCCAACTTTTCAGCTGGAATATTTTGAAACAGGAGCATATTACACGTTTTTGGTTCTCCACTATGACCATTTTTCCGCTGGTTTATTTTACAGCACGAAGGGAAACTGGACAGTGAAGTGATAAATAAGTGAAAAATTTGAAAATACAGCAGAAAAGCGTAGGAAATAATTACTTTCGTTCTTTTATGTAGCGGACAATAATAACTGCTTTACTTGTATTGCTATTTTGAGAACGTGTTACAGCATAAGTAGCGCAGTAAGATAGCGACGGATGCGAAGACATATTGCTTGATTAACTGTAAAGCTTATTTCTATAGATATTTCGTTGCGAGATGATCACTAATGAGAAACGCACTTTCAGGACGAGCGCGGTAAAATAGAGCTTTTTGCACTGTCGCTGAGCGAAATGTGCGCATGAACATTCTCCGAATGTCCCAGTGTGCTGTTCAACAAATGTCCGTATTTTCCACAGACCTTACTAACACTGGTATGTGAAAGTTGCATATCAATAGCATGCGGATGCTCGTGAATATGCAAATCAAATAAATCAAGAGCAGTCATGCATAAACATTGGGGCTAGAATGAGACTCAGATACTTTCAATGGCTCTGTTGTAGTCGTGTTTCTATGTTTTACTTGTCAAGTACACTTCTGCGATTATACGTCCTGAGATGCGGGCACGTTATTTATAGTTGACGATGTCCTACTGGCACGTAAGTATGTTGTTTACCAGTGTTACTGAGGCACTAGTATATAAGTGAAATAGTGCTGAAAAGGGATTAGAGGGTAGCAAGCTCCTCAGGCAGGGTGTGGCTGGTAAGAAGAAGGTACTCTAGAATACCTTATTACGGAGCATTCTCGCTTAAGGTAGACAGGTGGTTAAGAGTCTTGAATGCATATCTATGAATTTGTCCACAAAAAGAGTTGACCATGATTTATAAACTACAAAGAACAACAGATACGACACTGTCATAATACTGGTGATTGTGAGATTATGAGACTAGTGCCTGCAATGTGACTGCAGGTACATAGTCAAACGGGCAGTGGCTTCCATATCAGATATTAGGAGAATGGTACAGTGAAAAATCCATTGTTAGGCCAGTCTCTTCACCTTTCGCTCATTAACCATAACTTGAAGGATATTAGCAAATATTTAGATATCTCGCATTTACAGCTTAAGGGCCTGATACTTAACACCTAAGCTGGTCGGTCGCAGGTTCAAATCCTGCCTCGGGCATGGATGTGTGTGATGTCCTTAGCTTGGTTAGGTTTAAGTAGTTCTGTTTTAGGGGACTGATGACCTCGGCAGTTAAGTCCCGTAGTGCTCAGATCCATTTGAACCATTTTTTAACTTAGCACCTGAATGAAACTGAAATTATGAAATGCAGATTAACAATCCTGAAAGTGACCCTAATGAACAAGCTGAATTAAACTTGAGAGCATACTGATTACTGTAGACGTTTTCAGCGTGTTGCATCCTTGGAGAGGAATCTAAATTTTGTATAGAAAACAGGTGGTCTTAGTATCTTGCGTTTAGATTTACACTGTGGTATTTTTCTCGGCTTGTTTGTGCCACGCCTCTTCCCCTTGGAGCTTGCGTTACTGCCTTCTGCTACACTGGTGTGAATTTATTTACACGAAGGGAGAACACTGCCTGTGTGAGATATAGTTCTTTCCCCAGATAGGGAATATAATAAATAAACTATATTGGACAAGAGGGTAGTGGCATGCTGGACCGCAGTATGTTTGGCTGTTCCCTGTATTCGTGCACTCACTGACTTTGTGTTCGTTACAGTCTTGTGATATTTACCGAGCAATTTAATGATTTTACTTTGATTACTAATATGTGGTTTTATTGTGCTTGTATTAATATTAATATTGTTTCTGTGATCTACAAGGATTGTTGATTTTAATAGGTTCTTTATAGGTTTTGGTCCATTAAGCATTACTATACAGAAAGCTGAGAATGTTTCACGCGTAGCGACAATCTTTGTATTCGTGGTCACAAGGTCCGTTTGTTGTAGTTTACCGAAAACCCAGAAAGGGAAAACTTAGCATCAAGTTTTGTGCATGCTGTCACAGGATGGAATATGACTTAGTGAGTGGCGTTATAGGAGTTGTATCCAATTAATTTTCGTTACACCTGATGGTGGTGTAATCGCATTATGACAGGCGTTGTTATGTGTAATAATAGCGCGTCTCACGCACAAGGAATTAGCATGATGGCAGTGGTGCTCTGGGTAGAAGTTTTATACAGGACGAAAACTGAGTTAGTAGGTTGGAGTTTAGCCGTGAAATGGCCCACGCTGTGCCATCGCTTATGTGGCGGCAATACAACACTTGTTGCGGTAGAGCATGCGCGAGTATACGGTGCACGGAAGTAAGAACCTTTACGTCAGGGAACATATTATGTACCCACTGACGCCTGTAGGTGCAGTGACTGTCTATCGTATCTATTTCCAATTCCAGTTTGCGAACGTCTGGTTATACAGAAGCTTGTAATTGACATTATTAAGCCTGTGCCACTGTAAGTTTGTGTTCTGGTTTATGGCATGAGGGGTCGTCAATAATTTACTTTTGCCTCTGGCTCTGAGCACTATGGGACTTAACATCTATGGTCATCAGTCCCCTAGAACTTAGAACTACTTAAACCTAACTAACCTAAGGACATCACACAACACCCAGTCATCACGAGGCAGAGAAAATCCCTGACCCCGCCGGGAATCGAACCCGGGAACCCGGGCGTGGGAAGCGAGAACGCTACCGCACGACCACGAGCTGCGGACAATTTACTTTTGGATTTTATCTGAGGTGATTGTGCTCATTTATGCTCGGGTATCTGATGTGCTTTATGTCGACTGTTTGAGACTAGGAATATGCCATGAAATGGATTTTGTGCTTGCGGGCCATGTACACTCCTGGAAATGGAAAAAAGAACACATTGACACCGGTGTGTCAGACCCACCATACTTGCTCCGGACACTGCGAGAGGGCTGTACAAGCAATGATCACACGCACGGCACAGCGGACACACCAGGAACCGCGGTGTTGGCCGTCGAATGGCGCTAGCTGCGCAGCATTTGTGCACCGCCGCCGTCAGTGTCAGCCAGTTTGCCGTGGCATACGGAGCTCCATCGCAGTCTTTAACACTGGTAGCATGCCGCGACAGCGTGGACGTGAACCGTATGTGCAGTTGACGGACTTTGAGCGAGGGCATATAGTGGGCATGCGGGAGGCCGGGTGGACGTACCGCCGAATTGCTCAACACGTGGGGCGTGAGGTCTCCACAGTACATCGATGTTGTCGCCAGTGGTCGGCGGAAGGTGCACGTGCCCGTCGACCTGGGACCGGACCGCAGCGACGCACGGATGCACGCCAAGACCGTAGGATCCTACGCAGTGCCGTAGGGGACCGCACCGCCACTTCCCAGCAAATTAGGGACACTGTTGCTCCTGGGGTATCGGCGAGGACCATTCGCAACCGTCTCCATGAAGCTGGGCTACGGTCCCGCACACCGTTAGGCCGTCTTCCGCTCACGCCCCAACATCGTGCAGCCCGCCTCCAGTGGTGTCGCGACAGGCGTGAATGGAGGGACGAATGGAGACGTGTCGTCTTCAGCGATGAGAGTCGCTTCTGCCTTGGTGCCAATGATGGTCGTATGCGTGTTTGGCGCCGTGCAGGTGAGCGCCACAATCAGGACTGCATACGACCGAGGCACACAGGGCCAACACCCGGCATCATGGTGTGGGGAGCGATCTCCTACACTGGCCGTACACCACTGGTGATCGTCGAGGGAACACTGAATAGTGCACGGTACATCCAAACCGTCATCGAACGCATCGTTCTACCATTCCTAGACCGGCAAGGGAACTTGCTGTTCCGACAGGACAACGCACGTCCGCATGTATCCCGTGCCACCCAACGTGCTCTAGAAGGGGTAAGTCAACTGCCCTGCCCAGCAAGATCTCCGGATCTGTCCCCCATTGAGCATGTTTGGGACTGGATGAAGCGTCGTCTCACGCGGTCTGCACGTCCAGCACGAACGCTGGTCCAACTGAGGCGCCGGGTGGAAATGGCATGGCAAGCCGTTCCACAGGACTACATCCAGCATCTCTACGATCGTCTCCATGGGAGAATAGCAGCCTGCATTGCTGCGAAAGGTGGATATACACTGTACTAGTGCCGACATTGTGCATGCTCTGTTGCCTGTGTCTGTGTGCCTGTGGTTCTGTCAGTGTGATCATGTGATGTATCTGACCCCAGGAATGTGTCAATAAAGTTTCCCCTTCCTGGGACAATGAATTCACGGTGTTCTTATTTCAATTTCCAGGAGTGTATATTGACCCCTTTGAATTGACTCGTACGAACATTCTGCATGTATATGTTGTCCTGGAATGTTACCAGAAGTTGTGTTGGTTTTTTAGAGTTTCACAATGCGCACAGTCGTCACATTTTAGTTGTAATGTTTTAGATGGGTCTGAAGATGGGACTGTTGTGATCGCCCTTTTATTGGCAAATAAAATTTATACAACTGTAGCTCGTATTATGAATCATGACAAATGTCAGCGTGATGTTGAGGTGCTCCTGTGCGAAGGACGCTCCTCAGATCTGTACCCTATAGGTCATGTGTGACGCCAGCTGAGACGACTACTGTGTCCCAGTGTCGTATTGAGAATATCAAGGACCAGTCAAACCAGCTAGCGTCATGAGAGGATACTGTGTCGTTATGAAGCCCTTGCCAACTCATTCATCGCACAGGTCCATACCAGAGAAGGTGCAACGTCATAAAGATAAGTGGGCTCAGACTGCCAAGTTCTTGACGCAGTTTTGTAACCATTGAAATATCACATACCCCTTGAAACCGTGAAGCTTCACTTCGTTTCTTCCTCCTATTCTGGGTGATTCTCTTGTCTTTTTTTTGTCAGGCAGTGCGTATCCCTTGTGGCAGGAAAGCCACTGTCGTCCACCGACCCCGTTCTCTCAGTGATGTTATTCACACATCACACATACACTGCTGGAATTGTTCACAAATAATAGCCGAAATCATCAGTGACAGTGATGGTTCTGAAGCCGGCCTAGAGGAATGCCAAGATAGCCTCAAGGGTAAGGCGTCTGCTAGCGGTAAACAGACGATCCGGGTTTGACAACTGCTCCAGTTATCGATACGTATTGGTTGTTTGGTTGTACCGCCGTGGATAAGTCACTGGAAAACGTAACAACTGTAAAATATCTGTAGCCAACCTTCCATAACTACTTAAGTGAAACTGTCATGAAAATATTGTTTTAGAAAACGCAAATGAAATCCATGTTCACAGAAATAATCTCAGGTAGATTTTAATCACCCAGGAAACAAGTGGCTTTGAAAACAGTCTTTCTACCAGTTCGTTAATATCGCTCGTCAGTCTTGGATCCATGTCTGGTATTACAAGTTGAAGAGAGAAACAAGGTCCAACGGAGATCTGGTCGTTTTGCCACGGTTTTCTTCATTATGTGATAGAGCGTCCGGATTTTGCTCACACAACTCTAGTGGTGGATGCTAGAAGAGGGGCTTTGCGCGAAATGGAAAGTTATCCCGTCAGAATACTGAGAGCGCTCGTTGCGAAAAGGTCAGGAGGTGAAAAAGCCGGGAAAATTGTGGAATTTATAGCTGATGAGGACGATTATCCTCAACGATTTTCGAGCGCGTCATAACGGAAAGGAGAAACCTTCGACAGCAGTGGCCCATTCCGTTCAGTTTAAGAAAGCTTACGAGAACATGAGGCTACTCCTGAAGCGTATTGGCTATTGCAATCACAGATGGAAAATCTTTCGTACTTTCAAAGCTCTGGACATTTTTGGGAACGCAGACTGGTTACACAAAATGTTGTTGTTTGTTGTGTGGCGGGGACAGTAGGTCAAGGAAAGACCATTATGTAGTCAGAGTGGCCTTTGAGAGAAATTTTCAATACCGGTAAAAAAAAAAAGGGTCGCATGAGTCCCTTGTTGACAAAGACAGTGTGCTGTTACCATCACTGCATGTGAAATTTAGCTGTATGAAGAATTTTGTGAAAGCAATGCACAAAGATGGCCAGAGTTTCCAATTTTTACTATTTTAATTTCTTGCAATTGATACCGCAAAACTTAAAGAAAGAATTTACAATGAGCTTCAAATTCGTGAATTGACGAGAAATATTACCGTCGTGCAGTCGCTCATTGATACTGAGAAGTAAACTTCACTGGTTTTACAGATGTATGCTACAATTGTGTGGAAAGCGTAATCTCTGAGAATTAAAAGGAACACATGGTGGACTGTTACACGGCTATGGAGTGCTAAATATCTCTATCCTTACATGTCTTTCATTCCCATTTGAATTTTTTCCCATTAATGTTGGAGATGTGAGTGACGGACATCGTGAGAGCTTTCACTGTGATATCGATGTCATGAAAAGACGATGTAAGGCAAAGTAGACGCGAAACCTTGTAGCGGAATATTGCTGTACACTCCTATGAAAAGTTTACCATCCACTCACAAACGGAACGTTCGCGGAAAAAGTTTCTAACTTGTAACTACATTTCAAGCTTTATTTAGGTTTCTTGTACTGTTATCATTTTCTTTTATGTTTTATAATAAAATTACCTTCGTTGGAACATATCGCGGCAAGTCACAAAGCTCAAATTTGTTGCACTTTGTTATCTACACCTGTAACAGTGATCAAAGTCACGCAAGCTGTTACTTAAAGCAAGCTTCGCATTCCTCAGACTTTGATGTTTTCTAATCCTGATGTCAAACCCTTGTCCATTCTGCCCCACATGACTTGTAGGACCACTGTCGCAGCTGATGCAATGTACACGAGTAACAACTTTCTCTCTATGTACAAGTCTTCGGCCAACATTCCGTGGCATGAAGAATGCAAACATTATCTTTCTTCTTCTTAGCCTTTTGCCAACGTTTTGGGAAATTGTGCCAAAGTATGATACTTTATGGTAACCAATGAATTCGTTTTCCTCCTCGTCCAACAACCATGGTGTTATTTCACCACCTTTTGACGTCTGCATAGTCATAGCGAGTTCTTTTTTACGTAAGATTCATTATGCAATTGGAGTTACAGCTATTGACATATGCAATATGCAGAGTACGTTGAAAGTCTCGTTTGTGCGCTTTCTTAGCCAAGTGAAGACGATATAAATCTGATCTAAAAGCTACCGTCCTCTACGCATAGGAGTAATTAGAAGTGCTGACTATAAATATATCTTTCATTGTAAAACTAAGCTAAACAAATCTCCATCGGAACAAGTAGAGGAGGACCCTACAGCCTATAGGCGTCACTGGATGCGGATTTGGAGGGTCACGTGGTAGCACAACGTACTCCCGGCTGCTGTCGGTTTTCTGGACCGGAGCCGCTGCTTCTCCGTTAAGCAGCTCCTCAGTTTGCCTCACAAGGGCTGACCGATCATCCATCTAGCTGCTAGCCAAGCCCGAGAGCGCTTAACTTTGTTGATCTGACGGGAGCCGGTGTTACCACTGCGGCAGGGCCTTTGGCCGTTCGCCATTGTAGCCCTTCTAAAAATATCATATTCAGTTCTTGTATCATGAAAACGAATTTTTCAATCTAAGTAAGGCAGCCATCCTCCCTCACTGTGCACTGTGCCCTGTGTTAAACTACTCTGTGGCTGCCGCTCCTAACTGCAGCGGCATCGGGGCGCCAGTGACCAGACCTGCGAAACCCTTTGTGTCAGTGGGATCAAAAAAATGGCTCTGAGCACTATGCGACTTAACTTCTGTGGTCATCAGTCGCCTAGAACTTAGAACTAATTAAACCTAACTAACCTAAGGACATCACACACATCCATGCCCGAGGCAGGATTCGAACCTGCGACCGTAGCAGTCGCGCGGTTCTGGACTGCGCGCCTAGAACCGCTAGACCACCGCGGCCGGCTGTCAGTGGGATCCGCTGACGACCCCATTGTTGCTGCATCTCCCCTGACTGGTTCGTCTTCCCTCAAAGAATAGGTGGCGGATAATGATGTGTTTGTGTATCACGGAAGGCGAGAGAGGGAACGGTCCAAACGGCTGGCTACTTACGCCTTTGCAACAATTACGAGGTTGTTGGTAATACTTCTGAGCTAACACGGGATGTCATTCCTGTTGGGCCAGAGCCCAATTTTTCTAAAATAGAGAACCAATACTTATTTTTAAATGTACATTCGCGTATTAAAGAAATAAATTAGCAATATTTTTTTCCGCAATATTAAGGGTGAACTAAAGGTTACATCAATTGTATCACTCACTGTGGGATTCGCATTTATGTAACTACTAGTATCGAACAGAGTAGAAATGAATGTTAGTCCTCCTGTGCTTCTCTGTGCTTGGAGCACTGCCACGTAGTAGGTAGAATTTCCGTATGTTATCTACATTTATGAATGCGTATAAGTACAGAATATTGGTTTCAGCTACCTTATCATTAGAAAGGTTTTGTATATGCGGATTTAGAAATACGCTAGACCGAAGGGCCAATGCTGAGTCTATTTCGAGAGCACGGTGACCTGCAGAGAAACTGCCTATCTGTCACGTAACAACAAAATAACAAGCATCAAGAGTTTTCATGTGCTTTCTGTTACACAGATTGAGTTACGGAAAATCTAAATATACCTTCCACTCAACCAAATAGTTGTTCAAGATGCCGTTCACATAAAATCTCACTGACAGTCACCGAACTTACTCCAGCTTCAGTTGGTTCAACGTTGTATGTCGTTTGCCTCTTAACAATCAATCCGAACGTGGCGGCTAATTAACAGGTGCCTTTCCTGATACTACGCCAACATCACGAGCGTCTCCATCGTCGATGAAGCTGCACATCTGCGATCGGCTCCTCGGCCCACAGTGTGTGTCAAAACCTACAGCGATGTGACTGGTTTCGTGGGAGGTTTCACCTCTCTTATAAGATAAAGACCAACTATTTCCACGACGAAGCTGCACAACGGGAATGCACAAGCAACTGAAAAATGAATACATATGGAATAGAGTTTTCAATATTCACAGTCAAAAGGAAAGGGCGTTCTCATTATCAGCACTCGACTAAACGATCGAAACAGATCGCAAATATTCCTCCGCGAATAATGCACTCAAAAATCGATGGCGATAATCGTCCTCGTGAGTTATAAATTCTATAATTCTCCCCGATTGTTCATCTCACAAGATGTGTGCGACACTTAGCCTGATTCATCTCGCAACGCGTGATCTCAGTATTCTGACAGGAAAAATTCCCGGGTCACGCAAAGCCTCTCTTCAGTAGATGTTCATGAGTACCACCTTGATGATCTACCTCTTACTGAAGAAAATTGTAAAGAAACGACGAGACCATCTTTGGACCTTATTTTTATCTTCTGCTCATCATGCCTCATATGGATCTAAGACTGACGAGCGATATTAACGACCTGGTGGAAGGACTGTTTTTAAGCCGCTTGTTTCATGGGTAATTAAAGTCTACCTGGAATTCTTTCTGTGAACGCATATTTCATTTGCGTTTTCTACAACAATATTTACGTATATGATCGTTTCACTTAGATAGTTATGGAAATTTAGCTACAGATATTTATAGCTGTTACGTTTTCAAGTGACTTATTGCCGGTAGAGAAATCGAACAACCAATATGTATCGATAACTGGAAATGTAATCCAAACCCGGTGTCAAAATTCGGTGTCTTCTTATCGCAAGCAGTCGCCTTAACCTTGAGGCCATCTTGGCACGCCTCTTGGCTAGCTTCAGAACAACTGTCACTGATGTTAGCAGCTATTTTTTCTGAATAGTTCTAGCACGGTATGTGTGATGTGTGTATAACATCACTGAATGAATGGGATTGATGGAAGTCAGTGGCTTTCCTGCCGCTAGGGATATGCAGTGTCTGACAAAAAATGGAAATAGGGGAAGAAGGAACAAAAAGAAGCTTCACGTTTCAAGTGGTATGTGATGTTATTTCAGTGATTACAAAACTGCATCAAATTTCAAAAGAACATGGCAGTGCGAGCCTACTTATCAATATGACGTTACACCCCGTCTGGTATGCTAAATGCGCTGAATGTCTTGGCAGGGGTATCATAATGACAGTGTATCCTCTCCTGATGCTAAATGGTTTAATTTGTCTTTGAGATGCTGCTTACGACACTGGGAAAGAATAGTCTTCATACGAGGGTTGGAACTTTAATAGTGGCAACTATTTATTTATTCACAGGTCGTACAAAATAGATACGCGTTTCAAAGTTTTACTGACCTTCAAAGTAGTCACCAGCGATGTGGAAGTCGTAGGATACTCTTAGCAGCACCAGTTGTGTTGACAGTTCGACCGGCGCGGTCTATTGCCCGACAAATTTGTAGCAGTTTCGAAGCAAATGTCATGAAGTGTTTCCTTCAGTTTACAAATCGAGTTGAACTCACGAGGGCTTAAGTCAGGGGAGCGCAGCAAGTGGTATAGCATTTAGCAGCCCCATCAGTCAACCACATCAGTAACAGCTTGCACTGTACTTGCTTGAGCATTATCCTGCAAAATGATGGTTAGGTCCTGCAGAAAGTGTCATTACTTCTTTCTCTATGCTGTTTATTTTTGGAACACAACCTACGACCAGCTTAGAGACAGAAGTGGCGACACTTTCTGCAGGACCTGACCATCATTTTGCAGAACAATCCTCGAACACGTACAGTGCAAGCTGTTACTGATTTGTTTGATAGATGGGGCTGCTAAGTGCTATACCACCTACCGCACTCCCCAGACGTAAGCCCTCGTGAGTTCAACTCGATTTCTAAACAGAAGGAAACACTTCAAGGCATTCGCTTCAGAACTGCTACAAATTCGTCGGGCAAAAGACTGCACCGGTCGAACTGTCAACACAACTGGCACTGCTGAGAGTATCCTATGACTTTCACATGGCTTGCAACGTGTTATACATAATGCTGGTGACTACTTTGGAGGTTAGTAGAACTTTGAAACACGTATCTATTTTGTTCGAGCTGTAAATAAATAGTTACCACTATTGAAGTTCGAACCCTCGTACATGTCCTATGGGGAAACGATCTGCGGACCGTTCTAGGCATAGGAGTATCTCAGCATTACGCTCACATTATTTCTGAGTGATAACATCGACTACAGTTGGATAAATTTTATTTGCAAGTAATAGGCGATCACAATAGTCCCACATTCAGATGCATCTAAAACATTATAACTAAAATGTGACGACTGCGTGTATTGTCAAACTCTAAGAAACTAACAGGACTTCCGGTAACATTCTAAAGAGACAACAACATATACATTCAGAATGTCCGCACGATTCAAGAAACAGGGATCACTATAGTGTTTGAGACTACTCTTGGATGAGTCTGTAAATAGGTGACATTCTTTCGGATTGTGAATCATCCCAAAATTTGTACGCAGTCACTTAATGTTGTTAGAATATACCAAACTCTGTAGGAAAATCAAGCTGTCGTTTAAGGAATGTAGTACTAGGATTTGATTGTAATGGGTTATTTTCTTGCATTCCGCTTGGCTTTTACAAGACCGTTCAATTCTGCTTGCGACAGTAGCTTCGGTTGTGGCAGTGCTGCAGATGGCGTATACTCGCCATGGTCTATTGGTGCGTCACTACAATCGTCCATTTCATCTTCCAATGTTCATTCCGCTGGTGGATTGGGAACTGACAGAGTGCAGAACTTGGTGACTTGCAGACTCCCGATGTGGATAAGAGACTATATGTTTTGATGTACTTGAGATTCCTTTTTCGTTCGTTAAACAAAAGTAGCAATCTGTAACGTAGTCTCTAGGTTCCATCTACAACTGTGGTACGACAAATGGCATAGATGGGTGGGTTCCGTGTAACAAGACTCTTGAATAGCACGAGCAATGTGAGCAGCAGTTTTGTGGTGTCCAACACTTACCATTGACTATCTTTGATTCAAAATACAACCCGTATGCCAGTTTAACTATCAATGAAGTGAGATCTCTGTGAGACATAGCGGTAAACTCACCACACTGATAACAAAGAATATTTGGTACACACTTCCTAGACATCACTGAGTATAAGAAACATGCGAACACGCATAACTTCACGTTAGCGGATATATACGTCAAGAATCGATACTGTGTTGGGTCATAGTGGGATATTCGATGGGCGATAATGTTACTAGAATAACAGAATGTGATAAGCGCAGTGACAACATAAATAACACTGCAGAAGGCACGTAAAACTGAGTTTCCAGAAGAAATTTTTTGTGATTGTTTTTCACCAATTGTCATCAGACCACTGACAACCGCATATTTTTGTTTTGCTGCAAATGTCATTGTCGCACTATGTAATTTGAAAGTCTTATAAAAATAAGGAAAAGTGCGGATTGTAAACATTCGTGAAGAGACTCATATTACATAAAGTACGAAACAGTACCTCCAATACTCCTGAAAAATCAGGTGGATTTAAGACATCACAATTTACTGTCCATCTCTGATAGCTTTTCAGAGATGTAATGTTACAGTTTTTTGAATGCCTGATTATTGATCCAGGGCTTATTGTTGTATGCTCTTGCATCTGATCTTTTTTTTTCATTTATTTTCTTACGGTGAAATGTTTTCTTCGTCTTTGTGGAAGCGTTATGTAAAGGGGGACTCAATAACTCTCATGACATATGGATACGCGTGGAAATGTTTCTATCCTTCCCCGCTTATGCGTGTGGCGGCTCTTGTGATCACCACCGTGAGACACGTGTTTCCTAGCAGCGTGGCAGTGTACGGCGCGTCCGTTGGAGGGATGCTGTCCGCCTCTTCCTGGTAGCACGCGAGTTTTCTTAACCGCCGTGCTTTCAAAGTTACTAGTTGGCTCTTTCTCTTATTTTACTCTTTCATAGTAGCTTAATGTGGATTTAACACGTCAGATTTTATAACTGGTGAATCTGATTTATGACGCCCTGCTCGTTGCCGGTAACAGCATTTTATTTTAAGAATGTTGAGTCCTCCTCCTTACCATGTGATGGACTCAACGTTTTACAGACGTGTGAGTATTTCATATTGGTGGTCGTATGGATTAGATAGTTGGAATAGGTTTCTGTTTAAAAATCGTAATGGTGATTGTACATTTGTATCCGATTGAGATGTACAACGGAGGACGTGAGTCGATGTCACAAGCTGCTCATTTTCCAGTAAATGTAGGTTCATATACAGCTGGAAGTGCTTTATTTGTCAAATATGGATTACAATAACTTCGTTTTCCCAGAACTTAAATCTATATATTTTGCATCCGGGCGTGAGCGTATGAGAAGACAACATCAATGTCAAATCGAACAATTATTTTAGGAATTATCCTACAGTTTGTGTCGTGTTTTCTTGGAAATCCTAATACGTTGTAACTAAGTGATCGGAAGTTTTGGAGCACATTTCATGCTGCAGAGCACATTAGCTGCTACAACAAACACATTTATAAAGTAAATTATTTGTTTACAGCATAGATCTACCTTATAGTTCTAAGATTATATAGCCACATTCGCAGGGGTTTACAAAAGTCGTTTGGCTTTGGTTTTAATGGTACTTCCTGTCCTCAGGAAAGACTGTACTTGTTATTGTCGTTTTTAGCCAGAATACAGGTTTTCTGCAGGCCTCCACGCTATTCAGTCCTGCATTTTTCATCATCGCTGTGACCACTGCAACCTACAGCCACGTAGATAGCGTAGTCAAACCTTTGTTTCCATCTACGGTATATACCCCATCCAATCACTCCATCACCAAATTAAGTAAAATTTGCTACACAACCAAGGGTCGCTTTTTCGAAACCGCACCATTGTCTCATTTGAAGCAGCAATTAGAACTTTGACTCAAAGTTGCCATTAACCATTCTCTGTAATGGTGCAAAAGCGTGTCGCCCTCGGGCTCGGCGACATTTCAAACACCAACATGTCGACACTTACGGAGAAAGGCCAGAACTCAGAATATCACGTGAGGTGTAAGGTGGTTGAATGATGTCACATTGGCACCAAATTTCATCACAATTCTGCGCAAACGCCACCGTGTACGTGTCACACAATGAGGAGATCTTGGCATGTTGATTCTCACACATTTAGCGGTCAGGAACGACAGTTCGCAGTGAGATGAGCAACAGAACGATATTCTTGACAGGCGTTGATACAGCTGATAGCCCCAGGATGATTAAACCTTTCTGCAAGGTACCCCAGGTATAGTGGTGAGGAAGTAAAGAGATTAGTTGACTCACGAAAAGCTGCATTGATGGAGGCATTTGCAACGCTGCATTAAACTATTGTGATATTTATATAGCATTGTTGTAGACAGAAAACACCAATGACAGTGTACAGTTGCACCATTTCTTGAAAAAATATACCTTTAGCTGACGTAGGACAAGTAATACAAAAAGTTATATCAGTTTATCCTTTGAATCACATTTGTTTGTAAAATTCAGTTTCATAGCATTTTCATTTGGACTCATTTGTAAATTATAGCTATGTAATAAAAAAGTAAATAAAGAAAAATATTGTAGACCTATGGAGCCTATCGCCTTGGGAGAATTTTTGAGAATAGTCAGGGGTAAAGCCTGAAGAGGGATAGTTCAATGTTTTATGGTAGGGTAAAAGTAGCGATGTCAAGTAGGGGCGAATTTTCTTTCGTTTCCTTTCTTTGAATATTAAACTAAGTTAGATGTGCACATAGGTAAAAAGGTAAGAAAAGGGTGACTAGTAATCAAGAAGTCCTAGGTCCTGGTGTTCGAACCTCGCCACTGCTTAAATTTTTATGAAAAATCACCAGCACTGGCAGCCGATGGCAGCTCGTTCTATCAACGGCTTTGTCAAAGAGGGCAGAGGATAGGACAGAGTGCTCTCACTGGCCATTGGAGTGAACCCTAGTAGGTGGAACAATCAGCAATGATCAACAGCATGATGACGCAGAAGGCTAGGAAAAACATTCCGTTAAAGAGACAATATGTATCCACAGGGCATGTGGTTGAGAAAAGTGCCATAATGATCTCTCCAATAGCAAAAGATTCCGGACAACTGCCCCATTCGGATCACTGGGAGGGGACTGCAAAGGGGAGCTGACCACGAGAAAAAGACTGAATAACCAAAGAAAGGGTAACGTTCTACAAGTTGAAGCGTGGAAAGTCTGGTGTTTGAACATGGCAGGGATGCCAGAAAATCTGAAAAGAGAAATGTGAAGCTAATTCTAGATATAGAGGGGGTCAGTACAGCTAAATGGGAAGAAGACGACGGTTGCTGGTCACGCGAGAATAGGGTTATATCAGTAGCAATATAAAATGTTACAATACGTGTAGGATTAGTTATGAACAGGGAGGTAGCACACAGAATGCATTACTGTGAACATTTCAATGATGGGTTTGGTATTATCAGAATCGACAGCAAACCAACACTGACAACGATAATAGGGGTTACATGTCGACGTCCCACGCTGAAGATGAAGAGACAGAGAGAGTATATGAGGATATACAATGGGTAATTCATTACGTAAAGGGAGATGAAAATCCACTAGTCATTGTTGACTGGAATACGTTTGCATGGAGTAGTTAGAAGCAAGGGTTAGAGGAGAAATGGGCTTGCTAGTAGAAACGAGGGAGGAGGCAGACTAATTGAATTTTCCAGTATATATCAGTTGGTAATAGTGCATACTCTGCGCAAGAATCACAAGAGGAGGATGTATACTTAGGAAAGGCTGCGAGATAAAGGAAGATTTCTATTAAATTCCTATTAAATTTCTGATTCCGAAATCAGATACTCGATTGTAAGGCGTCCCTGGGAGCACATAAACAGTCAGATTAAAATTTAGGCTGAGTTCAAGAAAGAATCAGTGCGCAAGGAAGTGAGATACGGAACTACTCAGATATAAAAAGACACACTTGAAGTTCTCTGAGCCTATATATACTGCGATAATGAATAGCTCAGCAGGCAGTGCAGCTGAAAATGAAAAGACATGTCTAAAACGGCCAATCATATAATAAGTACACGGAAAGTAACTGCGAAGAAACCGTGGACAGCAGAGGAAGTACTTCATTTGATCGACGAAAGACTGACGTACAAAAATATTTAGAGAAATTCAGGAATACAGAAATAAAAGCGACTTAAGTACGAAATAAGTGGGATGCGTAGGGAAGCCAAGGCAAAATGGAGAAGAACGGACTCGGCTTATAGAAAAGTGAAAACAACCTTCGGTATAATTAAAACAGGGGTGGTAACATTGAGACTGTAATGGGAATTCCACTTTTAAAAGCAAAGGAGAGAGCGGAGATAGAAAAATGACTACACTGAAGGCCTCTACGAGGGGGAAGACTTGTCTAACAACGTGACTGAAGAAAAAAATAGGAGTCGACACGGAAACGATATTGGATCCAGCATTTAAAAGAGATTTTGACTACTTAAGATCAAATAAGGTGGAATTAGTGTATTAAATTGCGTCGAAACTTTTAAAGCATTGCGAGATTTGCGAAAAAAAGCGACTATTTAGGCTGGCGTGTAGAATGTATGAGAGTGGCAATATGCCATCATACAACATCATCCACACAATTCCTTTGATAGTGAGAATTATCGCACAGTCAGCTTAACAGCTAGTGCTTCCGTGTTCCTGACAACAAAAGTATACACAAGAATGGAAAAGAAAATTGAGGATGTATTAGATGACGGTCAGTTTGGATTTAGGAATGGTAAAGGCAGCAGAGAGGTGGTTTTGAGGTTCTGGTTTATAAAGACAGAAATATCAAGACACGTTCATAGGACTTGTCGACCTGAAAAAAGGGTTCGACTTTGTCAAATGGTGCACGATGTTCTAAATTCTGAGAAAAAATAGGTGTAGCGTTAGGCGCGTAATACATAATATGTACAAGAGCCAAGAGGGAAGATTAAGACTGGAAGACCAAGAACGAAGTGTTCATATTGAGTAGGGTGTAAGGCAGGGGTTTAGTCTTTCGCCTCTGCTGTTCAGTCTATACATCGAGGTAACAAAGATGGAAATAGAAAGAAGGTTCAAGAGTGCTACTACAATTCAAAAGTGACAGGGTATCAACACTTTTTGTACTATCGCGAAATACGGGGGAGAGTGTCACTGAAATGATAAAGGATTTCGGATGGACATCATTAAGACAAAGGCGTTTTTCGTTGCGGAGGAATCTTCTCACGGCATTCCAATCACCAACTGTCTCCTCCAAATGCGAAAATATTTTGTTGACACCAACCTACGTAGGGAGAAACGATCACTATGATAAAATAATGGAAATTAGAGCTCGCACGGAAAGATATAGATATTCGTTCTTAACGCGCGCTATACGAGATTCGAATAATAGAGAACTGCGAAGATGGTTCGTTGAACTCTCTTCCTGGCACTTAAATGTGATCTGCCGAGTATCCCTGTAGATGTATATGAAGATAATATTCGCTGATGACATTACTATCCTGAGTCAAAGTGAAGAAGAAATGCTCAAAGCATTGAATGGGATGGTCTGATGAGTACAGAATATGGATTGTGAGTAAATCGAAGAAAGGCGAAAATATTGATAAGTAGCACAGATGAGAACAGTGAGAAACTTAATACTAGACTAGGGGATCACTAAGTAGGCGAAGTTAAGGAATCGTGTTACCGAAGCAGCAAAATAACCCATAAGAGTCGAAGAAAAAGAGCATTCCTAGTCAAGAGAAGTTTGCTAGTATGAAACATACTGAGAAGCAAATTTCTGAGAATGTACATTTGAAGCAAAACATTGTATGGCGGTGTAAAATGGACTGTGAGAAGACCGGAAAGGAAGGGAATCGGGGCGTTTGAGTACAGAAGAATGTTAAAAACGAAGTGGACTGATAAGGCAAGGAATAAGGAGACTCGGCGAGGAAAGGAACTTATGGAAAACAGTGAAAAAAGAAGGGACTGGATGGTAGGACATCTATTAAGACAACAGCGAATAACTTCCATGGTACTAGAGGGAGCTGTAGAGGGTTAAACTGTAGAGGACTAAATCCAGCAGATAACTGCGGACGTACGTTCGAATTACTACTATAAGGTGAGAAGTTTGGCACAGGAAGGGAAATCACGGTGAGCCGCATCAAACCAGCCAGAAGCCTGTCCACTCCAAAAGGGACATCTTGAGGCTCTCACCTCACTGATCGTGATCTCACCCCTTGCGAGTGTAGTGCGACCGCAGATTTTGGTCTAGTGTACAGAGTGGAACCAATAGGGTCCTTTGTAAACCATTCGAAGACATCTGAACGTGATACGAAGCAGCTAATGGTGTTTATGCTTTTCCAATCGTCTTGTCTCATGCCCTCCTGTGTCGTGATGACGGAGGATGTGATATTGAAATATGCACGAATAAAACTACACAGATCCTCAAAGACTCCTGCTATCTGCAATACCCTCGGTGCTAACTTTGTTGGGTACTTAAGAACCTTCCTGTACAGAGACAGCCATTCACTGACTCACAGCCTCTTGTGTGAAGGGCAGCTATTTCAACACACTGAGATGTGGCGATATAACGAACTAGCTCTCGAGGGCAGCATGCAAAATCTAGGGGGAGTCGAAAGGGACACTTGTGACGTCGGTGTCTACGAATCAGTGTACAGGACATTTTGAAACTGCTGAACAACGGTGCAAGGTGGCATGAAGGGTGTTGCTGTGCTAGGGAGGTCTTAGAGGAAGCATATGCTGTATCACGCAGGTGTCAATGTCGCAACGCCCCCTCCCACTTTCTCCCCGTGATAACGCCACAGGAGGCTGAAAACGCTTAAACAGACATTGCTGCCGAGGATAACGTTGAAATAGCGGTAAATAGTTTTCATCGGTCCACCCTGTACGCTGGCCGGTGTGACCGAGAGGTTCTAGGCGCTTCAGTCTGAAACCGCGCGACCGCTACGGTCGCAGAGTCGACTCCTGCCTCGGGCATGGATGTGTGTGATGTCCCTAGGTTAGTTAGGTTTAAGTAGTTCTAAATTCTAGTGGACTGATGACCTCAGACGTTAAGTCCCATAGTGCTCATAGCCATTTGAACCACCCTGTACACTTCATCAAAAATTGTAGTCAAGCTGTGCTTCAAAGTGAATCGATCATTTTTAGTGGAGTTACACACCATTACGTCCTTACAAAATCGTCAGAGGTGTCTGCTGTGTCATAGGTTGTCAAGAACGTCGTCCTGTTGCTCATTGCACCGTGAACTGTTGGTTTCCCTAGGGGAATCGACGGTTCCATTACCCCCAGTGAGGCTACCCAGCCTCGGAGTTGCGATTCTGATCTACATCACCAAGAGGTCAATTGAGGGTTTGAAAAGTGGGTAAGAAAGGGGGTGACGACCATCCCATCGTGTGGTATGTCTACGGTGACACCGGACATAATTATGGTGAATCATTAACCAACCTTACACCTAACATGAAATTCGGCGCTCTTGCTTTTTTTCGCGTGATTTTTTAATGTCCATCCTTCTGATTGCGGGTCTAAGGGAGTTCGGCCATTCACTTCTCTAATAAAACGGAGCGTCTTCAGGCGTACTTTCAAAGTATGTAATATACAGCTACCAGTTTCGGTGATAATACGTGATAATAAATAATACGTGATTAAAAATTCAGTTCATAATTATATTCATCGGAGTACTTTTACATTCTTCATTTTCAGGCCTTAACTGACGCTGAAAGGGCTAACTCCATTCGAATACACTACTCCATCAGTGGCCAACATCTATGAACTGGTTTCCGTGGACTGTAACAACGATCTTGTGCCTCCAAGCATCAACTACCAACTACTTTCACCTGATAACTGATGACTGTAGACACAACATCATTGTTGCAGTCTACGGAAACTAGTTCATAGATGTTGGTAGCTGATGGCTGGAGACACAACATCGTTGTTGCAATCTACGGAAACCAGTTCATAGATGTTTTCATAGATGTTGGCCACTGATGTAATCATGTATTCGAGTGGATTTAACCCCCTCTTCCTTATATTCTCGATTTATTCATCTAGTCACCAGTAAGCATCTGAACCACCACATCTCGAAAGCTTTTCTCCTCTTCTGGTGTGTATTGCGTTTCGTCCACTTTTCACTTTCCCACAGTTGCATTGCTGACAAATACCGTCAAAACAGGCTTCGTAACATTTAAATTTGCAAACATTGGAGGTATGAATTAAACAACGCCTTCAGTCACAACTTTTTTGTGTTTTATTAACTGCACGATGCATTTTGGACCCTGTGGGTCCATCGTCAAGTGTACTTTGTCTTAATACATGTTTTATTTCTTCGCCTGAATGAGGTGAAATGCATAGTCCACATAATCCAAGGAAAGCATCCTCAACGTTTTATCATCGGCAAACATTTTAGTACATGTCACTTCATTCAAGAAGTACATTTACACACGATGAAGTGACATGTACTAAAACGACGGAGAAAAGAATGTTTGCCGGTAATAAAACGTTGAAAATGCTTTCCTTGGATTATGTGGAATATGCATTTTCACCTCATTCAGGAGAAGAAATAAGACGAAGTACATCTGACGATGGACCTACAGGGTCCGAAATGCCTCGTGTAGTTCATAAAACACGAAAAAGTTATGACTGAAGACGTTGTTTAATTCATACCTCCAATGTTTCGAATACAGTCACGTTTTAAGCCGCAAAATGTGGATAAAATTAAATTCAATTTGCGTTACAGGTTAAAATATTTCTGATCTTCAGAAACGCCTTTCCGGCTATTGTGAGTATAGACAACACCCGACTTCACCTATCGTTAGTTATGTTATTCTCCGAATATCGAAATTCGTGTAAGTTCTTTTAATGTCTCATTTAGTAATCTAACCCCCTCTAAATCATATGGTTCATTATTACAACAATCCAGTACCCTCATTTAACTTCCGCTGATAAACATTTTATAGCATTTTTACGAGCTACTTTGCATACAGTTCAACCGATATTTTAAGTACTTTGCCATCTCTTAAAGAGTTACAGCCGACGTTCCTTTCAACACTTCTAACAGCAGTCCGGTTTCTTAACAAGTTGTTGATAACGTTGGGCTTCGTATATTCTCTCATCAATATTCAGAAAATAATTATATGGAAATAAACATTCAGTCTGTATGAAATATTTTACGTTCCCATTAAAAATTGTGTTCACTTTGCTTTCGCTCCGTTAAGAGCGTCAGTTGGAAAATTTATGGTAGATTCGCGCGCATTCGCAGTCAAGCTAGCGACAGAATTTATGTGTCGGTTGGACTGAATGCAATAGTGGAAGGCAGTCTACAGTCGTGAACTCAGGTGATAACTATGTTACTCTAAAAATGGTTCAAATGGCTCTGAGGTCATCAGTCCCCTAGAACTTAGAACTACTTACACCTAACTAACCTAAGGAGATCACGCACATCCAATCCCGAGGCAGGATTCGTACCTGCGACCGTAGCGGTCGCGCGGTTCCAGACTGAAGCGCCTAGAACCGCTCGGCCACAACGGCCGGCTATGTTACTCGCCTTGCACCACGAGTACTGGTTAGAATTTAGAGAGAGTCTGTGCCACCAAGAATGTGAAGTGCAATCCTATCAGACTGCATAATGTGTGCTATGAAAAACAGATGTTTCGGATAGAAGCAAACTGAAGTTCAACGTTTACTAATTCGGAAAAAGTAGTTTGCGTGAAATTTAACTTTTACTCAATTATCAGTTTGTTATGCGCCGACCACTGAAATAAATACTACGCGTCTAGCGGGCGATCAATAAACGGATTCCCCTTGATGGGGTTAAATCAGTTAGCGTAACAGTAAAGGTGGTCGTAATAACAGCCTATCTCCCAGCGCTTGCTGGGAGTAATTGTGCTAGCGATGTGTACCCAGAATTTGCTTTGTTGCATACAAAAATTGTCGATGTGCACCGAACCGCAATTATTCCTGAAATTTTCACCGGTTTTATTTTTAATAATATATGTACTGCTCGGTATCACTGTTTCAAGGTATGAGTGAGCGCGAGACGGCGCAGGATATTTAATTTATTTCTCTGAATGTGTCAGAAGCTACATATTTGATAACATTTTACGCTGATTCAGTTACGAGTTAATTGAAGGTTACATGAGAAATGACAGTAGCTTATATACCACGAATAGAAACGCTTATTATAACTCTGTTAATTAGTTCGTTCCCACAGTGTTATTTACTTGATGCGATTGTAGCAGCGCTTGTCTGGTAGCGTTTGTTGTAGCCTCCCAACTATATTTAATTTCTGTATGAAGCTTAGTCCAACTTTTGTCTCGCATTCTCGGAGTATTTTGCATTTATCTATAAGTATATTATTAACACCAAGAGATAGCAATAGAATCCCATAATTTTAAAAATGACGAGCGGCTTCTGGCGAACGAATAAATTGTAATTAAAGAAAACAATATTTATGGACAATTATAAGTGTACAGCACGTGGGACGCCTCAAAACAGTGCTTGAGATACACAGAATGTCAGACTGTAACATAGAGGAGGCCCACTGAGAACAAGAAAAGAAACTGAAGTCAAATTTCACCGACAACGCCAAGTTACAAGTTAGACTTTAAAACGCCCTACAGCTGTATTGGCAAAGGTTTATTTTAGTTTCTTTAATCAGAAGGAAACTTCGTCAATGGCCACGTACGATTACGCTGAGAACAACCGCCTTAGAGCAACAATAAACAAAAATTGAGCAGCAAAATACATGCAGATAAAGGGATCTTACAAACTAATTATTCAAGTAAAACGATTTCTGGTACCAAATTAATACATCAGGTAAAACGCCATGTGGAAATGATAAAAATTTCAAAAAACGGGTTTAACAGTTGATGTCCTTGAGTGGCCACACCGAGAAACAATATATACAAAGGACTTAAATTAACGTATATTATTACTTTAAAATAAAAACGGATGATCGTTAAAATATGCATTTTATACATTACTTATCGGCTGTTGGCAGTCAGCTTCCAAAAATGCACTTAAATTAACTTTTGCCCACTGAGGCTACAGAGTGAAGCAGAACAGTAGGTTTCTCTTTTTTTTTTTTTTTTTTTTATCGGTCTACTGACTGGTTTGATGCGGCCCGCCACAAATTCCTTTCCTTTGCTAACCTCTTCATCTCAGAGTAGCACTTGCAACCTACGTCCACAATTATTTGCTTGACGTATTCCAATCTCTGTCTTCCTCTACAGTTTTTGCCCTCTACAGCTCCCTCTAGTACCATGGAAGTCATTCCCTCGTGTCTTAGCAGATGTCCTATCATCCTGTCCCTTCTCCTTATGAGTGTTTTCCACATATTCCTTTCCTCTCCGATTCTGCGTAGAACTTCCTCATTCCTTACCTTATCAGTCCACCTAATTTTCAACATTCGTCTATAGCACCACTTCTCAAATGCTTCGATTCTCTTCTGTTCCGGTTTCCCCACAGTCCATGTTTCACTACCATACAATGCTGTACTCCAGACGTACATCCTCAGAAATTTCTTCCTCAAATTAAGGCCGGTATTTGATATTAGTAGACTTCTCTTGGCCAGAAATGCCTTTTTTGCTATAGCGAGTCTGCTTTTGATGCCTTCCTTGCTCCGTCCGTCATTGGTTATTTTACTGCCTAGGTAGCAGAATTCCTTAACTTCATTGACTTCGTGACCATCAAACCTGATGTTAAGTTTCCGCTGTTCTCATCTCTACTACTTCTCATTACCTTCGTCTTTCTCCGATTTACTCTCAAACCATACTGTGTACTCATTAGACTGTTCATTTTGTTCAGCAGATCATTTAATTCTTCTTCACTTTCACACAGGATAGCAATGTCATCAGCGAATCGTATCACAGATATCCTTTCACCTTGTATTTTAAGTCCACTCCTGAACCTTTCTTTTATTTCCATCATTGCTTCCTCGATGTACAGATTGAAGAGTAGGGGTGAAAGGCTACAGCCTTGTCTTACACCCTTCTTAATACGAGCACTTCGTTCTTGATCGTCCACTCTTATTATTCCCTCTTGGTTGTTGTACATATTGTATATGACCCGTCTCTCCCTATAGCTTATCCCTACTTTTTTCTGAACCTCGAACAGCTTACACTATTTTATATTGTCGAACACTTTTTCCAGGTCGACAAATCCTATGAAAGTGTCTTGATTTTTCTTTAGCCTAGCTTCCATTATTAGCCGTAACGTCAGAATTGCCTCTCTCGTCCCTTTACTTTTCCTAAAGCCAAACTGATCGTCACCTAGCGCATTCTCAATTTTCTTTTCCTTTCTTCTGTATATTATTCTTGTAAGCGGCTTCGAAGCATGAGCTGTTAACCTGATTGTGCGATAAATCTCGCACTTGTCAGCTCTTGCCGTCTTCGGAATTGTGTGGATGATGCTTTTCCGAAAGTCAGATGGTATGTCGCCAGACTCATATATTCTACACACCAACGTGAATAGTCGTTTTGTTGCCACTTCCCCCAATGGGTTTAGAAATTCTGATGGAATGTTATCTATCCCTTCTGCCTTATTTGACCGTAAGTCCTCCAAAGCTCTTTTAAATTCCGATTCTAATACTGGATCCCCTATCTCTTCTAAATCGACTCCTGTTTCTTCCTCTATCACATCAGACAAATCTTCACCCTCATAGAGGCTTTCAATGTATTCTTTCCACCTATCTGCTCGCTCGTCTGCATTTAACAGTGGAATTCCCGTTGCACTCTTAATGTTACCACCGTTGCTTTTAATGTTACCGAAGGTTGTTTTGACATTCCTTTATGCTGAGTCTGTCCTTCCGACAATCATATCTTTTTCGATGTCTTCACATTTTTTCCTGCAGCCATTTCGTCTTAGCTTCCCTGCACTTCCTATTTATTTCATTCCTCAGCGATTTGTATTTCTGTATTCCTGATTTTCCCGGAACATGTTTGTACTTCCTCCTTTCATCAATCAACTGAAGTATTTCTTCTGTTACACATGGTTTCTTCGCAGCTACAGTAGGTAACAACAGAAAATGATGGCAATATCACAGAGGGTCGACATAACCCAAAACGTGACTCAAGTGTTCAAAAAGTACAAAAGAGACACGCAGTTTAACTAGGTGTCCAGGAGCTTCAATGAAAGAAGGCAAATACCTTTAGTAAATGTGTGTGAAATGTTATGGGACTTAACCGCTAAGGTTATCGGTCCCTAAGTTTGCACTCTACTTAACCTAAATTATCCTAAGGACAAACACTCACACCCATGCCTGAGGGAGGACTCGAACCTCCGCCGAGACCAGCCGTGACTGCAGCGGCTGAAACCGCTCGGCTAATCCCGCGCGGCTACCTTTAGTAACCATAGTGTACAGAAATGAAATAGTACGGCAACGTAGCACTTTGTTTTTAATTAGCTGTCAGCTGAAGCACCTGATAGCAAGTACATAGGACTATGGTCCCCTTCCAGGTTTTTTTACCACGTAAATAACAGTAATAATAGTAATAATAATATAATTAATAATAATTATATGCTCCCCTGCAATGTACAATATTATATTAGTGGAGTTCCTACTAACACAGCCGCAAACGTCCAGAACAACTTGACAGCATAGAAAGCACATAAAATGCAAACCAGCAGGGAAGTTCTAAAACAAATTTCTTAACCAGACAGTTTACTAAAAGAATAACAACATTACATGTAAAGCTTGCGTGAACACTAGCGGGCTACACATTTTCAACAAGCACGGCAAATTCTCGCATGGTGCAGTTAACAAGAAAAATCAGCAAATAATATATGCACCCAGAAATTAGCAGTCTATTCTCAAAACGGCCAGAAACAGCCAAATACAATTAATTGTTGAGCATCCGGTCTTATGCAAGCTACAGAAAACATACTTTCTAGTTGCAATGTAAGTAGGATGACTGGGACTCAACACGCGTTTAACAAGTTCAAACCGCTGCGCTAGTGATGGTTGGCAGAGGCTCACCATAAAGCTTGCAGCAGTTTCCAGGTGCTAGGAAACTCCAAGCCAGGTTTCCGTCCATCAGATGGATGAATGGCTAGTGGCTCTAATTCAAATAGACACTTCAGTATTCAGTGTCCTCTGGCCAGGGTGTCGCTTCTGCCACAAAGATCAGAACACTGGGAATGTAAATACGCCCACAGCAACAATGAACCCCGAACAGCCCACTATGCATCCAATATGCCAACTCTCATCACGCATGCCATACACCCTCGGATGTCACCGCTCACAGCGACGTTACTGCCTCGTCACAGCATTGCGTTCACTGGTTACCCAGTGAATGGGGAAAGATGTTCCTGCAGAGCGGTGGCTATTGATATCGCTGACATGAAGCTGAGATATTGCTTGTGTGGAACTAGTTGGCTATTGAGCCTGCAGTGAAACCGAGTAAAAGTTTTTTCCTCGTTTATACTACTAATGGGTAGCCATGGAAAAACATAAAAACTCAACTTTCTTAGTAGACTGCCCAAGTTTAATCCTTGCAATACTGGAAAGATTGAAGATATAGATGATTCCTCTTGTGGCGTTCAGAAAGAGCTGAAATCATTAAAACTATACACAATCACAAATCGATTAAAATTCTTGTCAATTTCTAAACAGAATTTGCCGTTGAGTCATCCCTTTCTTATCTATTATGTAACGTAAATCCTTTGAACACAGAACTGTAACCTTAGGTTGTAAGACAGTATTGGTGACATGCACTACAAGAAGAGTATCGAAAATGATTCAAATCATTACCGTTTAATATCGTCGAAAAATATATATAGTAATTATAGCACATTAGAATTTCAGAATGTCCTCCTTCATTCCAACCAGCGTGGATTCCGAAAATATCAGTTACGAGTCACCCAAAATGCACTTTTCTTACCTGGTAGACCTTGTAAGCCAAAGATCTAACTAATAAAGAGGATGCTGTTTCTCGATTCTCGAAAACTTTTTGACTTAATACGTCTGTACAGAGTGTAATATGATCTATGTGCCTGCAATGAGAGTTCCTTGGAAGTGAGGAAGCAGTATGTTATCTTGGAGTTACCGATAGACACAGAGGTCTGCAAGGGAATCAGAAATGTTCTTGAAATACCGACAGGATTATGCAGCCACTCTGACCAGAGTGCCGTGCCCTGCTGCACTAGGTTTTTCGACTGGGGAACTATGACGGGGACAGCACGATCGAGGTGGTCCGTCAGATTCACGACGTGCTTAAACGCGGCCAATTCGGTAACAAGGGGTGTACGTAAACTCATCTTGTAGCTCTTGGAACCGAGCACGTACACTGCGAGCTGTGTGACACGATGCACTATACAGCTGGTAGATGTCATTATGCCGAGACAGAAACAAATTGCATGTAGGGATGGATATGATCTTCAAGAATAGATGCATACACGTATTGATCCAGGGTGCCTTCAGTAACAACGAAATCACCTGGGGAATGCGTCGAAAATATTCCTCAAGATACAAGCGCACGCTGCTTAGTCGCCTGTACAAACTCGTCCCCACGGTTATCAGCTCCATGTTAAAAAGCACAGGCAAATTCCGCGGCACGGTCCTAGTATTTTTAAGGACGAGCCGAGTCGTTGATAAGATATCTACTGTGAGAGGCCCCTGAGGGGGGGGGGGGGGGGGGCAGGGAGCAGGATACTGAGTGAGGTGTGGTGCTACAAAAGAATAAAATCGCTTCTCGGCTTTTGGCAAGATCAATGTGTAGTTTTTATTAATGATAATACACCATACAATCACCAACAAATTTACGATCTTCCATATTAGATGTACCACTTATTTTAGACCAAATATAAATTTTTTCGTCGGAATTAATCTTACGTCTAGTCCTACAATTAAGTGACAATGGACCATAAGGTACTAAATAAGAACCTTCACTTAATACAAGAATTTCGGCCAAATGTGCAGTACGAAATGCTAAAACTTCACGAGATGTAAAACTTTCCAAACCAGTCCTAGAAGCGTCATGACCAACAACAACAGCAAACGTAACCCAACCACTACCTATAGCACTTGATTCGGATGATTTTGCAATAGAGAAATTCAATTTAAGTCCTAAAAAGTAATTAGGACCTGACAATATAGGTAGACAGGCAATCTTCTTGAGATTTGATACCTTCTTACTCGTACCTGGCGCTGGAACGGTACCATAAGTGCCAGTAATATTCACCAATTGTTTGTAGACCAGCATTCGTCTGCGACGGCGATATCCAAAACGGCGACCCATTCTTGAATAATGCTATTCATATCATGAATGCGCGAAGTTGCATCAGCAGCTATTTATAGCTCAAGATACAAGCGCACGCTGCTTAGTCGCCTGTACAAACTCGTCCCCACGGTTATCAGCTCCATGTTAAAAAGCATAGGCAAACTCCGCGGCACGGTCCTAGCCTCTTGCCAAAAGCCAAGAAGCGATTTTATTCTTTTGTAGCACCACACCTCACTCAGTACCCTGCTCCCTGCCCCCCCCCCCCTCAGGGGCCTCTCACAGTAGATATGCTTATGTAACAGTTGCATGTGCTTACGCAATCGACTTATCAACGACTCGGCTCGTCCTTAAAAATACAAGGACCGTGCCGCGGAATTTGCCTGTGCTTTTTAACATGGAGCTGATAACCGTGGGGACGAGTTTGTACAGGCGACTAAGCAGCGTGCGCTTGTATCTTGAGCTATAAATAGCTGCTGATGCAACTTCGTGCATTCATTATATGAATAGCATTATTCAAGAATGGGTCGCCGTTTTGGATATCGCCGTCGCAGACGAATGCTGGTCTACAAACAATTGGTGAATATTACTGGCACTTCCACCCTGGATCCTTCCGACGATTGTTGCAGGGCCATACACGCTACCAGGCATCTGTCCGCTGGAGCATAAAACGTGATTCATCTGAAAAGGCCACCCGTCGAGATTCATTGGACGTCCTGTTTTGGACACTGGCATGCAAAATCCAGCCTTCCTCACCGATGCAACAGCCGTCATCACAGGTGCGTGCACCAGAAGCCTGCTGTGAAGGCTCATATGCAGCAGTCACCGAACGATTCTTGAGAAGACACTGTTTGTAGCCGCTGGTTCATTTGGACAGTGGGCTGCTCAACAGTTGCACGTCTATTCACCCGTCGTTCATTACTATTTCCCATGCTGCACCACAGTTGCGTCATCACCCACTTTGGATAGCGCCATTTTCCCATACACGATATAGTTAACCACGCGTCACGTGAATAGTTTACGAACTTAGGCCTTTTCGGAAATGCTTCACCTTTTTACGCGAAAGCCAATGATCGTGCCCTTTCTTATGTCAGATAAATCAGTCCGTTTCTTAATTGCGATAACAACTGGAATATAGCCCACATCTCTGACACACTCCACTGCTAATGGTTCTAATGGCTCTGAGCACTATGGGACTCAACTTCTAAGGTCATGAGTCCCCTAGAACTTAGAACTACTTAAACCTGACTAACCTAAGGACATCACACACATCCATGCCCGAGGCAGGATTCGAACCTGCGACTGTAGCGTTCGCGCGGTTCCAGACTGACGCGCCTAGAACCGCTCGGCCACACCGGCCGGCTACACTCCACTGCTAATTCTGACAAGTACCATATGTGGGTAGTTATTGCACTTTGACGTCGAATTGGTTAATGTTCACATTGACGTGACAGGACCATGTATAAACAAATACTTTATGAAAATATTAATAACTATTCAATTAGAAATTTCTAGGGGGGAGGAACTATAGGCCACTTCCTGTAAATGTCCATAAATGTGAAACTGTGCAGCTCACAAAATACAGAAATGTCAACTGCTATCAGGTAGCTCATACCAGTACCTGAATGGAACAATTTATGTTGTTACAAAATCAAAAGATCACATACACTCACCACGAACTGCAACAAGCGTTACACTTCAGTTTGAAGGTGGGATACCGGAAAAATGCATTTAGTCCACACTTACAGCGCACCCACTTCTGACTCCAACGTTACAGGTTGGCCTGTACTGGTTACAGCGAGCGTTGTAAGTGGCGCAAGCTGTGAGGTGGGTTCTTCAGTGCCACGGCGAGTGTAGAGTCAAGAAGGCTTGGTGAACAGGAACATCCCTTTTATTAGGTGCCTCCCATATAGTCCCTGGTGGCGTGCAGAGGTAATACGTCAGCTCCGTGGCACTCTCAGGCCAGGCAACTGTGCTGGCGTGCGTCGCCCGCGGGTCATGGCTGAAGTGGTAGGCGGTGGATCCACTGGCAGGCCGCGCTCATGTAGATCCAGTCGGAAGCTCAGAACCATCAGGGCTAGCTGATGAATCGTCAGTGGCTTCAGCTAGTTGCTGAATGCACGACACCAAAGGAATGCTACCACCAGCTGGACACGAAGCATTTATACTCCATCCTGAGAGATGTGTCGGAGGCACGCAGCTGCCACGTAGTAAGCTGCGGAAGCGCCACCTTGTGCTACGCCGTGTAGCAGTGGCAGCTCTTGCGAAATCTTACCAGTGTGCTAAAATAGATCAAAAATAAACAGCGGTAAATGAGAATATTTGCAGCCATGATCATATGTCGAATAAGAGAACTTGTATATGTACACTACTGGCCATTAAAATTGCTACGCCAAGAAAAAAATAGTTACACCAAGAAGAAATGCAGATGATAAACGGGTATTCATGGGACGAATATATTATACTAGAATTGACATGTATTACATTTTCACGCAATTTGGGTGCATAGATCCTGAGAAATCAGTACACAAAACGACCACCTCTGGCCGTAACAACGGCCTTGATACGCCTGGGCATTGAGTCAAACGGGGCTTGCATGGCATGTACAGGTACAGCTGCCCATCCAGCTTCAGCACGATACCACAGTTCATCAAGAGTAGTGACTGGCGTATTGTGACGAGCCAGTTGCTCGGCTACCATTGACCAGACGTTTTCAATTGGTGAGAGATCTGGAGAATGTGCTGGCCAGGGCAGCAGTCGAACATTTTCTGTATCCAGATAGGCCCGTACAGGACATCCAACATGCGGTCATGCATTATCCTGCTGAAATGTAGGGTTTCGCAGAGATCGAATGAAGGGTAGAGCGCCGGCCAGGGTGGCCGAGCCGTTCTAGGTGCTACATTCTGGCACCGTGCGACCGCTATGGTAGCAGTTTCGAATCCTGCCTCGGGCATGGATCTGTGTGATGTTCTTGGGTTAGTTAGGTTCAAGTAGTTCTAAGTTCTAGGGGACTGATGACCTCAGAAGTTGAGTCCCATAGTCCTCAGAGCCATTTGAACCATTTTGTAGGGTAGAGCCACGGGTCGTAACACATCTGAAATGTAACGTCCACTGTTCAAAGTGCCGTCAATGCGAACAAGAGGTGACCGAGACGAGTAACCAATGGCACCCCATACCATCATGCCGGATGATACGCCAGTATGGCGATGACGAGTACAGGCTTGTAATGGGCGATCACTGTGATGTCGCCAAACACGGATGCGATCATCATGATGCTGTATACAGAACCTTGACTCATCCGAATAAATGACGTTTTGCCATTCGTGCACCCAGGTTCGTCGTTGAGTACACCATCGCAGGCGCTTCTCACTGTGTTGCAGCGTCAAAGGTATCCGCAGCCATGGTCTCCGAGCTGATGGTCCATGCTGTTGCAAACGTCGTCGAACTGTTCGTGCAGATGGTTGTTGCTTTGCAAACGTCCCCATCTGTTGATTCAGGAATCCAGACGTGGGTGCACGATTCGTACATGCCATGCGGATAAGATGCCTGTCATCTCTACTGCTAGTGATACGAGGCCGTAGTGATCCAGCATCGCGTTCCGTATTGCCCTCCTGAACCCACCGATTCCATATTCTGCTAACAGTCATTGGATCTCGACCAATGCGAGCAGCAATGTCGCGATATGATAAACCACAATCGCGATAGGCTACAATCCGACCTTCATCAAAGTCGGAAACGTGATGGTACGCATTTCTCCTCTTTACACGAGGCATCACAACAACGTTTCACCAGGCAACGCCGGTCAACTGCTGTTTGTGTATGAGAAATCGATTGGAAACTTTCCTCATGTCAGCACGTTGTAGGTGTCGCCACCAGCGCCAACATTGTGTCAATGCTCTGAAAAGCTAATCGTTTGCATATCACAACATCGTCTTCCTGTCGGTTAAATTTCGCGTCTGTAGCACGTCATCTTAGTGGTGTAGCAATTTTAATGGCCAGTAGTGTAGTATTTTCCCCATAGATGTCTCATACTTGCAGCTCACGTGCTTGCAGTATGTTACGTTTTTCATTACACTTACAATGTCTGCATGACACTTTCGCCTGTATGCTCAGTGGATGGTCCTGTAGGTGTGGAAACTAGGTCTGCATTCATTGGCACCTTCAACAAAAAATTTCAGCTGCATATATAAATAAGCCACAAAACTAGTAGTGTACAACTGTATTGGCGATTCAGGTGACCCGACAGTCTGTACCCTACGTTAGGGTATTACGTAACATCTTATCGCTGTTTTCGGTTAGACCTATATATAGTTTTTCCATTGTGGAATAATCATTCCTATGTCAATGTTTCTGGCGAGCACAGTGTTATATTTCAAAGAGCATTTAATTATTGATGTAGTGGCTCACTCACGCCACCTGTTGACCAGTTGCATAGCCGTCCATCGACGCTTCCGCTGCATGGCCGCTCAGTTTTTCGTGGTGGGCCGTAGCGATAACGGCACCGTTAACGAACTCGCTTCCACTCTGTCGCACACTGTTGGTGCTAAAGACTTTTTTTGTTCCGTTTTACTTTTGTTTCATAAATGGAGAGTGCTCTCGTTATGGTTGTGTGATTCACGCACAGTAATATTGTTTCCAGAAGCTGCAAAAAAATCTTGTGATCGGATTATTATGATCCTCCACTTTGTGTGCCGCGCGGAGTGGCCGCACGGTTTGAGGTGTCATGTCACAGACTACACGGCCCCTCCCGGCGGAGCTTCGTCTCGGACATGGGTGTGTGTGCGTTGTTCTTAACATAAGTTAGTTTAAGCATAGTCTAAGTCGAAGGACCGATGAACTCAGCAGTTTCATCTCTTAGGAATTCACACACATTTGAACATTTTTTCCCACTTGTGTTCTTATTGTACGGTTACGCAAACAGTTACAGTAACGTTCTTCTCATGGTGTACTGTAAAGCCAAAGATCACAGTCAGACCCGAAACCTATTATTCAGGGAATAAAAATATTTCTGTATGCGGTAATGGCTGCGAAAATTCTTCTTTATCTTCAAATAACAGATCGCACTCAGGACCATGTGTCACTTACGGGCCGCGGGGTTTGATGCGCCGTGTCACAAACTGCGCGGCGCCTCCTGCCGGAGGTTCGAGTCCTCCCTCGGGCATGGGTTCGTATGTTATTCATAGGATAAGTTAGTTTAGGTAGTGTGTAAGTCCAAGGATCGATGACATCAGCAGTTTGGTCCCTTAGGTATTCACACACATTTGAACATTTTGCCACTTACGTAAAAATAAACAGATTGTGTTTGAATATGTCATCATGATAGGCGCGCCCTAATATAGTTTCAGTATTAGCGTCATGTAATGCATCAAGATTAAGCATGTTGTTTATATGTTAATGATTTCCGCCATATATCTTGTTAATACATTAATATGTTCAAATGGTTCAAATGGCTCTGAGCACTATGGGAGGTCATTAGTCCCCTAGAACTTAGAACTAGTTAAACCTAACTAACCTAAGGACATCACACACATCCATGCCCGAGGCAGGATTCGAACCTGCGACCGTAGCGGTCTCGCGGTTCCAGACTACAGCGCCTAGAACCGCACGGCCACTTCGGCCGGTCCCATTAATATGTCCCCCTGTATCCCACACAACACTATTCCTGTGTAACAAGCACGGAATTCGCAAAATACACTGCGAACATCACACCCACAATTCCAACTCTTAACACGTTTTCGTACTAAAATTCCTCGTATACTCGCTTTTCTTTAAACTACCTTCAGCCATTTGACTTACTAGGATAGTAATTGTAACTAAATTCAGTGTATGAATTTCATATATTTCAGAACTGCTGATTAAAATCATTTGAATGTTATAATTGATAGCTAAAATAGTGAAGAAAAATTAAATAAAGAAAATGGCAACAACGAAAATCGAACCTGAATCGACAGTGTGCCAGTCAGTGCACCAGAGAACTGCACCATAGCACCAGTATGTCAACTATAATGTTCAAAACTCTCACATAATATACTCGCAAATCCTTAGGCAGCGTTTTACCTTTTCCTACGTGCTGCTGAGGCGCAGTATTCTAGGAAACCGAAAAGTGCATCTACCTGCCTCTATACACATAACCTGAGTCAAATTGGTGACCTCTGTCCCACGCCCTCCCACTGCTAGATTTAAATTTACGGCAGTCCTCCCTAAATCTCTGTCAGAGTCTCCTCCAAAGATCTATTGGAACAGGGCCTTGTTAGCAGCAGATCTGCGGAATTCACTATGTTACTTACACAGCATTTTACACACACTTTGAGAGGAAAATACTGACGTGGTGGTGTGAGCAACGTGCCACTCTTACTGCTGGTAGGGGGTGACATAGCATCAGAGCATGCACAGGCGATCAAGGTAGCTGGGCCCTTCACTGAGTTGGTTGTAGCATGGCTGATTGCGATTTCATACGCAACTCTAAGAAGCGGTGGCCACTGAGTGGTGCCGCAGCATTCGTCGTAGGAAAGCTGGACAGGAGCAGAAACGATTAGCGATCAAGTTACAAGTAAACAGTAGATTTACATAAATTGTATTTCTCCAAATGCAACAAGAAACAGAGTACAGCTCATACAATAGCATCGACGATGATGTTGGCGTACTTTTAGTGCGATATTTGCAGTGTACCGTAGCACATTAGTACATGGTCGCTGACCGCCACTGTACAACAATCAGCCAACAATGGCAGAATGCAATGCTGCAGTGTACTGTGCTAGCTCTACTGTGGCGCCATGCTGCAGACGATATCGGCGGCCATCCCACATATCATTCGGCTGATTGCAAAGGCCTACCTGAAGGTCACACACTACAAAACATGTTGGCAGCCAAATACTTACCAAGCGAGGTAGCGCAGAGATTAGCACAGTGGACTTGCATTCGGGAGAACGACGATTCAAACACGCGTCCGGCCTTTCAGATTTAGGTTTTCCGTGATTCCACTAAATCAGACAAGGGAAATGCCGGTATGGTTCCTGTGAAAGGGCACAGCCGATTTTCTTCTCTATCCTTACCTAAATCGAGCTTGTGCTCCAATGACCTCGTTGTCGACGGGACGTTAAAACCAATCTCTTCCTCGTCTAACCTAACGCCTGTGGGACCAGCCCTAGAATACCACGAAAGAGTGTTATACAGCTATACCTTTATCATAAATATTAAACGTATACAGAGAAAGGCAACACGAGAGGTAGCAGCTTTGAATCAAAAGCGAACTGCACGAAACTGCTGAGGTCACTCAAATGGCAGATGCTTTAACATAAAGGTCAACACTCCCATGAACCCTACCTACAAAGTTGTGAGAACAGTAGTAAGTGAGAAATATAGGAATACACTGCAGCTGCATACGTATTGCTCTAGGTAACATCAGTCTAATTTCAGCAAATAAAGAGGGATTCTAGCTGTCATTTATCGTGCGCATCAAGTACGCATAGGCTTGAAAGGAAGTCTAATACATAGGTATAGTGAGAAGTATACTCTGAAATGCTTTTGCCAGTGGCTCTTCAAAGTATAAATGTAGATGCATCTACAGTTTAAGTTTTTTTGAGTCATTAGTCTTCTGAATGGTTGTTCGACGTAGCCAACTACGGGTTCCTCTCCCTTGCCAAACTTTTCCTGTCAGGTTAGCACTTGCAACGTACACCCTCAATTATTTGCTGGCTGTATTGCAATCTCTGTCTTCCTCTACTGTTTCTACACTCTACAGCTCCCTGTAGTACCATGGAAGTTGTTCCCTGATGTCTTAATACATGTCCTGTCATCCAATCCCTTCTTGTTAGTATTTTCCTCATGTTCCTTTTCTCTCCGATTTTGCGCAGAACCTCATCTCTCCTTGCCTTACCACCTAATTTTCAACATGATTCTGTAGCACCACGTCTCAAATGCTTCTATTCTCTTCTGCTCCAGTTTTCCCACAGTCCATGTCAACTGCCGTCCAATTCTGTGCTCCAAACGTTCATTCTCAGAAATTTTTTCCTCAAATTACGACCTATTTGAACCAGTAGACTGCTCGTGGCCAGATATTCCCTGTTTGCCAGTGGTAGTCTGCTTTTTGTATCCACCTTACTCCGACCGTTGTGTATTATTCTGTTGCTTAGGAAGCAGAATTCACTTCGTCTACTTCGTGATCATCAATTACGCTGTTAAGTTTCTTACTGTTCTCATTGCTGCCACTTCTCATTACTTTCGTCTTTCTTCGATTTATTCTTGATCCAGATTCTGTACACGCTAGTGTGTTGACGTCATTCAATAGGTCCTTCGTCACTTTCATTTCGGAATGCGATTCCATCAGCGAATCTTCGCACTGATGTTCTTTCAACTTGAATTTTAACTTCTCTCTTGAATCTTTCATTTACTTTCATCGCTGCTTCTTCGATGTACAGATCGAACAGCAGGGGCGGATGGGTACATCCTTGTCTAATATCGTTTTAATCTGTTCAGTTCGTCCTTGGTCATCCACACCTATTGATTCCTCTTGCGTCTTGCACGTATTGTGTACTACGCTTCCTTCCCTGAAGCGTACCCCTGTTTTTCCCAGGATTTCGAACATTTTATACAATTTTACACTGTCGAACGATTTTTGCAGGTCAACAAAACGTAGTAACACTTCTGGATATTTCTTCAATCTTGCTTTCATTATCTACCTTTTCTAGAGCCCAGCTCATCGTCACCTAACACATTCTCAATACTCTTTTCCGTTCTTCTGTATGTCATTGTTGTCAGGAACTTGTATCTGCGGTAATTCTCGCAATTGTTGGCTCTTGCAATCTTCTAAATGGTATAGATGATTTTTTTTCCCGAAAGTCTGGTCGTATATCCCCAGTCTCATACATTACACAAACCAAAGTGAATGGTCGTTTTGCTGCCACATCCTCCAATGATTTCAGAAATTCCTGTGGAATGTTATCTATTCCTTAGGCCTTATTTGATCTTAAGTCGCCAAAGCTCTTTTAAATTCGGATTCTAATACTGGATCACCCATCTCTTCCCTGTTGACTTCTATTTTTTTCTTTCGTCACGTCATCAGATAAGTTCTTCTGCATTTAACTGTGAAATTCCTGTTGCACTCTTAATGTAACAGCCCTTGCTTTTACATTCACCGAACGTTGTTTTGACTTTTCCATATGCCGAGTCTGTCCTTCCGACAATAATTTCTTTTTCGATTTCTTCACATTACGTGCAGCTATTTTGCATTAAGTTCCTTGCACTTCCTGTTTATTTATTTCGTAAGTGACTTGTATTTCTGTATTCTTTAATTTCCTGGAACACATTTGCGCCTGCCGCTTTCATCGATCAACTGAAGTGTTCCGGCGTATCAACAAGCCTTGGCACGAAGATGAAGAACACAAGAGCAAAGGAGGCAGTGAGACGGCGTCAGCCAATAGCCGGCTGACTGCCTCAGGGCACCGTAATACGTCCGCTGCTTTTGACGATTTACATAAACGATCTGGTTGATGGTATTGACAGCGGCATTAGACTGTTTGCAGATGATGCTGTAGTCTACAGGAAAGTAGTATCAAACGAAAGTTGTGAACAAATCAAAGAGGATTTGCAGAAAATAAATGGGTGGTGTAATGACTGGTCGTTATCTCTCAATATTATTAAGTGTAACCTACTGCGTATAACAAGGCGAAAATCCCCATTAATGTACGAGTACAAAATAAATGCCCAGTCTTTGGAAGCGGGAGCATCCGTCAAGTCTCTCTGTGTGAGTATACGAAATGATCTCAAATGGAATAACCAATTACACAAGTAACGGGCAAGGCGTACTCTAGATTGCGGTTTATTGGTAGAATACTGAAGCGATGCAGTCCTTCAAGAAAGGAAATAGCTTACAATACGTTAGTTCGCCCAGTCTTAGAGTATTGTTGGTCTGTATGGGACCCTTACCAGTTGGTTCTGATTCAAGAGATTCAGAAGGTTCAAAGAAGAGCTGCAAGAATAGTTACTGATAAATTAAGCCATCGCTAGAGCGTTACAATTCTCATAGAAAGTTTGATGTGGGACACACTTGTATATAGGCGGCGCGCTAAACGGAAGGGGCTGCTCACTAAATTCCGAAATCCGATCTTCGCCGAGAATGTAGAGCATATACTATTACTACCAACTTTTAAATCGCTCAATTGTCACCATTCAAAGATTAGGAAAATTAGAGCTCGTACTGAGGCGTCCAGACAGTCGTTTTTCCCTCGCGCGATCCGCGAGTGGAACAGACGGGGGGGGAATATGACTTTGGCGCGAATTGTGCCCTCCGCCACACACCGCTTGATGGGTAGCGGAGTATATATGTAGGTGTAGATGTAGATGTGGACTAGGACCGCACCACGACAGGCGCGACCACTACAAGAAGAGAACATAAGCGCCACTCCTGCCAGCATCAGCCGCACAGTACTAGACCGGCACTAGAAGAGCACTATGATAGCAGTTATTAGAGATCCATATCCATTGCTTGTATGGACAGAGTATATAGACACTGACTGTTTGTCTGTCGCCCATCACTTGCGACATGCTCTTGTAATACAAAGTATTGTCTATCTTCTTTATTGTAATAAAAACTATTAATGAGATTTGCTTGAATTGTTGTATAGCATTCCAAGAATGCAGGATCCTTTAGGCACCCTGTACGAGACGAGTGGGCAGGATCCCACATTGGCGACGACTACTTACAATCAAACCCCGCACATGACTGCCACAGAATTTTTTGTTTACTGGCGCCTTAATTATTTCTTGTCTTTCCTTTGCAGGGGTGCTTCTTTACATTAACGGTTTGTTGTTGTTGTTGCTAATCAGTGTTTTCAGGTGGCCGTTGCAGAAAATTTCTTTGCCTTTGTACTTATTTTGCTTGCTTGCCCTGTCTGGTTGTTGCATTTGTTTCTTCCAAAATGCCCACCCCGCCTATCCTGCCTCCTGCTCAGATGCCTCAACTGCAAGCGTTAGGTGCCACACAGCTAATGCAGATATTTCAGTTCCAGACGCAGCAGGTTTATGCAGTACTCAACACGGCGCAGCAGCTACTGGCCAATGCTGCGCACCCGGCGGAACAAGCACCATCTACAGCAACACCTACTGCTATACCGCCTTTTCGACAATTTCGTGAACAAGACGAGGACTGGCTCGGGTGTTTGTCCCAGTTAGAGGTTCACCTCCTCGCTCGCAATGTACCAGGTACTGTGAAAAGCCATTATTTCTTATCCACCGCAGGCAGTGCAGTGTTTTGCTTATCACCAAGTTATTTACTAACGCCACTCCGAGTGATCTTAATTATGACCTGATTATCGAGTCGTTAACTAACTATTATGACCACCAAGTAAATGTGATAGCAGCTAGGTATCAAATTGCAAAAAAACGGTCAGAACAAACTTATCGCGAGTGGGTAACAAATTTGTAGGGTATGAAAAGGAGATACAAATTCAAATGTGCTTTCAGTGCTTTATATTCAGATGTTATTGTGCGTGCTGTGATCATGTACGATGTAGCTGACAAACTCAGGGATCAAATTTTGAAACAGTCCAATCTATCATTTCAGCAAGTAGTGCAAATACAACAACAGCACGATTCCGGCGTCTTGTCGTTTCATAAATTTGTTTGGTTGAGTATCTTGGTTGCGATCGGTCCATTCGGTGGCGGCAGCAGCTCGCCACACCGAGTAAACAACCTTTCACCCCGCGTAAGCTGTTCACTAAACAGGTGGCTACACAGGCGAACAGAATTAAGACTTGGCCTTGGTGTTATTCACGGCACAAACGCCAAGACTGCCCTCCCGACAAGCTCAGTGTTACACCTGTGGTAGGAAAGGACCCGTATAATCTGTATGTTTGCAATGGAACAAGCATAGCAATTTGGCCCACTCACACAACAGGCCAACGTCATTAATGCAGTACGTTTGAAGTCTGCAACAGGCATTCGCAAAACTGGCGCACACACAGTTTTTTCAGTGACACGTCGGTCGAACAAATTGTTTGTTTAATTGCTTCGTTGTGGGAAATACGTGAAATTTCAGCTGTACACGGGTGCCTCTGTGCTTCTGTCACACTGCTAAATCGTCACACATATAAACTATTAGGCTCTCTCACGGCTGTCTAAAACTAGAGAGCAGCTGATGGCTTATAATGGTCACGACATTCTTGTTCTCAGAACATGTACCTTGCCTCCCATGTATCACTTTCATACGCGAACTGTTACTTTTACAGTGCCACAACCATGCGAGTGTGAGAACGTATTTGATCTTGATTCTTGATTTGTTTGGCTTTAACATTCAGGACAACGTGTTGCCAGCGTTTGCATTCCATGCAAAAGACAGTGTAGTGCTAAAAGAATTCCCAGAACTCTTTTCTGAAGGTTTAGGCAAAGATAACAGATTTGTTGCACATAGTACTCTGAAAGACGATGCTCAACCTAAATTTTGCCAGGCCAAAACTGTTCCCATTGCATTATGGGACAAAGTCACTACTGAACTTCAACAATTGCAAGATAGCGGAGTTATTGCGCCCATATCAGCTAGTCAGTGGGCAAGTCCACTGGTTTGCTCCCCAAAGCTTCGGGTTGCATTCGCTTCTGTCTTCAGATTGCATTCGCCTCTGTATTGACTTTAAATCTACAGTCAACCAACGAACTGTCATTGATACTTACACATTGCCACGCCCAGGGGATGTCATGGACAGATCAGGCCCTAGTTTCTACTTTTGAAAATATGATTTACGTGACGCATGTCTTCAAATACCACTCGATGAACAATCTCAAAAAGTGTGTGTAGTAAATACTCATTTGGGCTTGTTTAAATATTTGCCTTTGCCTTTTGGCAGTGATTCCGCACCTGCAATTTTCCAATGGTATTTGGAACAGCTGACTGCGCAAGTAACAAACTGTTCAAAATATTTTGATCATATTGTAGTAGCAGGTCGTACTCCTGAAGAACATATTGCAAATTAATGTGCTTTGTATCGTGAATTATCTTAGGAAGGACTGAGGTGTGGACAAGTGTGATTTTTTCAAAACCTGAGTTTCAGTATCTTGGTCGTCTCATAAACGGTCAAAGTGTACATCCTCTTCCGTCGCATTTGTTAGCCATACGAAACTAGCCAGTTCCTCGCAGTATCGCTCAATTGTAGTAAGTTATAGGGAAAATGAACTATTTCATTCGGTTAATACCGAATGCTGCACAAATCGCAGCTCCCTTTTGTTTGGAAAGATGGTTGACAAGTAGCTTTTCAAACACTTAAAGATGCATTACTCAGTGATCGATGCTTAGTTCACTTCGATCCTGACAAAGCAGTTGTATTGCAAGTTGACACTTCCTCTTATGGAATCGATGCAATGCTTTCGCACAGAATTGGTGATAAAGACAGGGCTATTGCTTTCTCATCGAATGTGTTGTCCAAAGTTTAGTGTAACTATTCACAAATTGAGAAAGAGGTATTGGCTATTGTGTATGGTGTCACCAAATTCCAACACTATTTGTTCGGCAGAAAATTCTACTTAGTAACGGATCACAAGCTTTGCAGTCGTTGTTCATCCGACGAAACCGGTTCCTGTACGAACTGCCTAAGAGTTGCACATATAGGCTTTGTTGTTGTCTCAATACCAGTACGAGACTGTGTATCGTCCGACAGCTCAACATGGTAATGCGGACGCGCTTTCTCGTCTGATACAGACAGACGCTTCTGCTGCATCTTGTTGTCGCATCGATGCTCGGGATTCTGAATTGCTGCAGTATCGCCGTTTCCATAGACTTTGAGAACTTCAAGCGTGTCTATTCATTTCTGAGTACTTCCTCATCGCACTTCCTTGCTCGTTGATTCTCTTGAACTCAGCCTAGTCTTCATCTGAGTTTTTGTCTGTTCCTGCATATTCCATATAATCCAATATCTGATAGACTACTGCGATGTTCCAAGGTACAATAGTGAGAAGGACACGGTTCTGTAAATTACACGTATTATTACACAACAGAACAAGCAGCGTAAGATACTAATGTTGGCTGGGTGTAACACGTAGCAAAGTGAGAGAAGCAGCTCACCACTCTATGTGCCCGCCAGCTTGGCGGTAAGTAAACATTTGTTTTCAATTACCAGATATATGGCGGCAAACAAATGCGTCCCAGCGAAACCACATCACACAGCCGGACATGAGAGCAAAGCTGTCGCTCTTGCTGGAAAATAACGTCCTCGTCTGGAAATACGCGAGGGGAACACGTGCACACGGCACAACCAGTAACTATAGCTACCCATGACTATGCTAAGTTGTATTGACGTTTATTACTAGAGGCGCTTCTAAAGGTAGATGGTTGCGTAAATCACGAATACGTGAAATGTTGTGCTATTGTCATTACATACATTATTCATTTACTTCTCTGTAACATCGTACTTATAAAAATAAAATGTTTAATCTTCATAAAAATAAAATATTTAAGGTAGCGTTACAGAATAGGGGAACAGGTTTTTTTTCTGGTTACATAGGCACAAGATTCACAGACGAAAGTTATGGCTGGTTCAGGAAGTTCACAAAATAGTGATCAAAAATGAAAGCTGTAACATAGTATTTGGAGGAGGGGGGCGGGGGGAGGGGGATACCTCCAACACAAACGTAATGACAATTCAATCTAAATTGAATGCTTCTAAGAGATCGACATTGGAGACGGATGATTATATACAAGCGAATGGCATCCAAATCGCGGCTGAGTGTAACCAAAATCTATTCTCTTTCCAACCTTAAAATGTAATTATGACTGCATTGGGCGAGGAAAGTTATTATACACTAAAGTCAGCTTCCAGTACTTTAATTCGAAGTTCCTGTCACAGAAAAGATAAGTGATTAAGTGACCTGTACATTATACGTTCACCAGTTGGGTTCTCCATTTCATTTATCATGATGTTCTCTGTGTCGTATATACAAGTTGTTCTATTCCAGAATGAGATTTTCACTATGCAACTGTAATGGTACTTGAATTACGTAACCATTACGGCAGCTCACCTGAACCTCTCGATACCAGTAATATTCTATTGTATTTCTGCAAAGTAGAGACAACATTCAGATTTGATTTCATTTGTGATACATCGATATGTTTATATTGCAATGATATTATTCTTATGTGTATTCTTTCTTTTGTCACTATGATCTTTGACGTACTCGTAACTCTGATTTTTGGGCGCGTAAGCGATTGTTAGTTAGTTGTTAAAGAGTTAATTGTTAAGTTGTTAGAGAGTCGGACCTTGAGAAAATCAAGTGTTGGACGTCATGTTGGAAAGACGCATAACGTAGTCCGCTTATAAAACGTGAACTTTAACAGAGATGTTTTCAAGTATGTTTTGTATTGTGAAGTGATGTTTTGTGTTTACGTGATATTGCAATTATAAAGAAGTGTAATTTTAACAGAGATGTTTTCAAGTATGTTTTGTATTGTGAAGTGATGTTTTGTGTTTACGTGATATTGCAATTATAAAGAAGTGTAATTTAAATTCGGAGTGCTGATTATTTTTTTACATCACCATTGTCCAGCAAAAGTGTAATCTTCAAGAATGTTTTGTGAAGCGCATCTACAAAACTTTTGAATATAGCAGGATAAAACCTAGGCCTCTTTGCATCCGAGCTTGGAATCATAACCACCTAGATTTTCAACAATTGAGCCATGATTTTACGACGAGACCAGCGTGGGAAACGCAAAAAGATGAGTGCCTAGTTTTTTGATTATTACATGAAATGACTTTATGAACTATGCTCTAATGGCACCCGCCACATAATATGACTCTTGTTGCCCGAAAATGCAGTATTTAGCAGCGTGAGCAACACCACAATCATTATTAAATGCTGACCTTTGTTGTGGTAGGGTTGTTACACAGCGGAGTGTGCGCTGATATGAAACCTCCTGGCAGATTGAAACTGTGTGCCGGACCGAGACTCGAACTCGGGACCTTTGCCGTTCGCGGGCAAGTGCTCTACCAACTGAGCTCGAGTCTCGGTCCGGCACACAGTTTTAATCTGCCAGGAAGTTTCAGGTTGTTCAATTGTATCCTGAGCATGTGTAGATTTCCGGAAGACTGGAAACACTCCAAAAGGGAAAGGTTAAGTATTTACAGTCATGTGAGTATAATGATTCCAGTCTAGAATTTACCGAGCGAGGTGGCGCAGTGGTTAGCACACTGGACTCGCATTCGGGAGGACGACGGTTCTATCCCGTCTCCGGCCATCCTGATTTAGGTTTTCCGTCATTTCCCTAAATCGCTTCAGGCAAATGCCGGGATGGTTCCTTTGAAAGGGCACGGCCGCTTTCCTTCCCCATCCTTCCCTCACCCGAGCTTGCGCTCCGTCTCTAATGACCTCGTTGTCGACGGGACGTTAAACACTAATCTCCTCCTCCTCCTCCTCCAGTCTAGAATTTTACTGATGTCCAATGGAAAGAAAACTTAATGTCCCGATACAATTACACATAGTTTGAAAACTACACACCATCCAATGAATGAAAAATTTTACAATTGTAAGCTGAACTGTTCGGGTGGCAGAGTTTTTTTAACTCTTGTATTGCTTTTTGGGTCTTTGTAGCCTCTGATAAGGTCTCTATCACTGAGAGATGAAACGTTAGTCACAGAAATGTGCCTTGGACCACGTCCGAAGTCCATAAAACAAAAATTACTTAGTAAGAAACAGAGGGCAGTTTTTCTTTGCGTTATTGATCAGATCAAATGAACACAACTTTTAGAGTGCTTTAGATATCTTTACACCATACAATGACATATTAAATAAACATAAGCTGTTTCTTTAGCAGTAAAAGTAATATTTTCGTTTTACTAATTTTAAATATTGCAAATTTCAGGTTTTTTGTGATAAAAAAGAAGGAAATGAGAGCCATGCGGGTTACCATGAGAACGAATACGAGTTACATGCAAATTAAAATCGAGTAGTTACTAGATTCATTAAATGTTAATTCACTCTCATTGCTACACTTTTATTCAGGTAAATTATAAGTAAGTTGAAATGAGAACATCACTAAATAATGAATTTTAGGTGATAATTTAAGAGGGCAATATTCCTACCTGGGAAAAATCGCAATAAAAGTAAGCTTTGTAACCTTTCTCATATGATTCATTAAGTGACAAGCGTGTATCTGTATGCCATTGTTACATTTGGTGGGTAGTGTTTACGTTGTCACGAATGCGTACAGAGTGAAAGGAACGAGAAGATGGCTATCTATACTGGCGCTTGGTATACTTATTCCGAAATGTTCTACGTGTCACTCTGATGTTAATGTTCTCACCTAAGAGTTGGATCACATACACAGTATCACATACCCTCGCTCCAAACGAAAATGGATTTGAATCCACACTGTCGGATCATACTTTGGTGACCAAAGAAACTGCAAGGAGAGAAGAGTTATGACACAGCCAAATTGTAGCTGCAGCCGGTAGTATCTGTCAGACGAGTTACATCACGCAGTACGTTCAAAGACGTTATCTTGATAACTGATTTCTCTACTTCCTTGACAAATACTACCGACAAAATTTTCTCCCGCGGCATTAAATTAGCTACCTCTGGATTGAGCGCTAATTCGCTAGAGACAAAGCAGTGCACAACAATGAAGGCGGTTGCAAAAAGCATTCTGACAAGTGGAGGCACAGAATTGTTTGTAGCAGCGGCGGCGTTTGTTTCACTTTGCTCCATTGCTGTCTTACTGCCACTCCATATGTTTTAGCTGATCTCTTCTGGCAACACTAGAGTATCCTATGCACTAGGAATGAGTTCTTGCTTCTGGTTCTTCAGAAAGCGACTTACAGACAAGTGAGATATGTGTACTATGCAAATGCAAAATACTAACAAGAGCAGCGTATTTACAAATTTGTTGATCATTCACATCACTGGTTTATTAATGAAATTCGGTTAATAATTTCAATTTGAAAGTGTTCTTATCGATGGACGATCTTGTTTGCAAATAGATATAACCGAGAGGAACAAGAAAATTTAAGTCAACTTTAGTCTAGAACTGTTAGTTGTTGTAATAAATTAGGCGTTTCGCCACACTGCTTGACAAACACTACCTTGGCCGGTAAAGTCACTGATCTCTCCCCAATTGAAAATGTTTGGAGCATTATGGGCAGCGCCTTCCAACCATGTAACGCGACAATGGGGCAAAATTTGGCTTGATGTACCACAAGAGGACATTCAATAACAATATCAGTCAGTATCAAGCCGCATAATTGATTGCATAAGGGCCAAAAGTGGACTCATACGTATATGACGTGCTAAATATGTGAAGCTCTTTCTCTTGAATAAATATTCAATTTTTTCTGTAACTGTAATCTTATAGTTGTCTGTACATGTACATCTATCGATTTCCGTCCCATTCGCATAGTTCCTTTGTGGTGCGTCCTTTTCATTGTCTCAGATCGTCTGTCAAACATTGCATCAATACTTCGCGACCTTATATAAAGCATGTCTCTCTTATTTACAAACATATTTTGCATTTATCAGCAGTAGCAGGAACCTCTTGCCTTTGATCATAATCTACATCTACATCAATACTCCGCAAGCCACCTGACGGTGTATGATGGAAGGTACCTTGAGTATCTCTATCGGTATTGAGTACAAAATATCAACAATATTTGTGTTTTATTACTTATAAAATGCAATTTATATTCGATAAGGATATGGAACACTGAGTGAACTAACACAGAATGATGTATGCTTCTAATTGTGCGTAAATAAATAAAAAAATTAATAAAAGGAAATAAAAAAATCGTCGGCTACGTCATACATGTACTGTACCAAAACTACCGATACGTAGTTTTGGTAGAGCGCCACTCTTTTCGTACCACTGAAGACGTTGCTGTGTAGAGTGTCCCAGGCACACACGGTTCTGTGCACTGTTATCGCGCACTCAGCAGTGAAAGGGCTAATTCTGATTACTCTGAGATGTCGTAAATTAGTATACTAGTTAGTGCTATCAAGTGGAACAAATTTGGATTGGAAAGTTAGTTCTGTATAAAGACTGGCTTGATTGCTAATCAAAAAGTGATTCTTTAAAAGTGGAATGAATTTATTACTTGTGATATGACGTGGTTCCAAATAGATGGAAGTACAAAGCAGAATCAGAGTAGTGAAATACGAGAGCAACGCTCAGTTCTGCACGCAAGGCACTTCAGACAGAGAGATACGTAGGACCACACGCTACACGTACATATTAAAATTATGAGCTGTACGTAACAATAATAAACAGAGCAGTGGAAACAAAGTAAACATCAAATTTAGAGGTGAAAATTTACGCCAGATTGCCGTATAGTAGAGAGTGTAGGGCAATACTTCATTGTCCCGTCGCGCCGCTGTAACATCGCCGCAAACCTTTTCACAAGAAGCATCTGATTACAGTTGCCAATTCCGCGAATGCATTCCCTTTTTATGCCGTGTGTGAGCGACACTAACGCCTTCTATATATGAATGTCATTTCGGTAGTAATGCCTCCTATCTTTTATTGTGACTTTCGGAGTCGACACCCAGATGTCGTTGGTTAATACTATTGCTTGAAACTTTCTCTTTCATTTGCAGGTGGTTCCGTTCTGCGTCAGTCGACACCAGCAGAGGACTGCTCCTAAATAGCATCTGATATGGACGCCCATATAAAACAACGATATGTGATTCAATGCCTCACTGCTGAAGAAATTGCGCCGATTGAAATCCATCGACGCTTGCTAAAGATATACAAAAACGATACAACAGACATGAGAAATGTAGGTGTGGCATTTTCAAGTTAGTGAAAATTTTGTGCATGACATCCCTAGCAATGAAGAACGTCTTATTCAAAGCACCCGTTGATCAGAATTGAATGTCGGCTTTAAATGGTTGGTTCAAATGGCTCTGAGAACTATGGGACTTAACATTTGAGGTCATCAGTCCCCTAGAACTTAGAACTGGTTAAACGTAACCTAAGGACATCACACACATCCTTTCCCGAGGCAGGATTCGAATCTGCGACCGTAACGGTCGCGCGGTTCCAGACTGCAGCGCCTAGAACCGCTCGGTCACACCGGCCGACCGGCTTTAATGCCTTGGAAACATTGTTGGCATATCTTGGTTATCGCAAAGTCAGTGCCAGATGGTTCCGGTAGATGCTTACAGAAGAACATAAAACTCGTTGAATGAAAAATTTTCAGGACCTGCTGGACAAATATGAAACTGAAGGTGACAATTTTCTGAATAGCATCGTAACTGGAGACGAAACACTGTGTCACCACTACGACCCGGAATCCAAAAGACAGTCCATGGAATGGCGACATGCGAATTCTCCATCAAAGAAGAAATTCAGGGCGCAGCAGTCTGCAGGTGGAACAATGTGGACTGTCCTCTGCGATAGCCAGGGTGCGGTTCTTTTGCATGTCATGGGGGAACGGTGAATTCAGCACGCTACAAGACAACGCTGACTACTCCAAAAGCTTTAATTTCCAGAGTAGGGCCTGAGCACAAGACCAACTTTCACCTGCACCATGCTAACGCCAGGCCCCACGTTCAGTTTTGTGACCACTCAAAATTGGACAGGACTGTCTTACCACATCCCGATTTAGCGCCTGCAGACTTCAATCTATTTGGACCTCTGAAAGGTGGACTATGTGGCGAACATTTTCAAGCCTCGGATGCTATAGCTGAAATATTGCTCTATTTAGTTGTGTTGTTGTGATTTATGTCTCACTTTTATCTTCCATGAATAAAAATAGGAGGCATTACCTTCGGAACTACCCTCGTATAGGCATATCGACATCCCATAACATTAATTACCTCAGTGTATAGTTACGTAGAATGCTGATGAGCACACTGAAAACAAAATGTAATACTACATAAAGGTAGATAGGTAGCTAGTGAAAAAAGTTATGTTTCAAAAATGGAATAACGTTATTGTCCGTAGTAGACGAGACTCCGGCTTAGCCATCTTCAGACATCCGTTAAATATATGAAAGATTCATCGAAAATACAAAACTTCAGATTGATGAAACACAAGTGTCGCTCTCAATAGTATACGCAAGGTACATTAGGCATAAACATCCGTAGGAGCAACATGTTGCACGTGTATATGAAGGTTACGAGATGTGTACGTAACAATAATAGGCGGAATAGTGAAAAAACTGTAACATGAAACTTCGACGTGAGCATTCACCCCATATGGCACTATGGCTATGATAGTGCTGACACAATTCATCCTAATAGACAATATAGCCCAAAAAATTAATCACAAAAATACACCAGTAAAATATACGCTGTAAAATGTATTCATGTCCATTACTGTTTATAAATAAAATTCACTGTTTTAATATTGACGATGTACGGTGCCAGATTTGCTACTATTCTGCCATACGATTTAGTTCTTTACCGCTCTGATTTTATCGTCTATATTTGACTACTGCATTTTTACGATTGCGGTTTATCGTATCGCGACATTGCTGCTCGCGTTGGTCGAGATCCAATGTCTGTTAGCAGAATTTGGAACCGGTGGGTTCAGGAGGGTAATACGGAACGCCGTGCTCGATCCCAAAGGCCTCGTATCACTAGCAGTCGAGATGACAGGCATCTTATCCGCATAGCTGTAACGGATCGTGCAGCCACGCCTCGATCCCTGAGTCAATGGATGGGGACGTTTGCAAGACAACAACCATCTGACCGAACAGTTCGACGACTTTTGCAGCAGCATGGACTATCAGCTCGGAGACCATGGCTGCGGTTACCTTTGACGCTGCATCACAGACAGGAGCGCCTGGATCGTATCCAACGATGAATCTGGGTGCACGAATGGCAAAACGTCATTTTTTCGTATTAATCCAGGTCCTGTTTACAGTATCATGCTGGTCGCATTCGTGTTTGGCGACATCGCGGTGAACGCACACTGAAAGCGTGTATTCGTGATCACAATACAGGCGTATCACCCGGCTTGATGCTATGGGGTACCATTGGTTACACGTCTCGGTCACCTCTTGTTCGCATTGACGGCACTTTGAACAGTGGACGTTACATTTCAGATGTGTTACGACCTGTGGCTCTACCCTTCATTCGATCTCTGCGAAACCCTACATTTCAGCAGGATAATGCACGACCGCATGTTGCAGGTCCTATACGGGCCTTTCTGGATACAGAAAATGTTCGACTGCTGCCCTGACCAGCACATTCTCCAGATCTCTCACCAATTGAAAACGTCTGGTCAATGGTGGCCGAACAACTGGCTCGTCACAATACGCCAGTCACTACTCTCGATGAACTGTGGTATCGTGTTGAAGCTGCATGGGCAGCTATACCTGTACATGCCATCCAAGCCCTTTTTGACTCAATGCCCAGGCGTATCAAGGCCGTTATTACGGCCAGAGGTGTTTTTTTTTTTTTGGAGGGGGGTGGGGTACTGATTTCTCAGGATATATGCACCCAAATTGCGTGAAAATGTAATCAGACGTCAGTTTCAGTGTAATATATTTGTCCAATGAATACCCATTCATCATCTGCATTTCTTCCTGGTGTAGCAATTTTAATGGCCAATAGTGTATTTGGCCACCCGTATCACTCGACAGTAACCCATCGAAAATTTGTGGGACATGATCGAGAGGTCAGTTCGAGCACAATATACACTATTGCAGTTACGGACTGCTATGGAGGCAGCATGGACCAATGTTTTTGCACGGTACTTCCAACGACTTCTTGAGCCCAAGCCATGTAGAGTTTCTGCACTACACAGGGCAAAAGGAGGTCCGATACGATATGAGGAGGTGTCTTGTTACTTCTGTCACCTCAGTGTTCGTCGCCATTGCAAATTGGATTTGACAGTGAAGTGGATATTATTCAGGGGAGACAAAAATGAATCAGCAAAGATTTGCGCGTACCAGTTCTCGCATGTGTGCGTGCGTGTATGGTGTGTGTGTGTGGGGGGGGGGGGCCTTGTGTGGGTGCGTGGGCACGAACGTAGGTGTCATTAAACAGTCACGAGATCGCCACCGGATCGTGGGCACAGCCGGCAGTAGCGGTGAGGGCAGCCACAGACAGACAGACAGAGGGACGGCAGGCATCCGGAGACGCCGGCAGCCATTTCTCAGGCGACGCCGTGGCCACCACCACCGCAGGATCGCCCACACCCCACCGCAGTAGAACAGGCTGGCTGGCCTCGCCTCGCGCGGCGTGGGGTGGCACGGACCGGCGCGGCGCTGGCGTGGATTCCGCGCATAGCGCGCTCTCCGTCCCACTCGCAGCCCCTGGTACTGCCGCTGCTGCCGCCACAAATCACCTGACACCCCCGCCGCCTCCCTGCGGCGGCCACCCTTCCTGCTGAAGTCAAGCAAGCCCGCAGCGCGTCTGGGAACCGGGTTCGCTCTGAACTTCGCCATTTCCTTGCTCAGCGGGATGTGTACGCATCAACTACAAACATTCCTCATTCACCGAGCACGGCAGAATTGATCCTCCAGGCCAAAAGTCGGGCGACAGCCACGCCTTTTCTTTACGAAATGCGTGTGGCGGCCAGGGAGTGCGCACTGTGTGCCGTTTCCCCAATGCAAAAAAAAAAAAAAAAAAAAAAAAAAAAGGGAGTGGGAGAGAGTAAGGGAAAACAAGAGACAAGATGAAAGAGATGAAGGATAATAAGGAGAAAAATGGAAATGTTAAAGCGTGCTAACAAAAAGAACTACGAAATACGCCTCACCGATCTGATTCATATTGACAGCCTTTAAAGGACACGATGAGGACTTCAATATAAGTAAACACGAAAGCTCTTTTCGAAAAACATCTACTATGAAAATTTTACGCTTGCCGGCAATCATAAGCCAAAACAATATGATCACTGCCCACCGCGGCGTTCGATGCCGCCTACTGGCACTGCGTACTCGTGACGCAGTAACAAAACTATACAGGGTGTTACAAAAAGGTACGGCGAAACTTTCAGGAAACATTCCTTGCACACAAATAAAGAAAATATGTTATGTGGACATGTGTCCGGAAACGCTTACTTTCCATGTTAGAATTACTTCTCTTCAATTCACATTAATCATGGAATGGAAACACACAGCAACAGAACGTACAAGCGTGACTTCAAACACTTTGTTACAGGAAATGTTCAAAATGTCCTCCATTAGCGAGGATACACGCATCCACCCTCCATCGCATGTAATCCCTGATGCGCTGATGCAGCCCTGAAGAATGGCGTATTGTATCACAGCCATCCACAATACGAGCATGAAGAGTCTCTACATTTGGTACCGGGGTTGCTTAGACAAGAGCTTTCAAATGCCCCCATAAATGAAAGTCAAGAGGGTTGACGTCAGGGGAGCGTGGAGGCCACGGAATTGGTCCGCCTCTACCAATCCATGGGTCACCGAATCTGTTGTTGAGAAGCGTACGAACACTTCGACTGAAATGTGCAGGAGCTCCATCGTGCATGAACCACATGTTGTGTCGTACTTGTAAAGGCACATGTTCTAGGAGCACAGGTAGAGTATCCCATATCAAATCATGATAACGTGCTCCATTGAGCGTAGGTGGAAGAACATGGGGCCCAATCAAAACATCACCAACAATGCTTGCATAAAACGTTCACAGAAAATCTGTGTGGATGACGTGATTGCACAATTGCGTGCGGATTCTCGTCAGTCCACACATGTCGATTGTGAAAATTTACAATTTGATCACGTTGGAATGAAGCCTCATCCGTAAAGAGAACATTTGCACTGAGATGAGGATTGACACATTGTTGGATGAACCATTCACAGAAGTGTACCCGTGGAGGCCAATCAGCTGCTGATAGTGACTGCACACGCTGCACATGGTACGGAAACAACTGGTTCTCCCATAGCTATCTCCATACAGTGACGTGGTCAACGTTACCTTGTACAGCAGCAACTTCTCTGACGCTGACATTAGGGCTATCGTCAACTGCACGAAGAACTGCCTCGTCCATTGGAAGTGTCCTCGTCGTTCTAGGTCTTCCCCCGTCGCGAGTCATAGGCTGTAATGTTCCGTGCTCCCTAAGACGTCGATCAATTGCTTCGAACGTCTTCGTGTCGGGACACCTACGTTATGGAAATCTGTCTCGATACAAACGTACCGCGCCACGGCTATTACCCCGTGCTAACCCATACATCAAATGGGCATCTGCCAACTCCGCATTTGTAAACATTGCACTGACTGCAAAACCACGTTCGTGATGAACACTAACCTGTTGATGCTGCGTACTGATGTGCTTGATGCTAGTACTGTAGAGCAATGAGTCGCATGTCAACACAAGCACCGCAGTCAACATTAGCTTCCTTCAATTGGGCCAACTGGCGGTGAATCGAGGAAGTACAGTACATACTGACGAAACTAAAATGAGCTCTAACATGGAAATTAAGCGTTTCCGGACACGTCCACATAACATCTTTTCTTTATTTGTGTGTGACGATTGTTCCCTGAAAGTTTGGCCGTACCTTTTTGTAACACCCAGTATAACTGGAAGAGACACGGACTGCTATCACCGTAGCGAAAATATGGGCTGCAAATGGGCAGTCCATTGAGAAAACGACTATGAAAAAGGACAGATTTTTATTACGCAGAGCCTGTGAATGAGTATCTCGGAAATTGTAAAGCTGATCGAATTTTCACGTGCTACTGTCGTGAGCATCTATGGAATGAGGAGGACAGTGAAATTACCACTAGGCGTTAAATGGTTCGACTTGCAGAACTCTTCACAGAACGCGAGTTTCGAAGAGTTGTCTTCTCTGGAAAGTAGGACAGATGGTGATCTGTGGCACCTGTGCCGAATAAGCACAGTGCTGGTGCTTACACAAGTGTTTCGGTGTACATCGTTCATCGTACATTGCTGAACACGGAGCTGGGCTCCACACCAGGCCGCCCCTACCTGTTGACCCAACGCCTTCGCAGTGGGCGTGCGACACATGGGTTGCCACCGTCGATCGACATAAACGTGTCATCTTGTCGGTCGAATTATATTTTTGTTTCACTTTGTCGATGATCGTCTCCACAAGCGTTGTCATCGTGGTGAACGGTGGCTCGAAACGTGTAGCGCTCCACGGACTCAGGTTGTTGTGAGCAGTATTATGCTATGGGAGACATTGCATGGGACCTTTGGTAGTAATGGAATCGACGCTGGTGCGAACCACCTGCACCTCTTCAAGCGTTGTGCCTTCCCCGATGCCGATGTCATCTTTCAGCGGAATAACTGACCGTGTTTCGGAGCCACAACCGTACTACAGTGGTTTGAGGAGTATTATAGTGAACTCACGACGATGTCTCGGCGACCACATTCGCCTGATGTAAATCCTATGGGACGCATCTGCGTCGCTCTCGGTCGCCATCGCCACTTACGCAAGTCACCGTCCCGTTATTTACGGGAATTACGAGACCTGTGCGTAAACATGAAATGCCATATACATCAAAAATCTACCAAATAACTTTTGGATCCCTGAAACGCGAAATCGGAGATATATTTCGTTCCAAAGACTGAACAACAAGCTATTAAACAGGTGGCCAAAATGTTTTGGCTCATCAGTGTAGGTACTTAGTATGATTTCTAGTATTCAAGGATGAAGCAGCCGATTTTTTTTTTTTTCATTCCAACACCAAATATGAGTGGTGGTATGTCACGAAACTTACGAAACTGCGTGAAGACCGAGAGCCGTTTATGAACGTAAATCAAGGTTCCTTTCTTTTCTTTGTAATAGCCATACTGGAAAACGAAAGTGCACGTGTAAATATTCGGCGTTAATTACAGGTGCTATACATCCGAGTAACTACTATTTTCCATGTTTCTATTATCAGTATAGTCCCAATTCTCGTAGTGCTTGTAACGGAACTGAAATGATGGTGGGCTGACAGTAATTAGGAGCCCGCGCGTCGGAAACGGGCGCGCTGGTGTGAGACTGCCAGGGAGTGCACCCTGATGCCATCTATTGGCGAAACTGGGAATTAGCGCTACCTGTCAGACAATGCACTAAGCTCTCGGAGTCAAATTTATTCTTTTTCTTGGTAATTATAAGTTATTACTGTATAATTTAATGTTGTAAAGCGCTAGTAGTAAATCATTATGACTGGTATGAACTCCAGGGTAATAAATATAAATATTCTTAAATACTAAATGATTTCGGTAAAAAGGTGGTAGGGGAACTCCCCCACTCTTGGTGATACAAGCGTAGCTAGGGGTAGCTGGAGACTCAGGGACTGAACAATGGAATGGCCTGGGGAGTGTTGACGTGATCGGACGTGCGTAACTGTGCTCACGCAAAAGTGATTGTGCAACAGCGAAGAGGCGAATATCGTCGCCGTTTGTGGAGTAGAACGCGACGAATGGTTGTCGAAGCCGTCTCTATGCCACTGGGGCTGATTGTAAGAGTTCCTGCGCCCAGATTTTATGGCGGACGTGCAGTAGCTTATACGAGTGCTACAGCTCGTAGTTCCAGCCGCCATTAAGGGCATGAGGCGTGAAGAGCTGCGATAGCCACATGCATCTCACCACTAGCACCGACACGTCTACCCAAGGCAAGACTGCTTGCAATTGTTAAGTCGAACTTTGTATACATGTAAAAGGAGAATACCAGTTTTCTTTTATGCAAGTGCAGAGAACACAATATAGTAATGAGTAAAATTACAATGCATGTTGTTCATTGTAAAGTGTAGTAACCTCAAACATAGTATAGTGAAATCAGACTGAGGCCACCATCGCCTCTTTCATTTACAATTCTTTTGGTTGTAGAATACTTTAGCGTATAAGAATGTTGAAAAGAGGAATGGTCACACCAGAATGAGTCGCCTATTTATAGTTACTTAAAATTTTCTGAGTAACCTTTCAAGTAAAGTCACATAACTAATTCTATATCAGTTGTCCAAAGAGTAATATCCAAAATCATTAAATAAGTTGAGGGATAGAATTTTGTTAACCTAAGTTGCATAAATTGTCTTTGTAGTAATTACCAAGCCAACTCACAGAAATTGACAGAGTATTTGCTTTGTAGAATCACCTAGAATGATCAGAAATAGTAATATTCAGAATTAAGTTTAAATTCAACTCAAGCTGTTTCACTTTGAAACGAGCCAAAAAATTGATCTATTCTTTTGCTCCTTCAGAGCTGGCGACCGTAGTTATAACTACACTCCTGGAAATTGAAATAAGAACACTGTGAATTCATTGTCCCAGGAAGGGGGAACTTTATTGACACATTCCTGGGGTCAGATACATCACATGATCACACTGACAGAACCACAGGCACATAGACACAGGCAACAGAGCATGCACAATGTCGGCACTAATACAGTGTATATCCACCTTTTGCAGCAATGCAGGCTGCTATTCTCCCATGGAGACGATTGTAGAGATGCTGGATGTAGTCCTGTGGAACGGCTTGCCATGCCATTTCCACCTGGCGCCTCAGTTGGACCAGCGTTCGTGCTGGACGTGCAGACTGCGTGAGACGACGCTTCATCCAGTCCCAAACATGCTCAATGGGGGACAGATCCGGAGATCTTGCTGGCCAGGGTAGTTGACTTACACCTTCTAGAGCACGTTGGGTGGCACGGGATACATGCGGACGTGCATTGTCCTGTTGGAACAGCAAGTTCCCTTGCCGGTCTAGGAATGGTAGAACGATGGGTTCGATGACGGTTTGGATGTACAGTGCACTATTCAGTGTCCCCTCGACGATCACCAGTGGTGTACGGCCAGTGTAGGAGATCGCTCCCCACACCATGATGCCGGATGTTGGCCCTGTGTGCCTCGGTCGTATGCAGTCCTGATTGTGGCGCTCCCCTGCACGGCGCCAAACACGCATACGACCATCATTGGCACCAAGGCAGAAGCGACTCTCATCGCTGAAGGTGACACGTCTCCATTCGTCCCTCCATTCACGCCTGTCGCGACACCACTGGAGGCGGGCTGCACGATGTTGGGGCGTGAGCGGAAGACTGCCTAACGGTGTGCGGGACCGTAGCCCAGCTTCATGGAGACGGTTGCGAATGGTCCTCGCCGATACCCCAGGAGCAACAGTGTCCCTAATTTGCTGGGAAGTGGCGGTGCGGTCCCCTACGGCACTGCGTAGGATCCTACGGTCTTGGCGTGCATCCGTACGTCGCTGCGGTCCGGTCCCAGGTCGACGGGCACGTGCACCTTCCGCCGACCACTGGCGACAACATCGATGTACTGTGGAGACCTCACGCCCCACGTGTTGAGCAATTCGGCGGTACGTCCACCCGGCCTCCCGCATGCCCACTATACGCCCTCGCTCAAAGTCCGTCAACTGCACATACGGTTCACGTCCACGCTGTCGCGGCATGCTACCAGTGTTAAAGACGTTTTTTTTTTTTTTTTTTTTTTTTTTTTTTTTTTTTTTTTTTTTTTTTTTTTTTTTTTTTTTTTTTTCACTAGCTGCTTATATTTTATGACCCACCGTCTAATTTCTTATGGTGGGTCGTATATTGCCACTTAGCCGCTGTGACTGGGTCCGGGGTCCGCAGTGACTTAAAGTAACACCACACCGGCACCCGTCCCCACTCACACCGTTGCCCGTGTCCCGCCACGTGGAGGCGGGCTCTGTTTAGATCCATTTGTTATCTTTTTTTTGTGCAGCATTAGAAAAACTTATAACTAATACAAAATCAAGTAAGATATTAATAAACAAAACGAAATTAAATATTTAGAAAGAAGGAAGGAAGAGAACTGAATAGAGAAGTTATATGTATAATATGGCCCGTCACCTGGTTGTGGGCTGCGGCCCGGGTCTTGGAATGACCATCAAGACGCTGGCCGTTGCTCACCATGCCTTTAACATCTACCATCCTAAAAACTACCTTAACTAGAAGAGATTAGGGTACGTTAAAGCTAGAAACTAAGACTAAGACCTCCATGTCCAGCCTGCTAAACTATTTACGATATACAATAGAGAGGTAACTGATTTTGTGCTTGGCTCAAAGTTGCTAATGAAAGGGTACTCGTGGTAAAAGTAATAAGGTAATGACGCTAACGGTTTGTGTTGAGCCTGCAAGGCTCCTAGTAGAGTACATCAGGCGCAAGCACCTCCCGGCCCCGTCGACAACACGACCTGAACGGTGGTTTTCCCCGATCTACCATAGGTATCCGTCGGGTTGGGCTCATAAGAGAGGAACCACAATTAAGATCCTTCCATCCAGGACGTGCGCCGCCTCTTACCAGGGGGGCGTAGGTCCCTTGAAGAGGTGCCCAACTTTAAGCTTCAGATGAGAGGTTCTTAGTATAGTGGAGGTTGAGGTATAGGCTGTGTAGGTTGGTTGTACAAACAGTTCACACTGAGCCAATGAGACTTACAATGATACGTGGTGTGGCAGTTAGCACCTTCCGGCCCCGCCAGCAACACAGCCTGAGCGGTGGTTTTCCCCGATCTACCATAGGTATCCGTCGGGTTGGGCTCAAAAGAGAGGGACCACAATTAAGATCCTTCCATACAGACTGTGCGCTGCCTCTTAACGGAAGGTGTAGGTCCCTTGAAGAGGTACCTAGCTTTAAGCTCTTATTGGACATGGAGATGCTGTAAACTATTTATATATACGGTGCAATCTGTTTTTAGGATTGTGTGTGACTTGTGCACCTCTTGTCGGTTGTTCCACTCTGTTCTTTGAATTTGACTTGGTTGACACTATGGATCATCCGCGCTGGACGCTTCAATATCTGTGTTGGCGATGGAGCTCCGTATGCCACAGCAAACTGGCTGACACTGACGGCGGCGGTGCACAAATGCTGCGCAGCTAGCGCCATTCGACGGCCAACACCGCGGTTCCTGGTGTGTCCGCTATGCCGTGCGTGTGATCACTGCTTGTACAGCCCTCTCGCAGTGTCCGGAGCAAGTATGGTGGGTCTGACACACCGGTGTCAATGTGTTCTTTCTTCCATTTCCAGGAGTGTATTTTCAGGAGGATTCGACGGTAAGTCTGCTGCTCTCGTCGTGCTGATAGGATTATCCACTGCTGCTAGCAGTGGTGATTGGATACATAAGCTCACTACCAAGTTAAGTGGGTCAGGTAGGCAGCGTTACCGTGTGAACTGTAGGGCACTGTAGGCCGTGGATCGAACCCGTTCAATCATCACAGCTCTTTGGGAAATAGTCCGGTTAGGAGTGTACTAATCATTAGGTAAATACTGGCGAGTAACGGTCAAAAATGTATACGCAAGTGAATTTAGCAAGGTCCATGTAGCACCTAGTTAATGTGGTGCAATGGCGAGGGTAGGAGTGGAGTAAAAGTGAGCTGAGCTTGTGGCAGCTGTGCTGTATTCAAAGATTAACAACGTGAATTCACTACTACCTCTTACCATTAGGACTGAGCTATTTACGGTTAAAATACGTAGCAGTAAGCGCAAAGGCGTGACAGCTACAAGTCCGTATTGGCTTTATACATACGGAATTAGGAAGCGGGTCATTCCGTCAGTGGAGGGGGTTAAAACAACCGAGTCAGTTGAGAACATACCCCATTTACTGATGGAAAGATTCGGCGGTTCGGTCGCATGCTCCAAAGGTTAAACGTTATACGTGGTGGTCATAATTAGATGTTAACTGTGGAAATTACACCACTGGTGAGAATGACGTCAAACTGCAACGGAATATTATTAGAAAAGGGGGAAAACGTATGGCTGAAGAAACATAAATAGTGTCAAAACTGATCAATAGATGGCGCTGTGTGTGACAGAATACGTAAATGGAAACACCTGTGATGCTGGTCGTAGGTTGTGTTCCAAAAGTGAACAGCGTAAAGACAGAAATGATGACACATTCTGCAGGACCTGATCACCATTTTGCAGGACAATGCTGAAGCACGTACAGTGCAAGCTGTTACTGATCTGTTTCACTGTTGGGGCTGCTAAGTGCTATACCACCTACTGCAGTCCCCTGACTTAGGCCCTCGTGAGTTCAACTCAATTTCTAAACTGAAGCAAGCACTTAACGGAATTCGCTTCAGAACTGCTACAAATTCGTCGGGCACTAGACTGCATCGGTCGAACTGTCAACACAACTGGCACTGGTAAGAGTACCCTATGACTTTCACATGGCTTGCAACGTGTTATACATAACGATGGTGACTACTTTGGAGGTCAATAAAACATTGAAACACGTATGTATTTTTTACGAGCTGTAAATAAATAGTTGCCACTGTTAAAGTTCCAACTCTCGTGTTTCAAAGATGCAGGTGAAATTGTGGAGGGGAGGTTGTCAGAAAGATTAGGCAACGAATCAAAAATTGCTCTAATCGATTTGAAGAAGTAGCTACTAGAGTAGATGCTTGTCAAAAAGATATTAAGAAAGTAAAAGCTGACTCTGTGAACTTACGTGAAGATGTGGAGTAAAGATGTTCTCACGGAATGGAAGCAGTAGAACTATAAGCAGAAGAACTAAGTTCTACTATTACTAACACAGAAAATAGAGTAACCTCTGGTAGTTCCTGTAAGACAAATGTTCGTCATGTTGCTTCAGTTGACGCCGCTTGCATCGGATGTCGTCAGTTTTTACGTTTCGATCCAGACAAACAAATTCACCCATTAGAGTTCTCGAATGATTTTTAGAAAGTTTTGTTTAACGCTTCTTCAAAGAGAGAGAGAGAAAATACCTTCATAAGAAGTCATTTGTTGGGAGTTGCTTTGCGATGGTCAGCTGACATAGTGACAAGATGCAAAACTCTATCTGAATTTAAAATTGCACTTCTTAATGAGTACTGATCATAAAACAAATAAAACTATGTCTGGAGAGCGTTTTGGAGAGGTAAATGTGTTCTCCAGGACGTAAGTCAGTAAAAGAGTTCTCTAGAAAGTGGGTTTCACGGCTGTCATACGTAACAGAAAAGATGAAACAGGAAATGGTCATTATGGGACTGGAAGGTAAACTGCTTTGATATTGTGAGTAGATAACCATTTCTGCACCTAGAGATTATATGGGTAGGTTAACTGAATATTTGGAGATACTAGAAACGTGGCTGCTGTTGAGGAGCAGGTGCTAAATAATAACAGGTCTTCTAACGGTCTCATAAGCAACAGACACAATGAAAGTGGGAACGTCATACCCTTCCTGATTCTGTATCAAATGTACAGAACAGTCCGCGTGTGGGAAACTTAAGTCCCGTCTATGAGAAAACTGGGCCTCACAAGCCCGAAACAGTACCATAGCAAGTCACAGCCAGTTAGTACATGCTAACCGACAACAGGGATGATGAAATGGGAAGAGACCGTATCGATGCTGTGCTAAACCGCTATCATTGTATAGTTGACAGCATTTTTGACGCTTTCGAAAAAATGGGTCGAGGAGGAGAAAGAAAACGCTATAGATAACGGGTTGAAGAAATTAACGGGTTTGGATCTTACAGCGACGAAGATGAAACAAAGCTTTCATCTTCGACAATGATGGCAATCTGCAGGTTAGAGTTTCGGTAGAAGAGAGAGATTCGGTTTTGCAACGTTTTGAAAAGTAGGAGTTGATGGATAAAGAGGGCAGCAATACCAATGAGGTCATGGAATCTCCTAGCTGTATTGGCCTGCCACAAATTGTAAAAATTGTATTATAGACAGCGATGTTGCGCACGAACGCAGTTGCTCAGAGGTAGAGATGCAGAGGTGTGGAGGAAATGAAAAAGAGGAAGTCGTCATGTACTTCGATTTAAAATTGGTGGACTGGTTGGAAAAGGCAGCTGAGAGTGTAAAGATTGATGACCCCGTGAATATAAGTGTGAATTTACTTGCAACTGAATAAAACTACTTTAGCTGGAAACGGATTGAAAGGGATTTATCGGAAGACTTTTATGAGGAACCTGTTCAAACTAGAATAACTCCCCCGAATATAAAAACGGAAATCTCAGAAGTAACACATCGTAGCCTCCTTTATAGTGGCAGCGTAAGAAGCACCTTGGCCCAAGTCATCTTTGATGCTACTCCTAATGAGAATGATGTAGCTGACATGAAATGAAGTGGTTTAGAATAAAAATTTCCTTCTGGATAAGTCTCTAGGCCAGTACAGCAATATGATTTGATACCAGTTGGTATAGGTAACATAACAATAGATTAAATTTCTGATAAACAGAATGGCAGTAATAAAAAGGCATGGTAACTGTCTATTAGAATAATGAGGAATTAGGAGTACTTGCAGAAAGATACTGAATTCGGTATATGGTACCAGACGCTAATGCGGAAGAGGACTACATCCTGGAAGAGACAGAGGCAGAAGTATAGTCAACAAATAAAGTTGCTGATAAAGAGTCTTTGGGCAGAAAAATTAGTTTTAGCATTGGTGAACTAGTGGTAGTCCAAATTATAGAAAAATCGAAGAAAATTCCAGCGGAAGAGAAGAAGTTTATGCATGGGCATCAAGGATCATTTAGGATGATAAGAAAGAAATCCAAAGAAGACAGAAAATAGTTTCTGTGGGGAGTATGGCATACTGTGCAGTCCTAGCGGGATGAAACTTTATTTATCTTTCAGGTTTCATTCGCCTCTTCTGCCCTATCATACTAGGTAACGAATATATGTCTTCATGTTGAACATATGCTATTAGTTTGTAATGTATTCTAGTGAGTAAGAATGATTTCCAAAAATGACCATACACAAGTGATGACTTTGAAGTGAATATGGAAGGTATTTCGCTATAGTGAGTTCTAAATGTTGAAATAATCATGGGTAACTTGAGCACCTATAATAGAAAAATCATGCCTAAAGTAAACAAATGATAAATAAGGTGCTTAAAAAGGGTTAACAACTACAGAATGCGGAACAGTATGTGTTAAGAGACGTTAATGTAGCTAGAAGTGTCTTAAATCTGAAATAACAAACTCTGTATAAATTAATAATTTTCAGTTGGGAGGAAGGTTGTCTGAAGGTAAGAAAGGATATTAAAATGGGTACACTAGAGGCAAATCAAAGAGTTTTGATATTAAGCAAAGGAGATATATGGAAGTGGTGTGAGGGTCACACCGAAAGTATATATAAATAATGAGGTCAGCAGGCTAACGGAGATAAAACGGAGAAAGAAGGGTCGAAATAAATGGATAAAGGGAAATAGAGAGAAATATCAGTAATGAAGTCAGTAAGCTGACATATATGGTAAAAAGGTAAAAATTCAAGAATAATTCCCACGTGTCTCGTTAAACGGTTTGAGAAACATCTAATCTTGCTTAAGGCAAATGGTCAATTAACAGGTAAATACAAACAACAAAATGCAGGTAGACGAATGTGCTAGGAAATGCAGATCGTACAGTATTGGTTTGTTGTTGTGAAAGCAGCTTCTAATGATGTGTATAAAAAAATCAAAGTAACCGCTGTCGAACAAATCGCTTCTTTAGCACGTTAATCCCACGATAACTGAGCCATATGAAGACATAACGCACAAACGTTACGCGATTTTGTAAGTAAAACAGTACCTAGCGTAATAAAATAAATTGCTAACTAGTCTAAAACGTCACTATTTAAGAACATGATCTGACCTACAGTGCATAATAGCTATGGTTCATGTACAGAAAAGAGAACTGCAAAGTTTGTGATTCAATGATGGAGTAAAATGTTACGATTTCATGATGTAATGTATTGCCAAGAAAGAAATTCCTTCTGCTAACTTCTCAATTATTAAAACCTCCTGGCAGATTAAAACTGTGTGCCCGACCGAGACTCGAACTCGGGACCTTCGCCTTTCGCGGGCAAGTGCTCTACCATCTGAGCTACCTTACAAACTTTACAGAAGCTCTCCTTTCTTTCAGGAGTGCTAGTTCTGCAAGGTCACAGGAGAGCTTCTGTAAAGTTTGGAAGGTAGGAGACGAGATACTGGCAGAAGTAAAGCTGTGAGTACCGGGCGTGAGTCGTGCTTCGGTAGCTCAGATGGTAGAGCACTTGCCCGCGAAAGGCAAAGGTCCCTAGTTCGAGTCTCGGTCGGGCACACAGTTTTAATCTGCCAGGAAGTTTCATATCAGCGCACACTCCGCTGCAGAGTGAAAATCTCATTCTCAATTATTTATTTAAATTATTGAAGGAAAATAGTATATAGAATGGCTTCGTCCTCCCTTAGATGTAAATGAGAGCAGTAGCTTAGACTATATTATCTGTTTCTCAGGGACATGGAGGCTTCATGAAATGCAACCTGCAAGCTGCAGCGAAGAAGGAATCGAAAAGGACACGGTCTACAGGAAATCCTCCCATTTCCCTTTTGTAACAAAATATAATGAAGAACTGAATTCCCACCCTCTACCTTAATGGTTTTAGGGAAAGCGATTCATACAGACGATCACAGGGGTGCCTACGATTGTTGTTAAATAAGTGAGTTCTCGAAGGGGAAAATTTATTTGTTTCTGTTCCGGTAAAAACTGAAAAAAAATCTAAGAGTAAATTTTGTAATTTTAGGGATCTGATATAAAGAATTTTGCCACAATCAATGACATTACAAAAAATTTTTCGCAAAAATAAATAGGGTGTGATAAGGCGAAGCAAGCGCTCTGTAATTTCAGAGGTACAGAGGCAAGCGAATGTGCCGGGATTTACCCCAGTTCACTGTTTCTAGCGTCACGTCATCATAACGCGCCTGCGCGTAGCACACAAGAATTGCGCCATAATCTAAGAATGAATTTAAAAACTGAACTGCGCTTTCCAAACTTTGTCAATACATCCTCCAGCATAGTAATGTTTAAATTTTTAAATCTCAGAGTCAGATGAACATATTTCCCTAAATATATCGTTTTAAGAAAAAAATAAATGGTGCTAAGTTATAAGGCAAGAAAGTCAAAAAGTTACAAGTTCGAACTTGATCAGAACAATATTTAGGTCAAAATTGGAGGTTTTACGAAAAATTTACAGTGCTAAATATTATATTCAGACATATGATAATTGGTATGAAACGTCAGTTTCATAAAAATATCTTAACACTGTGACCCCATTAAGCCATCTCTAATATTTTTCGAGTAATTTACTGATAATTGAATTTGGAACAAAACATCCTTATTTGTAATAGATGAAGTATCTTTATATTAATGATAGAAACATCTAGTTACAGCACCTGATGAAACCCTTAAATAATAAAGTTATAAAAGGTTTTATGACTCTGATGTAAATAACAGTCAATACAAGGTCTCTTAAAGTTGTAGTTGAGAAGCCATGTTGTACTGTCAGTTCCGTTCTAAAAATTTTATGCCGGCCGTGGTTGCCGCGCGGTTCTGGGTGCTAGAGTCTCTGGGTGCTAGAGTCTCTACTGCCGCAGATTCGAATCCTGCCTTGGACATTGAGGTGTGTGATGTCCTTAGGTTAGTTGGGTTTAAGTAGTTCTAAGTTCTAGGGGACTGATGACCTCAGAAGTTAAGTCCCATAGTGTTCAGAGCCATTTGAACCATTTTTTTTAATTCTAGCGAGCAAAGCTTAAATGGAGTCGAGCTGAACTTTTTCTTTAAGTAAAGCCAACTTTACTCCACTCATATAAAAAACACGAAAATTATAAAATGATAAACAGTGTTATAAAATACTTTCTGTCCGAAAAAGCGGCCATTTAGATGCTGCTACCAGGCCACAGAGCGGATGACTGCAAGTGTTACTTCCGGCCGTCCGCTACGCGCGTTTATAAATACGGCCAGAAAGACAGTATAGGGAGACACTTCGTACCGAGTTATCACTCTGTCCGCGTTAGTCAAACGCCGGCTTACGCCCTGCCTCGGATGTTGTCACGGTCAGGATGCAACTAAACGCATGTATTGGATACAAATAGGAAGTGACCTCGCGAGGACTGTACACCTCCCTGGATCACTTAGATTTCGCGGAAGTAACTGTTTGTGGGCCGCCCTTAATTTTAACAAAACTGCGTGGCAAGTGGTGAGATTATTCTTCAGTTCTACGGCGAGAAACTATCTTTGATAATTAGAAGCCAGGGCGAAAGACTTCTTAGTACTTACGGTTGGGGTCGCCTCTGAACTGCTCTTAGTGCTGTTTATGATAGAGACATCATTATTATTATCCGGAATACTACTATGTTTGTGGTTGTGAACATTTACCAAATACATTAATACGTTAGAACGCAAAACTTTTCTTTATAATGATAGTGCTTGAACCCGTTGAGTATATAGAAAGCCGGCCGGTGTGGCCGTGCGGTTCTAGGCGCTTCAGTCTGAAACCGCGTGACCACTACGGTCGCAGGTTCGAATCCTGCCTCGGGCATGGATGTGTGTGATGTCCTTAGGTTAGTTAGTTTTAATTAGTCCTAAGTTGAAGGGGACTGATGACCACAGATGTTAAGTCCCATAGTGCTCAGAGCCATTTTTTAGTATATAGAAAGTAGAGACATTTCTTTAACTAAGCAAAAGAAGAATGTGGACTTGCAGACTTGCAGAAACAATTATCCTTATGTTACCCATCGGTTTCTGGATAACCGCAAAAATAGTTTTCAGGTTCTCGTAAGAGACGGCGGAGCCGCCCCACGATAGGTACTAGGAAGTAGTTGCGGAGGAGCCATGGGTAGCAGATGAAATACTTCGCTTGATCGATGAAAGAAGGAAGTACAAAAATGTTCCGGCAATTTCGGGAATACAGAAATACATGTCGCTGAGGTATAAAATAAATAGGAACTACAGTGAATCTAATTCGTCATGAAAGTCCGATGAAAGAAGGGAGTACAAAAATGTTCAGTGAATTTCAGGAATACAGGAATACAAGTCGCTGAAGAATGAAGTGAATAGGAGCTGCAGGGAAGCAAAATCACCATGGCTGCATGACGAATGTGAAGAAGTCGTATACGACTGACTCAGCATATGGAAAAGTCAAAGCACCCTGCGGTGAAATTAAATGCAAATGTGGTAACAGTAGGAGTGTAACGGGATTTACACTGTTAATGCAGAGGAGAGAGTGGATTAGTGGAAAGAGTTCAATAAAGGCATATATGGGAGGTACGTTTTGTCTGGTATAATAGAAGAAAAAACAAAAGTCGATGTAGAAGAGATAGGTGATCCAGTATTAGAACCAGAATTTGAGAGAGCATTTTAGCACTGAAGATCAAACAGAGCAGAAGGGATAGATAGCATTTCATCAGATTTTCTTGATGATGTTTTAGATGATGATCAGTTTGGCTTTAAGAAAGCCACCGGAGAGGCTTTTCTGAAAATTGCGGTTGAAAATGGAAGCAAAGCTAAAGAAAAATCAAGATATGTTCATAGGATTTGTCTACCTGGAAAAAGCGTTCGACAATATAAAATGGTGCAAGATGTTCGAAATTCTGAGAAAAGTAGGGGTAATCTATCGGGAAAGAAGTGTAATACACATATGTACAAGAGCCAGGAGGGAATAATAAGAGAGGATGACCCAGAAGGAAACGCTCACTTTAAAAAGGGTGTAAGACAGGGATGTAGTCTTACGCTCCTACTGTCCAGTCTGTACAGCGAAGAAACGATGGTGGAAATAACAGACAGGTTGAGGAGTGAAATTAAAATTCAAGGTGAAAGTATATCAATGATACGATTCTCTGACGACGTTGTTATCCTGAGTGAAAGTGGAGAAGAATTACGTGATCTGCTGAATCGAATGAACAATCTAATCAGTACAGAGTATGTACTGAGAGTAAATTGAAGAAAATTGAAAGTAATGAGAAGAAGCACGAATGAGAACAGTGAGAAACTTAACATGAGTATTGATGGTCACAAAGCAGATCAACTTAAGGAATTCTAGCAGAGCGGGATAACTGTGCGGTGTGAGGCTCCTTGACACGGTTCGCGCGGCTCACCTGTGGAAGGTTCGAGTCCTCCTCGGGCACTGGTGTGTGTCCTTAAAGTAAGTTATTTTAAGTTACATTAAGTAGTGTGTAAGCCTAGGGACCGATGACCTCAGCAGTTTGGTCGCATCGCAACTTTCCAAAATTAGCAAGGAGTTCTACTACCTAGGCAGCATAATAACCAATGACGTGCAGAGCATGGGGAACATGAAAAGTAGACTAGCACTGCTTTCCTGGCCAAGAGAAATGTACTAGTACCACACATAGAATGAAATTTCTGACTATGTACGTTTGCATCACATCGTCATATGGTAGTGAAACATAGACTGTGGGAAAACCGGAACAGAAGAGAATCGAGATATTTGAGATGTGGTGATGTGGATGGAAGTTGAAAATTAGGTGGACTGATAAGACGACGAATGGGGAGGTTCTGTGCAGAATCGGAGAGGAAAGGAATATATGGGAAACATTGACAAGGAGAAGGGACAAGATGATGGGATCAGTGAATGACTTCCATGGTACTAGAGGGAAGGTTAGAAGGCAAAAATTGTAGAGGAACATAGAGACTGGATTACATCTAGCAAATAATTTAGGGCGTAAGTTGCAAGTGCTATTCTGGAATGAAGAAGTTGGCAGATAAGAGGAGTTCGTGGCGGGCCGCATCGAACCAGTCAGACTGATGCCAAAAAAAAAAAAAAAAAAAAAAAAAAAAAATTATTGGAACGGATTTCGGAGAACGTCATAGGTATTCTGAAAAGGTGAGCGGTAGATGCTTACACTGACAAAAAAATAGTGATTGTCTGTTACAAAACCTATCTACCATATCCGTAGAGCTGTTGTCCATACAGGATATTCTTCCGGCGAGTGGTCAGGAGGATTATCTCTCGTGTTTCGGCAGACATCCGCAATTTCGATTCTGCAATGTATCGTTAGGGTCAGCCCAAACAAATACTGTTCAGCACCGCTCGCTCAGTTACACACTAGCTACTACCGCCATGCAGCAGTGCTGCTCAGTCGCTGCTGGTACTCTTTCTTCTTCCTATTTTATTGTACTTAAAATATACCGGAAGTGCAAGTAAAATTCCACTTTAAAAATTATTTTGCTTGTGACTGGAAACAAACCAACGCTTGCGTGAATACTGGCCGTCGCATAAAAGATGTGATGAGCAGTATTTGTTTCATGTTTATCCTCTCACCTCTCAATAACGGGATGCTTGTTGGTATGAATTATTTCGCAATAATTGCTCAAAAATTTTGGCGCCGACATATTTATCTGTACCCGGAATAATACGACAGAAGGGAGAAGATGGGGGAATGCTCTCTAGATATCGGGGGTATCGGCGAAATAAAATACCCAGGGGAGACCAAAGCTAGCACGGGTAGGAGAGGCTCGCTCAGCCACAGTGAAGACGACCCTCTAGGGGCCGAGTCCCAAAAATCAAGACTCCTGGTCCTACAGGTTGGGGGTTAGTGCGTGGGGCTAACAACCGCGCCACCGCAAAACAGAATATTGTTCAGTAACAAATTCACAGACAGAACCGGTCTGTCTCAAACTTACGACAACCAAGGCACGTCAAACGGCAGCGATTCTGGTGTATCGGAACATGGAATGTAAGTAGTATATTCCAGGCAGGAGCAGCAGGAAGCTCGAGGAGGAATTACTGAGGTACCGAATTGACGTTGTAGCAGTGCAAGAGTTAAGTTTGAAACAAACAGAGGTTTGAAATTACAATGAAATCCAGACCATTTTAGCTGCTTACAGGCGCTGATAAATATCAACAGAGACAGTTGAAAATGTGTGCCCCGACCGGGATTCGAACCCCTAACTCCAGCTTACATGGCAAATGCTCTGTCCGACTTAGCCATAGAGGACATAGAGCATAGCCTGCAGGAGTGTATTTCTGGCACGCTCCCGGTGAGAACGACACTTCCAACTTATTGTCCACACACTACATTTGTAGTGCACCTACTCGCTATAAGCCTCATCTTCATATAGATGAGGCTTACCGGCCAGTTCAGTGCGGATGCACTCACATTGCTCAAACCCTTACGGGATTCGGCACATTGACTACCGCGAGTAATGAGGACAGGGGCACTACAAATGTAGTGTGTGGACAATAAGTTGGAAGAGTGGGTCTCACAGCGAGCGTGCGAGAGATAAGTCCCTGCAGTCGCACTGCCCTGTGTGTCCTCGATGGCTCAGTCGGATAGCGCATCTGTAATGTAAGCAGGAGATCCCGGGTTCGAATCCCTGTTGAAGCAAACAATTTCAGCTGTCCCCATTGATATTTATCAGCTAAAATCTTCTGTATTTCATTGTAATTTAATTTGTCGAGAGCTGCAAGATCACCAATGATGTCTGTCCGAAAGAACAGACACCATCTTCATACAAACAGAGTTGGTCGATCTTTAGCGTTATACTTTGATCAATAGCGGGGAAGAAGAAAATAGATTAGGGACAGGTTTTAAAGTAAAGAAGTGCACAGGTAACGCCACGGTGGGGCATGAAACAATAAACCCCAGATTATGTCGAATGAGGCTGAAGGGAAATTTTTCCAGCTCGTCGCTGATTAGTGTGCATGCACCAATGGAGGATGCAGCTGAAGAAGAGAAAGAAGAATTTATGAGAAATTGGAGCAAGTATATGATAAGCTGCCAAAGTACGATATCAAAATTGTCCTGGGGGATTGTAATGCCAAAGTAGCTAAAGAGAAAGAGAAGCAACCGGCGGCAGGACTCCATAGTAAACACCTGGAATCCAATAACAACGGCTGGAAATTGTCTGAACCGGTTTTTAGCAAAGGACTGGTGATTGAAGGTACGTGCTTCCCACGCAAAGACATTCATAAGGAGACTTGGATATCACCATATGGGCAGACGAGAAATCAAATAGATCATATACTGATAGATGGACATCATGCTTCAGATGTCTTGGATGTGATCAGCCGCCGAGGAGCGGATATTGACTTAGACCATGTTTTTGTAAGAGCCAGAACCATAGAATGGATTTGTATGAAGTCAGAACGCCTGGGTTCGAGAAAAGTAAGATTCACGACGTGGAGATGTTTAAAGACCAGAAGAAAGAGGAAGAGAATAGGATCAAAGTGTAAGAGGAGTTGCAAACGATCAATGCGATGGAGGGAAAGGATATCAACGTACTGTGGGAGGTAACTAAGTTAGCATTAAATACAAGAGTTGAAGAGGTTGATGAGAAGATGTCAAAGACGCTGGATGATAAAAATCAAGGTCGACAAAGAATGTTACAGAGATCCAGACGAAATAATTTGCTTATATTTAAAGAGAAGAGAAGGATGGCTTAGAATTCAGCGCTGAATAAAAAGAGAGTAGAGGAAAGGGAAATGATTGATGAAAAACAGAAGAACCTTGAAAATGAGCAGCGGTGGAAATTCTTTATGGTATGGGACAAACAAATAGAGGATATCAGCCAAGGGTGGACGTGCTGAAAGATGATACAGGAAGTTTGATGTTTGGAAAAGGGGAGGTAGTAGAAACATGGGAACAACATTTTGAAATGTTACAATCAGACACATCGTAAACGAAGAAGGAAATGGAGAGGCTGGATAAGAAACTGAAGGACAACCTGAGGATGGAGATGATGATGTAGCTGATACAGAACCACCTTCGATAGAAGAATTAAGTTAAATTATAAAGCAACATGTGAATCATAGTATGAAGGCTTTCACGACCGGATGACATATCTTCTGGTAAACCTTGCGGGATGTAAGGTCGTGGTCCATGAAACTCTTCAGCTCCTAACGTTTCGTCCAGTGCTTCGCTGGACATCTTCAGAGGGGTGTTTCTCCTCCGGTGAGTCTTGCCGACTGACGGGTCGGACGTCTGAGAGCGACTTATGTATTGTAGAAAGTGGGCGTGACCAGAGTTACACGTGATATGCAGAGATAACCTTTGTCAGAGATAAAACTTAACTATCGATCGTAATCTTGTCACGGATAAAACTGTCTAGCAATTCTGTAGTGCTACTCTCCAAATATAAGATTACGATCGATAGTTAAGTTTTATCTCTGACAAAGGTTATCTCTGCATATCACGTGTAACTCTGGTCACGCCCACTTTCTACGATACATAAGTCGCTCTCAGACGTCCGACCCGTCAGTCGGCAAGACTCACCGGAGGAGAAACACCCCTCTGAAGATGTCCAGCGAAGCACTGGACGAAACGTTAGGAGCTGAAGAGTTTCATGGACCACGACCTTACATCCCGCAAGGTTTACCAGAAGATACAACATGTGAATGACAAAACTCCTAGATACGACCTCATAATGGCGGAGAGGATTGAACACTAAGGTGAAATGTTAGTAAGGAGGATACATAAAATAATTAAAATGGGCTGGGAAACGGAGAAAATGGCAGAGGACTGGACGTTAGCAACCATCTGCCCTATACATAAGAAAGTATTACGCATGGAGTGTAAGAACTACCGAGGAATATCTCAGCTGAGCATCGTCTATAAAATCCTTTCTACTGCTGTAACAAAGAGAGTAAGTAGAAGAGCAGAGATGATTCTATGCAAGTACTGGGCAGGATTCGGATCTGAGAGGTCTTCAGCTGATCATATCTTTACATTATGTATGATGCTGGAGAAGATCTACGAATGTAATGTACGATTAGAACACCTCTTTATAGATTTTAAACAGGCTTATGGCAGAATTAAAAGAGCAGCACTTGGGAAACAATTCAGACATTCACATTTCCTAAAAAGTTAATGAAATTAACTAAGGTAACACTGGAAAACAGGAGAAGCCAGGTTAAAGTTCAGAGATATCTGTCGAGATCGTTTCCAACAGAAGGAGGCCTAAGACAGGGACACCCATTATCCAGAGTACTACTCAACCTGGTATTAAAGAATGCAGGAAGATCAATAACCACAAACCCAGGAGGCACTATTTATAACAGACTGCTTCAAATTTTAGCCTATGCAGATGTGGTAATAAGTGCTAGAAGTACGGAAGTGCTTACATCAGCCTTCAAAGAATTTGAAGCCGCCGCCGAGACCCTTGGTCTAGAAATTAGTGAGACAAAATGTGAGTACATGGTAACTGAGCGAGTAAGAAGAAACATAGATGATCTCCAGTTAGAAGGGTACAGCTTCGAAAGAGTAGACAGTTTTACTTATCTTGGCTCAGTAATAACACCAGAAAACAAAGTGGGGGCAAATGGCTCTGAGCACTATGGGACTCAACATCTGAGGTCGTCAGTCCCCTAGAACTTGGAACTACTTAAACCGAACTAACCTAAGGACATCACACACATCCATGCCCGAGGCAGGATTCGAAACTGCGACCGTAACAGTCACGCGGTTCCGGACTGAAGTGCCTAGAACCGCACGGCCACCGCGGCCGGCAAAGTGGGGGCATATATAGCAAACGAATTAAGGCCGCCAACATATCATCTAGAGCAATATCCTTCTTGCTTAAAAGTAAAAACCTGTATAGGAAATTAAAGCTAATACGTTACAAAACAATGATCAAACAAGTTCTGTCCTTATGGCAGTGAGGCATGGGTACTGACAGAGGCTTTGGAGAATAGGTAAATATCTGGGACACAAAACTGCTGAGAAAGATTTTTTAACCTTTGAAGAAGAGGTATGGAGAATTAGGACTAATGAAGAAATAAGGTCACTCTACAAAGAACATGATTTGCTAACCTCAGTCAAAATGGGAAGGCTAAGATGGTTAGGACATGTCCAGAAGATGACAGAAGAAAGACTCCCAAGGAGGCTGATGATGGGACATCCTGGTGGTAGAAGAAGGAGAGGACATGCACGTGTGAGATGGCTGGAAGATGTGGAGGCCGGCCTGAGGGCAGTGGGTGTGAGGAGGTGGTGCAGGCGTGCTGAAGACCGAGACGACTGGAAATCTGTGACTGAGGACGTCGAGGTGCTCAGAAGACCGTAGTGCCATGAAGTAAGAAAGTAAGGAAACCTTTATATTTTAATATTTATAATTTTTATGTGTATATTTTAGCCATTGACTAGGAATGGGCCAATGCGTTTGTGACGAATTATTCCACACCAAACATTCACATTCCACCAGAGACACTAATATTCAACTTGGCGTACACAATGGCGGTTTCCTACATCAGGATAATGCGAATTTTGTCTATTAATCGTATCATAGTTCATGAAGGTTGCCTCATCAGTTAATAATACTAGAACGAAGAAGTTTTGTCTCTATATTTGCTGGAGGATCTCTTGCCATATGCTATTCTTTTCCGGAAATCATTGCCATGAATTTCGTCATGGAGTTAAATATGAAGGGGATTTTTTGAAAATTCGGCAGACAGTAATCTGATTCATGATTCTAAGAGATAATATGTGAATTACCATTCACGGTGGTAAATCTTGCAAATTCATTATTCTCCCCAGCAACTGTTATTCGTCGGTTTCTTTCTCGTGGTTGTACAGTGGTCTACATGGAGAACTGTCTAATAATTCGAGAGAGGGAAAAAACGAAAAAGATATAACGAGTGGTTGCTCCCTGTTTGAAGTAGGTTGTAAATAAAGTGTTATAGACATTCCTGCCACTTTCCCTATATATGTAAACCACGTCCGTCTTTTCTATCGTAACAGTCTGTATTCCATGATAATGCAGTCCAATTGTATTTACTTCATGTGTAGCCCCATGTGGGCAGGTTTGGGCTGTGTGTGGCACAATTCGCCGCACTTAAGCCGATAGACTGTATAAAATAAAACGTTACATAGATAACAGACGTGGATAAAAGATTAAGTCTACACATGGGAAGAGGCAGCAATGGGATATAAAATACAGGGTGTACATAAAGTCCGGGAACACTTTCAATTATTTATTGCACAAGAACTAAACACTGTTCAGATGTCATACATATTGCATTTTAAAGAGAAACTCTGAAAGTTTGTTTGTTTTGTTTTTTCTTTTACAAACATTCGATATGCTAACCTGAGGGACCCAGCAGACGTCAATATGGGAATCAAACCCTCGCTACACCCGTCCCAACATGGCATGTTCGACTGTAGCAGTCGCTTCATGTATTCTCTCCCGGAGCTCTGCTGCATCACGTGGTAGAGGCGGCACATACACCAGATGTCTTAATGTATTCCCACAGAAAAAAGTCACACAGGGTGAGATCTGAAATTTTTGTCGAACACCAACACACAGAATGCTCGCTCCACACGTGTACTCGCCATGTTTGCGACAAGCGCTGACTATCGGCAAATTACCAGACTACGCTGTGGCGATTTACATGAGAAAAAAGCTTTCAAGGTTTCTCTTCAAAATGACATATGTATGATATCTGTACAATGTTCGTTCTTGTGCAATAAATAATTAAACGTGTTCCCAGACTTCGTGTACACCCTATATACAAAGAAAGGGGTAGTTTCACCTGGGACGTTTACATAAAATCCACGTGAAATGAAACAGTCACTCGACGAAGACACAGCATATAAACACTGGCGTCACGAAGAGCACAATTAATAAAGTTGTTTACAATAATGAGAGCCATATGGGATGACGACACTGAACACACGCTGTACTTATGTTACATACACGGCAAACACTAAACACAACGGAAATTAATTGGTTTAAAATTGGAAGGACCTTCAAAGGGAGATGAGGTCAGAGAGGAAGGAGAGAGGAAAGAGAGAGGCAGGAAGGTCGGTGAAGGAGAGGGCGCAGGAAGGGGAAGAATGGTGGGAGCAGGTAGCACACTAAGGGGGAGGAAATGGGTAGGGTGGGAAGGGAACATCCCATGAAGGAATGCAAGGATTTGGAAAGAAGAAGTGAGAAGGACTGGTGGTATGAAATAGGAAACTGCAGAGGGAGAGGGGAAGGACTGAAAGCACTAGGGAGAAGGAGAGGGGAACAGGACAGTCAGGGTTGGAAGAATAAATATCAGGGTGAAGACATTGAAATTTTTGTTGGAAGAGAAGGTGGAGGGTGCGGAAATAGGGAGAAGAAGGGTCATATTGGTAGACATGTGGCAGTAGGTGGGTAGTAGACAGGAAAGGAGAGACCAGGGGGTGAGGAGGATTGAGGCAGTCTAGAGGATATGGATGTTTTCATGGAAAAGGAGGCAATGTGGGAAGGGGATGAGCTCGTAGTGGATCCTCGTGGGGAACTGAAGACGGATACAGAAAGTGAAGTAGAGAATATGACACTGAAGGATTTGGACGACTATAGAATTTAGGAGGGGCAAATATCCAAGGCCACACTGGAATAGCAAAGGGTGGGATGGATCAAGGATTTGTAGATGTTAATCATGGTGGAAGAATGAAATCATCATATCCATTTGACAGGACAGGAAGTGAAGTCTACTGTGAACTTTGTGTTGGATGCAAAGTAGATGGAGAGTTCAGGTGAGGTGACAGTCAAGGGTGAGGCCAAGGCAGGATGGTTAGAGATGGTAAAGTACAAATCATGGAGCCAGGAGGAGGGGGTGGTATGTCTTTTATTGATTGCCTGGGTTTCAGAAGGATTGATTTGAAGGATCCTTTGGTTGGGCCAAGTGGTAAACTTGTTTTTTGTGGGTTTGGGGCCAGCACTGGGATCGTTGAAGGGTAGGATAGAGGGTAAGGAAGGTGGTGGCACCAGTGTGTTGAAGGAGATGGACAGTGAGGGTGGTTTGGGCATATCAGAGGTGTACAGAAGATAAAAGAGAGGAGAAAGAACGGAGCACTGGAGCATACCTGTGGTAGGATGGAAGGTACAAGAATTGGTATTATAAATGATGCCATGGAAAGGATTGTGTAAGAGCAAGGAGGAAATGAGATCGATGAAGTTGATAGGAAGGGATTTGGTATGGAGCTTGAAAAGCAGCCCAGAATGTCATACATGGTTATAGGCATTCTGGAGGTCGAGAAAATCAAAAAATAGCAGAGCAACAGTAGTTAAATTGGGGGAGAGGAAATGGGTGACTTTAAGGAGCTCATTGTCAGTGAAGAAGGAGGGCCAGAAACCCCACTGGGTAGGAGGGTTGAGTTCGGTGGTGAAGAATATGGTGGGAGAGAATGGACTCAAAGACCTTATTAGGTGTATGGTGTGATAGGAAGTGTCCAAAGAGAGTTTGTTGGATTTAAGTATCAACACGATGCAGGAGATGTTCCACAGGTCATGGTAAAAGACAGTGGAAAGGATAGTACTGTACAGGTTGACAGGGGCGATGAGAAAGGGGGAGAGGGCATTCCTTGAGGCGGTGGTAGGTGATGCAATAGTGATCCCGCCCGCTGGAAAGTCCATAGGAGGATGGGTTAGGACGCAGTAGTGCCGGCCGGCTGACCACCCAAGGACCAAAACAGTTTTTGCCGGAAAAAATGGATAATGGTTTGCGTGTTCACCTTAAAAGCAAATTCTGCTGTATTGTTTCAGAGAGCATTTTTTGACGGACCTAGTGCGCATTTACAGAGTTCCCACAAGTGGACAGTAAACGCCTAACACTATATATTTCCTGATTGGTCGGCTTAGCCATTCTCCTGTTTGTAAGAGTAACGCTGATTGGTGGACTGTTTCTGACACAATGAGCCGGAGGAGTGAGAGAAAGATAGCAGATGAGACACCCTTTCGCTTTTTGCATGGAGGGAAGTCATTCCAGTGATGCTCTTGTAGCGGGAACACGTAGCAGGAGCGAGTGCGCTTATGCATGTATGCAGAGAGCAAGGAACAAAGTCTCTACTGAGTACTGCAATGAGAGAGCACCTCTGTCGCTAACGAATCGGAGTGATACTCTATACTGAGTCGCTTGCGATTAAGCATTTGTTCACTGTGTTGGCCGGGTGACTTAATGTGTGGTGTGAACACAGTATTAGTTAGTGCGTGCGGGCGAACATTGAGTGGCATGGCGGTGGACTGGTTATCTGACTGGTGTACCACACCAATAGTTAGACTAGGGGCAGATAGGAGTCCTTGACGTCATCAAGGCATAGTGAGAGTTCGATTGCCGAAGGTCAATCAAGATAGAAAGAGATAGTTTCGTTATTTTTCAGCGGCGAACGACGCAGGCAGCAGTCGTTGCAGCTCACGGTATTAAGAGCTACAGCGCAGGCGAGCCCCATCTTTCCTCCATTAGAAATAACGTACTTCATTCACGTCACTCCATTATATTTCTCACCCGACAGCCAGGACCGTACTCAGAAAAATTCAATTGGATAGTTATTGAAGTTGAGTAAACGCGCTCTCAGCCATTCTGCCGAGTAAATAACATTCTTAAAGAAAAGGGATAAAAGAGCTTTCCCACACTTTATACATAAATGTCATTAACAGGATTCCTATCCATAAGAGGTAACCTCCTATTCCGAAAAGAACACGGAAATTTGTGTATCTGTTTATAAAGAAAAGTTTCATTTAATTTTTCTTTAATTTTGCAATAAATCATATTTTTCGTTCGTTTAATGTTTTTCTTAGACTAACTAGCAATACTACAGTTCCCAGATAGCCCACTAGATCCGTAAGAAAATAAAATATTTTTGTGTCTTTTCCTTACAGCGGTAGACTCCAGAAGATATTTACTGCTGAAAGTTTTTCAGGCAATTCTTTTTGGTCCGTTAGGAGCGTCTGTCTGACTTCTGTAGTAGAGTCGGGTGGAACTGGCTTCTTGCAGGAGCCAAAGGGTACTTGTCAGATCAATCCGTTGCACACCTCATCAACATAACACCCACACACTGACAGGGTTGATAGGTTTTATGGGAACATGGGCCACTACAGTATCAGAGACGGTCTTCTGGAGAAAAGATGAGGTGTGAGCAATGTTGTCAGTATGGTGGTTGTGGACGGGATGGTTATCAACCTGGTTGTCAATGGGTTCCTGGTAGGCATTCTAATGAGCACAGTGGTAGCCCTGAAAGACCATGGGAGTAGTGACAAGATGGGTGTGAAGGAGATGGTGGAAAGGACTGGGAGGGTGTCACTGCCAATAGGATCGAGGAATTCCACAATGGTATGCCTAAGTAGGTTGGGGAAAGTGAGGACACTGCTGGGGCAAGGTCGCCTTGGAGGGTGGAAAGGAACTAATATCACCACCAGAGAATGGCAGAGTCACAGCTACGTATGTTAAGGTCCGCAGCAATTACATAGGTGAAAAGGTGCAGTCAGTATGGGAGACGAATTCACAGCCGATGGGAACAGCAGGATGGATGTATATTGTGGAACATGTGACGGTTAGGGCAAGATAATAGGCGCTGAGGATAAGGTATTTGGTAGGATCATTGAACAGGGGTTTTCACCCGATGGGGAATGCTTAAGGTGGCCAATAGCAACCTCACCTCACGCTAAGGAGCGGGGATTATCCTTACAGTTGAGGACATAGGGAGAGGTATGGGTAATATGTTAACAATGGAGGATGGTAAAACTGAAGAGGAAGGCGTCAACATGCTGCTAGGACAGTGTGTGCATGAACAGGGTCTGGTTGGCAGAGAAGGAGGGACGTTTTGATAAAGGAAGTGATACTGTCATCGCGCCAGGATTGAGAGAGAGGACGGGAAAGGAGGGGGGTTCAAATGGTTCAAATGACTCTGAGCACTATGGGACTTAACTTCTGAGGTCATGCCGAAGGCAATGGAAACCACTGTATTAAGGATATATGTTACTTATAAATGGTGGAAAAATCGAAATTTCTTATGACTTTATTAAATTCTATAGTTTTTCTTGATTACATGGATATATAGATTATAGGATTTCAAATGAAAAATGACCTATATATCCCAAATTTTAAAGTTGCCGTTATGTGTGCCGCCACGACCCCTTTATTTCTGTTACAGAGACCAGTATTATTTCGAAAAGAACTGTGAAATTTCTGTTTCCAGCAATTATACGTACGCTACATTGTGTAAAGCAAGTACTGTTGAAAGTAACCTACGTATCAATTCTTTAGGGAAGAAACTCCCACATGACACGCCGCCTGGTGATTGAAATTTTTGTGTTAATGGTTCAAATGGCTCGAAGCACTATGGGACTTAACTGCTGAAGTCATCAGTCCCCTAGAATTTAGAAGTACTTAAACCTAACTAACCTAAGGACATCATACACATCCATGCCCGAGGCAGGATTCGAACCTGTGACCGTTGCGGTCGCGCGGTTCCAGAATGAAGCGCCTAGAACCGCTCGGCCACGCCGGTCGGCTTTTGTGTTAACAATGACGCTATTTGTAGCGGGTTTGTTGTTGTTCATGTGGGTGTCTTATCTCCTTTGATAAAGGAAGTGGCGAAAAGTAAACAATGTGACGGTGTAGGCTGTCTGGAAATAACTGAACAAGAAAGTAGCAGGAAGGGTTTAGCGTCAAAATTAGTTGTTCTGTGTAGATCCTGCAAAAAATATACCTCGAAAATGATTTCGAACATTGTGCATAATTCATATGACGTGAATTTGAAGCTAATGTATCCAATGCGTGCAATAGAAAAAGTAAAAGAGGCTGCTGAAACGTTTTGTGGTTTGATGGACCTTCCTCCTCCTTCCAGTAGGTTCAGCAAGTACATAAAAATACTTTTAGGTGCCTTGACGTTTATGTATAAAGCATGGTTTCTTGAATGGTGTTGTAAGTGCTACTTCATTGAAAATGGAAAAGTTGTTGATGTTGAGTGCTTATCTAAGTACTGATACGCCTGCCATGCTAACACTGAAGGACATATTGAACATCAGTGTTCTAAGAATTGTGATGGTTACAGTGGAGGTGTGGAGTGTTGTGGAGATACAAAAATATTTCAGAAGTCTGTGCCCATTCATAACGTTAGATATACGAAGTACCTAGGCGATAAAATTAATGAGTTCAATGTTTATGGTGATACCTTGGTAACAAAACTGGAGTGTTGTGGACATGTGCAAAAGAGGATGGGTGCTAGATTGAGGAAGATACGAAGAGAAATGAGAGGAAAGTTGCTATCTGATAGAAAATCTCAGTCTGGTCTAGGCAGATTGACAGAAACTGAAGTAAACCTACTTCAGAGTTATTACGGACTGGCCAGTAAAGGAACTGAATCTCTGAATGAAGTTACAGCAATCAGGAAAGCTGTATGGGTCACCTACTTTTATAAGTTTTCCACAGCTGACTACCGTGTTCACGGACTTCGTCCTAAAGGAGCAGACTCTTGGTGTGGTTACCAAAAAGCAACAGAAAATGGTCAAATATACCATCATAAGCATTCTCTTCCTGAGCCTGTTATGAATAAAATAAAACCAATTTTTAGAGTCCTGAGTGAGTCTGTTTTGCTTAGTAATTGTCTTCATGGGTGCACTCAGAATACAAATGAAAGTTTCAACCCTTCCATATGGGTAAGATTACCCAAGAATGTTTTTGTAAGGCTAAATTCGTTACTAGTTGGTGTACTAGATGCAGTGATATGTTTCAATGATGGAGTGATAGGAAAGTTGAAAGTCCTGAGAAATTTAGGCATAAAATGTGGTTCTGATATGGAAGATCAATTGCCTGCGTTTGACAGACATCGGGTGCGTGAAGCTGAAAAATTCGCTCTTCAAGTTACCAAAGGAGCAAGAAGTGCTGAAAGGAGTGCCAAGAGGACGTTTGAATATGACGAAACGCTGCAGGATGAAGACTAAGCTTCAGGAATGTTCTGAGGCATAGTATAATTGGACTCATATCTTCATTTGCAATTTCCCACAAGTTGTATTTTTCAGAATTTAGGTACAAATATTTCCTGAAGTTTATAAAGCAATGATCTAATTTTTTTCTGTAACTTCCAATAGACCATAATTCTGTAGTGGACCTAAGCCTTATTGCAGAATCAACTAAATTACAAAAAAGTAACATTTTTACTAGGAAAAAATTATACAAATTAAAATGTAAGATGTGATTTTTTTATCCCTGTAATATACATAATAAGTGGAATGAAATAGGTCTAGTACCTCAGCCATCATGTCACTTATATCTGGTAAAAATTTGGTCTCCTTCAAATGTATAACATCGGATAAATGGTACCTCAATTTGACGAAGCATTTTGGAAAAAAAATTACATCAGTTTCTTTGTAATTTTTAATAACCATAAACAGGTTTAAAAATATTCAAAATACTTCTAATTTCTTTAGAAAGTGTGCTGCAATACCTGCTATCAAAAGAAGTCTGTAAAACATTTACAGTATAAACAGTGCCTGAAAGAAATACGTGTTGATTTTTACGTAATATTAAGCCGGAAAAGGGTCCTGTATCCTTAAAGACAAATAACGGGATAGGTGGCCTATAACTGAAAAAGTGTCATGATGATCTCTGCATTAGCAAAAGATTCCGGTACAGTCCCTCATTCGGATCTACAGGAGGGGACTGCCATGGGGGAAATGGCCACGAGAAAAAGATTGAATCACCAGCGAAAGGATAACGGTCTACGAGTTGGGGCGTGGAATGTCAGAAGCTTTAACGTGGTAGGGAAGCGAGAAAATCTGAAAAGGGAAATGAAAAGGCTCAATATGGATATAGAAGGGATCAGTGAAGTGAAATGGAAAGATGAGAAGGATTTATGGTCATATTAATATAGGGTAACATCAACAGCAGTAGAAAATGGTATAAAGGGATTAGGACTCGTTACGAGTAGGAAGGCAGGGCGGGGAGTATGTTACTGTGAAGAGTTCAGTGATAGCGTTGTTCCTATCAGAATCGACAGCAAACCAACACCACAACGATATTTCAGGTAGACACGTCGACGTCACAAGTTGAAGAAGAAGAGGCAGAGAAATTGTATGATAATATTGAACGGATACTACAGTTCATAAAGGGAGAAGAAAGTCTAACAGACATGGGGGACTGGAATGCAGTTGTAGGGGAAGGAGTAGAAGAAAAGGTTACAAGAGAACATGGAGTTGAGTTCTGTAACAAATTTGTACTAGTAGTAGCGAATACTTGGTTCAAGAGTCAAAAGGGCAGGAGTTATTCTTGGAAAAGGCTGGTTGACACGGGAGGATTACAGTTAGATTACGTCATGGTCATACAGAGATTCGCAAATCAGATACTGGATTGTAAAGCGTGCCCAGAGGCTGATATAAATTCAGACCACCATGTAGTAGTGGTTTGTTTGTTCGTTTGTTTTGTTTTAGGTCGCATGGACAACTAGGGTCATACGCACCCATGCCAGGGTGTCCAAAGCGAGGATAATGAGGTATATCAACAACACCTGTCGGCAGCTGAGGTTTTCAGTTAGTCATCATTTATAATGAGAGGAGTTAAAAGCGACTACACGATAATCCAAATCGCCGGAAGAGGACATGGAGAAAGGTCTATAAAATACGTCTTAGAGAAACTGAGGTCCTCAGCCTAAAATTTAATTGCCTTCGCCATATTGCTACCATGAATGAAATGGAAAACGCAGTCGAACCCGCACAGCTTTCGCTAAAACAGCCGATAACGCACATGCCAAACACAAACGAAAAATAAGTGAGTAAAAAAGGGACATTCCGTCAGGAAATGGTGGACCATAGAAGATTAAGCGCAATGGGCACAAAGTGGTTGGGAAGCACCACTTAACAAATGGCAATGGCTAAAAAGAAAGTGCCCGATATGCAACCTCGCTAAAATGATCTCACAGTGAGACGGTCAAGAGGAGGGCGTCGAAGGTTGCGCGAGTGGCTTCATAACCTGTAGCTTGTTCCCTTGGAGGCAGGAGCAGTGGTGATGCCAAAATTACACCACCCACTGACAGACGGAAACACAGAGATCATCAGAGGGAATGTAAGAACTTGCGGGCTGAATACGAGGACTGCAAATGACTGACATCGAAATAAGTGTCCAAGGAATAGAAAAGCAACCGAAATCACTCAACAGAGGAAAGTCCACTGGACCTGACGGGATACCAATTCGATTCTACACAGAGTACGCGAAAGAACTTGCCCCCCTTCTAACAGCCGTGTACCGCAAGTCTCTAGAGGAACGGAAGGTTCCAAATGATTGGAAAAGAGCACAGGTAGTCCCAGTCTTCAAGAAGGGTCGTCGAGCAGCTGCGCAAAACTATAGACCTATATCTCTGACATCGATCTGTTGTAGAATTTTAGAACATGTTTTTTGCTTGGCTATCAAGTCATTTCTGGAAACCCAGAATCTACTCTGTAGGAATCACCATGGATTCCGGAAACAGCGATCGTGTGAGACCCAACTCCCTTTATTTCTTCATGAGACCCAGAAAATATAAGATACAGGCTCCCAGGTAGATGCCATTTTCCTTGACTTCCGGAAGGCGTTCGATACAGTTCCGCACTGTCGCCTGATAAACAAAGTAAGAGCCTACGGAATATGAGACCAGGTGTGTGGCTGGATTGAAGAGTTTTTAGCAAACAGAACACAGCATGTTGTTCTCAATGGAGAGACGTCTACAGACGTTAAAGTAACCTCAGGCGTGCCACAGGGGAGTGTTTTGGGTGTTATGGGATCTTTGCTTTTCACAATATATATAAATGACCTAGTAGATAGTGTCGGAAGTTCCATGCGGCTTTTCGCGGATGATGCTGTAGTATACAGAGAAGTTGAAGCATTAGAAAACTGCAGCAAAATGCAGGAAGATCTGCAGCGGATAGGTTCTTGGTGCAGGGAGTGGCAACTGACCCTTGACATAGACAAATGTAACATATTGTCTTGTGACAGCCAGAGCGAGAGCACCAGCAGCAGCGAGTACTGTTTGTATAAAGCGTTTATTTTGCATTTTGTTTACGACCTTCCACTAAGGAAGGGATTCTATTTGTGTTTATCTGCTCTGCATAGTAACTAACAGTTCTTGATAAAACTTTACGTAGTTTTCGTGTTAGATTTCTTAGTGTTTTCTTGATCGTTTAGAACAGAAAGCGCCCTAAAACCGTCTTTTGTTTGTTTCGCGGCCGTTAGCCACTAGTCACTTGAATCAGCAGTTGTCTTGTGACAGCCAGAGCGAGAGCACCAGCAGCAGCGAGTACTGTTTGTATAAAGCGTTTTTGTACTTATTTGCTGCGCTTAGCTTTTAAATAGTTTTTCTGGGAAAACCTGGCGTAGTTTTCGCGTCTCGTATTTCAGTGAGTGTTTCTTGATTATCAGAGTAGCTCATCAGAAGATTATCTTGGGAATTTGTCACCGTATAGAGTAGGGTAAACATAGTCATGTGTAGGGACTGTGGTTGTTGTGAGCGGACGCAAGGAGAATTGGCCACTCTTCGGGGGCAGGTGGAGGCTTTGTCTGTTAGGCTCATCGAGCTCGAGGCGCAGGCGTCGGCTCGTAGTGGCGTTGGGGCAACTGTGGTGAGACCTATGCCTACTTCGGTGGCCTTGGAATCACATGGAACCCCTGATGTCGCTGCGTCTTCCGGCAGTGAGCATCTTACCGGTCAGCCATCACTCCAGGGTGAATGGCGGACAGTGGTGGGCTCGCGCGTGCCTGGCCGAAAGGCGAAGGTGGGATCTGGCCGCGTGGCAGCTGCCTTACCCCTTTACAACAGGTACGGGGTGCTTCCTAGTGGTGATGACATCGTTTCCGAGCCACCACAGGATGCCTCGCCTGTTGGGCCAGTGGCCGATTCTCCGGCAAGGTCCCGACAGTCACAGAGGGCGGGCCTATTAGTTATAGGGAGCTCCAACGTTAGGCGGGTTATGGAGCCCCTCAGGAAAATAGCGGGTAGGTCGGGGAAGAATGCCAGTGTGCACTCGGTGTGCTTGCCGGGGGGTCTCGTCCGTAATGTGGAGGAGGCCCTTCCGGCAGCTATTGAACGCACTGGGTGTGACCGGCTGCAGATAGTAGCACATGTCGGAACGAATGACGCCTGCCGCTTGGGTTCTGAGGCCATCCTTGGTTCCTTCCGGCGGCTGGCTGATTTGGTGAAGACAACCAGCATCGCACGCGGAGTGCAAGCTGAGCTTAATATCTGCAGCATAGTGCCCAGAGTCGATCGCGGTCCTCTGGTTTGGAGCCATGTGGAGGGTCTAAACCAGAGGCTCAGACGACTCTGCGACTATAATGGTTGCAAATTCATCGACCTCCGTTATTGGGTGGAGAACTGTAGGGCCCCCCTAGACAGGTCTGGCGTGCACTACACACCGGAAGCAGCTACTAGGGTAGCAGAGTACGTGTGGCGTGCACACGGGGGTTTTTTAGGTTAGAGGGACCCCCCCTTGGGCGAAACGATAAAATACCTAACGGCTTACCAGAGAGGACATTATCATCGTTGATAAAGAACGTCCGTCCTCAGAGACCAAAAACAGGAAAAGTTAACGTAATATTGGTAAACTGCAGGAGTATCCAGGGCAAGGTTCCTGAATTAGTATCTCTTATTGAAGGAAATAGTGCGCATATAGTATTAGGAACGGAAAGTTGGTTAAAACCGGAAGTGAACAGTAACGAAATCCTAGACACAGAATGGAATATATACCGCAAGGATAGGATAAACGCCAATGGTGGAGGAGTATTTATAGCAGTAAAGAATTCAATAATATCCAGTGAAGTTATTAGCGAATGCGAATGTGAAATAATCTGGATTAAGTTAAGTATCAAAGGTGGGTCAGATATGATAGTCGGATGCTTCTATAGACCACTTGCATCAGCAACCGTAGTAGTTGAGCGCCTCAGAGAGAACCTGCAGAACGTCGTGAAGAAGTTTCGTGATCATGCTATTGTAATAGGGGGAGACTTCAATCTACCAGGTATAGAATGGGATAGTCACACAATCAGAACTGGAGCCAGGGACAGAGACTCTTGTGACATTATCCTGACTGCCTTCTCCGAGAATTACTTCGAGCAGATAGTTAGAGAACCAACTCGTGAAGCTAACGTTTTAGACCTCATAGCAACAAATAGACCGGAACTTTTCGACTCCGTGAATGTAGAAGAGGGTATCAGTGATCATAAGTCAGTGGTTGCATCAATGACTACAAGTGTAATAAGAAATGCCAAGAAAGGAATGAAAATATATTTGCTTAACAAGAGTGACAGGGCGCAAATCGCAGAATATCTGAGTGACCACCATCAAACGTTCATTTCTGAGGAAGAGGATGTGGAACAAAAATGGAAAAAATTCAGAAACGTCGTCCAGTACGCCTTAGATAAGTTCGTACAGACTAAGGTCCAAAGCGAGGGGAAAGATCCACCGTGGTATAACAATCATGTACGAAAGGTACTACGGAAACAAAGAAAGCTTCATCATAGGTTTAAGAGTAGTCGAATCATAGCTGATAAGGAAAAGCTGAACGAAGCGAAAAAGAGCGTAAAGAGAGCAATGAGAGAAGCATTCAACGAATTCGAACATAAAACATTGGCAAACAATCTAAACAAGAACCCTAAAAAGTTTTGGTCATATGTAAAATCGGTAAGCGGATCTAAATCCCCTATTCAGTCACTCGTTGACCACGATGGCACCGAAACAGAGGACGACCGAAGAAAGGCAGAAATACTGAATTCAGTGTTCCGAAACTGTTTCACTGCGGAAAATCGTAACACGGTCCCTGACTTCAGCCGTCGCACGGACGCCAAAATGGAAAATATTGAAATAAACGATATCGGAATTGAAAAACAACTGCTATCACTTAGTAGCGGAAAAGCATCCGGACCAGACGAGATACCCTTAAGATTCTACAGTGATTATGCTAAAGAACTTGCCCCCTTTCTATCAGCAATTTATCGTAGATCGCTGGAAGAACGTAAAGTACCTAGCGACTGGAAGAAAGCGCAGGTCGTTCCCATTTTCAAGAAGGGTCATAAATCAGATGCGAATAATTATAGGTCTATTTCGCTTACGTCAATCTGTTGTAGAATAATGGAACATGTTTTGTGCTCTCGTATTATGACGTTCTTAGATAATACAAATCTCCTTCATCATAACCAACATGGATTCCGCAAACAGAGATCAACTCAGCTCGCCCTATTTGCCCAAGAAATTCACAGTGCCGTAGACACTGGCGAGCAGATTGATGCCGTATTCCTGGACTTCAGGATGGCATTTGACACGGTTCCGCACTTACGTTTAGTGAAAAAAATACGAGATTACGGAATATCGGACCAGGTTTGTGATTGGATTCAGGATTTCCTAGAAGAAAGAACACAACATGTCATTCTTAACGGTTCAAAATCTGCAGATGTAGAGGTAATTTCGGGAGTACCGCAGGGAAGCGTGATAGGACCTTTATTGTTTACAATATACATAAATGACTTAGTTGACAACATCGGTAGCTCCGTGAGGCTATTTGCAGATGACACGGTTGTCTACAAGAAAGTAGCAACATCGGAAGACTCGTACGTACTCCAGGAGGACCTGCAGTGGATTAATGCATGGTGCGACAGCTGGCAGCTTTCCCTAAACGTAGATAAATGTAATATAATGCGCATACATAGGGGCAGAAATCCATTCCAGTACGATTATGCCATAGGTGGTAAATCATTGGAAGCGGTAACGACCGTAAAATACTTAGGAGTTACTATCCGGAGCGATCTGAAGTGGAATGATCACATAAAACAAATAGTGGGAAAAGCAGGCGCCAGGTTGAGATTCATAGGAAGAATTCTAAGAAAATGTGACTCATCGACGAAAGAAGTAGCTTACAAAACGCTTGTTCGTCCGATTCTTGAGTATTGCTCATCAGTATGGGACCCTTACCAGGTTGGATTAATAGAAGAGATAGACATGATCCAGCGAAAAGCAGCGCGATTCGTCATGGGGACATTTAGTCAGCGCGAGAGCGTTACGGAGATGCTGAACAAGCTCCAGTGGCGGACACTTCAAGAAAGGCGTTACGCAATACGGAGAGGTTTATTATCGAAATTACGAGAGAGCACATTCCGGGAAGAGATGGGCAACATATTACTACCGCCCACATATATCTCGCGTAATGATCACAACGAAAAGATCCGAGAAATTAGAGCAAATACGGAGACTTACAAGCAGTCGTTCTTCCCACGCACAATTCGTGAATGGAACAGGGAAGGGGGGATCAGATAGTGGTACAATAAGTACCCTCCGCCACACACCGTAAGGTGGCTCGCGGAGTATAGATGTAGATGTAGATGTACATAGAAAGAAGGATCCTTTATTGTATGATTATACGATAACGGAACAAACACTGGTAGCAGTTACATCTGTAAAATATCTGGCAGTATGCGTGCGGAACGATTTGAAGTGGAATGATCATGTAAAATTAATTGTTGTTAAGTCGGATGCCAGGTTGAGATTCATTGGCAGAGTCCTTAGAAAATGTAGTCCACCAACAAAGGAGGTGGCTTACAAAACACTCGTTCGACCTCTACTTGAGTATTGCTCATCAGTGTGGGATCCGTACCAGGTTGGGTTGACAGAAGACATAGAGAATATCCAAAGAAGAGCGGAGCGTTTCGTCACAGGGTTATTTGGTAAGAGTGATAGTGTTCTGGAGATGTTTAGCAAACTCAAGTGGCAGACTCTGCAAGAGAGGCGCTCTGCATCGCGGTGCAGCTTGCTGTCCCGGTTTCGAGAGGATGCGTTTCTGGATGAGGTATCGAATATATTGCTTCCCCCTACTTATACCTCCCGAGGAGATCACGAATGTAAAATTAGAGAGATTCGAGCGCGCACGTAGGCTTTCCGGCAGTCGTTCTTCCCGCAAACCATACGCGACTGGAACAGGAAAGGGAGGTAATGACAGTGACACGCAAAGTGCCCTCCGCCACACACCATTTGGTGGCTTACGGAGTATAAATGTAGATGCAGATGTAGCAGCAACGTCAGCTGTCTCGTTTCTTGTCAGACCGACGTGACCAGGGGCCCACATAAACATCACCGTGGCTCCATCAAGAGTGAGCAAGTGACTGCTTTACTAGACCCGTGACTGTTTTAATATCTTGCAATTCATATCGACAGCTGTTGAGGTGTAATTGTTACAGAAGTAACTAGTAAGTAGAGCAAGGAAATTCAAGGCAGTGTATGATCTTACATTTCATACGGCTTAGGTCAGTCGGGAATTTATTATTTTAATTGGAATTTCCTCTAGCATGTTTGTTTTTCAATAATGTATATTTTAGCAACAACGAACAATTCCTCGATTATTCCGCGTATCTGTCACAAAAATTTGAAGTGTCCATAGTACGACGAAAAGAAACATTTTCATTCATCAAGCAAAACTGATAAAAAGAAAAGTTAACCCATTCTGGCACTTCACTATAATTGCTAACTTCTTTAGACAAAATTGTAGTGGAGGGAGAAATGATCGCGGCCGTCGTTCTGCATACTTAATCAAATCCGTAAAACATGGTGTTGCAGTCTGGTAACGTACATATGACTAAAGTTCAACAATACTGTTCCCACACCAGAAATGACAAATAATTATTGGAAATTACATTGTCTGACAATTTTCTGAGAAATGCTTTACACTGCCGAAAAATTTCATGATCTACAGGCTGAATCCCACCATCAGTTCTCGTCGAATTTGAATTATATTAAAACTCTTCTCGTTGTCCTCTATACGACAGGTGTGTTGTTATGTCCCAGCAAGCCGGCCGCGGTGGCCGAGCGGTTCTAGGCGCTGCAATCTGGAACCGCGCGACTGCTACGGTCGCAGGTTCGAAACCGGCCTCTGGCATGGATGTGTGTGATGTCGTTAGGTTAGTTAGGTTTAAGTAGTTGTAAGTTCTAGGGGACTGGTGACCTCAGAAGTTAAGTCCCATAGTGCTCACAGCCATTTGAACCATTTGAACCGACCCACAATCGTAACAAATACTCAGAATATGTATTAGAGGTAGAAGAAGAGCAGATAGTTATACTGATATAAATATTTACCACCATATTCTAATACGAAGGGCGTAACGGCATTCTGGGACGAGCAGAAGTACTGTCCGAAGCTGTAGATGATAGTTGCTTACCTCTGCGTCACATCCACGTCCGTTGAGCTGTTACCGAAGACGATTTCCGGACAAGAATTGCCTTTCTCTCCTGGTTTAGATATTAGAATCCGGGCTTCACGAGTGTCATGTCAAGGGCCGGTGATGATATATTCAAAGCTAATGACGAGATGAATGTCCTAAATGTTCCCTATAGCTTGGAAGAAAACTGAAATTTCACGTTAGCCAGAAAAGAAGTACGTAAGAAGCATAAGTACCGGTTGTGCACTCATCCAAAATACTGGTATATTGCAGTGCCTTTGTTGCCTCTGGTTCAAATAGCTCTGAGCACTATGCGACTTAACTTCTGAGGTCATCAGTCGCCTAGAACTTAGAACTAATTAAATCTAACTATCCTAAGGACATCACACACATCCATGCCCGAGGCAGGATTCGAAACTGCGACCGTAGCGGTCGCTCGGCTCCAGACTGTAGCACCTAGAACCGCACGGCCACTCCGGCCGGCTAGTGCCTGTGTTATTCAAAAGTACGATGTAATGTTTCTTGAGACGCGCTTGCATTTCAGGAGGAATATTGCATCGTACCCCTGATTAACACAGGTACTGCAATATCGTACTCATTCGCCACCACTGCGCCATTAAAATATTTTCCCCGTACTGGAAGATTCGCAATGGATGTATGAGTGCAGGCTGTTGACACATAGTAGACGACATAAGGAAGTTTGTGTGTGGCCGTGACACGTGCTCAGATAACCTAATGGTCTGCCGGCATGGTAGCTCAACGGATGTCATGTGACGTCCACTACGATCAAATGCAATGAACAATAACGAACAAAATGTAAATTAAAAAAATGGTAAGGTGACTACTCGCGATAAGCGGGAAATCCGGGTTCGAGTGCCGATGCGGCACAGATTTTTACTGTCGTAATTCCTTTATACAGCTGATGGTTGCCGAAATTCGCAACTGCGAATACATTTCATGCGTCCAAGATAAAGTTATAAATTATTAACTGGTAAGAGGCAGTCTGAGTTTCTGGAGTTTGTCCCGACTAAGTTGGTGGAAAATTTTCCTTTAGCATCACGATATTGCTGTCAGACACATTCACAGGCGAAACTTGAATCAAATCTCGGTTGGTAGAGGGCGGCCAATGAGATGGCCAACGCTGTCCCCAGATTTAATTACCTTTGATTACATTTTGGAGATGTATCAAAGCCATGGTGTATCAAGAGTGTCTTACAACGCACAATGATACGAGAGACAGTATTTGCGAAGAATGGAGGTCGTTCCCAAGTGGAGAGACCACTTTGGTAGTAAAAGTGCACAAAGGTGGACATGATTGGGCTTTTAATGAGAAGGAAATTCTTTTAAACACTTGTTACCGCTAACAGAAACAGAAAAATGTTTGTTTCCTTATAATTCGCTTTAATTGTCAAAGTTAGAAGCAAAAGTTACACAAAGACGAAAGTATAGGGAAACGTTTTTCAATGTGTTCAACAATTAGAAAAGCATATTTATTTTCCAACAACTCATTTTACTTCCTTCCGCGTTTTTAAATTGTCAGCCTTTGATAATACCAAATAAACAGCGTTAGGAGAGGAAAGACTTGATCGTTTTGAGAGTAATTTTTTTGTCCTAAATTGTCACTTGTTCACATTTGAAATTCTGGAGGTCCTCCACTTTTCAACAGCTTCTGCATAATGTACAGTTCGTTTTTAATGGCTACAAAGATTTGTAGCCGCGCTGACGGTTCCATGCTTTGCCTGTCGACAACATGCAACCTGATTACAAGGCACTGATAGACATCTTCTAAGCAGAGCCCGAAAGGCCACGTGTGAACTGTCAGCTGTTGCCAGCAAGCCGCCGCGAAGCGTCGAATCGCTGGCAGCGTGCGAACAGCACACTGCAGTGACGCACTTGAAACAAGCGCTACTCATCTAGTGCAACACTGAGCACTAACCGCGATCTGTCACTGAGCGTGGCAGACAACAGGGCGTTCTAACCACTGAACATTTCACACCATGCAATAACGAGACTTATCCGAGGTAGAGCTGTCAGACGTTAACGTAAGGCAATATCGGCGCGCGATAACGTCTCTAGCAACTAACGATCCAATCCGACATTTCTAAACTTATCCTGAAATTTATTACAGAGGAAGAATACACCTACAGAAACACTGTGTCAAAATTTTAGCTGCTAAGACACACCTCAAGTATTTTCTAAAAAAAAGTGTTGAAAACTGTCAGTTTCGTAGCTCGCCAGGCGGCCGGAGACGTTTACACCTCTACCTCAGCCGTAACACACAGCGTAACCGCAACGCGACAAGTGTAGAATGGCTCTGAGCACTATGCGACTTAACTTCTGAGGTCATCAGTCCCCTAGAACTTAGAACTACTTAAACCTAACTAACTAGGACATCACACACACCCATGCCCGAGGCAAGATTCGAACCTGCGACCGTAGCGGTCTCGTGGTTCAAAACTGTAGCGCCTAGAACCGCTCGGCCACTCTGGCCGGGTGGGTCGATTCCATCAGGACACAGTTACGAATCTGTGCCTCCAATGTTCCTAACAACATGTCGCGACCAGCTCGGAGGATCTTGATCCCTCCCTGCATAAACACTCCCTGCTTTTTGATAACTTTTGCCTCATTCTCCCAGAACAATAAATGTGTCGAATGTCCAATGGAGCGGTAGGGCAGCAGTAGGAATGGGTCATGTAATTCCTGAATAAAACACTTCAACGACAATAAACAGACAAAGCTCTTCAACAGTATAATAATCTATATGTGTAAGTCCGCCCCGGTAGCTGAGTGGTCAGCGTGACAGACTGTCAATCCTAAGGGCCCGGGTTCGATTCCCGGCTGGGTCGGAAATTTTCTCCGCTCAGGGACTGGGTGTTGTGTTGTCCTAATCATCATCATTTCATCCCCATCGACGCGCAGGTCGCCGAAGTGGCGTCAAATCGAAAGACCTGCACAAGGCGAACGGTCTACCCGACGGGAGGCCCTAGCTACACGACATTTCCATTTATATGTGTAAGGCAAATTCCCGACAGGCTGACTCATCGTACCCGCCTCGTTAACAGGGACAGATGTTTGAAACTTGCAGAGGCTGTTGATCTCATTTGTAGGGTTCATCTAAGAACGGATTTTTCGATATTCTGTCCGTAAGGGGGTGAAATAGGGGACGAGATGTTTTGTGAAAATATGTCGCTATTAAGGCTATTTTTAAGGCAGTACTACGAAAATTGGAATTTCACTTCTCGGTCAGAAATGAAAACAAATAAAAATACGAAAGCATTAGGGTTTGAAATTCCAAGAACATTGAAACACATATACATCCATGTATCTGTGAAGTCTCATACCAGTTTTCATGGATTTATCTTTAGCTTCAGTAGTTCTTTAATAATGACATTTCTTATCCAAATAAACATTGAGCTTCTATTTTCACTCTGTAGGGGATTCATTTCCAGAAATGTTGCCACACGTGTATTTTTATTTGTGGTAGAAAACCCAAATATTAATTTTCGTTTTTATTGCCACCATAATCGCTTTTCGTACAGTGTGAAGATTTACACATGAGATTTGAGAGTAACAAACCACTAATTCAATTAAAGGAAAAGGAAAAAAAAATCTGTGCACACAATACAGTCTATACGAGTGAAGCAGCAGATATTAAGCTGGTTTTCCTGTAAAAAACACTGGCGGTTGACCTTGGAGAATAAATGAAATTAAAAATGATATACTGCTGTAGAAGTGCTGTTAGTAGTTACACTATACTTGTAGACAATGCCCGGCACAGAATGTATTTCACTCTCACGGTGGAATCCCAACACAATCAACGACACATCCAACTTGCGCGCCGGCCTGCTAAATGTACCGTCCAACTCTGGGCGCTGACCCCGTGGCTTCGGCGAGTGCCCTATGCGGCGTTCCGGCTCGGGCAATGTAGGAACAACGGCGACCTGTGTATGGTCCGGCGACGTCGCTCGACAGCCCCAGCAGGAAATTCAAATCCACAACGCCACCACTGGAACGGTGGAATTTCCGTCAGGGCATATAATGCATCTTCATTAGAGTATGCCGTTAATGAGCGAATAAAATGAACAAGTCAAGAGTGCCTCTGAAACCTTTGACAGTGTAGCCCCTACAAGACTCTTACTAAAGGGAGTCATGTCACTATCAGTAAAAATGAAATCTACGTCAGAAATAACAGGTGTTTCCACCTGCGTACTTTAGTGGCGTGGAGAGTTGTGAGGAAGCTATGGTACCGCAGAAGAGGCGTTTAGGAGGAAAAAGAGATTTCGAAATGTCCAGCTTCAAGAGGAAGTCTCACGTGTACTAATTTTTACTCTCCTCGTTCCCAAATGATATTCTTAAGTTAACACATAGTTTACCACCCCCCCTCCCCCCGCCCGCCATCCCCAACAGCCACCAAATTTCACCATTTTGTTCCCCCTTGTGTTTTTCCTGGAATGCTGGAATGTATGTGCCCCTTAAGGTCTGACGTGTTGTTTCTTGGATAATGTTGCTTTGTAGTTGAACTAAGCCACCCTGTACACATGATATACATTCTGTGCACTTGCACTGTCATTCTTGTCTGTGTGGAGACGACATTCAGGTGTGTTTTATACAGGAAAATATAAAAGTAATTTGAATGATATTAATGAATACAACTACGTCTACTTTTTTGGCTAGAGAAACCGTGAATTTCATCGAAACGTGTATTCAAGGATGACCCTGTCCTTGAAAGAGGTCAGTATTATTCAGTGTCAATAAAATATACCAACCCTAGAGGGAGCTCTTTCTAGGAGCTCTTTGCGGTGTGGTATCCCATTTGAGTCAATTGATGTTTCAAAGTACTGCACTGAAAAGGTGTTTGAATGCTGTGCAGGTGTGGTTAAATTTAGTGGAGCTAAACTTCTTATTGTTGTTATTTATAGATCCCCAGACTCCGATTTCACAACATTTTTGCTAAAGCTAGAGGGGGTTCTTGGTTCACTTTGTAAGAAATACAAAAAGTTAATTATATGTGGTCACTTCAATATAAATTGTATAAGTGATTGTGCAAGGAAAAGGAAGCTGGTAGAACTCCTTAATTCATATAATCTTATGCAAACCGTGTTCTTTCCAACGAGAGTGCAAGGGAACAGTAGAACAACCATAGACAATATTTTTGTTCATTCGTCATTACTAGAAGAGCATTCTGTTAGCAAAATGGTGAATGGCCTTTCAGATCATGATGCACAAATTTTAAGTCTAAAAGATTTTTGTGCTGTAACACATGTTAAATATAGTTACCAACTTTTTAGGAAAGCTGATCCAGTTGCTATAGAGACTTTTGTAAACCTTATCAAGGAACAAGAGTGGCAAGATGTTTATAGTGCTGATACAGTAGACGATAAATATAATGCTTTCCTCAAGACTTTTCTCGTGCTCTTTGAAAGTTGCTTTCTGTTAGAAGGTTCAAAACAGGGTACTAGCACAAACAGGCAGCCTGGGTGGCTGACTAAAGGTATAAGAATATCTTGTAGAACAAAGTGGCAATTATATCAAAACGTTAGAAACAGTCGCAATCTAAATGCAGTATCCCATTACAAACAGTATTGTAAGGTGCTTAAAAAAGTTATTAGGAAGGCAAAAAGTATGTGGTATGCAGATACAATAGCTAAGTCTCAGGATAAAATTAAAACCATATGGTCAGTCGTAAAGGAAGTGGCTGGTCTGCAGAGACAGGTCGAGCATATAGCGTCAGTGCGTAGTGGGAATGTCTGTGTTACTCCGTGTTACTGATAAGTCGCATATATGAACAGTATTTAACAATCACTTTCTGAATATAGCAGGTGAACTAGATAGAAACCTAGTCCCAACAGGGAATCATACAGCTCTCATAGAAAAAGTGTTCCGAGACTGTTACCTGAAATGCTCCTCCATGATACTGACAAGAGGGAGATTGAGTTAATAATTAAATCACTAAAGACCAAGAACTCTCGTGGATATGACGGGGTATCTAGCAGAATACTGAAGTACTGTTCCATGTATGTTAGCCCAGTACTTAGCCATATCTGTAACTTTTCCTTTAGGAGTGGTCGGTTTCCTGACCGATTAAAGTACTCGGTAGTGAAGCCACTTTATAAAAAGGGAGACAGGGATAATGTTGATAATTATAGACCTATTTCTATGCCATCGGTGTTTGCTAAAGTTATCGAGAGGGTTGTATATACGAGGCTACTGCAGCATTTAAATTCACCTAATTTGCTGTCAAATGTACAGTTTCGTTTTAGAAATGGCTTAACAACTGAAAATGCTATAGTCACTTTTCTCTGTGGGGTTTTGGACGGATTAAATAAAAGGTTGCGAACGTTAGGTGTTTTTTTTTTATTTAACGAAGGCTTTTGACTATGTTGACCACAAAATATTACTGCAGAAGTTGGAACATTATGGAGTAAGGGGAGTAGCTTTCAATTGGTTCGCCTCTTACTTTAAGAACAGAGAGCAGAAGGTAATTCTCCGCAATATTGAGAGTGGTAATGATGTTCAGTCCCAATGGGGCACTGTTAAATGGGGCGTTCCCCAAGGATCGGTGCTGGGGCCACTGCTGTTTCTTATTTATATAAATGATATGCCTTCTAGTATTACAGGTGATTCAAAAATATTTCTGTTTGCTGATGACACCAGCTTGGTAGTGAAGGATCTTGTGTGTAATATTGAAACATTAACAAATAATGTAGTTCATGAAATAAGTTCGTGGATTGTGGAAAATAATTTGATGCTAAATCACAGTAAGACTCAGTTTTTACAGTTTCTAACTCACAATTCAACAAGAACTGATATTTTAATCAGACAGAATGGGCATGTTATAAGCTAGACGGAACAGTTCAAGTTCCTAGGCGTACGGATAGATAGTAAGCTGTTGTGGAAAGCCCATGTTCAGGATCTTGTTCAGAAACTAAATGCCGCTTTATTTACCATTAGAACAGTATCTGAAACAAGTGACATTTCAACACGAAAAGTAGTCTACTTCGCATATTTTCATACGCTTATGTCATATGGTATTATTTTTTGGGGTCATTCTTTTGATTCAAAAAGGGTATTTTTGGCTCAAAAACGGGCTGTTCGAGCTATGTGTGGTGTAAGTTCGAAAACCTCTTGTCGACCCCTATTCAATAGTCTGGGAATTTTGACATTGCCCTCACAATATATATTTTCTTTAATGTCATTTGTTGTTAGCAATATTAGCTTATTCCCAAGAGTTAGCAGCTTTCACTCAGTTAATACTAGGCAGAAATGAAATCTGCATGTGGAATGCACTTCCTTGACTCTTGTGCAGAAAGGAGTGCAGTATTCTGCTGCATCCATTTTCAATAAGCTACCACAAGAACTCAAAAATCTCAGCAGTAGCCCAAACGCTTTTACGTCCAAACTGAAAAGTTTCCTCATGGCTCACTCCTTCTATTCTGTCGAGGAGCTCTTGGAAGAGCTAAAAAAGTAAGCAAATTCCAGTGTTACATTCTTGATTTTCTTTATTTAAACTAACGACGTGTCGCCTGAATATGTTTCTTATATTTCATTTTATCTGTTTCTACGATCTACAACTGAATATGTTTCTTATATTTCATTTTATCTGTTTCTACAATCGTGTTATAATTTCATGTAGTGACTCGTTCCATGACCATAAAGACTTCTCCTTAATGTGGTCCCACGGAACAATAAATAAATAAATAAATAGAAAGTATGTATGTTGGCACCACTGCTGGAATGATGGTTCAGGATGACTTATTAATGTGAACACAAAACTTTGTCAGATCACGATGTGACTACTGTACGCGCACCTGGTAGGGCCGATGCTGCGAGCATAGTGATAGTATACGTTTACATCGTTTCCTTGTAAACAGAACTCTGTAAACTGATATATTGATTTCGTTCCACGTCCCTCATTATGCGTGTGAGCTAGTAGTGGTGCTAGTTCCCCGATTGAGGGAAGGTCGCCACTTTCGGTTTTCGCGGCTTATATTTCATTGTTCCCTTAGAGAGACCGACTTCGGAGTAACAGAGAAACAGTAGCACCATTTATTTTAAAAACACTACGGAAACAGTGTGTGTACTGAAACTATTCGGTTGTATGGTTTTAATAGTTCCACAAGAATTATTTGTGGTATGGACTTACGTGTCGTGGCAACGAATCGATAGCTCAACATTCCTGCTACCTTTGGAAACAAAAATCCCTTTGCACATACGATACTTTTGTGACACGTGCAACTTTGAAAGAACTCTACAAAACTCGCGAAACCACACGTGGCACTCGTGCACCAAATAAAACAATACTCTCGAAAGCTTTCGGTGCTGCTTTACGCAACGTACGGCGGGGTGTTACATTTTCCTTTCTTTCTAAAAAACTAAAAAGGGCTACGGAACATGCACATCTATATGTATTTCCAATTCTTCGTGATTATATATATTACATTAGGTGAGTCCTCAGTGCTCCTTGCTAATAACGTTCGTGAGCAAATCTAAGGGTCTTCTATTTATTCAGGTCAACATGGAGAAGAGCGTATGGCATGGTTGGCTGGGAGGCCTCTATTCGGGGAAGTTCGGCCGCCAAGTGCAAGTCTTACTGCATTCTACGCAACATTGGGCGACTTGAGCGCCGGTGATGAGGATGAAATGATGATGACAACACAACACAACACCCAGTCACCCAGCTGAGAATATCTCAAACCCAGCAGGAAATCGAATCCGGGCCCGCTAGCTTGAGAGGCGAGCACGTTACCACCCAGCTAAGCAGGCGGACATTCAGCTCGAAATGGCTGCTTTTCAGTAGCTGTCAAAGAAATTCATGCTATTTTCTTCTGACATACAGCATTAAATTGTCCAAATGGAACCTAAATATTTCCTATATGCATAGAGGAGTAACCACAACGTTCAAGAAGATAAGTTGCTGTTTTCCTTAAGTACAATTAAATATATGCTCCCTTACTTAACATTTATAAACAGACACGACAATGAAGTATTTTTAATATGGGGAACGTGTTGTAAATGGTAATATGAGCGTTTTTATTTCAGAAATGATAGTGTACTGAAAACGTCAATACCACCAAAAGAAAAGTAATGTGATGTGATAGAATAAAGTGAGCTCATGCTAAGTGTGTGTGAGACAAGATTAGGAAATGACAGACTGAAAATTGTCTATGAGGTTTTTAATCTGGACAGGAAAATGAATGACGAGATCGGAAGCGAAAAATATAAAATTTAGACTAGTGATAAACCATATATTTTCTGAAGATCATCAAAGTGTTACAATCAAATATAAATTTAAGTGTTAGGAAGCTGACTCCAAAAGTAATTGTTTGGATCGTAGCCTTGTATGAAACTGAAATGTGGATGACAGTAGAGATGAGACGATGATAGAAGCCATTAGAAACGTTAGTTTGAAGACGAAACTATGTGTTATGGTAAGGAAAAGAAATTCATGTTTTGACTACAGCAAGGCAGTTCAAATGGTTGTAGGATGCAGCAGTAATGCAGAGATAAAGTGGCTTGTGAAGAATACACTAGAATGACGACCTACAGCACACCGATCTACGGACAATCTACGGAAAGCAAGCAGATGAATGAGTAGAAATATGAAGTGAACTGAAGAAGGTATGGAAAATTTTAGCCCTGTAATACAGGAATACGCAATTCTGTTGTAATTAGGAAAATTGGAAATTTGTGATAAGGAGTATGGGATCAAACTATTGAGATCATTGGTCCCTCGGCTTACGCACTACTTAAGCTAACTTAAACTAACTTACGCTAAGGACAACACTCACACCCATGCCCGAGGTAGCATAACTTGATTTTGGACAAATGAAAAGATAACTGTGAAACGAGGAAGGGGGGGGGGGGTTGAGATTTGGAACGTGATGGGGTTAGCATTGAGAATAACACTTAAAAAAATTGTTACAAATCAGATGTGGAGTTTTTCACTTCACTCCAAGAGCCTCTTGAGAGTCAACAAGAGTAATGAAGCATATAAATGGGAATTCAGTTAATGTTGCTAAAAAAAATTAAGGCATTCATCAACCACATACGGTGGATTTAATACACAGAAATTAGGCGTGAGTAAAATAGTCTCTTACTGAGGCTTATTTCTTTACGAGGTATTGTATTTTGAAAATTTTCCAGAGCGTAACTTATTTGTTCCATTCAACCAGCGTAGTTACTAAGTACCTTGCTGTTACGTGTGCTTGCAGTGTGCTTGGAACAGAGGAGTGCATTGGGACGTGCTATTCAGTTGCTGTGTGACAGTCCAAGCTGTAGACCGTGAGTGGACGATGGGATTTACCAATGGACAAAATGCGGACATGTTCATGGTGTGTGGAGAGTGTAGGAAGAATGCAGTTCGTCGTCGCACCGTGTACATGGCGAGATATACAAACACACGTCAACCATCTTGGCAATTATTTGTCAATCTCCCCTGTAAATTACTTAAAATTTGGTGTGTAACACCTAGACAACGTAACAGAAAGAAACAAGTGACGACAGAAGATGGGGACATTAACGTTCTTGCTGCTGTTGCAGTTGATCCGCACTTTAGCTCCCGCAATCACTCGAGGAAATGGCACGAATCAGGCAAGTGCCCAATGCATTCTCCATCTCTTTCACACTTTTCTCCATGGAGAGCTGCTTGGAAATGACTAAGAGAATCGTGGTAACTTTGGCACATGGGCATTAAAACAGGAGAATCTAGATGTATCACATTTCTTACTTAGTTCAAATTCAAATGGCTCTAAGCACTATGGGACTTAACACCTTATGTCATCAGTCCCCTACATTTAACACTACTTAAACCTAACTAACCTAAGAACATCACACGCATCCATGCCTGAGGCAGGATTCGAACCTGCGACCATAGCAGCAGCGCGGTTCCGGACTGAAGCGCCTGAAACTGCTCGGCCACAGTGGCCGGCTCTTACTTAGTCGTGAAGCCACATGTACCAATCATGATCAGGTAAACCGCAAAGACATGCAGTACCGGTCTGTTGACAATCCCCAATGGCTTCCTCAGTTGAAACCTCAGTCTCCATTGAGTGTATACGTGTGCTGTAGAATACATCCACATCTACATCATTCTCCGCTAGCCACCTAATGGTGTATAACGGAGGGTACTTTCGGTACCACTATCTGATCCCTCGAAAGCTGCTCTACTCGTGAATAGTGCGTAGAAAGAATGATTGTCGGTAAGCCTCCGTATTCGCTCTAATTTTTTTCGAATTTTCTCCTCGTGGTCAATATGCGAGATGTATGTTGGGGGAGGTAATGTGTTGCCTGATTCCTCCTGAGATGTGCTGTCCCGAAATTTCAATAGCAAATCTCTCCGTGATGCACAACGTCTTTCTTGTAACTTCTGCCAGTGGAGTTTGTTTAGCATCTCCGTAACGCACTTTCGCTAGCTAAACGATCCCGTGACAAAACGCGCCGCTCTTCGTTGAATCTCCTGTATCATTCCTACCTTATAGGGATCCAATATAGATAAAATAGATAAACAATACTCAAGAATTGGGCGAACAAGCGCTTTACAAAGCCACTTCTTTCGTGGATGATCTACATTTCCTTAAGATTCTTCCGATGAATCTGAGTTTTGTGTCTGCCTTTCCCACTATCTGTTTTATATGGTCATACCACTTAAGGTCGCTCTGGATAGTTACGCCTAGATATTTTACGGCAGACACTGTCTCCAGCTGTTTTTCATCAATAGTGTAGCTGTACAGTAGTGGATTTCTTTTCCTGTGTATGCGCAATATGTTTCATTTACGTTCAGGTTCAGCTGCCAGATTCTGCACCATTCATTAATTCTCTGCAGGTCGTTCTGCAAATTCTTACTATTTTCTGGCGTTGCTACATTGGTATAAACAACTGCATCATCTACGAATAGCCTTGAAGAGCATCCGACGCTTTCTACTACATCATTTATATATGTTGTGAACAGTAACTGTCCTATCACACTTCCCTGTGGTACTTCGGATATTGCCTTTACATTTGTCGGTTTAAATCCATTAAGAGCGACGTGTTGAGTACTATCTGCAAGAAACCCGTGAATCCAATCGCTCGTCTGCTTCGATACTCCGTAAGCTCCTGTTTTTTTCACTGAACGGCAATGCGGGACGGTGTCAAATGCCTTACAGAAATCGATGAACACGGCACCAGCCTGAGCGCCGTTGTCCATTGCGCTGCGGATCTCATGGAGAAATAGAGCGAGATGAGTTTAGCAGGATCTCTGTTTGCGGAATCCATGTTGATTTTTGTACAGGAGCTGTTCATTTTCCAAAAAACGTCATGATTCTTGAACATAAAACATGTTCCATAATTCTACAACAGGTTGATGTCAACGACATCGGTCAATAATTGTGTAGATCCGTCTTACGGCCATTCTTAAAAACGGGAATGACCTGCGCTTTTTTCCAGTCGTTAGGTACCTTTCGTTCCTCAAGCGTTCTACGATATATTACATCTACATCTACACCCACACTCCACAAGCCACCTGACGGTGTGTGGCGGAGGGTACCTTGAGTTTCTCTATCGGTTCTCCCTTCTATTCCAGTCTCGTATAGTTCGTGGAAAGAAGGATTGTCGGTATGCCTCTGTGTGGGCTCTAATCTCTCTGATTTTATCCTCATGGTCTCTTCGCGAGATACACGTGGGAGGGAGCAGTATTCTGCTTGACTCCTCGGTGAAGGTATGTTCTCGAAACTTCAACAAAAGCCCGTACCGAGCTACTGAGCGTCTCTCCTGAAGAGTCTTCCACTGAAGTGTATCTATTATCTCCGTAACGCTTTCGCGATTACTAAATGATCCTGTAACGAAGCGCGCTGCTCTCCGTTGGATCTTCTCTATCTCTTCTATCAACCCTATCTGGTACGTATCCCTCACTGCTGAGCTGTATTCAAGCAGTGGGCGAACAAGCGTACTGTAACCTACTTCCTTTGTTTTCGGAATGCATTTCCTTAGGATTCTTCCAATGAATCTCAGTCTGGCATCTGCTTTACCGACGATTAACTTTATATGAGCATTCCATTTTAAATCACTCCTAATGCGTACTCCCAGATAATTTATGGAATTAACTGCTTCCAGTTGCTGACCTCCTATATTGTAGCTAAATGATAAGAGATCGTTCTTTCTATGTATTCGCACCACGTTACACTTGTCTACATTGAGATTCAATTGCCATTCCCTGCACCATGCGTCAATTCGCTGCAGATCCTCCTACATTTCAATACAATTTTCCATTGTTACAACCTCTCGATATACTACAGCATCATCCGCAAAAAGCCTCAGTGAACTTGCTATGTCATCCACAAGGTCATTTATGTATATTGTGAATAGCAACGGTCCTACGACACTTCCCTGCGGCACACCTGAAATCATTCTTACTTCGAAAGACTTCTCTTCATTGAGAATGACATACTGCGTTCTGTATACTGATAGAAGTGGAGCATGTTCTTTCGCATAATCCTTATAGAATCTTATAAGTATCTCATCTGGTCCTGAAGTCTTTGCACTACTAAGCGATTGTAGCTGTCTTTCAATTCCGCTATCGGTTATCTCAGTATAAACCATTTCGTCGTTCGCACGATATTGAAAGGAGTTACAGTGTTACGATCTTCCGCGGTGAAACAGCTTCGGCAGCTCCAAGACAGTATTTTCGCCTTCTCTCTGTTACCTTCCGTTTCGGTGCCGGTGTGGTCGCTGAGAGAATGAATAGATGATTTTACATACGACCAAACCTGTCAAGGCTTTTACTCAGGTCGTTTGGCAACGTGTTACTTCTGAAATCATTGAACGCTTCTCTCACTGCTCTCCTTATGCTCGTTTTCGCTTCGTTCAGCTTTTGTTTGTAAGCTAGCATTTTGCTTGCCTTGTATTTGAGATGAAGTGCTCTTTGTTTACGTAGTGCTTTTCTAACAATGCTATTAAACCACGCTGGATCTTTCCGATCCCTTCAAACCTTATTCGGAACACACTTTTCTAGAGCATATTATACGATACCTTTAAATTTTTTCCATTTGTTCTCCACATCGTCGTTCTCATCACCGAATATTTGATGCTGACTGCTGAGATATTCTGAAATATGCATCCTGTCACCCTTGCTGAGCAAATATATCTTCCTACCTTTCTTAACATTCCTTGTAGGACCCGTTGTCACAGAAGCTGTCACAGCTGAATCATCAGCTGATAGGCCAGTGTTTCATAGACGGAATTATAAACACGTACAAGTATCGCAGCCACCTAACACCATCAACCAAAAATGCTAGAAGTTCCTCTACAGCCTAGGAGGAACCTTTGGTAACAACATGATGGCTGTCCAGACCATAATGCCGAAGTACTACAGCATGTCTTCACGAACTGTTTCCGAATCGTCGGATTGGGCAGGAACTATACCTAGGCCCGTTCGTTCCCAAGATTTGTCGCTTATAGACATTCCATAGATGTATTGCTGCTGCCAGTGGTCATTCTGAACACAAACTGTGATGGTGAGTTGTTTCGTTACTAGTCGGAATCCATATAATGGGTGTATGCACTTGTGTTATCCTTTAGTGTGTTCTTTCGCGGTTATTATAGAAGTGTCGGTGAGGAACTTTTTGACACACGATCCTAGAAGAAAAACCCCTAACATTCTAATGTACGCTGCTTTAAGTTAGTTAATATCAATAGGCGTTATTCCATTCAAAAAAGTGTATTTTTGCACAGAAAATTCACTTCCTACATATTATTACAATATTTTAACTGGCCAACCATACGAGCACCTGACTAACAATCCATTCTGTGAAAACTGCACATCAATCTCACTTTCCACTTCCACAATATTTCCGGTACCAGTTTTAGGTAAGTCACCCTGTACATATTTCGGGTACCAGTTTTAGGTAACTCACCCTGTGCATATAGTACAGTCCGCAGAGCCGTTCACTTGGAAAAAAGTTCACGTCGGCCTCTGCTAGGAGCTGTGTCTCCTCCAACCTGCTGCCACTCCATCCAGCGCGTAACCGTCAGTTCCACATGAAGCCCCACTGAAAGTCACCGACGTATCTCATGCTAGCGGTAAAGAAGCCTCGGTACACAGCCCAGAGGTTGAGAGAGAGGGAGAGAGAAGAGAGAGGGATCAGTTGAATGACAGAGGACAGCCAGTGACATACGGTAGTCACTTGATAATGTCCGTCTTCTCGCTCTGTAATGTAGCTTTCTTGTTGGGCATCCGCAGAGTGTTCACCACAGATCGGATGCACATTCTTCACTTCGCCACTCGTCACAGAGGCTCCTCTTCGATCTCAGCACTAGCAGTGAGTCCTCTCTGAAACCCACATCCGCAGTCGTTGCAATAACAGCATATCCTCCATTACGAGGTGACCCGAGAACTGGAACAGGAGAGCAGAGCATAAAACAAGTCTCTCAGCAAAAACACGATGACAGGATCTCCGACTTTGGCCCAAAGCTAATTGTATGAAGGAAAGCCAGGAATCATAAAGCAACCACGACAAATCGTAAATTTCCAAAACATTCATGAAGAAATGGGCCACATACGATCTGTGAGGTACCTCTAAAACAGGTTGCATCACTAGAATATTACATCTCATAATATCTTTACCAGTTAATTATCCACTTAACTAAACTAGAGACAAATACTCTGTTGATTTTCAGTGTTTGCAGATTTTTAACAAGAAGAGTTACCGGTATCATGAATTACAGGATCACCCACAACCCAGGACAGGGGCAACATGTTCTGTCAAAGTTTAATACTGTCCCTACTACGCTTGTGAAAGTTTTCTTCTGTCCGTGCACAAGTGAGCTTTGCTGCCGACCTGTGTTATTATTTGCATTCGTCTCTCTGATGTACAATCTGGATGTTGGCCTTTAAACGTTTCTAGTTCTGCCTTTGATATTTGGCTTGCTATCCTCGGCAAGCAAATCATTGGTGGATCACAAGTTGCAGACAACAGACTTGGGAATGTATGAGAGCATCAACTTCGTTGGTGTAGTTCTGTGACACTCTTGACAGGCCGTTTTAAAAGCAAAGCTAATTCAGGGAATTTTGATCGGTCCCACCTGGTCTGACCTCTATCGTGGAAGCAATCAGCATGGGCTTCAAATTCCGATTCACCCATCTCTAAGCATAGCATGGAGTTGTAATGACTTGCAGAATAGAGCTTTGAAATAAAAACTCTCCCGACCCAATGATGACAGTGTTATCGCCTATGGTACCTCTCGGAGGATGAAAACTAGAAACTTTGTTCTTCAAACATTTAACATTTATAGCTGCCATCGCTATATTGGTCGGTGTTAATCAGTCATAGCACGAGGAAGCTTCTGTGATAACGAAAATGTACTTATTTCCTTTGCTGGACTTCGGCAAGTGTCCCAGATAATCAATAAAAACTCTTTCCATATGCTCAGTTTCTCTTCTGGATGTTAGTAGCTCAACGTTGCGTGTTTACGTTAGGTTTGCTTATTTTGCCAGTTACAGTTGCTGGCTAACCTTTTAATGACCCCAGTTCCACCTTTCCAAGTACAGTAGTATTTTATCTTCATCCAGATATTAAAAATTCCTTCATCACCCCCACCCCCTCGATGGACACGCGTTAAAATTTAAAATCCACTGGCATCAACTATTCGGGAAGCACTGATTTATTGTTTCCTTCTTGCTGATCGGTATAGCGACTATGCCGTTCTTGATGCGATATGGCTTCAGTTGTTGTCCGCTTTTAACTTCTGCTTAATGTCGCAGACGCAAGCATTTTGATTTTACATGTACTTAAATCCCCATAAACCACTGGTAACCCAGTCTATTCATGGTTAACACTCTGCTAACTACTCTCTTGCTTGATAGCTTCATTATAGTTGCAAGCACCGCTCTCAATCTTCCCTTTTTCCGCATCCTCCTGCTAACGTAGGCCTTCAGCTATCCCTGACTGCACTCTCCGTACCCCTCACATGTTTAACATTCAGTTTGAATGCACAGTTCATTATGGCCCATCTTGCTATCCGACCTCCCCTACAAAGTCTACCTAGAACCCAACTAATAGCTTCATTATCAGTCTCCAGACTAAGTCGTTTGTGCTCTTAGTAAAACTTTAATTTTTACAGGGCAAATAGGACAACAACGCTTCTAATTGGTACACTAGATGTTTTCTTATAAGTGGTATTAAGCATGGGAAGCTGTCTCCCCTTTCCATCTATCCACAATAAAATGGCGGTAGTCCCCATCATAGAGGCATCGGTTTGAGATATAGAGGGCTTAGAAAATCCAGAGACCACGAATGCCACAGCACTGGCTAACGGTTGCTTTAAACCATCGAACGCCGCCCACTGAATTTCAGACCGCTCAAAATTGCTTCCTTTTGCAATTAGTTTTGCGTCGCGGCCAACTGTGCAAAGCTGGGTATAGATCTGCTAAAACAAATTCCCATTCCAATTAACTTTTCCTCTTCATTACTATTCTTGGGCGGCCGAAACTTCGCGATAGCAGAGGTGCGACATTTATCTACCTGTGCTCCTTGTCCAGACACAATATGCACGAGAAATTATATTTCACAGCGGGCTAAATTAACTTTAAATGGTTTCGCAATTAGCCCGGTATCTCGTAAACGCTGCAAGAGTGCTCTAAGGTACTCCACATGCCTCTCAAAAGTACAACTAAAAATAATTATAGCATATAAATAGTGAAAGAGAAACTTAAATTTTATTGATCCACAAGTCTTGTCTAAGAACGGTGATAATAAGGTAGTCCCTGTTAACAGCCCACATGTTACGTGACTGAACTTATAAAGTTTAACGTCAGTACAGAATATAGTCGCTGCTTTGGACTCCTCACCCAGAGGAATCTGATGATGCACTTTATTGAGATCTGAGACGGTAAAATATTGAATCCCCATAAACCATGAAAGACATGTGTGCAAATCCGGCTGTAGCGTTGATTTCAGAATAATTATTTTTTTTTTTTAATTTAAAACTCTGTAACAGGGTAACATCCGGAAACGACCACCCTCAAGCTTAGGAACCAAAACAGTGGGTAACGAATAGGAAAAGATTGACGGTATTATACCCCAGCTCCAATAATTTGTTACTATTTGGCCCAACTACTTCGTTTTGAGTGGCGAAAGCCTGTAAGGAGCCTGCCTTAGTGGTCCTTGATCAGTGAGTTGTATCTGATATCCAGTTTTCTTTTTTATGCCTAATTTAGTCCCAACACCTATGGAATCCTTTATATGATCTGCTGCAAGACATCACTTTAGATTGTAACAAATGTTTCGACGAGACTACTCGGTTTCCTCAGCCACCTGATCTACAATACTACTAATCATCTCTTGCGCCACACGCGGGCAAGCTGCAAAACTCTGCTCTGGGCGGCACTTAAAAGAACGCTTACGACCCATCCAGTCTAACAGCAGTCCTGCCTTTTGTATGAAATTACACCTCAGGATCACTGGAGCGGTTAAAACATCAGCCACTAAAACCCAAATACTAATACGCGAATTGAATATATGGACGCGAATATTTACGTGCAAACTATCCTTGAATCGAAGACACGACGAATTATCCTGTTAAAATTTTGATTCGCAGCAACTTGGGAAGTCAGCATACGGCTTAATATCGCTTGTACCATGGTTCCATACGTAATTGTGACAGCACTTGCAGAATCCATTAAGGTGCGCACTGGTCGTCCATCGATATGAGTACAAACCAGTGGTAAGCGGTTACGAATAGCGATGGCACCACGCAACAGCAATTCTCTTCACGCTTTCCGCCCCTTCGCCCACTTCTTGAGTCAACTTGCCGTTCTTTCTTTACTGTGCCTAGCGACCTGGCCAGTCTTCCTACAACAGTACCATGTTATGGACTGCGCCTCTTGCTTCTTGATTTGGAAATTCCCGCCTTCTATCCCACGATTCGAACCCTCTTGGCTTCGCATCGTGTCACTCAACCTAATACTTCCGCTTTCCAAATCCACCTCTTCTAACTTGTTAACACTCTCAACGCGCGTTAAAAATATTAACGTAAATTCATCTTGTGATTTTAATCGTTCTATTGCATTCTGAATAATTTCTGTTTCATGTACGTTTATTAGCAGGGCTTCCACATAGGTCAAAAATACAGTTATATAAAGGTGAATAATATCTGTTAGTTAGTTCACGCATAAGACTATCCAGCACAAAACATTCACAAATTTTTCTGTGTTGTTGTGGTCTTCAGTGCAGAGACTGGTTTGATGCAGCTGTCATCTCCAAGTATCTACTGCAAGCTACATCCTTCTGAATCGTATTCATCTCTTGATCTCTCTGTACGATTTTTACCCTCCACGCTTCCCTCCAATGCTAAATTGGTGATCCCTTGATGCCTTCGAAGATGTCCTACCAACCGATCCCTACTTCTAGAGAAGTTGTGCCACCAACTTCTCTTCTCCCCAATTCTATTCAATAACTCCTCATTAGTTATGTGATCTACCCATCTAATCTTTAGCATTCTTCTGTAGCACCACATTTCGGAAGCTTCTATTCTCTTCTTGTCCAAAATATTTATCGTGCATGTTTCACTTCCATACATGGCTACACTCCATACAGATATTTTCAGAAACGACTTCCTGACACTTAAATGTATACTCGATGTTAACAAATTTCTCTTCTTCAGAAACGCTTTCCTTGGCATTGCCGGTCTACATTTTATATCCTCTCTACTTCGAGCATCATTAAGTTATTTTGCTCCCCAAATAGCAAAACGCATTTACTGCTTTAAGTGTCTCATTACCTAATCTAATTCCCTCAGCATCAACCGACTTAATTCGACTACATTCCATTATTCTTGTTTTGCTTTTGTTGATGTTCATCTTATATATCCCTTTCAAGAAACTATCCATTCTGTTTAACTGCTCTTCCAGGTCCTTTGCTGTCTCTGACAGAATTACCATGTCATCGGTGAACCTCTAATTTTTATTTCTTCTCCATGGATTTTAATTCCTATGCCGAATTTTTCTTTGGTTTCCTTTACTGCTTGCTCAATGTACAGACTGAATAACATCGGGGATAGGCTACAACCCTGTCTCACTCCCTTCCCAACCACTGCTTCCCTTTCATGCCCCTCGATTCTTTTAACTGCCATCTGGTTTCTGCACATATTGTAAATAGTGATTTTTTCTATAATAGATGTAAATTAATTCCTGATCCAATTGGCTCCCTAATGTACCGACGTAATTACCCTTGAGAGCGGATACGGCAACGCAAAAAATTCCTTACCTTCCAACAGAAGTACACTTACTTGCTCCTGAATTTCAAAGAGAAATAACAGAACATTTTGTGTATGCTGGACAGACTCGCTATCGACAACTCCTGCACTGCCTGAAAGAGACGAAACTGTGGATTAGGTGTGATTATAGGTATATTTGGCGTAGAGAAATCTGCAATAGTTTTCGGTTATTCAACCGAGTGGTGTCGTCCAAAAGGAGCAATATTTCAGCATAATGACTGCTTGCCGCCTTCAGGAACTTCTAATGACTGGTCTTCTGGCATGGCTACAACGCTTCTTCATCCTCTTAGGCAGTTATGACAGGAGCAGACCTCCTCGTTGATTGCCGCCGTTCTTTGCTCACGATCGAGGTGGGTCCCAGGCCTTGCTTAATTGGAAACTGCTGTTCTGATTTATTAGTCTATCATGCAGCCGGATCTCTGAAACATCTTTGAGAACACAATCCCTGGAGGTGTTGCAACAGCTTGATCTCTCATTCATGGTATATTCGTGAGAGACGAAGTGCTCCGCCACAGCGGACTTCGTCAGCTGAACGTTGTCAACGTGGCGTTTATTCTCATTGCACATCACTTGAACTGTCAGGATATCCTGACCTACACAGATTTTCTCACACTGGCAAGGAATGAGTAGTCTACCCAGGGACATACCGTCAACCATAACGACATCAGGTGTCACAACACTTCAACACCTTCTGGGTTGATATTCGCGAGAAAACTGTAGAGATCCTACTACGTGAAAAACTAATTAATACGAACAGCTATCTTCAATTAAGCAGGGCCTGGGACCCAGCCTTGAGCATGAGCAAAGCACAGCGGCAATGTGCGTGTAGGTCTGCTCCATCGTGACAACGAATGAGGATGAAGAAGCATCGTCGCCACGCCCACAGAGCTCCTCACGCTACTGAAGACCCTGGATCGACGCCCGAGGTCGTGCCTCACCCACCAACGCAACAGATCCGCACCCGGAGGCAGCTGGCTGGAGACGATGGGAGACGATTTAAAGGTATCACACATCAGATATCATTCAGTAATCAGAAACGCCTGAAAATGGCTAGAAGTCAGCTTGCCGAAATATCACGCCTTTTGGACGGTACTACTCAGCTGACTACGCGAGACCTATTCAGTGGATTAGATAACTTCGTCAAACGACTAAACAAACGTGACCATTGTTGTTCTCTCAGTTTCCAGGTACTGCAACTGCCTGGCAGGCATATCGTACTCAAATTGCTGCCATACTATTTACCAACTGCCCTACTGTCGTCTCATAACACATCATTCTGTTTTCCATTTCCTTCACTTCGACTAACTCTCCCAGACACAATTTAAGTGTATTAACACGAAAGCTGTAATGAATAACCTGTGTCTCCACACTCTTACTTTTTCTGATCTTCTGATTTTAAAGAGGCCAGCAAATAGTCTAACTCAGAGAAAGCAACAATAATGCTATTAACAGCTTCACTCACCACGCCAAACTGCTACGGCGCGATGGCGATTGGCTGGTAAAACACACTGCGTAGCCTGTACATCTGATCACATAAGCTCCATACCGTTGACTGTCCACAATTAGCCACTTCGTATTGCACTTGATCTCTCTTACTGTCTCCCAATATCTGCCTTGGTTCCATACCACCAATTCTAGCAAGCTGCACACACAGTATGGCTCTTACATTTGTAAATAAAACATAGTTAATTCTAATTGCTGTCAAGCGTCCAATGCAATTACGATCTGCTAATAATGAAAAGGTAATGCGTATAGGGATGGTATGTGAAAAGTTTTGGAGTTAGCATGGACAAGTAAGTAAGAAAATTATTAGTAGAATCCAGGGCTAGAGCTATACATCTCGTTCCAAGAACTACCTTACAATAATCAATCATTTATCACCAACGTAAGATGGGTTAATACACAGAAATTAAGCCTCACTAACACACTTTTCACTTATACATTTAGTCTTCTTCAAAATAAATATTGGTTAATACTAAAATTATCCTTACATCAAAGAAACTTTTTTTTTTAAACAATGTGAATGAAAGTTCAAAATTTCAACTGAAATAGTATACAGCGCCAACTGCACTCTAAATATTTGACACAACAGTTGTATTTGGCCACCTTTCCTGAAACTGTGAACTACATTAAATATTAGACTAAGAAGTATATACAGTATCAACATACGTAACCAATTAAAAGTAAGACTTGGCGCTACATTGTAGACAACCTGAACAGGGCAAAACTTGTTACTTTAAGACAGTCAGACAGAAATGTAATGATCAGAACTGGTAGGACCACAATATTCTATTGTAGGGCTCAGGCTATTATCAAATTAACAGACAAGGAACATAAGTCACAAACGCTGCTAGGAAATTCAGTGTTATGACAACAACAAAATATGTTCAAAACAACGGCGTTGAAACACTAGTTCAACGCACTCCTGTGCCTCACCACAGCAAAACGAATCCATCTTTAATGACTTTTACCGAGAATTGGTCTCCGCAGAGCAATATACTCGGAAGTAAATTCATGTTGTCCTCTTCCGGTGGCTATGTCCTAAAATGTTCAAATATGTGTGAATTCCTAAGGGACTAAAGTAGTCTGGAAGTCTAGCGACCGATGACCTCAGCAGTTTGGTCCCTTAGGAATTCACACACATTTCAACATTTTGCATGTGTGCGTCTCCGAGAAAGCAGGCACTGGGGTGACTACAGCCGTTATGAAATATAAGAAGTATGTGAGTAGTAGCAAAAATCTTCATCGATATGGATACTCTCCGAATCACACTTATGCGCCGGGAAGAGGTTTTATGGAACCTCGTTCACATTAATTTTCCATTACTCTACTCTCGAGCAGTGCGCGGAAAGAATGAACACATGTATCTTTCCACGCGAACTCTTATTTCCTTATTTTATTAAGATTATCGTTTGTCCCTACGTAGGTCGGAAGCAACGAAATATTTTCGCATTCGGAGGAATAACTTGAAATTTCGTGATAAGAAGCCGCCGCAACGAGAAACGTCTTTGTTTTAATGATATCCACTCAAAATCTTGTATCATGTTTGCAACCCTCTGTCCCCTGTTTTGCGATAGTACAAAACCAGCTGTCATTCTTTGAACTTTCTCGATGATCTCCGTTAATCCAGTCTGGCAAGGATCCCACACCGAGCAGTAGTACTCCAAAATAGGACGGACAAGAGTAGTGCAGGCAGTCTCTTTAAAATATCTGTTGCATCTTCTACATGTTCTACCAATAAATCGCAGTCTTTGGTTCACCCTCCCCACAACACTTTGCATTCGTTCTTCCGAATTGTGGTTGTTCGTGATTGTAATTTGTTTGTATTTAGTTGAGTTTATGGCCTTTGGATTTGATTGATGTAACGTGTAATCGCAGTTTAAAGGATTCCTTTTAACACTCAAGACAGTGACCTCACCCTTTTCATTATTTAGGGTCAATTCTCAGTTTTCCCACCAAACAGATATCTTTTTTAAATCGTTTGTGGTTGGTCTTTATCTCCTGATGACTTGGCTAAACGCTAAGCAACAGCATTATCTGCAATCACTTTAAGATGGCTGCTCATGTTGTCTCCTAAATCAATTATACGAGGGTTGCCCAGAAAGTAATACACCGCATTTTTACTCCGCCGAAAATAACACTACGAATGCAAAACGTTATGTATGAAGTCTCCTGAGTGAGCGCGCCGCTTCCGACAGATAGCGTAGCTGTAGGACAGCTTCAAAATGGCGTCTGTAGGTGATTTACGTTACAAGCAACGTGCCGTCATTGAATTTCTCACTGCAGAGAAAGAAACTGTGGGGAGTATTCACAAACGCTGGTGCAAAGTTTATGGAGCATCCACTGTCGACAGAAGTAAAGTTAGTTGCTGGGCACGGAGGGTGAGGTCATCAAAGGCGGTTCTACGGAACTCCACGATTTGCAGCGGTCGGGGAGACCATCCACGGCTGTCACACCTGACATGCTACAGCGAGCTGATGTCATTCACGAGGACAGACACATTACGACTGGGCAGTTGCCGCTGCATCTATCAAGAAATGAAGTTCACACAGTGAAGCACTGGCTCCGCCAGCAGGACAAGGATTGGTACTGATGGGGCATACACAACCTTGTTTCGCGCTGGAGGAAGGCCAGAGAACGATATGAAGATCTCTGCAGATAAAACACCATTTTTTGTGTGTGTAATTCTCATTATGTTCAATGAAGAATGGTGGAAGAAAAAAAATGCGGCGCATTAGTATCTGGGCAACCCTCATACGATAAGGAACGACAGTGGACCTATAACCCTACCTTTGGGAACTCCAGAAATCACTTATGTTGTACTCGATGAATTTCCGTCAATTACTACGAAAGATGATTCTCTGACAGGAAATAAGGAATCCAGTTGCAGAGCTGAGATGACATTCCATAAGCATGAGATTTGATTTCTAGCCACTTGTGAAGTACAGTGTTGAAAATCTTCTAGAACTGTAGAAATACGGAATAAATTTTAAATCCCTTCTCGTGAGTCAAAAGCCTGTTGTGTCTTACAAGAACCATATTTTCTACAACCGTGTTGACCGTTTGTCAGTAGACCATTCCCTTCATTGTAATTCATAATTCGAACACGATATATGTTTCAAAATCCTGGAGCATATCCACGTAAACAATATGGGTTTCTTATTTAGTGGATAACTGCTATTACCTTCCTTGAATATTGGTATCACCTGTGCAACTTTCTATTGAAAGTAACCTTACTGGTATGCAGTCAGGATCGAAGGACTTGTTTTCATTAACTGATTTAAGCTGCTTGACTACTCCGAGGATATCTGCTTCTAAGTTACCCATGTACGCAGATGTTCTTAATTAGAATTCTGGAATATTTACTCCGTCATCTTTGATAAAGGCTGCGTTTAGTTACTCTGCTTTAGCAGAACTCTATCGATAGTATTTGCACTGCTATCGCGCGGAGAAAACATTGATTGTAATTGTAAATGTGTGGTAGGTTCCTATGGGACCAAACTGCTGAGGTTATCGGTCCCTAGGCTTACACACTACTTAATCTAACTTAAACTAACAGGCGCTAAGGACAACACTCATACCCATGCCCGAGGGAGGCAGCCGCGTGAACCGTGCAAGGCGCCTGAGACCACGCAGCTACCCCGTGCAGTTCACTGATTGTGTCTTGCCACTAGCATAATTTACGTATGACCAGAATCTCTTGGATTTTCTGCCAGGTTTAGAGAAAAGTTTCCTTGTGGAAATTGTCCGCGCTACATTTAGAGCTTGTGTAAAAGATCTCCAATCTTGGTGCTTTTCGTTTGTTTAAATTTTTCATATTTTCTTCCTTGTTTCTGCAACAATGTTCTGCTGTTTTGTCTACCAAGAAGGATCAGCTCCATCGTTTATTAATTTATTTGGTATAAATCTTTGAACTGATGTCGATACTGTTTCTTTGAATTCAAGCCACATCTGGTCTACACTTACATTGTTAATTTGGAAGGAGTGGGGATTTTCTCTCCGGAAGACGTCAAGCGAATTTTTATCTGCTCTTTTGAGTAGCTATATTTTTGGTTTTTTTTTTTTTTTTTTTTTTTTTTTTTTTTTTTTTTTTTTTTGAAGGATTTGTGGGTTATGGTATTCAGTTTCGCTACGACAAGCCTGTATTCACTACTCCCTGTATCCGTTTTAATTCTCTCTGAGCTCTGAGCGCTATGGGACTCAACATCTGAGGTCATCAGTCCCCTAGAACTTAGAACTACCTAAACCTAACTAACTTAAGGACATCACACACATCGATGCCCGAGGCAGGATTCGAACCTGCGACCGTAGCAGTCACGCGGTTCCGGACTGAAGTGCATAGAACCGCACGGCCACCGCGGCCGGCACTAAGAGGTCAAGTGTGTTTTCACAACGATTTACTATTCGAGTGAACTCATCAATTAAGTGCTCGAAATAATTTCCAGAGAATGCGTTTGCACAATTTTGGGTGATGTTTTATGCGTACCTCCAGATCTAAACAAGTATTTTCGCTAGCGTATAGAGGTTAAATTGAATTACTGCCAACTATAATTGTGTGAGTTGAGTATATGTTTGAAATTAAACTCAAGTTTTCTTTGAACCTTTCAGCAATAGTATCATCTGAGTTGGGAGGTTTGTAAAATGACCCAGTTATTATTTTATTTCAGTTGCCACGGATAACCTCTACCCACACAAACTCGCAGGGACTTAGTGCTTCAATTTCTTTGCGAGATAAATTACTTCTAACAGCAGCAAACATCTCATCGACAACTGTGTTTAGTCTATCCTTTCTGAACACCGTTGAGTCCTTCGCAAAAATTTCGGCTGAACTTATCTCCGACTTTATCGAGCTTTCAGTGCCTCTAAGGATTTGAGCATCAGTGTTTTCTACGTGGGCTTCATACTCTTGTTAGCTATATGGACGACCATCAGCTGTGTGATGGAATGACGACAGCGAAAATTTGCGCCGGAACACAGATATCCCGGTTATCGCGAGCGGTCGCCTCATCATTTGGCTATCAAAGCACGACTCATGGACAGGCTATAACTTCCATATGTCGTCAGCTATGTGTCTGCAACCTGTGTTCGTACATAATTATGTACATTTCCTTACAGGGGAGACATTTTACTTGAAAGTCGCTTGCCTGTATCGGCGGTAAAATACGATACTGTAGTGCCTGTGCTATCCCGGATTACGATGCAAAGATTCCTCTACGGGAATACGCATAATGGATGCACGAGCACAGATTGTAGACGCGCTTGACGACATACGTAAGTTTGGGTCTGGCCATGAGTTGTGCTCGGATAGCCAAGTGGTAAGGCGACTGCACGCGACACGAGGGAAATCCAGATTCGAGTCCAGGTCAGGCAAAAACTTTCATTGTCATTATTCCTGAGCCGTGCGCGGCTCGTGTTCATGCCGTTTATTGCTTGTCATATTGTCTTTAGGGTACTGTCGCCTCGTTTCTTATTCGATTTACTGGTGTCACTAAGTTGTTGGTTTGCTTGCCCGCGAGTGTCAGCAGCAGCTCTTATCGATAAGTGCACTGTCGTACTATCTCTGAAGCGACCAATAGTATTTCCGGGTCATCGTCTGTGGGACGGTGCGCCAGTTAGGTGCGGATAGCCAGTACTCGCCCGCTGGTGACACACATGTAGTGTCCGACAGAAGAAGGCTGGAGCGAGAACGACAGTTAGTTGGTCGTTCGGTCGGTCGTCTCATTGGACGGCGTGTATTTGGTCGCCGACCGCTTATGGAAACTCTGTGTGTGTCGACTTGTGATTTCGCCTTGTGGTTCCTGTGGTGTCACCGCCAGACACCACACTTGCTAGGTGGTAGCCTTTAAATCGGCCGCGGTCCGTTAGTATACGTCGAACCCGCGTGTCGCCACTATCAGTGACTGCAGACCGAGCGCCGCCACACGGCAGGTCTAGAGAGACTTCCTAGCACTCGCCCCAGTTAGACAGCCGCCTTTGCTAGCAATGGGTCACTGACAAATTACGCTCTCATTTGCCGAGACGACAGTTAGCATAGCCTTCAGCTACGTCATTTGCTACGACCTAGCAAGGCGCCATTACCAGTTACTATTGATGCTGTAAAACATGTACTGTCAAGAGCGATGTTTACCAATTATGGATTAAAGTTAAGTATTCCAGCAGCTACGTACTTTATTTGCTAGTCTCAATTACTTTGCCTGTTCCAGACCTCACGCCAGCCTGCGTGAGCTTAAACGCGTGCCTTTCGGCTTCCTGTCATAGTGGATTGGCCGTCTTGCCAGTCCACAACAGTTCCACAGTGATTGGTTTTAGTATTGTCGGAGTTCTTGGTGCAAGTGTTTGCGTGGAACTGTGTGTAGCTTCTGTGATTTGCACTGAGCAGTTATAATTGCTGTCTGCGTACTGGTTAAGGCAATCGGTCGGTTGGGTCAGAGCAGCGAGTGTGTGTTTCCTCGCCGTGTTGATACTGTCCGGCACGGCGTGTAGTTCGACAGCCTTTGGTGTTCGTTAATATTTTTGAGTCGTTATTGTGCCTTGGCTGTATTTAGACGCCAATATTTGAAGACGTAGTGCTGATGGTATCTTCGTCCTCGCTGACATTTTCCGTTCACGTGCCGTTGAACTGGCGGAAGGGAATTGATCAGGTTGTTTGTCGGTCCTTCAGCCGTCTCTGGGTCGAGTTGCCATCCGATTATTTATAATTACTTTTGGCTGCCTGTCTCACCTAAACTTATGTTAGAGTTACCTCCTCAAGCCAACCCTTGGTGCATTTCTAAGCACCACTGTTCTGTTGTTATAGATTGTGAATTTCTATTAGTCTCAAGTACTGTGTGTCGCTTTCAGCTGAACTTTACGTGAAATATTTTAAGATAGGACCTTCAGCTGTCTATTAATTTAGTTTGTTTTAATTTTAAAGTAGGTCCTTCAGGCAACTTAAATTAACGTTTCAAGATTGAATTGTTTAGAACTTATTTTAAAAAAATGGAGATTTTGCTCTATTTCAAATCTTTCTTATTCAGGCCTTAAGCCTTCAATTCTTCAAAGTTCAGTATGTGGCCTTCAGCCCAGCTTTTACGTAAATTTATTTTCTTTTTCTAACTAAGGGCTTCAGCCGTGTGTATTCCTTAAAGCAATTTTAATAACTCGTTTTTGAATCCTTTTAAGGGCATGTCTGATTAAGTGTTTTTACAAAACTAAAATTTGTGTGTTTTATGCAACTAACAGTAACTGATTTCTGCCCATTTCAACAACCGTACCCTGATTCGCTCTGTCCTATGAAACCAGATTTCAGTTCCATTATATAGCTATGTCGTAAATATCCGTCGACAACGGGCAATCGCCTTTCAAGTAAAATGTCTCCCCCGTACGGAAATACACATAATGAGGTTGTACACAAATGATTGACGACACATGGAAGTTTGGGTGTGGCCGTGAGTAGTATTCAGATAGCCAAACGGTAAGGAGACCACTTGCGATAAGCCGGGAATCCGGGTTCGAATACCGGTCCGACACAAATTTTCGTTGCCGTCATTCCATTATTCAGCTGATGGTTGTCCGTATTCACCACTACGAATACATTTCTTGTAATGGAACAAGAGATAATCGACTTGCATTGGCAAGTACAATCTCCATCTTGTAACTGTAAGTATTACTTGAGGCGCAAATACTTTTCTTCAGTTATCTCACACTGTAGAGACAATCTAAATAATAAAATCTAAATAATAAAATCACCCACTGACGATTCCTCGGAAGCTTAATTCTGTAAGCGGGCTGTTCACCCAGTGCGGGGATCGAGAATCTCGACCGTTTCTACCTGTTATCGACATTGACACTGGTGAGTTATCGGTCGTTCGGATTCCAAGACGTGACAGAAAGTCATGCAGGAGGCAGATGACTTATTATAATAAACAGCAGTTCTGCATTCAGGATGGTTGGGTTCCAATGGTGAAAGCGAAACATCAGGAATGGAATGACTTTTTTGTTCATGTGACACTTTTTGGAATTTAACCACCATTAGATATCCAGGAGCCATTACGGCATTTAGACATGGCGTTTCAGATTGTATGTAAAACACCGTATCTACATTCAGTAGTCGCTCCTGGATGTTTATCTGACGGATAAATTCCGCAACGCGTCAGAAGAGGAGTAATATCACTCGTTGCCCATGTTTGACTTCTACCGTTGCGACCCAGTCAGCCTGAATGCAAAACTACCGACTGCTTCAGTTTTAAATTTGACTTTGGATAACTACTAACGGAAAGCATTTTCGCGTGGCATACTTATAGATTTACGAGTTTTTGATTTCTTTTTCCTTTGATTGTACTGTAAAACCCTACTTATGGCAAAATTACGTGATTCTAGGCCAACGAAAAGTGCATTATACGTTTCGATGAGTGAGTTTGTATTAAAATATGTGACACAAATGGGCAGACGCTTAGACTGCATTGACATGTAAACTTAAATTTTGTACACCGCCAAGGCACTGCCGACTTAAACATAATTTCGATATGTTACGTACAGCCGTTCCTGATAAAAAGGGTTTTTAACAGTCGAACAAAGAGATAAACATACAGTCAGACAGACCGACTATAAAGCGATCATATACAGGTTCCGTTTCTCCCGACTGAGGTAGGAAACATGAAAAGGGACGAAATATGATGCTCTATGCCACAAACTAGTGCGACTGCACCCGAAAAGTAGGAAATTAATACTTCAGAACAGGTACTGCCACAGATTATCTGCTGTTCGTTTATATACATTAAACAATAATGCTATTTCGCTCCAGTACGTCAAAATCACTTTAGCGGAACTCAGAATGTGAAAGTGAACATATTTCTCAAATCAAAGTGTGTGGTGGAAAACAGATTTCTCTATTATGTTTGGTAGAAATAGAATTCACATTGTTCATACCTTTCAATTTCACTGCATTCACACACTCCGCGGAAAGCTTTTTAAATAAATCACAGCGAGTACTTTGTCCCACATCTCACAAATGGGCAACTGTACCATCTCTAACAAGTTCTGGTCTTACGTTAAATCAGTAAGTGGCTCGAAACAGCATATCCAGACACTACGGGATGATGATGACATTGAAACAGAGGATGACACGCGTAAAGCTGAAATACTAAACACCTTTTTCCAAAGCTGTTTCACAGAGGAAGACCGCACTGCAGTTCCTTCTCTAAATCCTCGCACAAACGAAAAAATGGCTGACATCGAAATAAGTGTCCAAGGAATAGAAAAGCAACTGGAATCACTCAATAGAGGAAAGTCCACTGGACCTGACGCGATACCAATTCGATTCTACACAGAGTACGCGAAAGAACTTGCCCCCCTTCTAACAGCCGTGTACCGCAAGTCTCTAGAGGAACGGAGGGTTCCAAATGATTGGAAAAGAGCACAGATAGTCCCAGTCTTCAAGAAGGGTCGTCGAGCAGATGCGCAAAACTATAGACCTATATCTCTTACGTCGATCTCTTGTAGAATTTTAGAACATGTTTTTTGCTCGCGTATCATGTCATTTCTGGAAACCCAGAATCTACTATGTAGGAATCAACATGGATTCCGGAAACAGCGATCGTGTGAGACCCAACTCGCCTTATTTGTTCATGAGACCCAGAAAATATTAGATACAGGCTAGATAGATGCTATTTTTCTTGACTTCCGGAAGGCGTTCGATACAGTTCCGCACTGTCGCCTGATAAACAAAGTAAGAGCCTACGGAATATCAGACCAGCTGTGTGGCTGGATTGAAGAGTTTTTAGCAAACAGAACACAGCATGTTGTTATCAATGGAGAGACGTCTACAGACGTTAAAGTAACCTCTGGCGTGCCACAGGGGAGTGTTATGGGACCATTGCTTTTCACAATATATATAAATGACTTAGTAGATAGTGTCGGAAGTTCCATGCGGCTTTTCGCGGATGATGCTGTAGTATACAGAGAAGTTGCTGCATTAGAAAATTGTAGCGAAATACAGGAAGATCTGCAGCGGATAGGCACTTGGTGCAGGGAGTGGCAACTGACCCTTAACATAGACAAATGTAATATATTGCGAATACATAGAAAGAAGGATCCTTTATTGTATGATTATATGATAGCGGAACAAACACTGGTAGCAGATACTTCTGTAAAATATCTGGGAGTATGTGTACGGAACGATTTGAAGTGCAATGATCATATAAAATTAATTGTTGGTAAGGCGGGTGCCAGGTTGAGATTCATTGGGAGAGTGCTTAGAAAATGTAGTCCATCAACAAAGGAGGTGGCTTACAAAACACTCGTTCGACCTATACTTGAGTATTGCTCATCAGTGTGGGATCCGTACCAGGTCGGGTTGACGGAGGAGATAGAGAAGATCCAAAGAAGAGCGGCGCGTTTCGTCACCGGGTTATTTGGTAACCGTGATAGCGTTACGGAGATGTTTAGTAAACTCAAGTGGCAGACTCTGCAAGAGAGGCGCTCTGCATCGCGGTGTAGTTTGCTCGCCAGGTTTCGAGAGGGTGCGTTTCTGGATGAGGTATCGAATATATTGCTTCCCCCTACTTATACTTCCCGAGGAGATCACGAATGTAAAATTAGAGAGATTAGAGCGCGCACGGAGGCTTTCAGACAGTCGTTCTTCCCGCGAACCATACGCGACTGGAACAGGAAAGGGAGTTAATGACAGTGGCACGTAAAGTGCCCTCCGCCACACACCGTTGGGTGGCTTGCGGAGTAAAAAAAAAAAAAAAAAAAAAAAAAAAAAAAAAAAAAAAAAAAAACCATCTAAGTCGACAGATAGGAAAAACTAATCCATCAAACCTGCCCTCGTTTTAATTTACTTTCTGCTGTTGGACGCTTACGGTCTTCATGGGTAACTACGAAGGAATGTATAAAGTTCGTGCTACACGCAGTGATTTTTCTTAATATTTATTGGCATTTGTTTCGAAGTAAAACATTGTTTGGAACTTCAGTTCGGCGTTCTCCATTAGCTGTTATAAAATACACCAGAAACTGCCTGAAGCAATTTATTCTTGTTGGTCTACAAATCCTTTCGGCATGATAAAACCACGGTAAAAGTTTTGATTGGAGGTTCATACACTTTCCACAAAAGCTTTACTAACTTCGCACATTAAATTACAAGAGCTCTCCGCACAGACTTGGAAAGCAAAGCGAAAGGAGCTATTTTCTGTAGAACGGGAGTTGCTAACATCTACCACCACAAAAAAGTCTAACGGCTTCTAATAAACGGCTTCAAAGAGATCAGAACTCATTAGTGGGGGCAGAAACGACTCTTAAAAATTAAAAAAAAAGCAAGAGAAAACTATTCCATCCGCTGTGCAAGATGCGTAACGCAGATGACGTACTTTCAGACTTTAAGAAGAATTTAAGAATTCCAGTTAGAGAGAAATCATGTCATGTCCGGTGTGAATATTACCGAGCTATCAGTCTGATAAATCGTGATTGCAAAATACTAATGTGAATTTTGTGCAGAAGAATGTAATAACTTGTAGAAGCTGATCTCGGTGAATATCAGTTTGAATTAAAGTGATATATAGGAACACGCGAGCCTATACTTATCCTATGACTTCTCTTAGAGTAAGGAAAGGTAAACGTAGGTTTACAGCATCTTAGACTTAAATAAAATTTTGAAGTGTTGACTGGAATACTAGTAACGAAATTCTGAAGATACCAGGGGTCTAATATAAGGAGCTAAAAGCTATTCACAAATTGAACGGAAATCAGACGGCAGTCATAAGAGCCAAGAGATATGAAAGGGAAGCAGTGGTTGAGAAGCGACAGAAAAAGGGTTGTAGCCTAGCCGTTATTCAATTTGTACACTGAGCAAGCAGTACAGGAAATCAAAGAAAAATTTGAAGGATGAATTAAAGTTCAGGGTGAACAAATGCGGACTTTGAAGTTTGTCGACGACACTGTAATTCTGTCAGATCCGTCAGAGACGGCAAAGAAAATATAGTCTAGTCAAATCAAATCGGGTGATTCTGAGACAATTTGACTAGCAAATGAGACTTGAAAAGTAGTAGACGGGTTTTGCTATTTAGCCATCAAAGAAACTGATGGTGGCCAAAGTAGAGACGATGTAACATGTAGAGTGGCAGCGGCAGCGAAAGCGTTTCTAAAGGAGAGTAATTTCTTAACATGGAACATAGATTTAAGTGAAGGTCTTTATATAGAGTGTAGCCATGTACGGAAGTGAAACATGGACAGTAAATATTTTAGCCAAGCACTAATGAGGAGGTACTGAACAGAGTTGCGGATACAAACATATTTGTGACACAACTTGGGTAAAAGAATTCTCAGTTGATAGGACACATTATGAGACATGAAGGGATCACCAATTTATTATTGGAGGGAAGTGTGGGGGGGGGGGGGGGGAATCAAAATCATGGAGAGAGATCAAAAGATGAATATGGTAAGCAGATTCAGATGGCTGTAGACTGCAGTACATATTCAGAGATAAAGAAGCAAGCAAATGATACAGTAGCTCGGAAGGCTACATCAAACCAACTTTTGGGTTGAAGGCCACTACACAAGACAATTGCAATAACTGTCCTGATTTACTATTAAGATATTTTGCCTGAAATCGTTGGATCACATAATTATGAATGCTGCGTTAATTATTTTTAATAATTAATGAAATATAGAACTTGTTTCCATTTTATATTATAAATATTAATGTTGTGTTACCTCCATCAAAGGAGTATTTCATCTTCCTCACCAAAAAGTGGCATCTGAAAAGTCGAAACATTTAAACACTTTCCGCTTTTATTTTGTTAAATATTGCAATGTAATTTAAATCTGAGAATTAATGAATATAGTTTCTTCTCTATTCTGTCAACTGCGTAATCAAATTTTGTACTTAGAGTTTCCGTTTCGAAACAATCCTAACAAGTACAGAAACTCATAAAAAGATTGAGCTAATGTTGTACTGTGAAAAACAGTTTTATAAGATATAATATGAGTTGGGATACGTGCCAGTATAATTTCGAATTTCAACTTTTGTATGTCTACCTCGGCCAGATTATAGATATGAAGGGAGACATAAGGCCAGAAATCTATCGACGCATCAAGCTTGGCTGGAAGGCATTTGTGAAGGATTCAAAAGTAATCAGATCAAAAATGCCAGTAAATTTGAAGAAAGCAGTACTTGATCAATGCATTCTTCCTGTGATGACGTATGGCTGCGAGACATGGACACTGAACTCATTTACAAAAGGGAAACTTAAGACAGCACAGAGAGCCATGGAGAGATCAATGCTGGGCTATACAAGAAAGGACAGATGACACCCGGTCTGTGACGAGGGTTAATGACATCTTAGAGACAGTAGGTTCCTTGAAATGGCAGTAAGCTGGACACGTCGCAAGAAGAGAAAACAACAGATGGACGAAGCTAGTACTGGAGTGGAGTCCGAGAGAGCACTGGATGCGTAGAGGAAGATCACCAGACAGATGGAACAAAGACATCAAGAAGATCGCTGGTAACACCTGGCAGAGAACTGCCCAAGACCGTCCCACTTGGAGAAGACTACTGAAAGCCTACCTGAATCCATGACTCGAAGAGGCCACATCATTTAATGATTGAAGTGGCTGATGATGATGATGTGAGAAGAAGGGAGCATAAATCAGGCAATGTCGGTAAAACACTTCTGGCCATTAAAATTGCTACACCACGAAGATGACGTGCTACATACGCGAAATTTAACCGACAGGAAGAAGATGCTGTGATATGCAAATGATTAGCTATTCAGAGCATTCACACAAGGTTGGCGCCGGTGGGGACACCTACAACGTGCTGACATGGCGAAAGTTTCCAACCGATTTCTCATACACAAACAGCAGTTGACCAGCGTCGCCTGGTGAAACATTGTTGTGATTCCTCGTGTAAGGAGGAGAAATGCGTACCATCACGTTTCCGACTTTGATAAAGGTCCGACTGTAGCCTTGGTCGAGGTACAATGACTGTTAGCAGAATATTGAATCGGTGGGTTCAGGAGGGTAATACGGAACGCCGTGCTGGATCCCAATGGCCTCGTATCACTGGCAGTCGAGATGATAGGCATCTTATCCGCATGGCGGAAACGGATTGTGCAGCCACGTGTAGATCCCTGAGTCAACACATGGGGTCGTTTGCAAGACAACATCCATCTGCACGAACAGTTCGACGACGTTTGCAGCAGCATGGACCATCAGCTCCGAGGGGTTCTAGGCCCTACAGTCTGGAACCGCGCGACCGCTACGGTCGCAGGTTCGAATCCTGCCTCGGGCATGGATGTGTGTGATGTGCTTAGGTTAGCTAGGTTTAAGTAGTTCTAAGGGGACTGATGACCTCAGAAGTTAAGTCCCATAGCGCTCAGAGCCATTTGAACCAACCATCAGCTCGGAGACCATGGCAGCGGTTACCCTTGACGCTGCATCACAGACAGGAGCGCCTGCGATGGTGTACTCAACGACGAACCTGGGTGCACGAATGGCAAAACGTCATTTATTCGGATAAGTCCAGGTTCTGTGAACATGTACATGCCATCCAAGCTCTGTTTGACTCAATGCCCAGGTGTATCAAGGCTGTTATTACGGCCTGAGGTGGTTGTTCTGGGTACTGATTTCTCAGGATCTATCCACCCAAATTTAGTGAAAATGTAATCACATGTCAGTTCTAGTATAATATAGTTGTCCAATGAATATCCGTTTATCATCTGCATTTCTTCTTCGTGTAGCATTTTTAATGGCCAGTAGTGTAAATACTTTTGGTCTATGTTTGATGTTTGGCTCATAGTGTGGTGTCACCGCCAGACACCACACTTGCTAGGTGGTAGCCTTTAAATCGGCCGCGGTCCATTAGTATACGCCGGACCCGCGTGTCGCCACTGTCAGTGATAGCAGACCACACAGCAGGTCTAGAGAGACGTCCTGGCACTCGCCCCAGTTGTACAGCCGACTTTGCTAGCGACGCCACACTGACAAATACGCTCTCATTTGCCGAGACGATAGTTAGCATAGCCTTCAGCTAAGTCAATTGCTACGACCTAGCAAGGCGCCATCACCAAGTTATATTGAGATGATAATACTGTATCAACAAGACCAATGTTCACCAATTGTGGATTAAAGTTAAGTATTCCAGCAGCTACGTACTTTTCTTAATAGCATTCATTACGTATCCTGTTTCAGACCTCACGCCAGTCAGCGTGTAATTAAACGCGTGCCTTTCGGCTACCCGTCCTAGTGGATTGGCTATCGGGTCAGTCCACAATACGTAGTGTCTCTCTATATATGAATATCATGGACAGTTTCTGCGAGCACCATAATATGCGTTAATGTATAGGTCTGACGGTAAAGACTAACAAAAACTTCAGCGCCCAGTCTGTGTAAAGAGACTGAATTTGACTCACAGAAGCTAGAAGATCGAAACTTTATTGTAGAGACGGTGTACCAAGAATGATGGGTAACACTTCTAATCCTAGGAGCACTGGCCTACAAAGTGAGAGATGTACTTGCTGCTTTTTTGCAGTCGCGTGTCCTGACTGTCTGTGCTGAAACTGAGTACCTTGAGTACCTTACGTTGTGTGATTAATAGGCTTCGCACAGAGAATATTCCCTTTAATTTCATTTGTTGGTTTAATGCGCATTGCAATTTTGTTTTAAATCTTATTTTAATTTTTTTGGTGTAAACCCTCTGGGTAAGTCGTAAAGGAGAACTGTTAGGTTTTGTTAACTAGTTAATATTTATCTTTCGGGGACCTGCCTAATTTCTTCGTTTTGAGATCACTTACAGAAATTTATGTAGAGCTCAGTTTTAAATATTTTGCTGGTTTATTTAAATTTTTTAAAAGCAAATATTGTTAAGGTCCTATCATCTTGCATCTTGTTAAGGACCGTTAAAAGGCGTTATTGTAACTGAGTAACAGCGTTATTCACTATTTCGAACGATTTTCTTGTTTGTAAATTTAACATGGCAATTAACTATGAATTTTCCAGGCTGTTTTTCTTAAAGGGGACCTGTTGCTTTGAAAAATGAATATTTGTTGTCAAAGGTTAAATGATGTTAATTGTAGGAGCTTAGTCCTTCCATGGCATTTTCCTAATCCTGGTAATTCCCGATCACACTTAGTAAGATAACTGGTTACAGAGGACACTGATGAGCCAAAACATTACGGTAACCTGTGTATTAGCGTGTTGGTTCTGTTTTCGAACGCAAAACTGCAGCGATTCTTTGTGGTATGAATTTGTCAAGTCTCTGGTACTATTCCAGGGGTACGTTTCACTAAATGTCAACGCAGAGGTCACACAATTCCCGTAAATTACTGATCGGTTGTTTGTGGACGCGGAGATGTTGTTGTTAGCTTTCCATATTGTGTTCTATCGGGTTCAGATCAAGTAAATTTCTTGATCAAGACAGCAACGTTAGTGCAGTGGACTGCTACGACGCAGTTGTTAGTAGCCGTATCGTGTCAAAGCTACAGAGCGACTTGTGTTGCTCAGACACTAATAGATCCGATGCTTTCCAAGGAGTTCAGCCCCAAACCTCTCCGTAGTGCTTTAGTGACCGAGGACATGTTACAACGGTGTAAGTAATTCGATGTGGGCGTTATGTCATTCAAGAAGGTAGAGCACTTCTGCAAAACTTTAACTCCGTACGTTGAACATAAACGAGAAAGGAAGGAACATTAGGGTGCAACATCTGAACGAGTAAGTAATAGGAAATGGAGAATAATCTCTGCTTTATGATAGAACTGGAAGTACATCGGTCATGAGTTTTTCGAAAACATCCTAAGCGATGTGGAAAAACTACGGAGTGCCTAAATCTGGATGGTTAAAGGAGGCAACCAGATTACGAACCCAGTTTCCTAACCACTGCGTCATCTCTGATCTGTTTCCTTATAATGCTGATCCCTACGATACAGACGAATACCTTACAATTAATAGGGCAAAGAAACTGGACACATGACTGTTTCCTTGTGGGAGTCCTCGTTGTCTCAATGCTAACTAATAAACTTACTTTGCGTTTATAGTGATCTGTTCTGAACAAAGTCTACAATTCAGGACCAAAACCTAGTACTACTGAACATCTGTAAGCTGCCTAAGAGTGCGAGAAGTTATGAGTTCGTGGCATTTTAATTAAAATGTCAGAGTCTGTTATCTGTTAGACACTTACATAGTAAGGCACATTAACTTAATCCCGTAATCTACCGCAAAAGTGTGAATGACACAATAAATACACACAAGCACACGATAGGAGACAGAATAATAGAACCTGCTTAAAAACACACACATAATAATATTAAAACATTTGTCTCATTTTAAGTCGCGATCGAGTTTAAACCAACGTTCAGTCTCTGTCAGTTAGCCATTACACAGATAGAAAGACATTACCTTGATCCTGTAATCTAAAGCATAGTTATAAGTGAAAATTACACAGTAAATACTGGTACAGCAGTATGTAGCAGACAAGGACAGTATAAAAGTGGTCTTAAAATGATACATGCCTTTAGTAAAGAGATCTATTGCAATCTGCAGGAGCAAGAGCTTTTTATGCACGAATGTCACCTGTTTTTGCTTGCACTACAAAGTACTCTGAATACATGTGAAAACTAACTAAAGAAATGGTAGTCATTCACAAAAGTAACATGCATATGCGAGAATGACACAATGTCTATAATCATTGATTAATATTCCGAAAATTTTTGAAAATTTTGAGTGCTGCAAAGATGAAATGGAATAATAGAGACAAGCAACAACATTATCACGGCAAATACATACACTGAGAACAGGCTAAGTAAAGTAATGTCCTTTCATCTCTTAATGCATGAATATTTTTATCTACTCCAAAGCGAAATTTACTTTCATGTGTCCTTTACGGATCCAAGATGATTACAGCGCAACGACTGAGACGAGTATTGTAGCAGTATGAACACACATTGGACAGGATAATAGAATGGCTGAGAAATCCACAGTAAATTTTCCTTTTGGACTTGGAAGAGCAGTTGAACGGAATGGACAGTGTCTTGAAAGGAGGATATAAGATGAACATCAACAAAAGCAAAACGAGGATAATGGAATGTAGTCGAATTAAGTCGGGAGATGCTGAGGGAGTTAGATTGGGAAATGAGACACATAAAGTAGTAAAGGAGTTTTGCTATTTGGGGAGCAAAGTAACTGATGATGGTGGAAGTAGAGAGGATATAAAATGTAGACTGTCAATGGCAAGGAAAGCGTTTCTGAAGAAGAGAAATTTGTTAACATCGAGTATACATTTGAGTGTCAGGAAGTCGTTTCTGAAAGTATTTGTACGGAGTGTAGCCATGTATGGAAGTGAAACATGGACGCTAAATAGTTTGGACAAGAAGAGAATAGAAGCTTTCGAAATGTGGTGCTACAGAAGAATGTTGAAGATTAGGTGGGTAGATCACGTAACTAGTGACGAGGTATTGAATAGGATTGGGGAGAAGAGAAGTTTGTGGCACAACTTGACTAGAAGAAGGGATCGGTTGGTAGAACATGTTATGAGGCATCAAGGCATCACAAATTTAGCATTGGAGGGCAGCGTGGAGGATAAAAATCGTAGAGGGACACCAAGAGATGAAGACACTAAGCAGATTCAGAAGGATGTAGGTTGCAGTAGGTACTGGGAGATGAAGGAGCTTGCACAGGATAGAGTAGCTATGGAGAGCTGCATCAAACCAGTCTCAGGATTGAAGACCACAACAACAACAACAACGCTAACTATTTACTTAGAGAAATATTAATAATGCAGTTAACTTACATTTCAATGAATGTACATTTTTCAACATTGTTCGCACTGGCAGCGACTTAACTGTATTATAAAATGAAATAGACAAGAAAGATTCTGAAATAATATCCTTTCGTAACGCAATTTTTATTACCCTGTTATGACAGCTATGTTTCTCAGGAGCGATATTTGGAGCCTTCCGCGTCAAACTGAGAAATAGCCGTGCCCGTTCCTTTAGGCAGAGCCCAGCGCGAGGCCGGTGCGAGATGGATTGCTGCCCGCGCAGACGATTCATCAATCAATTTTGGCAGCAGACAGCTTTGTTAATGGGCGGCCGGCTTCTCTAGTGATGAATGGATAAACCATCTGAGGCTCGGCGCAAGCAGGGCCTAGTAACTCAATAGACCGCTTCCGGTGTAACGCCACTCGTGCCGGCTCATTCCTTCTCGTACCGTTCTCTTTTTCTACGTAACGGCGTTTTAAGCAGCTGGAGTAGATAATGGTACCATTACGGAACCTCACCTCAACCTCTCGATACCAGCAGTATTCTACTGTGTTTCTGTAGAATAGTTAACATATTTCTGAGCCAACATTCAGATTTGATTTCATTAATGTAGAGGTACTTTGACACATTGATATGTTTATATTGATTGCAATGATATTATTCTTATGTGAATTCTTTCTTTTGTCACTATGACCTTTGACGTACTTGTAACTCAGATGTTTTGGCGCGTAAGCGGTTATTAGAGAGTCAAGGCTTGGACGTCATGTTGGAAAGAGGGAAATTGTAGTCAGTTTATAAAATGTCAACTTTAACAGTGAGGAAGATATTTTCAAGTATGTTATATTTTGCGAAGTGAAGTGATATTGCAACAAAAGTAACAAAAAAGAAGTGTAACTTAAATTCGGAGTGCTGATTACTTTTTTACATCACCAGTGTCTTAACTTGCAAAAGTTTAATCTTCAAGAATGGTTTATGAAACACATCTATAAAACTTCTTAATATCGCAGAATAACACCTTGGCCTCTTTGCATCCGAGCTTTGAATCATCACTACCTAGATTTTTCGACGATTGAGCCATGAGTTCACAACGAGACCAGCGTGGGAAACACGGAAAGATGAGTGTCTAGTTTTTGCGTTATTTCATGAAATGACTTTATTAGCTGTGCTCTAATGACACCTGCCACATAATATAACTTTGTTGTTGCCCGAAAATGCAACATTTAGCAGCGTGAGCAACACTACAAATGATAATTAATTTTTGACCTTTGTTGTGGTAGGGTTGTTAGAAGTAGAAAGGCACATTGCTCCTGCTGCTACGTCCTCTTTCGTCACACCATTATACTCAGCGGAAAATTTCCCCTAGGGCTTTTTATTTCTTTTTTATCTCTCATTCTTACAAATACTTACCGTTACATGGCGCACTTTGAAAAATTTTTCCTATACATTCATGTCAGTTAATTGGAAATTTTTCGATGACGTTCAGCATCTTGAACCTATTATTACTTAACAAAAGTACATGGCCTATAGATGCAATTTCTCTTTCGGAAATCATTTAGTAAAAGGATTAGTTCAGAGACATTTTAACTAGTTTTCCTTGTAATTTTCTAATTGCAGAGCCATATCTTTACTGTTATGTTCTCCGAAACTGTCACATTTAATAAATTTGGGACAGAAGTTTTTCTAAAGATGGAAAGGGAAAAATTGTGATCTCTTAAAACAATCAGTCGGCCTAGAATTCGGTTTCTGCTTAAGAATTCATATTCAGTATCATCTGGAACGTCACTTACCACTAAATTCCAGATGACTTGTTGTAACCCACTGACGAATACTGACAGCGTATCCACGAGACTGACCCTAGTGAACAGTAAAATACTGAACCTTGGTGTTGCGGCTGAAAACTGGAGACTTCATTCTATTAAAAAAAAAGCCACAACAACTTCATACACGATATGGTCGTTTGCCCTATCCTCAATTTGTTTTATATTTGACAATGAATATTTTGAACAAATCGATTATGTTGCTATAGGAAATCCTTTGATCCCTAATGGACCACTTTGAGGCGAGGGAACTGTAGTCGGTGGAACCTCGCTTTTGCAGCGTGAACACAAGGTGACGAAGAAGTATTACCATTTTTTCAGCATATAAATTTGAAAAGAAACAAAAAAAAAACGTGATTTTCTATTGTTCAAGGCGGAAAATGGGTGAATCAATAGGACATTTCGATTACCGCAAATTCACGTATAAGAAACGACTTTTTGCTAGATAATTCTTACTACTTCAGTCACATTTTACTAATTAGTTGTTAGCACAACACTTTTCGGCAGCTTGCTGCCATCATCAGGAGCATGATTTACATGTTCATTAATTTGAAGTGTGAATAGGATTATTGGCTGTGTGTGCCAGTGAGCTTATTTACAGAAATTTGCCCCTATATAGAAAGATTCATTTATTTTAGTGTATAGCTTGAGTTGTACCCTACATTTAAATCATTGCATTTAATTACATTTTTGTGGAAATATACCTGTCTGGCTCACAGAGCACAATAATAAACACATCATCGTCACGTAACACTATTATATTCAGACAGTTACATTCCAAACACTCTTAAGGTTTTTACATTCCAAACACTCTTAACCGCTAAGAAAAACTTACTTTGATTGCTTGGACAGTGAAACAAACGAAAATACAATCTATTTCAGATAAGCATACTCATGTCATCGGACTAAAGTAGGAGTAAGATTATTTGGTATTTCTTGGTTAGTCACTTTTTCTCAGTTTATGTCATGCATTAATAAAAGGGAATTTCACATTAGAGAAATTCATGAAGAAATTACAGTGTTAGTTTCTAGTTGACCACTCACCAATTTGTTGCCACATAGTGTATCATGAATGTTTACTTCTTTAGACAAGTCCATTTGGCGTCCCTGGCCTATTTTATGTAACCCATAACGTTCATTGCCGCACAATACATGAAGAATGTGTGGAACTTGATCGGCACCTTCGCAGCGCAGTACGTTAGTAATAACCAGGCATCTCATATCCACAGCAGATATCATGGACTGTTGAAAAGGAGGCTGGCTGGGGGAGGGATAAGCAGTCTGCTGAAGCAAACGCGATTCTTCTGCTGTGCGCATCACACCATTGTGCAACGCTTGGAGTACTTATTTCCATGTGGAACGCTGTTGCAATACCGGTAAGTTACTTGTATTCAGAGTGGGATTTGTAACACAGCTTGATTGGAATATGTGTAAGAGATCACATTTTACACTATTTTATGAAAAATGTCCTGACACCATCAGAAACATGCGTTTCTCGTGTTAGGTGCATTGTGCTGCCACCTACTGTCAGGTACTCCATATCAGCGACCTCAGTAGTCATTAGACATCGTGAGAGAGCACAATGGGGCGCTCCGCGAACTTCGAACGTGGTCGGGTGATTGGGTGTCACTTGTGTCATACGTCTGTATGTGAGATTTCCACACTCCTAAACATCCCTAGGTCCACTGTTTCCGATGTGATAGTGAAGTGAAAACGTGAAGGGACACGTACAGCCAAAAGCGCACAGGCTGACCTCGTCTGTTGACTGACAGAGACCGCCAACGGTTGAACAGGGTCGTAATGTGTAATAGGAAGACGTCTATCCAGACAATCAGACAGGAATTCCAAACTGCATCAGGATCCACTGCAAGTACTATAATAGTTGGGCGGGAGGTGAGAAAACTTGCATTTCACGTCAAGCGGCTGCTCATAAGCCACACATCACGTTTTAAACGCCAAACGACGCCTCGCTTGGTGTAAGGAGCGTAAACATTGGACGATTGAATAGTGGAAGAACGTTGTGTGGAGTGACGAATGACGGTACACAATGTGGAGATCTGTAGGCAGGGAGTGGGTATGGGGAATGCCCGATGAACTTCATCGGCCAGGGTGTGTAGTGCCAACAGCGGAATTCGGAAACGGGGGTGTTATGGTGTGGTCGTGTTTTGCATGGAAAGGTGCTTGCACGCCTTGTTGTTTTGCGTGGCACTACCAAAGCACAGGCCTACATTGATGTTTTAAGCTCCTTCTTGATTACCACTGTTGAAGAGCAATTCGGGGATGGCGATAGCATCTTTCAACACGTTCGAGCAGCTGTTCATAATGCACGGCCCGTGGCGGCCTGGTTACGCGATAATAGCATCCCTGTAATAGACTGGCCTGCACAGAGTCTCTACGGGAATGCTGTAGGACACTTTTGGGATGTTTTGGAACGCCGACTTCGTGCCAGGCCTCACTGACCGATTTCGATACCTCTCCTCAGCGCAGCACTCCGTGAAGAATGGGCTGCCATTCCCCAAGAAACCTTCTAGCACCTGATTGAACGTATGCCTGCGAGAGTGGAAACTGTCATCAAGTCTAAGTGTGGGCCATCACCATATAGAATTCTAGCAGTACCGATGGAGGCACCACGAACTTGTAATTCGTTTTCAGCCAGGTTTCCGGATACTTCTGATCACATAGCGTATGTTATTGTAGAATGTAATGCTTACAGCCGTAAAACAAAAGAGACCGAAATACTGCTTCATGTTTGGCCTCTATGAGGCAGCTTCCAGATGATTTGGTTCTTGAAAATCTGCAGCAAAGATCTTGTGAAACTTGCAAGTAATAGAGGAAACGCTCGTAGTTTCCAAGAAACAATGTTCCAAACTTTCTCCCGGAACAATAATTTTTACCTTGGAAACGAGGGCTTAGGACAGGTACATTTCCGTCGTCTAATTAGCTTGGCAGTGCTACGAGTGATACCGCACCATGTGCAACAGGGTGAAGTAACTTCTTAACGAACTTGAAATCCAAAGAACAAGGTTGATGACCTTATAAAAGCTGTTATGTTTGAAGTGACACAGGACATCTTTCGCACATGAAAATTTTTTGGTTTAGTCCAAGATAGCGGTTTCCAAAATGGCTGTGATTATGCAAACACAACCTCCATGATTTTGCCCTCTCCCTTCTCATACTACTTGATTTTAAATGTCTGTTTACTGACCTGTTTTTGTTTTAAAGGGATGACTCCAGTCACACGGGCTACACAGTACTTAATTACCTTCGAGTCAAATTTTTCCTATAACACGATATATTGTTGTGCGGATGTGCGGACGTACCTAAGAGGTAACAGTAAAATAAGATTCAGTGACCTCCCGTAGCATTTGTATAATTTGATGTGGCCTGCTAAGGCAGCCAGTCCACAGTGACGGGTAGCCGAAAGAAAGGCACGCGTACACACACGCCGACTGGCGTGAATTCTGGAACAGGATAAGTATTGATTCTAATAAGAAAAGTATGCAGCTCCTCGAATACTTAACTTTATTCTTTGTTGGTTTACAACGTTCTAGATGAGACATTTCATACGATAACTATCAAACTATGTAAGGCTAATGGCGCCTTGCTAGGTCGTAGCCATGGACTGAGCTGAAGGCTATTCTAACTGTCTCTCGGCAAATGAGAGGAAGGCTTCGTCCGTATAGTCGCTAGCAAAGTCGTCGTACAACTGGGGCGAGTGCTCGTCCGTATCTCGAGACCTGCCTTGTGGTGGCGCTCGGTCTGCGATCACACAGTGGCGACACGCGGGTCCGACATGTACTAAATGGACCGCGGCCGATTTAAGCTACCATCTAGCAAGTGTGGTGTCTGGCGGTGACACCACATAATTAACCTCACTACTTAATGTGTTTGAAAAAACATTCCACAGTTGCATTGGAAACTTAACAGTTTTTGATGAGTCTTACGAATATATCAGTGAGTAACCACTTTTCACTCGTCTTCTGCGCTACACAGTCGAATAGCTGGGTGTGGCTGAAGAACTGTGCCAAACTTTCATCTCATAGTAGCAACTGCAAACTAAGTCCTACGTTATTTGATGGATGTATTCCAATCTCGTTCCTCCTCTACAATTTTTACCCTCTATGGCTCCTTCTAGTACGAATGAAGTTACTATGTGATGTCTTAACAGATTTACGACCATCCTCTCCCTTCTTCTTCTTATTAATTTCCACGTATTTCTTTCGTCGCCGATTCTGCGGAAAATCTCATCATTGCATACCTCATCAGTCCACACAGTTTTCAACATTCGTCTGTAGCACAAGATCTCGAATGTTTCGATTCTTTTCTCTTGAAGATTTCCCACAGCCCATGCTTCGGTACCATACGGTTCTGTGCCCTATTCTCAGAAACTTCCTTAAATTAAGGCCTATGTTTTATACCCGCGGAGTCCTCTTGGCCAAGAATGAACTTCATGGTTGTACTAGTCTGCTTTTTATGTCACCCTTGCGTCTTCCGTAATAGGTTATTTTGCTGCCTAGGTAGCAAAATTCTTTGTCTTCATCTACTTCGTGATTATCAATCCAGATCTGAATTACTCAACGTCCTCATTTCTAATACTTGCGACTACTTTAATTTTCCATAATTTTCTCTCAGTCCATGTTCTGTACTCATTCCACAAAGCAGATCCTGTAATTCTTCTTCACTTTCACTCAGGATAGCAATGTCATCACTAAATCTTATCACTGATATATTTTCACCTTGAATTTTAATTCCAGTTTTGAACCTTTCTTTTATTTACGTCATTGATTCTTCGATGTACAAATGGAACAGTAAGGGTGAAAGAGTACGTCTCTGTTTGCCACCCTTTTTAATCCGCACACTTCGTTCTTGGTCATGCACTTTAATTGTGCCTACTTGGCTCAAGCAAATAATGTATTTTACCCGTCTCTTCCTATAGTTTACTCCTGGTTTTCTCCAAATTTTGAACGTGTTGCACCATTTGATACCGTCGAACGCTTTTTCTAGGCCGACAAATCGATGGACGTGCCTTGATTTTTCTTCGGTGTTGCTTACATTATCAACCGCAACGTCAGAACTACCTCTCTGGTGCTTCTACCTTTCTTAAATCCAAGTTGACCGTCATCCAACACATCCAAAATTTTCCATTGTTTTGTATATTATTCTTGTTAGTAACTTGGATTGCTAATTGTGCAATAATTTTGCAATCGTGGCTGGATCTACGGCTGGTCTTTGGAATTTTCCTGTTATAATTTCTTTCAATTGTATAAGCCATTTGTTAACGTCAATAATACAGAGTTGTACCACGGTTTCCTCTTCACATTAAATTCTAGGTCCCCCTGTAAATAAGGCTTCTGAGAAGTTGAGGTAATGCAGTTCTGTTAAACGTCCAATAGTACCATGGTGAGTAAAGCATTGTGGTGTTCAAACCAATCTGCGATGTACGGAGAGCTTTCTCACGCCCCAGAACAGAATGTCCTGTAGTTCGTCATTACGACCAGGCCACAGTTATGACACCTGCCGTGAGCCCTCAGGATCTGTTGAATGAGGCAGAACCATCTAGTGGGGCGAAACTAGAGGTGGCTATGACTTACCGTTCCTTGACCTGCACTAGACAATAAAAGCATTTGAAAACCATCCTCAACCGCGATTTATCTATTATACTCACGGATATTGAGAAAAGTTAAGGTTAAGACTCGTGTGTTTCCCTAGATGGAGTTCGCGACGGGCTCGGTAGCATTCCAGGAAGGCAACGAGAGTCCATACAAGCACAAACAGGCATTTCTGAAAATATTCGAAAGTAATTTGAGAGTACACTGAATTCTGTTTTACGGTGAGCACTCTTTGGCGTTGGTCCCTGAAGTAGCTTGAATTAATCGCGAAACAGTCGCCCTGCGCTACGTTCCAAGTGGCTGGAAAAATGCGCAGGCGACTCCTGCATATAAGTAGGATAACAGAGCGGACACTCAAAATAACTTTAACATTGGTTTGCTACAGAATTCTTGAATTTATTCTCAATCTGAATGTAATTAATTTGCTGTAGATGAAAAGGCTTCTGCCCACCAATGAGTACGGATTTACTGTGTGTAACTGTAACGTGTGTAATTGAGTTTGGCCTTTTCTCACATGGTATCCTGTGAACCATGAATGAAAGGCTAAAGGGGGAGTCCATATTCCTAGGTTTCCAGAAAGCGTTCGACGAGGTGCCCCTGTGCGGACTGATAACGAAGGTCCGGGCATACTGTTTAGGCTCTCAGAAACACGAATGGCTCTAATACTGTTTAGGTAATCGAATCTAACATGTTGTCCGGGACGGCGAGTGTTCCAGAGACAAGGCTATCGGAAGGGGTGCCTCAGCGATAGTGATAGTACCGCTCTCGTTCTCTCTGTACATAAACGGTGTGACGGACGGGGTGAGCTGAGGACGCTGTAGTTTGAGAAACTGTCATTGTCGAGTGACTGCAGAGAGAACTTCTGTCCGGTACGACGAAGCACAGCTAGCTCTAAATGTAGAAATATGTAAGTTAATGCATATGAAAAAGAAGAACAATACTATAATACTGGAAAACAGCTTCTGCATTTTGCTGCTTGAGACAGTCACACTGACTAAAGATCTGGGCATGGCGTTACAAAATGATATGTGATGGATCGAGGGCGAAAGGTGATAGTAGCGACTTCGCTTTTGTGGGAAAATGCTCAGAATGCGTAGTTTATGTATAAAGGATAACGCATATAGAACACTAGTGGAGCCCATTCACGAGTACTGCTCGAACGTTTGGGATCCCCGCCAGGTCGGTTTAAAGTAAGACGTCACTGCAGTTCAGAGTCGTGCTGCTAGATTTGTTAACCGGTAGATTCGACTGACACGTGAGATGTTTCGTGAACTGAAAAGGAATTCCCAGTGGAGGACGACGTTTACTGTAGGCACGAGGTGATGTGTTGCCAAAGCATACTTTGAAACTGGTAGTAGCTGGCCGGTGTGACCGAGCGGTTCTAGGCGCTACAGTCTGGAACCACGTGACCGCTAAGGTCGCAGGTTCGAATCCTGCCGCGGGCATGAATGTGTGTGATGTTCTTAGGTTACTTACGTTTAAGTAGTTCTAAGTTCTAGGGAACTGGTGAACTCAGATGTTAAGTCCCACAGTGCTCAAAGCCATTTGAACAATTTTTTTAAGCTGGTAGTACACAGCACTGGAAGCCGAGCAACGTTGTGAAGCGCTATTAAGCCCCCATACACGGTCTTACATGGAGAGACGACGCTCAGCGTGAAGCAAGTTCCTCGTTGCAGCAGGTTGAGCTGGCCTTTGTAACCGTCCTGTGGCGCTGAATTTTTGTGGCTCGCTAAAGTGGGATATGATTAACGTTAAGTGCTTTTAGGTGCTGTCACGTTGGGAAGGCATTGTGAGTTGATATAAAATCGTTCTATGTGGTTGGCTAGAATTGAGGTTTGCTTCAGCACGACACGAGTGAGCATCTGCAACTCTGTAAAAGTTCATTCATCGCCTCTGCTTTAATTGTTTAGTGTGCCTTGCCCTATTCCTAACAGAACTGAGCTGTATTAGCCTTCTGTTAATCTGGTATATCAGTGTTCCGGTTGCTTTTCTGAAAACGGGTGCTTAAGTTCCTTTTAAAGCTTTTGGCGATATTCATTTTATTGAGTTACTTTAAGTGGGACAATTTTATCGAGAACGCTTGTTTAGAAACCTTAAAATTTCAAATATCGACTCGTTGGTTTATCTCAGAAACCGCTCGCTAACTGTTCGTCGTGGACGGCTGTTGCTAGAGTCTATTGTCTTTTCCAAGTAAAGTAAATGCTCAATAATTCTGCGGCGCCATTAGCTGACGCCGTGTATATTTTAAAGTTGGATTTTAAAGTTTGATTGTTTATGAACATATTTGATTAATTACAGTTAATGCCGATGTGTTGTACAATCACGAGCATGGGGCGGGTTGCCGGCTTGTGAAATCATAATGTTTTTTGTCGCATGTATGCTCGTTTATTGTTTTAAGTTTCCTCTACCAACCCGTAATCTAGAGATCTGCCAATGGGACGTTTGGCTCGGTCACACTCGCTCGAGCCGACTGCGCTCGGTCGTGGCTTTCCCGAATACGAACGCTCGAAGCGAGCTGCGGTCGAACGAGGCGCTGCGCCCTGCGGAGGGCAGAGGCTGGCCCGTGCTGGCACTCTCGCCGCGCTGCAGCTGCTGCATCTGCTGCGCCGGTGCAGTACCAGCTCTGTGCGTCTGAGGGTTGGCGCCGCTCCTCACAAACTCCCATCAGCCGATGGAAGCACACTCAGTTTGTTTACGTAGTAGACCTGCACCCCTGGGTGGCAGTTTCTAATCGTGACATCATTGTGTGCCGGCCGCGGTGGTCTAGCGGTTCTGGCGCTGCAGTCCGGAACCGCGGGACTGCTACGGTCGCAGGTTCGAATCCTGCCTCGGGCATGGGTGTGTGTGATGTCCTTAGGTTAGTTAGGTTTAAGTAGTTCTAAGTTCTAGGGGACTTATGACCTAAGATGTTGAGTCCCATAGTGCTCAGAGCCATTTGAACCATTTGACATCATTGTGAGCCACAAAAGGAAACAGCTTGCTTTATTCAATAATGAAACTTTGAAAAGAGTTTTGGATTTAACATGAAAACTATGTAACTGCCATCTTTTGTCTGGCTCGTAATGAAAGATCACATTGCTGCTCTTTATAACAACATCTGCTTTGTTGATTCAAATATACATGTGTGAACTTGACAACCTAACAAATTAGAAAACTCACAATTTTTTTTTCAAGCTGTTCCCCGTTGGCGTCATTGCAGTGAATCGACTCTTTTCGGATCTAGTCAATCAGAGATAAGGTTCCAAACCACGCTGATTGCTTTTTATTTTTGTGCTTTTCGTTCTAGTTTATCAGAACCCAATACTTCATCGTACATTTGACCCACACTATCTTAACGCCTGATCTCTATCAAAAACAGACACCACTTTCAACAATCGGAAGGGCGAGTGAAATCTGGTTTCGCAGCACAGAGTGCAACAGGTTGTGGAAAGGGGCCAAGGTCAATTACTGTTAGTTATACAAGAACACACAACTTTATTCCTCAAACCAATGCACAGTATTCTCTTTAAAAGAACAAGATGAGTTCACTGCTGAGGGGCCAAGTAACTTATCGGGAACAAGTTTAAATGATTCCTTTTAAAACGCCAGGATTTAGAGTAATGGCTGAAGGATTTACTTAAGTAAAATTGCAATATCTTCACGGCTGAAGGCAGAAATAATATTTCAGATCAGCTAAGGAAATTCTTTAGATGCCAAGCATTTACAATTTTCGGCTAAAGGCCATATTAAGGAAAATTCAAATAAATTCTTCGGCTGAAAGCCCAATAATAAATATTTTACGTAATAAAAGAGAGGCTTTAAAGATAAGCTTTTATACAGTGCAACAGATAAAATCTTAAGAAAACTTGAAGTATCTTGTCGGCTGAAGGACCAGACAATTACTCAAGAATAATTAGAGGTCACCTTCAGATAAACATTTACAGAACACGGCAGAAAGTCGTTTCAAGAATTCAAGATAATTAAAGAGAAACCTTACAGACAAGGATTTACATATTAAAGCCACAGATTCTGAAACAAAGGTGGCTGAAAGCCTAAATGCAGAGCTACAAGAATTTTAAATAACACACGGCTGAAGGCCTAATCTTAAAATAGTTCTCATGAAGTTCGGCTGAAGGCCATACACTAAACATAAAACAGACAATAATAATACACGGCTGAAGGCCTCGCACAATACATGTGACAGAAATAAAATGAGCATCACAAACAATAAACAGTGGTGCTCAGAAGTGTTCCCAAGAGTCGGCCTGGTGAGGGAACTCTAATCACAGTTTAGGTGAGAGAGGCAGCCAAGCTTAAAACTAAACAATCGGGTTGCAACACGACCTAGGGACGGCTGAAGAACCAACCTAATCAATTCCCTCTGTCGCAACTGACGAACTGCCTATTCCATTACGCAGGCAGCCTTCATTTGCTCTGTGGAAATCACAGAAGCTACACACAGTTCCACGTAAATACAGTTGCACAAGAACTCGGATAATCACTGTTGAACAACAAGGACGAATCAATTCGACACACAGACGGTCTCCACAAACGGTCGGCAACCAAATACACGTCGTCCCATGAGACGACCGACCGAACAACCAATCCAGGTCGTTCCCACTCAAGGTACATGTGTCGGTGACGGTCGGGCAAGTCTTGGCTGTCCGAAGCTGAATGCAGCTCTATCCCGACTCAACTCCATGTCCGTTCGGAACTCGGAGACACGGCGACCCGGGCACCCCGGTTCGGACCCAACCATCCCGACGTAACCCTTGCCCATTGGCCACGACATCTCTGCACAAGGAAGAAACCGACCCACGTTCGGCAGGATGACCAAGTGGCGAGGCCCAGCAACGGTCAAAAGACCAAATACACGCCGCCAGATGAGACGACCAACCGAACGACCGACCAACGGTCGTCCCGCTCCAATCTCCTTCCGCAGGACAGTCTATGTGTGTCGCCAGCGGTCGGCGAGCACTGGCTGTCCGCACCTCCCTGATGTTCCGTCCCCGATTTCACTGCTGATGCGCCCGGACCCAACTCTCGACAGACGACGAGGCGGAAATTCTAGCGGTCGCTCCTGAGATGGTACGACAGTGCACTTATCGATAAGCGCTGCTACTGCCACTCACGGGCAAGCAAACCAGCAACCTAGTGACGCCAGTAAATCGAATTAAAACAAAAACGAGGCGACGGAACCACAAAAGCAAAATGACGAGCAATAAATGGCGTGACTGCAAGCCGCGCCTGCTCAGTGAACACATAATTGTTACTACTGTGTGAGCTATTGGAATTTCGACTGTCTCGTCTGCCAGACGAAGACAGCGATAATTCACCACTCGTAATACTTATAGTTAATACATAGTAGTGCGAACTTTCCACTGTACTGCCAGAGTACCCGTGTCAAGAAAAGTGCCGTTTTGCAAATAACCGCAGTTTTGATTTGCTGGACAAGCGGTGTACCTACAGTAATTTGAACGTATGCACATATGTATCTTCGAGTCCTTGTTTCTGCACCCATAGCTAAGCAAACTGAACTGTTGGTAACTTCTCCCCTTCCATAATTTGTGTTCCATCTTTGAATCGCTCTAAAAATGTCACGAGTTCTTTTGCAGTGTTGTTGCCGCAACTAATAAGTTTTTTAGAGATATCTCTCTCTGGAAGCAGTTCCATTTTTTTTTCCTACTGCCTTAGAACATACCGTATCATTTTAAACAAGCTATCATACTAACTGTATGTGTCTTGCTTTAAGTTTGTCTCTGTCGCATTCGTATCACTAGTTTTCTCCATTAAATGGTCACTGTCTCTTAGCAGCATAGTCGTGGAACACACCACTGCAAGCCCATAAATCAAATAAACGTCTTCTGACATGTGTTTCAGGAATGTGTTCAAAATATGTGTAATGCATGTAAAATGCTGAAAGAATTGCAGTACCTTACAATTATTAGCGCCTTCTCAATGACAAATTAAATATTATAAAAAAGGCTGGAGATTTACTCTTAACAATTTTAATAATGTTTCCCCGTTGTAGTTCTTAATAAATTCCTCAATCCTTTTTTTTCTACTCACAAAAGTGATTTGTCACCAGTGACACATTTTGCAGTGCGTAGTCTGATAAGCAAAGTGCACAGTACTAAATAGGTAACACGTTTTCCTATACCTGTCATTCCATAAATCCATTATGTATCCACAAGCATTCATGCCTATGGCCTGGAAAATGCTAGGCATCATACTCGCTCATATTTTATAGGCTTGTCTTTCAGCGCTTCATAGTGCTGTCATAGAATATGTAAAAATGTAGGAAACGTATACACCTCCATGCGACGGGAACTACTAACGTTTCACAACTTACACTTTGTCGTTACCTGCAGACATATTGTGCCTTCAGATGTGTGGTGGTGGATCTGTAAGACAAGAGAGCAGACCACTAACCACAGTACCTGCAGCCGACACCCCTAACAGTCACTGATGAAAATCCCTCCCAAACATTGTTTCAACCATCATCTTTCGAACTCAGGATATATTATTTCCAACCGAGTTTCGCTTTCGCACTCTCCTTCATCTCGCGTGCATTTGAACGTAAACGTCAGATGCGGAGTCCTACTGTAATCATGTGGCAGGCGGCCGCTGTTGACAGGGACATTTTTTTTGGTTGAAAATCTTTATTTGATTCAAAACATTACAATAAAATGTTGTGGATAAAAAAAATTGCCTCTGTGTTCTGCTCCTGTGCACTCTCGAGTTTCATCGGAATTTGGTCCTTCCTCTTGTGTTCATGATTGTTCTTGGGCTGTATTCAACTTGTTTTGAATTTAATCCTACCCAAAAATTTCCTTGTTCTATATAGAAAGGGATAGTTCAATAAGATTCAGATAATATAGAGAACTGGCACCTGCGACTTACTGCACAGTTGTTCTATTGCTGGCAACGTGGAAGGACCCGGAAGAAAAATTAGATCTAGCACGTAGAAGTAAGTCGGTTTCTCCACGCTACTTTTGCTAATGAACGTGAATGAGACCGGCTAGTGGTGGTGCAAGGCACCCTCCAGATGAACCTTATGCTAGCTTGCGAAGTATGTATGTAGAGTATCTGTGTAAACGTAGATGTAGAAAGCTAAATAAGTGACTCTCTTCTGCTTAGAAGCTTGTACTATAATGAACAAACAAATAGTCTATGGTGCTGGTGCTGCTTAAACAGAGGTTGGTATCCCACATTCCAAATGTTAAGATCCACCTCTTTGCTCGTTATCCCACAGTATCAAGCCTCTTCTATAGAATACCATGCTATACTCGTACATTCTCAGCAATTTGTTCGTAGCCTAGTAGAGACAATGACTTTAGTTTGAGATAGGAAAGGAAGGGCAGAAAAGGAGCTTTCTGTCGCGGCTAGCTAACAAGTTTTCAGGCATCGGTCTAAGAATGGAGAGAAACACGACAGGCAGCAAGAATTGATTGAAGTTGCAGTTGGACATGGCAAGGTAGATCAAGAGACACAGAGCATTAAAATTAAGACTCTTATACGGATCCATAACTTGTTGGATGTAGCAAGTGTTCAGTCTGGTTTTGATGCAGCCTGTCAAGAATTCCTCGCCTACACTAGCCTCTTCAGCTACGAGTAGCCCTCGCACTCTACGTTCCCCTTTGTTTGCAAGATGTATTCAAATCTCTGTCTTCCCCCACAGTTTTTATATCCTGCATTTCCCTTTAGTGCCATAGAGGATACTCCATGTCGCCTTAGCACGTGCCCTGTTATCCTGTTTCTTCTTCTTGCCCGTATCTTCCACATGATCCTTCCTTCGCAGATTCTGCTGAGAAACTCCTCACTCCTTATGTTATTAGTGCATAGATTTTCGGCTTCCTTCTTTAGCAACGTACCCAGAAAGCTCCGATTTTCTTCTCTTTCACTTTTTTCAATATGCACGGTTCACTACAATACAATGCTGTGCTCCAAGCATACATTCTACGAAATGTCTTCCTCACATAGAGGCCAATGTTTGATACCAGTAGACCCCTCTTGGTCGTATTTGCCTGTAGTAGTCTGCTTTTTAAGTCCTTCTTGCGGTGACGCATGTTGTCAGGCGTTGTCGGTGGATCACGATAGCATATATCCTTCACCTTTCCACACAGAAAGAAATCTGGGGACGTCAGATCCGGTGAACGTGCGGGCCATGGTATGGTGCTCCGACGACCAATCCATCTGTCATGAAATATGCTATTCAGTACCGCTTCAACCGCATGCGAGCTATGTGCCGGACATTCTTCATGTTGGAAGTACATTGTCATTCTGTCATGCAGTGAAACATCTTTTAGTAACATCGGTAGAACATTACGCAGGAAATTTAGGTAGCCATCGATAAAATGGGGGCCAATTACCCTTCCTCCCATAATACCGCACCATACGTTAACCTGTCAAGGTCGCTGATCATCCACTTGTCGCAGCCATCGTGGATTTTCCGTTACCCAATAGCGCATATTATGCCGGTTTACGTTACCGTTGTTGGTGAGTGACGCTTCGTCGCTAAATAGAACACGTGCAAAAAATCTGCCATCGTCCCGTAATTTCTCTTGTGCCCAGTGGCAGAACTGTACACGACGTTCAAAGTCGTCGCCATGCAATTCCTGGTGCATAAAAATATGGTACGTCTGCAATCGTTGTTGATGTAGCATTCTCAACACCGACGTTTATGAGATTCCCGATGCTCGCGCAATTTGTCTGCTACTGATGTGTGGATTAGCCAGGACAGCAGCTAAAACACCGAGCAGCATACATAGCACACTCCCGTTGGGCATTTTCATCACAACAGCCATACATCAACAACGTATCGACTTTTTCCGCAATTGGTAAACGGTCCATTTTAAAACGGATAATGTATCACGAAGCAAATACCGTCCGCACTTTCGGAATGTTACGTGATACCACGTACTTATACGTTTGTGACTATTACAGCGCCATCTATCACAAAGCGAAAAAAGTGGTCCAACTAAAACATTCATATTTCTTTACGTACTACACGAATATGTAATAAAAATGGGGGTTCCTATTTAAAAAAAACGCAGCTGATATCCGTTTGATCTATGGCAGCGCCATCTAGTGGGCCAACCATAGCGCAATCTGGTCCCCCCCCCCCCCCACCCCTTTTCAAGCTAGACGAGTTTCGTGCTTTGTAGCTTTTCCGTTTGATGCTTATTTCGTGAGATATTTGGCCCGGTCATTATCAATGGACCACCCTGTATATAAATATATACCGCCTGCTATGTGACCCTGTGCACAAGCCGTGGGCAGTGAACGCTCATATTGCCTGCCGGCCGTAGCGTTATTGCTTCCAAGGACTGCTGTGAGCCTTAACGCTCTTCCCTAAAGTTAAGTGCAATTTAGGAATCATTCCGATTCATTATGTCCGTTAATTGAGGCAATCTTGTTAATATTGGAGTTTCTATTATTCATTTTATTCGTTGAGGTATTACTAGGCCTTCTTATATAACACTTATGTCAATCATTTCTATATCTTTGATGAATTTGCAACTTGTTATTATTCCTGTATGGAAGTTTTGCGACCTTGGTTGGCCCACTTTGTATTTTTAGTAAAAGCATGTTTCACTCTGGACCTTTATGTGGGCAGTTCAGTTTTATTAAACTTTGTGGTCTCTTCGTTCTTTATGAAGTTGTGGTATTATGTGGCTGTGTAACTTTGGTTGTAAGTGTTGTAACCTCCCACAAAAATTTAAAAAAAAATGACAATATTATTTAAGAATGGTAATGGACATTGCGCTAAGTGTAACCTCTCCACTGAAATTTTGAAGACAGAAATAATAAATGAATGGGAGCCAAACGTAACCTCCCTAGCAATTAAATTTAATGACAATAGAAAATGAGAATCGCAATCTGACCCAAGTATAAGTTCCTCACGAAAATAATGAAAGTCAATTCAGTGATAAGAAAATCTCAGTAATAATGATAATTCAATTAAACCGAAATATCGATCTTTGGCCCTGTGCAAAAATCAGAATTAAATTCTTACCTCATTGTAACTGCTAGTCAAATTTCTGCTCTTATTCTTGCGCACGGCTTGGAGGAACTGCATTGCAAATAATAATATTCTTTTTTTTTGTAATTTAACTGAAACTTTTCTTTAAGGGAAGTGGAACGAAATCGTTAGTTCAATTAAATAAATTTTTTTTTGTAAAATTGCTTTTGAAATCAAAAATTATTATTGGGGCACTTGTTGGAAATTAATTACAATAAATAAACTTTACATTATCTGATGATTACCTTAATTAACAATATACCTCATTCAGCATCTTGACCAGTGTTGCCGACAGACTACATCACACAACCGCACTGAGCTGCTACTACTGACCGACTGCTCTGCATGACGACTACTAGCGTACTCCACGACGACTACTACTGTACTGCTCGCAACACTCGCGCGGTCAAGCGCAGACTAACTACGATTATAGGCTCTCTGGTCAAAGATTTTAACGTGCCTCACCATCGCTGCTACGTTACATACGTGTTTCAGTGTATAGTGTTATTACTCTCTTGAGACATGGTTAAACAAGAACGATTGTTTGTGATTGATAATTCACCATGCCTACTATCAACTCTGTGTTGCTATTTGACAGTATCTAGCACCCAGAAAGGTTTCAAAAATTCATTTTTTCGGGAATAAAAGATCATCAAATTTATTTTTGGGTGTAGTTCTGGATTACGATCAATGTAATGCTGAATACATTTAACAGGTAAAGGAGCACACGAAACTGTCTTAGGAAATAACAGTAAAAGTATGTGGAGATAACATTAAAAAAAATGATGCTGCCAGGGTGGCTTATGAAATGTAACATGGTGAACTAATACTACATCTACCTTCGCTTTTGTTAATGAATGAGAATTTCACTTTCCAGGGGATCCTGCGCTGATATGGAACTCCCTGGCAGATTAAAACTGTGTGCTGGACCGAGACTGGAATTCGGAACCTATGCCACCTCATTCTGGAAACATTCCCCATGCTGTGGCTGAACCATGTCCCCGCAAAATCCTTTCTTCCAGCAGTGTTAGTCCTGCAAGGTTTTTCGGAGAGCTTCCGTGAAGTTTGGAAGCTAGGACACGAGGTACTGGCAGAAGTAAAGCTGAGAGGACGCGGCCTGAGGCGTGCTTGTCTAGCGCAGACAGTATAGCACTTGCTCGTGAAAGGCAACGTTCCCGAGTTCGAGTCTCGGTCCGGCACACAGCTTCAATCCCAGAAGTTTTATACATCTTTCCATGGTTATGCTCTGATTTACTTACAATTGGTTGGTGATGTGTTAGAACTATGCTTTCACATCTGACTCATCGGCCTCTTGAATACGGATACCTCTTTCTTCTTTTCATGTTTCATTAGTTCCAACGGAGCTGTATTCAGGTATTGATATGAAAGGACACGATACGTTAATAACACATTAACATCTTTATTGGGTTATAACACGCCATTTGTTAATGTTGCAATCAATTCAGTCCTATTTGGTTAATAGTTAGCCTGTTGTATGCAGATATTGTGAAAATGGTTATTACCGAAAACCATTAGTGATGGGAAAGAAATGCAGACTGTTGCATGTATAGGGAATCATCATGCCTCCACGCATGCCACTAAAAGATGTAATCTATCGCCTCCCTTATTAGAAGTCCATGGTCCTAATAAATTTTTGCGGAACAGGAAGGCTTTAATTACGGTGGAATATCGTATTAAAAGTTCACAGGTCCAGACTTCACTAAACAATTGATACCAGTACCCACTGCTGGCCTGAAGAGTACCCTATGCACGAGACACGCATTGCAGAAGGACTATCTTGTAGTATGGTTTTCTTCTAGGTACATCATGACATATGCATAATAATGTTCAATATCGTCAAACCATCCTTGTCCACTCCGAGATTTTTCTCCGCCTCCAGTAATGTCGTCGGTTAGGGAACGCTGACCGATAATTTTGTTTTTTTCCTTGTTTCCACCTTATGAAACAGGCCATGTCTGAAAGCCATGTGAGCAGTTTCCAATGGATCCCAGATTCGCAACAACCGGCAAGTTTTGCACGTTTATTCACGTGAAACGAATCGAGTCAAAGCTTTACAACCAGCAGTCTCTCATCTCATTTAGAATTCTGTTTCTGCATTTGCAGTACTGCAGGAAGCAGCTCAAGGAGGCTGAGCAGATCCGGCCGCTCAACACTGGAATTTGTTCCCCATTCGTGAAAGACATGCCTCGGTGCTACCGTGCCTCTACCTGTACAGGCAGAATACCAAAGGTTCTCTTCCTCTTTTCTATTTTTATCCGTTTCGTAGGATATTCAATTTGCGTAAATCATATTGAGCTGCTTCAGATCCTCCCCCAACCCCCTCCCCTAAGATAATAAACCTTTAACGCGAAAAAAATTAACTCACTGTTGTCGGCGGCAAACAATACTACACTCAGTAATACGCTCGGTTTCATGTTCGGGTACCTAGTTTGTAAAGGACTAAAAATTATGTAGACGCAAGGGTATATATTTAATATCAGATAAGATAATATTGCAACTGGAAAACCTATCAAAATAATTACGTGTTCGCCTTGATGCTAGATTTATAATAAAGTTTTGTACTTCCGTTATTGGTAGCCTCCCAATACTTTATGGGCTTGTCGCCAATATATACACACCCAGTACAGTACCAATTTTTCGTTCAACATTTAATAAAATACCTTCAAATCTGTATCCGTGACCATGTCCACTGCTCTAACTACAGCTGTACCTCTGAGTAGTAAGAATATTTCACTAGTGTACATCTCGATATATAGAACGGATTGTCTCATTAGGCTTCTGAAGGAAAGCTGTGGTTCCATGCATCAGCTGCTGTGTTCATTATTCTTACAAAAGTCGGCAGTCAAAAATAGATTAGCAGCCATACCTCAACAATCTACATGCATCTGATATACGCTATCCAAACTTCTTGACCACCTGCTGAGTAGAGTTCCGATTTACTTTTGGTACGCAGTGCAGTAAAGATTCCACATGACATGGATTCGACAAGTCCTTAGTGGATTCCCGCAGCTATGTGGCACTAGATGTCGATGTACAGGCCACGCAATTAACTTAAATTACGGGCCGGTGTTTCGTGAGAGAGAAGCTAGCACCCGATATCGCCCAAGATCAGACGGGGTCCGATAAGGTCAGTAGGCTGGACAAGGAAGCATTGCGTTCATTCTCCACAAAATAGTGAAGCACGATTCTGACACTTCGACATAGACAGTTATCTTACTGAATGGTGTCGTAGCCCTCGGGGAACTCATCAACCAAGAATGGATGCAGTTAGGTTGCAATAATGTTCGTGTTCTCCACAGCTTTAATTATGACTGTGACTACCAGCAAGAGACACATGGAAGCCCAGATAACTGTCTCACACACCGTAATACTGCCTCCACTGATCCGCGTCAGCCTGCCGCTGTGGCCGAGCGGTTCTAGGCGCTTGTCCGGAGCCGCGCTGCTGCTACGGTCGCAGGATCGAATTCTGCCTCGGGCATAGGTTAGTTAGGTTTAAGTAGTTCTAAGTCTAGAGGACTGATGACCGCAGATGTTAAGTCCCATAGTGCTTAGAGCCATTTGAAGCATTTGATTTTTTTTTTACCCGCGTCTGTGGGGTGGTGCATGTTTCCAGCAGCCAGTCGCTTGGATGGAGGGCATATATGGACATGAAATGTAATTTTTCAGATCACGCAACTATTTTCCATTGATCCATGGCCCAAGCAGATTATCCTGTATGCACTGCAATCGTAACAGACAGTGTCGTTAGGCCAAAATGGTGAATTGAAGACGTTCGGTTAACCGAAACACGTTGTCAGTTAATAATTACACATGAAGAGGTGATTCTTTTCTCTCCCGCGTTTTCTTTTATTTGTCAATTTACGTGTATTTTCTTTACCGAAGAAGAAGTAGTTTACTTTCTTCGTATGTTCAGTAGTTACGTATAAGTACAATTGTAAATAATAATATTACATCAAGAAAAGAAACTGGTGACCGTAAGGACAAGAAGAAACCCAGTTAATGGACCAACACAATAAGAAGTGACTCACTGTGTGGAAGAAGAACTAGGCGCCGAATAAAGCGAAATCGGAGAGCACAAGGAGGCGCTATTTTAAAAAATAAAAGAGAAAAGGAAAATGAGTAGATCTATGGTAAAGTGCTAAATCACATATCCAAAGTTCTCGGGTTCGATGCCTGGTCAACATTAGGATTTTTGTCTGTCACTTATCACTTCTTTCACCTCTGCCAACGTTTCAGCAGACGAAAATTTCCGAATAGCATCTTGCTTTGGAATCAATCTTTACGTTGTGACTCCCCTTCCCACTGGTCGATTAAGTCTGCTCAAAGGTCTGAGGAAGGCAACGGTATACCACCTCCAACAGGATAATGCCTACTAAAGCGCTGTCGAGCCCAAAACAATCCTCGGATTGGTAACAGCTTGACGTACTTTACAATCACACTTCCGATCCATTAGCACTCTAAAGCTGGAATGCCGTTAGCCTTATTGAGCATTACGAAATGTAATTTCCCTGTGTACTTCAGATGGTTCAAATGGCTCTGAGCACAATGGGACTTAACTGCTGAGGTCGTCAGTTCCATAGAACTTAGAACTACTTAAACCTAACTAACCTAAGGACACCACACACATTCATGCTCGAGGCAGCATTCTAAACTGCGACTGTAGCGATCGCGCCGTTTCAGACTGTAGCACCTAGAACCGCTCGGCCACACTGGTTGGCCCTGTGTACTACAACCAATGTTAAGAGTCATACCAATAAACGTACAATGCCGTTTTTACAGTTACTATAAGAAAACACGAGACAGAATAGTATGCAGCGCTCCCTGTAGTGATGACACCGGCCCGTGAATCTAGTGCGGGGTAATTTTCTGGTAAGCTGCAGAAGGTCAAAGGTCAGTAGGAAGGTCAGCTGGGGCCACGCCGGTCCGCGAGGCGCGTTTGTCGTCCTCAGCACGGCGAGAATGTCTGCGGACAGTGACCAGAGTCCCTCGGCACACTGGCACTCCAAGTTTCCAGTGTGCTGGTTTTTCTTTTCTGGCCAAGCGCGAGCACTGTTAGTTCGGTCTTACTACTCACGAGCACTACACTCCGAAGCCTCCCCCTCCCCTTCCTACAGACATACGAATCCCCATGTAAGCCACCGTACATAACTCGCCCCAAGTTCATAGCACACAAAGACGTCCAGTGATGATAATATCAAAGGAAACATGAATTACTTTAACTTACAAACAGAAGCGGAAATGAAATCAAACCGTTGGCAGAAATAATGAAAATTCCTGCAATGTAATAACAGCTGTAAAACGTCAGTACAAAAAATATAAGATTATAACACATGCACACAAAAATAAAAAAAATAAAAAATAAGATGTTAGCAAATAAAAGAGTGCTCGAAAGGCGACCAAAATGACATAAAATTTTTAATGTTTACGTTTATCAGGTTATCCAAGACTGGAAGCAATATGAACAAAAATTGGTCAAAACACTTTATTTAAATATTTTACTTGACATAGATGTGACTTGGTACCGCAGTAAAAATAGGACATCATTAGATGAGTAATTTATGTAAATGTATCGAAGGTTATACAGGGATGAAGTTGTTATGTAACAGAGTTAGTTTCGCATCCAAAATCTGTTATCGGAAATATCGTCTTTAAGCTACTTGGAACGTCGATCTGGGCGAGATAGGAATAAAGATTTAAATGTAAAACTGTTCCAACTGGTTTGATGCTGTCCATCTCTTCCATTTTGCCTTAACGTATACGTAACTTTGTTTAAATACTACTCCCAAAACCCTTTATAATGAAGATGGTATATTGTAGCTTTCGTCTTACTGTACTTTACTGATCCTTCTAGCATCGAGGTATCCCATTTTCTAAACATTTGTGAAGGTACATATAACGTGTAAAGACAAAAAAGGATGTGAAACCCCGCAACGAGGCCCTGAAGACCACACGATATTGAGCTGACTACCTTGGCATCCAAAGTCGCTCATCATTGGACGTGGTACGGAGTGGCATGGGTGTCAGACCGTTGTCGGTTTTCCGATCTTGGAGCCGCTACCTATCAATTGGGTGGCTCCTAAACTGGCGTAACGAAGCTGCGTTCATCCCAGCCCAGTACTCCCACCAAGGAAAAATCCCTGGCAGTACCGAGAATCGAATCGAGAACCACGAATGGGAGCCTCTCGTGATGACCACTACTACGGGGCTCGACACCTAAAATGTATAATAATATCAGAACAAATACAATGGAAAAATTTCTAACACTGCGTTTTTCGTTGGACATATTTCGTGAGAGTGATTGACGAACTACTATAAAAAGGAAATAAGTATGATCGACTGCAGACCATTTTAGATACAGATCAGTTCAATAAGAGCCGAAAATGGAGTCAGCTGCGTCTCCAAAATTTAAATATCGCTTACCTAGTATGAATACAGACAACCGGTAGGCTGTTTGGTATTATCGTCTAAACTGGCAAATGAAAGAGTTTCAAAATAATTCCTAGAAAGTTTTTTGATAACAGATGAAGAATTTGTGGGTGACAAAGAATGTCAGCTCAGGACGTTTAGGTTCACACATACACACATTTAATTGAGATCTGAGAAAAAGGAAACGATGCTCCTAGCATCACTAAAAATTTAAATATCTCATCGTAACGGAGCATTTTTGTGTCAGTCCGTGAGATCCAAAACACCACACAGAAAAGCACCTAGGCATGCCATGTTCCTTACCTTCCGGTAATCATTCGATTCAGTTCCGTACTGGCCTTTAAGAACCAAATACGAGCTCAAAGAGTATCAGAGCAGATTTGTGAATGAATGCGCAACGTAGTTTTACATTACGGAACAAAAGTCAAATGTTCCCCAAGAGCGTGTTATAGGGCCTCGACTGTTCACAATTTTAATGATATGGTGGAAAATGGAGGATCCAAGAGATTATTCGCAAACGATTATGTAGTGTGTAACGCAGAAGACGGTCTACGATTGATATAGGTACAGGCAGTCGACCCTAAACGAAAGTAAAGTAATTTGCTGAAACAAGCAAAAAAAAAAAAAAAAAAAAAAGCAACTGCTCGATTGGCGAAAAAACTGAAACAGTAACTGTCTTAATCATTCGTAGCGTCCTACGGTGGAATGACAACACGTAATAATTCACGCGAGACAGCACTGATAATCATTATGAGAGCCTTAAGGAAACGTAGTTCGTCCACGAACGAAAGCGTCTTGCAAAAAACTTTTCCCAACGATTTGTGAGTGTTTGTTCATCACTGTGGGCCGCTTAAGAATGTGGGGTTTATAGAAAGGATAAATAAGATACTACAAAGAGAGGCACGAATCATCAAGGGATAGTTTCGTCAGATAGCTAGGTGCGGATGTACGCTGCCACAAGTTTGATTCCCTAGACGTTTACTGCAGATGTTTCCTGTTGCTTCACCGGAAGGCAAAAGAGGTGGAACTTCTACACGGTCTCGTGGGAAACAACTCGTAGGAGTGTTTCGAGTAGCGGAAGGGAGGAATGCAGAAGTGTGGGGACTTAACTCGGGGAACAACTGTGAAGGCGATATCGGCTAAAATAAGAAACGATCAAAAAGTTTCGTATGAGGACGTTGCTAAAGCGTGTATCACGAGTCAGGTGCGGATATATAAGTACCGATATGTAGGAGAGGGACTAATGTGGCATTCGTGTGTCTCCGATGTGCGTGCGGTGAATGAAGAAACGTGAAAACATGGTGACGTCGTTACCAAATGCATCCAAACACGACCACTAGGCTGTTATTCTTTTCTTGGTTGCCGAAGGAGAAACACTGGTAGACATCCATCGGAAGATGAAGAATGTGTATGGGGCAGCATGTCCGTAGAAAACTGCCGTTGCGTAATGGTACTCCTGCTTCATGATAACCCACCTCTCCAAATCACACGTGTCGTATCTCTCAAGTTATTCCAATTCACTCGAGACACTCGAGCACCCTCCCTCTAGTCCAGATCTCTACCTGTGCGATTATCACCCCTTAGGCGCCTTAAAAAAAGACCTTGAATGGTCGACGTTTCCTGTCCGACGAGGATACACAGCATGCATGCGAGTTTCTCACACAACAGGAGACAGCGTTAGTCAAACGGATATCGTCCACCTTGTACGTCGTTATAGGGCCTCAATTCTCACAATGTTTTTGCCTGGTTGGCATACCTAGTCTGGACTGCACAGCCTTCGAACGGAAACGTTTCCATCCCTCCTTATGCAATATTTGGTAAGTACACGAATATTAAGTAAACATTTTTGTAAAAAGCTTCGTGCTTGGTAATTCCAGGCGAAACGCAAGGACATGCCTGTAATAAACTAATCATTCACTACAAGCTCAAACTTGTTGCAATGCAAGGAAACACTGTGAAGTAGCAAAACGAGTGGTCACTAACACGAGAGAACAATTAATTATTCACTCATACTAGCAGCTTCGCTCCCATTGTGAGAATCCTTTCATACATACGATCATTTCAAAGGTTTTGCGGAGAGAGAAAGAAAAAGTTAGCTACTTGATGGGCTGAAGCAAAGTGTTTTAACAATACAAAATTCGAATGAATCTGCGTGGAAAATACAAACTGCAGGAAAAGCGCAATACCATATAGTATGAATAAGCAAAATACAGTGAATAAATGAAACCGATGTCCTTTCACAAGCCCTACGTAAAGATTTAAAATGTTTATTGTAAAAAGGTTAAGTTTTATTGTAAAATAATTACGTTCATTACCCCAATTACTAACACGATTTTGTGGGAAACATTCTACAATGTCGCTGCCATTTGAGCCACAAATAGAGTTCAGAGTATTGCAATATAACTACATGCATGCGTCCTTCATATTGGAGAGATACTATTACATTCCTTTGTCTCGAATTATCCACTCAGAATGTTATGACAGAAAAGTCCTACTTAATGAAAGTTTTAATAACTGATCTTAACAGAGAATTCATATAAAGATTGACTAAGCTTTAGGTATCTAGGTATAATGGAGCCCTATGAAATGAAAGCATGCTTCATCTCATTACGCCACAAGTAAGTTTCGAACGAGAAAATTAGTACTGAATGCAAGTCCAGTTTTCAATGGAAAACAACTTCCATTTGCTACGGTACCGTCGAAAGAAGCTGTTACATCACAGTCCCCATCAATGAACTGTGGAGCACTGTTTTACTGGTTCACTTTTTTGTGCCTTGAAAGAACAGACTTCGAACAAGTGGTTACATGACAAAATGCATGAAAGGAGGTGATATTCCGATCTACAGGTTAGTCAGACTAAAATCATACCACAAATTCATTAACAAATTTTAGAGATTAAGGCTTAAATGATAGAAAGATGACACTGTTCCCGCCGAAACTGAAAGGTACTCCTTACTACCCCACTATGGCTCAATTTCGTTATACAGCCATTTTCAAATAGTTAACTCCGTAAATACGTAAGGAAAAAAGTAACTTTCACGTGATGACTCTTTGATAAGTAACAGCTCAAAAAAACTTAGAGCATACGACATATAAGTTTTCTATGTATGGTACCGCGTCATATTATATAAAACTACTCCTGGAGAAGACCATCGTTTCGGTCACGGTTGCAGTGGACTTGTTGTGGGTCTACTGGTGCGTTCTAGCTATGCAGTGTCCTTTGTACTTTGTTGTAACTGTTCACTGCTAATGTCATTATGTCATAATTTTAAAAAGGTTGTTCATTTCATTGGTCACTTACGGAAGAAGGAGTGGCTACTTTATTTGTATACACTCCTGGAAATGGAAAAAAGAACACATTGACACCGGTGTGTCAGACCCACCATACTTGCTCCGGACACTGCGAGAGGGCTGTACAAGCAATGATCACACGCACGGCACAGCGGACACACCAGGAACCGCGGTGTTGGCCGTTGAACGGCGCTAGCTGCGCAGCATTTGTGCACCGCCGCCGTCAGTGTCAGCCAGTTTGCCGTGGCATACGGAGCTCCATCGCAGTCTTGAACACTGGTAGCATGCCGCGACAGCGTGGACGTGAACCGTATGTGCAGTTGACGGACTTTGAGCGAGGGCGTATAGTGGGCATGCGGGAGGCCGGGTGGACGTACCGCCGAATTGCTCAACACGTGGGGCGTGAGGTCTCCACAGTACATCGATGTTGTCGCCAGTGGTCGGCGGAAGGTGCACGTGCCCGTCGACCTGGGACCGGACCGCAGCGACGCACGGATGACCGCCAAGACCGTAGGATCCTACGCAGTGCCGTAGGGGACCGCACTGCCACTTCCCAGCAAATTAGGGACACTGTTGCTCCTGGGGTATCGGCGAGGACCATTCGCAACCGTCTCCATGAAGCTGGGCTACGGTCCCGCACACCGTTAGGCCGTCTTCCGCTCACGCCCCAACATCGTGCAGCCCGCCTCCAGTGGTGTCGCGACAGGCGTGAATGGAGGAACGAATGGAGACGTGTCGTCTTCAGCGATGAGAGTCGCTTCTGCCTTGGTGCCAATGATGGTCGTATGCGTGTTTGGCGCCGTGCAGGTGAGCGCCACAATCAGGACTGCATACGACCGAGACACACAGGGCCAACACCCGGCATCATGGTGTGGGGAGCGATCTCCTACACTGGCCGTACACCACTGGTGATCGTCGAGGGGACACTGAATAGTGCACGGTACATCCAAATCGTCATCGAACCCATCGTTCTACCATTCCTAGACCGGCAAGGGATCTTGCTGTTCCAACAGGACAATGCACGTCCGCATGTATCCCGTGCCACCCAACGTGCTCTAGAAGGTGTAAGTCAACTACCCTGGCCAGCAAGATCTCCGGATCTGTCCCCCATTGAGCATGTTTGGGACTGGATGAAGCGTCGTCTCACGCGGTCTGCACGCCCAGCACGAACGCTGGTCCAACTGAGGCGCCAGGTGGAAATGGCATGGCAAGCCGTTCCACAGGACTACATCCAGCATCTCTACGATCGTCTCCATGGGAGAATAGCAGCCTGCATTGCTGCGAAAGGTGGATATACACTGTACTAGTGCCGACATTGTGCATGCTCTGTTGCCTGTGTCTATGTGCGTGTGGTTCTGTCAGTGTGATCATGTGATGTATCTGACCCCAGGAATGTGTCAATAAAGTTTCCCCTTCCTGGGACAATGAATTCACGGTGTTCTTATTTCAATTTCCAGGAGTGTAGGTTACTGCGGTGGGGAGAGAGCGTATCCAATGTTGGCTCTAGTATTATGTGCCATGATTGGTGGTCACCGGCGAATGAGAAGTTGGCTCTTGCTTACTAAGTACTGGAGGTCGGCCGCGCGGCGGCATTTACTCGTCAGTAGTGTTCGCGCCTCGTGTTGACAATGCGGTCTGTTTGGCTGTGATTGCTGGCAGCCAAGATGGGGCAAGCCTGAGTTCATCCTCACTACTCATGTTCTTCGAGTGTTCAAGTAGTTCGATGGCCTCTCTGATCTTGCGTTCCGTCATAACTGGCTACTTGGCCAACACCCAGGCTTCACTGAATTTCATTTCCTTTCCGCAATCTTGCCGATGTCCTGCCACTGCAGATCTATTGTGGCGCCCTAGACGAATATAGCGCTCGTGTCCCCGAATGCACGTTGCTATTGGCCTGCCAGTCTCGCCGATTTATGCCTCTCCACATTCGCATTCCACTTTGTACACGCCTGCAGTGTGTAATGCATCCACCCTGTCCTTAGTGGAGTCTAGCGCGTACTTGATCCTGCTACCACTTTAGGAGACAGACTGCACCCCAACCACACGAAGGTGTTAGCCTATTCGGTCAGTAATAATTTTCACATGAGGTAAGAGCAGTGCTAGTTGCAGTTTGTCTGTTTCTTGCTTGTCTTGCTTACTTGTATTCGTCGACGAGGCTGTGTGGATCGACTTATATGAAAGCGGCGATAACAGCGCCACTATGAAAATGCAAACTAGGTTTCCTTTAAGTCTGCGCTGTAACGGTCGTGAGCGCTCGTAGAGACTCAACGTGGTGAGTTGATGATAGCCAAGAATGCCTTTGAGGTGACAAAGACGCAGTTTTCAACATATCAATGTGTTTGAACGAAAGCGTGTAATAGGGCTACGACAGTCTGCATGTTCCTTCGGCGATATTGCAGAAAAACTTGGCAGGAACGTAGCCACTGCACATGGATGCTGGGAGCGGTGATCGCGAGAATTTGCGGTCGCAAAAAGATCGGGCTCTTGATGGCCATGTGACAATATCAAGAGGGAAATACTTCGTATGCAGCTTATGGCTCCAGCGCATCTTACCTGAAGTAGCGATTTGAGCAACAACTGGCACCACAGTGACACAGCGAACTATTAAAAATCGGTTACTTTAAGGACATCCCCGAGCGAGACCACAAACTGCCGTCATTTACGACTTCAGTGATGTCAACCAAGAGCATATTTGAGTAGTGGTGTGCTACGTCTTCTGATTATAGCTGGTTCTGCCTCGGTGCCATTGATGGCAGTACGTTGGCTAGAAGGAGGCCAGTTGAGGGCTTGCAATCATCCTGTCTGCGTGCTTGATACACTAGATGTACAGGTGGAGTTATGGTCTGGGGTGCGACTTCGTATGAGCACTCACAGGGATATCCCAATGAAAATTTTAAGTCAGTTTGGATTATTATACCCTTTGTGCTACTATACACGTACATTATTCCATGTGGTGTATTCCAATAGGATAAGGCTCGCCCACAAGCCCTGTTGTAGCACAACATGCTGTACAGTGTCGACATGTTGCCTTGGCATTCCCGATCACCACATCTGTCTCCAGTCGAGCACATATGGGATATCATCAGACGATAACTTCCGCGTCATCCACAACCAGCATTAAACTGACCCTATGACGACCGACCAAGTGCTACAGACATGCATGTCCGTCTCATAAACTGACATCCGGCACGTATATAATACTGTTCATCCTCGTTTCCACTCATGAATTCAACTTTCTAACCGTTACACCGGTCATTAACGTACCAGCATTTCACGTTCGCGATGGCTTGTGTCGCGCTTGCATTAACTTATGATCTTGCAGTTTTAATCACTTTAATATGTAACCTAGAGAAATGTATTCCCAAAATATCGTTATCCTAATTCAATTATTTCGTGGTGCTGCCATTTTCTTTTTCATCGGTGTATGTTCTACATAAGTTAATGGCATGATGAAATCCGTAAACACAATAAAACTGACGTAATTGCGATTCGTACAAGTAGTGCTATGAACAGAAAATAGCAAACAGGTACATTTTTTGATATAACACCAAACAAGGCATACTGAAAGAATATCAGATGTCAACAACAAAAATGCGTCAAGGAGTCCTTCCCCTAGTGGTACCAAAAACAAGTCTTTATTATCAAAATATTAGTAATAATCTCTAATTAAAACGGAAATAAGCATTGTAAGTAACATAGACTTCCTACGTAATTTTTTTATGAACAGCATTGTTACATAGCGTGAAAGATGTATCCACTAACTGAAATGCTTGTAAATCACAGCTATTTTGGTATATTCACTTGGTGCGTCTTTGAATGCAAATGTAATAATGATTATATGTTTAATCGTAATATTACTACTTTAAATACATTTGCATGCTAAACACGTGAGTGATACACAATTTCTGGTTCCCAGAGGTTAAATTATTGAGAAAAATGCAGACAAACTAATAGGTGACATTCGAGTTGATGTTTGAAAATAGTGGGAAGAGGAGATTGGATAGCAGAGGCACGCGCACAGCTATTTCTATTTGGTATGTGGTGTGGGGGTAGCGTCTTCGATTCATAATCAACATGACTTCGGTCCCGGGTTTGAATACCGCCGCCGCCTCAATTTTGATTAATAATCAGCATTGGCGACCGAAGACATCCGGCATAAGAAGTCAACCTCATTCTGCCAACGGCCTTGTCAAAGAAGGCAGAGGAGTGCACAGAGGTTCAGGGCCCTCCCTTGTCCTAGGGGTGGGAAATTTCCCCTAAAGAAGGAAGAATTAGCAGTGATCAACGGCATGAGGATGCAGAAGGCTATGGAAAACACCGCAATAAAAACAAGTAAAGTGTATCCACAGGACATGTGGCCTATAATTGAAGAAGTGTCATGATGAACTCTCCATTGGCAAAAGATTCCGGAATAGTCCTCCATTCGGATCTCCATGAGGGGACAGCCAAGGGGGAGGTTACCGTGATGAAAAGAGTGAATAATCCACGAAAGGCTAACGTCCTACGAGTTGGGACGTGGAATGTCAGAAGGTTGAACGTGATAGGGAAAATAGAAAATCTGAAGAGAGAAATCCAAAGGCTCAATCTAGATATTGTAGTGATCAGTGAAGTGAAGTGAAGTGAAAAGAAGACAAGGATTTCTGGTCAGATGAGTATAGGGTAATATCAACAGCAGCAAAAAATGGTATAACGGGAGTAGCATTCGTTATGAATAGGAAGGTAGGGCAGAGAGTGTGTTACTGTGAACCGTTCAGTGACAGGGTTGTTCTTATCAGAATCAACAGCAAATCACACCGAAAACGATAGTTCAGGTACACATGCTGTCGTCGCAAGCTGAAGATGACGAGATAGAGAAAGTATATGAGGATATTTTAGGGTTAATACAGTATGTAAGGGGTGATGAAAATCTAATAGTCATGAGGGACTAGAATGCAGCTGTAAGGGAAGGAGTAGAAGAAAAGGTTACAGGAGAACATGGACTTGGGACAAGGAATAAGAGAAGTGAAAGACTAATTGAGTTCTGTAACAAGTTTCAGATGGTAATAGTGAATACTCTGTACAAGATAAACAAGAGGAAGAGCTATACTTGGAAAAGGCTGGGAGATACGGGAAGATTTCAGTTAGATTACATCATGGTTAGACAGAGATTCCGAAATCAGATACTGGATTGTAATGTGTACGCAGGAGCAGATATAGACAGGGATCATAACATAGTAGTGATGCAGAGTAGGCTTAAGCCACTAGTCAGGAAGAATCAACAGGCAAAGAAGTGGGATACGGAAGTACTACGGAATGACGAAATACGCTTGAAGTTCTCTAAGGCTATAGATACAGAAATAAGGAAAAGCTCAGTAGGCAGTACAGTTGAAGAGGAATGGACATTTTTAAAATGTGCCATCACTGAAGTTGGAAAAAAAACATAGATAAAAAAGGTAATTGGAAAGAACGGGTAACAGAAGAAATATTTGGTTGATAGATGGCAGCAGGAAAATGCCCCGGAAAGTTCAGAAATACAGAAGTGCTAGTCGCTGAGGAATGAAATAAACAGGAAGTGCAGGGAAGCTAAGACGAAATGGATACATGAAAAATATGAACAAATCCAAAAAAAAAGAAAAAAATCCTTGTCGGAATGACAGGCTCAGAATACAGGAAAGTCAAAACAACCCTCAGAGACGTTAAAAGCAAGGGTGGTAACATAAAGAATGCAACGGAAATTACATTGTTAAATGCAGAGGAGAGAGAGGATACATGCAAAGAGTACATTGAAGGCCTCTATGAAGGGGAAGTTATGCCTGATGTGATAGATGTAGGAACAGGAGTCGCTTTATAAGAGATAGGGGACGAGTATTTGTCTCCGAATTTAAAAGAGCTTTGGAGCACTTAAGAACAAATAAGCAGAAGGGATAGATAGTATTAGATCAGAATTTCTAAAACCATTGGGGGAAGAGGCAACAAAACACTATTCAAGACGATGTGTAGAATGTTTGAGTCCGACGACATACTACCTACTTTCGGAAAAATATCATCCACGCAATTCCGAAGACTGGAAGAGTGGACAAGTGCGAGAATAATCTCACAATCAGCTTAGCTGCTCATGCATTGAAGTTAATGACAAGAATGATATACAGAAGAATGGGAAAGAAAACTGAGGCTGTGTTAGATAACTATGTGTTTGGCCTTCGGAAAGGTAAAGGGGACCAGAGAGGCAATTCTGATGTTGGGGTTGATAATGGAAGTGAGACTAAAGAAAAATCAAGACACGTTCATAGGATTTGTTGACATGGAAAAAGCGTTAGACGATCTAAAATGGTGCAAGAAGTTCGAAATTCAGATAAAAATAGGGGTAAGCTGTAGAGAGAGACGGGCGATATACAATATTTACAAGAGCCACGAGGGAATAATAAGAGGACGACCAAGAACGAAGAGCTCGTATTTAAAATAGATGTAAGATACGGATGCAGACTTTCGCCCCTACTGTTCAATATGCACATCGAAGAATCAATGATGAAAATAAAAGAAAGGTTAAGGAGTGGAGTTAAAATGAACGAATGATACGCTTCACTGATGACATTGCCATCCTGAGTGAAAGTGATGAAAAATTACATCATCTGTAAGATCGAACGAACAATTTAGTGAGTGCAGAATATGGATGGAGAGTAAATTGAGAAAAGACGGAAGTAATGAGATGTAGCAGAAATAAGAACCGCGAGAAGCTTAACATCAGGCTTGAGGGCCACGAAGTAAATGAAGTTAAGGTATTCTGCTACCTAGGCAGTAAAGTAGCCAATGTGGGAGGGACCAAGGAGGATATCAAAAGGAGACTGGCAATTGAAAAAAGTGCATTCCTGGCCAATAGAAGTCTACTAATGTCAAACATAGGCCTTGATTTGAGGAAGAAATTTCAGAGAATGTACACCTGGAGTACAACATTTTATCGTAGTGAAACATGGACCGTGGGAAAATCGTAACAGAAGAGAATCGAAGCATTTCGGACGTGTTGCTACAGACTAAGGTTAAAAATTAGATGAACTGATAATGTAAGGAATGAGCAGGTTCTGCGCAGAATCGGAGAGCAATTGAATATGTGGATAACACTGATGAAGACAAGGGACAGGCTGATAGGACATCTGTTAAGACATGAGAGTATTACTTTTATGGTACTTGAGGGATTTGAAGAGGACCAGAACGGTAGAGGAAGAAAGGGATTGGAACACATTCCGCAAATAATTGAGCACGTAGGTTGCAAGTGCTACTCTGAGGTTAAGAGTCGGCACCGAACAAGTATTCGTGGCGTGCCGTATGAAGGCAGTCAGAAGACTGATGAACCAAAGGAAAAGTAACATTAAATGAAATCAGAACCAAATTTGGGCGCATAAGAAACATTGCAGATGGTTTTACAACAACGATAAGAGCGCAGACTTATTTAAGATTAGCCACGCTGTCTTTGTCTTTTTGTTCGTCAATGATATCAACCTTATACCTTCAGTTTCAATACATACAAAACTTCCAGAATTGATTATGGGTCGTTGTTTTGGAAAGGTAATATGTTTTGAAATACAGTCATACTTACATCTACATTATGCAGCAATCCACATTGCGGTGGCACCCATTCCACCGCTTCCTACAAGCTCTGCGTCTGAGGATGAGGTGGAGATTCTGGCGTCCACTGAGGACATGGATCTCGCCAGTCCCTCGGATGCAATAGATAGCTGTTGTCCAGGTGGTGACTCAGTAGCAGCAGGGGCCCCGGAGGCGTAATCTGCCTCCCCAATCCCTTCACGCCTTTCCCATCCATGGCTAATACCATCCTCCAGTGGAACTGCAGCGGTTTCTTCCACCATCTAGCTGAGCTCCGCCAACTTATCAGCCGTCATCCTTTCCTTTGCATTGCTCTGCAGGAAACTTGGTTTCCAGCAATGCAAACCCCCGCCCTCCGTGGCTATCGGGGTTATTTTAAGAACCGGGCAGCTTATGAAAGGGTGTCTGGTGGCGTCTGCATATATGTCCTTAACTCTCTTCACAGCGAGTTTGTACCTCTACAAACAGCTTTAGAGGCTGTCGCTGGTCGGGTGTGGATGCCACAGGCTATTACCGTCTGCAGTATTTACCTTCCACCTGATGGTGCTGTCGCGCAGCATGTCCTGGCTGCTCTGATAGCCCAACTGCCGCCACCTTTTTTGCTGCTGGGTGATTTCAATGCCCACAACCCTGTATGGGGTGGGACTGTCTCCGATGACCGCGGTCGGGCTGTGGAGCATGTGTTGGCTCAGCTCGACCTTAGCCTCTTGAACACCGGTGCTCCCACGCATTTCAGTGTGGCCCATGGCTCGTTCTCGGCCATCGATCTCTCTATTTGCAGCCCTGGACTTGTCCCATCCCTCCACTGGAGAGTGCATCCTGACCTGTGTGGTAGTGCCCATTTTCCCATGTATTTGTCACTGCCCCAGTGTCATTCTTCTGGGCGCTTGCCCCGCTGGGCTCTCCACAGGGCTGACTGGCCGGGTTTTACTTCCGCTGCAACCATTGAGTCTCCCCCACAGGGTGACATTGACGAGGTGGTGCGTGTTTTAACCACGTCCATCATTTCAGCGGCCGAGGCTGCCATCCCCCGTTCTTCTGGCCACCCTCGGAGGAGGGCTGTACCCTGGTGGTCGCCGGAGGTTGCTGAGGCTATTCGCGACCGTCGGTGGGCTCTCCAGCATCATAGGCGGCACCCGTCTCTTGAGACCCTCATCACCTTTAAGAGGCTCCGTGCCTTCGCCCGTCGTCTTATTGCACGGCGTAAGCAGGAGTGCTGGGAGAGGTATGTCTCATCCTTGGGCTTCCATGTCTCCCCCTCGCTCGTGTGGTCCCGGATCCGGCGGATTTACGGATACCAGACCCCTATGGGTGTCCCTGGGCTCACCTTGGACGGCGCTGTCTGCACGGACGCTGCCGCCATTGCTGAACGGCTTGCCGCGCACTTTGCTCAGAGCTCTGCGACTGCATCCTATTCCCCCCGCCTTTCGCTCTCTAAAGGAGCGAGCCGAGCGGACGCCGTTCTCATTCCACACGCGTCGTTCTGAAACATACAATGCTCCTTTCAGCGAGAGGGAATTCCTCGCTGCCCTCGCCGATTGCCCTGATACAGCACCAGGCCCAGACTGCATCCACGCACAGATGCTGAAGCATCTCTCCAGGGACTGCCAGAGACACATTCTCGCGATATTTAATCGCATTTGGAGCGAAGGCGTGTTCCCGTCGCAATGGCGACAGGGTGTTATTGTCCCCATCTTGAAGCCCAGTGCGGACCCACTGGTGGTGGACAGCTATCGTCCCATTACCCTCACCAACGTTTTGTGCTAATTGCTCGAACGTATGGTGGGGCGGCGTTTGTGTTGGGTCCTTGAGTCGCGCGGTCTCCTCGCTCCATCCCAGGGGGGCTTCCGTCGGGGCCGGTCTGCCACAGACAATTTGGTGTGGCTGGAATCTGCAGTCCGTACGGCCTTTGCCCGACGTCAGCATCTCGTTGCTGTATTTTTCGATCTGCGGAAGGCGTATGACACCACATGGCGGCATCACATCCTCGCCACGTTGGATGAGTGGGGTCTTCGTGGTCGGCTCCCGGCTTTTCTTCAAACCTTTTTATTGCGCCGCTCTTTCCGGGTGCAAGTCGGTGCCACCTCTAGTTCATCTTATATACAGGAAAATGGGGTCCCGCAGGGCTCAGTGTTGAGTGTCTCCTTATTTCTAGTGGCCATTAATGGTCTGGCTGCAGCAGTGGGGTCGTCGGTGTCTCCTTCTTTGTATGCCGACGACTTCTGCATCTCATTTAGCTCCACGACTACGGGAGTCGCCGACCGCAGGCTGCAAGTCGCCGTTCGCAAGGCAGCATCATGGGCTCTGACTCATGGTTTTCAGTTCTCTGCAGCCAAGACTCGAGTTATGCACTTCTGCAGGCGTCGGACAGTCCACCCTCATCCTGAACTTTACCTCGGCGGCCACCTGCTTGAAGTAGTGGACACTTGCCGCTTCTTGGGACTCGTGTTTGATGCCCGGCTCACATGGGTTCCTCATGTTACTCAGCTGAAGCAAAAATGCTGGCGGCACCTCAACGCCCTCCGCTGCCTTATCCACACGTCTTGGGGTGCAGATCGCCGCACGCTGCTGCTATTGTACAGAGCCCTTGTGCAGTCCCGGCTTGATTATGGGTGCCTGGCCTATGGGTCTGCATCACCCTCAGTGTTGAAGTTGTTAGACCTCATACACCACTGTGGGGTTTGGCTTGCAACTGGCGCTTTTCGTATCAGCCCCGTAGATAGTCTACTGGTGGAGGCCGGGGTTCCCCCGCTGCGGATTCGCCGCCATCGACTGCTCGCCGACTGTGCTGTCCACGTGCATTGCTTGCCAGACCATCCCAGTCGTCGCCTGCTTTTCCCTGCCATGGTCCTCCATCTGCCCGAACGGCGACCTAGGTCTGGGCTTTCTGTAGCTGTCCGTGCCCAGTCCCTGCTGTCAGAACTGGGGTCATTCCCTCGTCTGCCTCCCTTCTGGGTCCGTACACCTACGCCTCCCTGGTGTTTGTCCCGGCCGTCCGTCCGTCTGGATTTGGCACAGGGACCTAAGGACTCGGTTCCGCCTGTGGCCCTCCGTCGCCGTTTTCTTGCGCTCCTCGAATCATTTCCGGGCTGTGAGCCTGTCTACACTGATGGTTCCCTGGTTGATGGTCGCACTGCCTACGCCTTTGCTCACGCTGCCCATGTTGAGCAACGCTCCTTGCCGGCTGGCTGCAGTATTTTTACTGGAGAGCTGGTGGCCATCTTGCGCACTCTTGAGCATATGCGTTTCTGCTCAGGTAGGTCCATCGTCATCTGCAGTTACTCCCTGAGCAGCCTTCAGGCCATCGACCGCTGCTATCCCTCTTCTCCTCTGGTGTCCTCTATTCAGGAGTCTGTTTCCGCCATTGCCCGTTCTGGACGTTCGGTGGTCTTGGTTTGGACGCCAGGTCATGTTGGCATCCCGGGGAACGAACGTGTTGACAGGCTGGCCAAAGGGGCGCTCAATGCCCCAGCTTTGGAGATCGGCCTCACGGCTCCCGATCAGCAGCTGGTGTTGCGCCGTAAGGTGCTTGGGATGTGGTCTGCTGAGTGGCGAGGCTTGACAATGCCTAATAAACTGCGGGCTGTCGAGGAGACGACCGATGTGTGGCGCTCCTCCCTGCGGTCTTCTCGCAGGGACTCTGTTATCCTGTGTTAGCTCCGCATCGGCCATACATACCTGACGCACGGCCATCTTTTGCGTCAGGAGGATCCCCCCCTGTGTCGGTGTGGGTCCCGGCTGACGGTCGCCCACGTTTTATTGGAGTGTCCCCGACTGCGCACCCTTCGGCAGTCTTTTAATTTCCCGGGCACCTTGCCTTTGATTTTATGCGACGATGCCTCCATGGCTGACAATGTTTTACATTTTATCCGTGCTAGTCCTTTTTATGGATCCATTTAGGGGGGTCCTGCACTTTTCCGTTTCTGTGTCTTTTGTCCTCGCGTCTCTCCATATTTGTTGCTGTTTTGGTGTCTCATCGGATGGTTGACTCTTTCCCTTTTTTGTTGTCGTGGTCAGTCAACCAGTCTCCGGCCATCTTCTTTTCTTCTATTTCTTTCTGTCTGGTGTTCGTCTGTACTCTTCTTTTCTGTAGTGTTCGTTGCCTAATTTGTGTTCTTTAGCACCTGGGGGGGGGGGGCAGTCTCCTTCCCCTTGGGGTTTTATCTGCTCTGCGACTTTGTCTCGCTTGTTTTTGGAATGGGGGACTGATGAACTTAGCTGTTTAGTCCCCCTTAAACATCCCAACAACCACCACCACCACCACACTTAAATGCTTCTGCAGAAGGTACTAGCTACCAGTTTCCAAGTCTAAGAACTATCCCTAAAACTTGCAGTTCTTTCATTCCGTGTACAATTCAAGGTCTGAAAACAAGTTACCGGGTACTTGTAAGATTCAGAGAGTCACGTTGTTTCGTTGCTGGCGTGGTACTCGTAAATCCTGTTTCAATTCAGGTACTGAAGCAAATACACAATTTATAATTTCAATTTAGCATATTTTTCGGATAATTTGGGAAAGAGTCCAACGTCAACAGACACAAGCGCTACAGCACTGTGCTTGTGTTATCAAGAGCTTTCAAATGCCGTTGTGAAAGTACATCGTCCCGTACAAAAATCCGCTTAAGTGAGAATACGAGTCGCACACCGGAGGTTCCTTACAAAATTAATTAGATATACAGATACTACATCCTCACCGGGAATTGAGAATTTTGATTATTTTTGCCTATTATCATGACAGATACTAGCAAGATATCAACACATGTGGCATACCATACCGGATCTTTTGATTGCATTGCCATAGAAGCATAAATTTCTTACTCTGCCTAAGGACCGTAGATTTTACATGGCTCGTTCAATAAGTAATGCAACACATTTTTTTCGGCCAGTTTCGGTTAAATGCGAAATTTGCTGTGGGGCATCGTGGAATATTCCCCCTTCACCCCCTACAGTTTCACGAATTTCCTACAGGTTACGGAACTAAACGTAGCCTTCAAAATGTCGTCTGAAACAGTGGTGCTTTCCAAGCAGAGAGTTGTCTTTGGAGGAAAATCTGAGCATCGGTTTATATTCATAAGCACTTGCAGAATGTATACGGAGCCCTGGAAGGGAACAAAGGAACAGTGAGTCTTGCGAAACCCCTCCCATCTCTCACGTGCCGGCTGGCTGCAAACAATTGCAAAGAAACATATTTAATTTACTACCTTGATTGACAAAAGATGTGAGTATTGCATATCGAAAAAAATTACGTGTGCCTTTGCTTACTATTATTTATCGAAAACCTCGTTTCAGTACCTCTATCCGTTCACGAAATAAAAGGGGTTCCAAGAATTCTCGAAGGGCGAGTTAGATAAAGGACACTCATATCTGTCCATGTGGACTCTGATTTATCTCATTCTAATGCAATGGTCATTGTTCCCTATGTAAATGGGAGGCAATAGAAGAGTTTAGCTTGCTGAACAGGAAGTTCTCCAATGAATTACATAAAGTATTCCGTTAACCTATTTCCTAAGGATTCCACACTAAAGAAAAATACCATGGCGTAATTAGCTTTTTCAGTGGATTTCTAGGACAACGCAATACTTGATTCGCTTTCCTTACTATGACAGGGGACTTTTACATGACCTCTATTGGAGACATTTATTCTGCGACGACGATGTAGAACCTATCTGTTATCACCGCAGTGATTCGTATAGATGAAGCGCGTTTGGAAGTAAAAAATAAATACCAGTGAGCACATACAAATACTTCTCTGTATTGATGTATGAAGTACAGACTGATGTCCCAACAGACCAGTCTTAAAAAGTCAGTACCAAAAAGGTACAGCTCTTTTTCCGGTAGCTGTGGGTTCCAAACTGCACAAGGCGATTGTTGGGATGAATTATATTTTATCGAAGTCTTCTCAAGACTCCAGGGAGAAAATATAAGTAATGAAAAGTTATCTACAATTTTCATATAAACCAGTATGCAATTATAATAGCCATAGGACGTGAAAAGGAAACAGTACTTCAGAAGAGAGTGACACAGCTTTGTAGTCCACACGTAATTTAATTCAGTCTTTACTTTGAGCAACAAGTAAGAAAAAAATAATTAAATAAAATGAAAAAGAATCAGCAAGTAAGTTGAAGTTCAAAGTGAAGAAGTGAGTCGAAATTCAGAGAGAATAAACAGAAAAGTTGAAGCTTGCCGACGAACTGTAATGTAGTCACAGGCGGCGAAATACCTAGAGGATCCGTTGAATGGAATAATTAGTGTCTTCGAAAGAGGTTATAAGATTTACATCAACAATAGTAAAGCAAAAATAATAAAGTGCGTTTTAATTAAATAAAGTGGCTCTAAGGCAATGAGATTAGAAAATGTGACCTTAAATATAGTAGAGGTGGTTTGTTATTTTAGCAGCAAAGTAACTGAGTAGAAGTGATATAAAATGCAGTTCGGCAAAGCAAGAAAAGCGTTTTTGAAAGAAACGAAGTTTGAAAGAAATTAAGTTCCTAATATCAAGTATAATGTCAGCAGATATTTTCTGAAGGCAGTTGTCTGGGTGTAGACTTGTACTAAAATGTAACACGAAAGATAAACAGATCATTCAGGAAGAAAATTAAACCTTTCACAAGTGGTGCAGCTGAAGAATGCGGAAGATTAGTTCGTGTAACTAGTTAGGAGGCAGGGTATGTAACTGATGAGAAAAGAATATTACACTACATAGGACAGGAGACGTTTGAGAGACCACATCTTGAGGTATGAAGGAATCATGAAGCTGGTGGTGGATGGAAGTATGAGTCATAGAAATTTTGGCAGGAGACGAACGCTTTTGCGCAGTGCAAAAATGAAGGGACTTGTATAGGATTGCATATTCTTGACATCATTCAAGAACTGGGGCAACCAGAAGTAATCTGAAACAGAGATGTAACAACTCAGTCATCCAAAAACAACAATTATAATCTTATTTCTGATGACTACTTTGAGTTGCCATCATCGGACCTTATACAAATACATCTCCAACAAATGTACAATATATTGTGTGAAGTCATAACACGATGCATTCTACCTACAGTGGAGATGTATTAAGATATATTTGCATAAAATCCGATGTTGGCAACTTAGATTTGCAAAAAACAGTCATCAAAAATAAAATTGTAATTAGCGATCTTGGCTGTTGAAGTCTTTACTTCTATGTTTCATCTCGTACAAGAATTCATCTCCGGACTGAAAATAACCATGCGCATGAAATATCTGCTGTCTGTAAATCAGGTACTACGGTAAGAATACATTTCGCCAGAGAGCAATGGTGTTTTATAAAACAATGTGTAATAAAATGCCAATACTTTTCCCAGCAACATTACGATGACTTTAAAACAGGACCAGAAGAGTGTCTCATAATGTCGTTGTTTCCTATACTGATACAAATCATAACCAAGAAGTTAATCAAAAGTTTCTTTTATTTTCAGTGTGAACTGCTTATTTAAATTACTATTTAGCTCGGAAAAATAACGTTTCCTTCGTGTAGACCTAGGAAAGTGTTCTGTTCTCTTTACATAATTTACAACTCACAAGTTTGTGAGGTAGACATCTTTGTTATTCTTAGCTCGTCGATTCCAGCTAAGCTTAATCCATTAATTCCTTTGGTCTATCTTTTAGTGTATCCAAAGTACGTTCTGGCCTCTTAACTTTCCACTGTTCTCATTTTCCTAATGGCTCCATTAATCCAGATGCTTTGATGTAGGCGCTAACACCTCGGCTTTGTCACATCTGAGGCATCTAGATTAGCTGCTACATTAGCGGTGCAAAAATGCCTTTAAACAAACGCGCACACAGCTACAATTCATTTTCAACCTGCATCATCTCTTTCATCAATAAGAGTTGCATCAAAATATTTTGAGTGCAGTTGCAGTTTTCAGCTTTCACTCACAATAACTGGAAACTAACATATTTCCCCTGCTGTCCGTCCTCTTAGTTTTCATGCTTTGCTAACTAATTATTTCTTATTTAATTGTTAGTATCATCTTATATTGTCCTTCAGTAGCGGAAAGAGGTGAAGGTATGCATATAGGCACGTGAAGCTATTGAATTTAAATATGTTTTCGCATTTTAGATTCTACAGCCAAATAATTCTCAAAATATGTAATGTCAACTACTGTCACTGACTTCTTTCTTGCTTGCTCAAAGTCTGTCATCGTGTTAGCTGAGTGTCCAATCCACCGCGCGTCCATCAACAGGTGCCTTTCCATTTTGAAACCGTCTGAAGCATTCGTAAAAATTTTTCCTGTTCCTTTCATTCGCGTGTACATTGCGTCGGTGATAATGTTTGGTTTGTGAGGCGCTCAGCCGGCCGGGGTGGCCGAGCGGTTCTAGGCGCTACAGTTTGGAACCGCGCGACCGCTACGGTCGTAAGTAGTCCTAGTTCTAGGGACTGATGACCTCAGAAGTTAAGTCCCATAGTGCTCAGAGCCATTTGAACCATTTGTGGGGCGCTCAAAAATGGTTCAAATGGCTCTGAGCACTATGGGACGTAACATCTGAGGTCATCAGTCCCCTAGAACTTCGAACTACTTAAACCTAACTAACCTAAGGACGTCACGCACATCCATGCCCGAGGCAGGATTCGAACCTGCGACCGTAGCGGTCACGCGTTTCCAGACTGAAGCGCCTACAACCGCTCGGCCACACCGGCCGGCGGGGCGCTCAACTAAGCGGTTATGAGCACCCGTACAAAGACCCAATCTTCACACAGTCCAATCTAGCCACTTTCACGAAAGATGATGAAGTGATGAGGACAACACAAACACCCAGTTCCCGGGCAGAGAAAATCCCCAACCTGTAATCGAACCCGGGGCCCTTTATCCGGAGGAAGCAACGCTAACCAATAGACCACTTGAAGTTTATGCGTTACTTTATCGCATTATGTCTGAAGTTTTCCGTCGCATTACTAGAGTTCGCTTTGTTTTAGTGAGTTCCGCGTTCTCCGTCTCTTTGGTTGTCTGTGCCTATGAATGCAGTGAGTTTATGATCTGTTGACTTTTAGACTTGTTTCACTAATAACACAAAAATGTACTTTTGCGCGAAATTTGTAAGCTCCCAGCTATGGTTTGAAGGCGGTTTGCCTATAAAAGTTACTTCTAAATATGCTCTTAATTGAAAATGTTCTGTAACTTACCCTCGAATTTAATTAGCAACGGGACCTAGAAAGAAAAAATTAACGAATATTGTCTAGGCAGATAAGGGTGACTTTGCAGAACGATTTATAATGGAAACTGCAAAGGAAGATTTATTTACAAGATCATGATTAATCGTAACGAATCTCTGACGCCGGCCGAAGTGGCCGTGCGGTTCTAGGCGCTGCAGTCTGGAACCGCGAGACCGCTACGGTCGCAGTTTCGAATGCTGCCTCGGGCGTGGATGTGTGTGATGTCCTTAGGTTAGTTAGGTTTAACTAGTTCTAAGTTCTAGGGGACTAATGACCTCAGAATTTGAGTCCCATAGTGCTCAGAGCCATTTGAACCATTTGAATCTGTGACTTTCTGTGATAAACTTGTAATCAACGGCGCTTATAGCTCTGCGTCGTGCAGTGGACATTTAGACCCACACTGAGATTATAGTTCACAAATACGACACATCGCAGAGCCACTCTTCGTAGAATAAAGAGCTGCGAATCTGCAGCTGCGACAAACTTGGACATCTACCATTCGTTCTAAAAAATAATGTATAGAAAAGAGAAGTGTAATGTTAAGCGCCACTGATTCTAGTTTTGAGACAGACCGTAGAGATAATTTTAGGAAACTGCTTCCATTTATGACGGAAAATAGTGCCACCTGCATCGAGTAATATAGAGCTGACTGTTAAGAACAACCAGACGTAAACTCGTCTGAATATGATGAATAAGTGTGGTTAAATGAATGGAAAGGAAACGAGATGGGAAAGAGATAGAAAAAAAATAGTGACTTCCAGCCGCACAGGGCATTGCGCCAATGCAACGGCGAGAGTTGGAAATTTATGCTGGGTCGGGACTCGAACTAAGAGGCTTTGCTTCTCCAGAATGGTTCCCTTAACTGCCCTTTTTATCAGATTGACTCTGTACTTTCATGAACATTCAGACTACCATAGACGAAATCACCATGTAATATGAGCTGGAAATTGAGGAGACAAATAGTTATCCGCAACAAAACAAAAGTGAGAGGTTCAAAGTCACTAGGAAACTAACTTGAAACAAGCTGTCTATTTATTAATTTTATTTATTTTCCTTTTATTTATATTTTTTGTGCATCAGAAAGAAAAGAGAATAAAACAAGGCTTCAAGTGACTTGGCACCAGAAACAGGGATGAATCAAAGACCAAACTGGAACCGAACAACACCCTGTCGATCAAAAACAAGAAAAAGTATGTTTATAAATTGCGTTCGATAACGTGTCAACTGTAGCCAGTTCCAGTTCGCGGTCTCCAGATACTAGTGGAAGACATAGGTATCAGGGTCGGGCCCTTCTTCATCAACGTACTGATGCAGGAGCCAGACGATTGTATTTGTTTTCATCTGAGGAAAGAAGGATACTTCCGGACGAATAAGAAACTCATCCGGAAAGGTGGATTCAGGACCTTGGGAAAGAAAAGCCAACTGTCGTCGAATCCAGAGTCCATGATCCCGTCCACAAGAAACCAGCCTGTGAACTAAGGTATCAAAGTGATGATGTTCGTCACACTGGTTAGTCGGACCAAGGTGTGTGCCCAAAAAAGACGGTCGCCAGAGAGTATCAGAAGATGGAAGATCTTGTACCACGACGAAGCGGTCGAAGACTAAGATGACAGCAGGCAGTTTTCCACTATGTTGATGGGCAGTTATCTCACCAAGGGATAGGCAAAATGGTTGACGCCAACGAGATAACAAGTGTCCAGTAGTAAGGTGCGTCTTTTGGAAGGTAACACCATTTAAGAAACTCAAATTTATATAATATTCTTGGATATTTCGCAATTTAGGCTACATCGACAACGATGGGAGGAGTCAGACTGATCAGTTGGAGATAGGAAAATAAAGGAAACGTAAGGGAATATGGTGCCTGTGTTGATATAAAGACGTTTACTCTTACAGACAAGATGGAACCTTCACTTTAATATCGTGAAGACCTAATCCTCCGAGCCTGCGGGGCGTGGCCACCACTTTATACTGAACTTGTAAGATGTCGCCACAACAGTCGACTGCGGGCCATCATTTAGGAAGCAGGAATATCTGAGGAACGTGATACACTTTTGTTGAAAATATAGGCGTGTAAGACCTGCACTTGGTGAATGAGGCTAAGGGAACGGCTTTCGTACTTTCGAACCGCTCCCTGAACACGACCCAGCTACGTGCCACCATTTTGATCGGGTTGCTATCTGCTCTAATCCCTAATTTTCAGCCCGATCGAGCGCATAACAGTAGTTAAAAGTGAGATTCACAAGATCACAGTGGGACGTTGGTACTCGACCATCGGCTTTAGGGAGGGATCCAATACAAACGCATTTCCTGCGCGCCCGCATGAGAATAAGGTGGTATAGTGAAGTCGGTCCATTCTCTAAAATGGGACGTGAGTGAGATCGCGTACGAAGTCTTTCGATCTGAGACTGTCTTAATTCTAGCATTTTGGCTTAATTTCGCCATGCATTCATGATCCGAGGAGGGACTTTCCTAGCGCTACCGTGACGTAGACGTAATACGAAATAAAAAAATTCTATGATCTCCCGTACGTCTGCCGACATTAAAGGACCAAATCGCATGAGAGTTTTATGAATTTGTGGCTTGACATGCAGTGTCCACCATGCCACAATAGACGAGTACCATTCTGTGGCACAACAGCAACAGGCCCTTACTTCCTGAGTGACAATACCAAGGGTATGGTCTTGTAGATAGGCTAAATTGAGCATCCAGGGAAGACGATACAGTTTTATCAGCTGCTGTACGTAATTAAATGTGACGGCTACAGCTGAATGATCAGTAAACCAGGCGGGTATCACATACAAGTTCAGAAGCTGTCCCCGCAAGCAGTCGGAAATTTAAGTGTGATCAAGTTTAGAGGTGGGAGTAAAATAAGTGTATCGGACAAGTGTAGGATGGCGACATGCATCACGTGTAATAGGACAAGGATTATACTGTGTCATTGAATTCTTTACTGAAACTTTAATTAAAAGACTGACCACCGGCCGGAGGACACAATCAAAATCACCACTCAATAGAATTTTTGTAGGTAATGTACGGAGAAGGTAAAAGTTATTGTTTTTAGAATCGCGAACGTTCCTTACAGCGACCAGAGCCAGCAGAGGTATAGAGAAGAACTAACGTGAGATCACAGAAGGTGCATCCTGTTCCCCTGTCATCATTGAGAACCTTGAAATCTCGTAATGGAATGCGTTCCCAAAGTCGAGAGCCCAGGAACTGAATACTAGTTATATAATACTTTGTGTAAAAAAAAGTAACGTCTCCACAGGAGTGATTCGTAGACTGTCGGAAGTCGGCGAGCCGGAGTTCAGAACCTATCCAATGGTGAGAGATGTACATGCTTGCATAGACAATTGAACTGGAATAAAAACTACAAAATTAAAAAACCATCTTCGAACGGAGCTGTGCACCAATGTCCATGGCAGAATTAATGTATAAACCGGAGGGAGGGGAAGTGTGATCATCTTCGCATCTTCCAAATGTTTTTTCTTCTTCCACGATGCAACTCTCTCAGTCTGGATACGATGTTTGCTGTGGCTACTTGGAGTTTGTGCTATGTAACGTAGTTATATGACTGGGTCATGCGGAAAATCCATTTCAGACTGAGAGGAAGAGACCTCTGTACGCCACTTTTCCATGGATAGGAGCTCACATGTGGAGATTTGTTTACTAATATCTGGGTCCTCCTGCGCCTGGTTATCAATGAAGCTATCGTCATTAATAGATGGTGACGTGGAGGCCTCAACAGAAGGCGCAGAAGTGTGGGAAGCTGCGACAACAGGAGAGGTACCCAATAGAGGCAGAGATGAGAGGTCGGGTCCTGAAACAGATTCCTTAACAGGTTAGGCCAACAAGACGGCCTGTAGAATGAGAGAATCGTCAGACGGCTAATCACCTCATCAGGTGCATAAGTATCCACGGCTACCTCGTCCACAAATGGAGGTAGGAGAAGAACGTCCTTCACTGGACGGCTATCCGAGGGGCAAGCCAAAGGAGAGTAATCCTCCGCTATCTCATCGTCCTGTGTTCTGCAACGCTTAGTTTCAATAATCGAGGCCTGCATCGCCGGAGTGATAGCGGTTATGTCCCTACGGGACAGCGGGGAAAAAATCATGAGTATTATTTTTCAAAGACCCATTTCAATCTTCAATAGACGGAATTGGCTCAGCTGCAGAATGCTGTGGGAGAAGATCCGCTAAAGTCAATTTTTTACGCTGTTCGTAAGCTGGTTTTAATACCACCACACGATGCGGGCAATTAGTACAAAGGTGGCCGCTCTGATTACAAATAAAGCAGGTTTCTTCCTGGACAGTATGAGTTGTATGCATCTGACAAACACATACCTGCAAGTGACGGAGAATACTGTTTTTAATCACCATTTCTACCGACCGAACACCACTACACACCTGCAAGGGGTACCGAGGAGACCACCGTTCTCTCTGAACATGTCGTATATCCTCATAAGGGAGCCAAATGGACCTCAGAAATAGTGATCTACCTAGAGTGGAAGATCAGAAACCCGAACGTCTCTACAGAGTACTTCTGTATTTTAAAAAGAACCATGCTAGACGAATCAAGATGACTAAAGAACACTTGAGTAATGAGACAATAATATCCTCCTGAGATTTATCGAGCATTGCGCTCTCATTTAAATACATGGCCGAAAGAGTCAGTCTTCAGGAATTGTGAAACGAACCCTGTTGTCTAGGACCGGATGCCACGAAGGGCGCATATTCAGGAGATGGGGAAAGTCACAGGCGTCTATTGTCTATTGAAGCCTAAGCGCTGTAGTGTGCGAGTGAGACAGACGAGAACCTACGTCATAGGGAAGCCCAGTAGAAGCCTTTTGTGGCCAAGGAAACGTGGCAGTGTTAAATATGGTGGACATAAGATCGACCATAAAGGAAAACATTTATGATAATTACGTAATTCTATAATAATGCAGGGAATGAAGCCACAGTAATTTTAATCTGCCATCCACCTTACATTTTCGTGGTGAATATTGGTCATATCTATAATAGTTTAGGATTTACTGTTAAAGTGAAATTAACAAGTTTTGTAACAAGATCTCAATGCTAAAATCTGAACGCTTTGGTCTACCTTAACGATCGACATTTCATGTAGAAGCGCGTCATGAAAATGACACATATTGTAAATATCAACTCTGTAACTTTACTTGTTTAAAAGGTATAGTATATTAAAATTATCAGTATTTTCATTTAAGCATCAAATCATCATTTCCTCCACACAAAATACATTGAACGATGACAGCATCACACCCTATTGAATCATTAGCTAATGGGATATTTGTTGTGGAGTTAAGTGCATAATAGTTACTTTTGTTCTTTATTTATTTATAAAAAAGCACACTGGTGCTAGGCTATTGGTCGTGACATTCAAAGTTAAGAAGGAAATTGTATTGGTTTCATGTAGAAGAATTTAACGTTTTTTATGTAATTGATATTATTGTTACTTTATTAAGAAGGTGAAAGTAGTCAAGCTTTGATTATTTAAATATGTTAAATGTAAAATAATGGAGAATAAGCTGTAGCCAATCAGATAGACGGCTTCAAGAAAGGGAACTGCGCTAGTCACTTGAGCGAAGACGTTCGGCGTGCGGGAAATGCGGTCGGAGACGGGCAGAGGTCAGTTCTGGCCGAGACACCAAAGGAGACAGTTCGGATGGAGACGTGAAAACGCCAAAGGGTGCAGTTCGGATTGAAACGCGAAAGCGGACAGTCGGCCTTTAGGCAGCTAGGAAGGGAAACGACTTAGAAAATTTCGCGTTGTGGAGTATTGCGTAACTTAGTATCTGAGCGGTGAGCAGCCGCGCACCTGGTGTGAACTCTTTTCGCATAGTTAGCGAGCTGGAGTGTCGAACTTGTATTTTTCTCGATGAGATTGTGAATTATCGAAATATGTCAAATGGATAGGCGCTCGAGTGTAACTTTAAATACGACCACTTTTGCTATTAGTTTGCTTTCTGAATAAACACTATTCTAACAAAATCGCAACTGTGTGGCCTATATAATTTATGGGTCGCTATTTTAGTTCCCGATATTATTAATTCTGTTATTATGTGTTACGTTAAGTTTGTATTTTGCAAACTTACCATCAGCCAGACAATTTAATCAAAGGGTCACAAGTGTCTAATTTAGGGCGTGAAATGCGATACGTGCGGCTCAACCCCTAGACGAGTTTGAGCCAAGACGTTTCGACGAAAAGGAGCCACATGTTAGCCCGAACATCTTTATGATGTTAGCTCCCACTCTCAACCCGAAGCGGAGCAAGTAACTTAACAAAAAAAAAAAATATAATTCCAAATCAAAGTACGTATTATGCACCTGATCTGTAGAAATCTTGATCCTGTCCACCAACCAGTCTTGTATGTGTAAAGAGCCAGGCTGTACGGAGCGAGTGATGCAGTGGTTAGGACACTGGGCTCGCATAGGTTTTCAAAAATGGTTCAAATTGCTCTGAGCACTATGGGACTTAACATCTGTGGTCATCAGTCCCATAGAACTTAGAACTACTTAAACCTAACTAACCTAAGGACATCACACACATCCATGCCCGAGGCAGGATTCGAACCTGCGACCGTAGCAGTCCCGCGGTTCCGGACTGAGCGCCTGAACCGCTAGACCACCGCGGCCGGCCATAGGTTTTCCATAATTTACCCATGGAAATGACGCGATGGTTCCTGTGAAAGGACACGGCCGACATCCTTCCCCACCCTTGCCTAATTGGATGGGACCGATGACCTCACTGTTTGGTCCCTTCCCCCAAATGAACCAACCAGCCAACCCGGCTGCACATGCCACGTGGATGAATCAAACCTGTAGCAGACGGTATCTATATGTGGAAGAGACGTGGGAACCATGCTGGGCATCATGGTGAGAGACAACGCCGCGTCAGGAAGGGCTGCACAAACACCAGACACTATACGGTAAATAGCAATGCGACGTACTCAAGGAATCACACGATACTGAACGTAAACAAGTGACTAGGACAGTTTGCTACGCCGACGGGTGAAGCGATAATGCGAAAACACATCGCAACCGCCTCGGGGATCCGGACGTGCTTTTCGTTAGACCCAAATTCCCAACGTCACTCTCGCCACACCACAACAACCCTCGTCCATAGTACATTATCACCTACCCGCAGATTTCTGATTCCTGCAGGGCTTGAGATGTTAGTTGAGGGTCCGCACTCAATCTCTTCATGGAACAGCCATCATGCCCATAGAATTATGAATAGAAAAAGGTGTCCGTTCTGCCTGTTCGCAACAGAACAGCACCAGTCACTACTACAGTTGCCTGAATAGTAATGTGGTAAAGAGGAAAACTAACTAATTTGAAAACTATTTGAATAGAAACCCGTATAATTATGTCCAACAGATACTTAAGTCGCCAGAGAAAGTGTGACATTTCTGCTCAGCAATGCAGGACACTCCAAGTTTCAACATATAACAATTTGAGACAAGTGTAAATCTATATACAGCGGAAAATATTAAATAAAAGTCATTGGTAGACAGTGCGATATTGATATATTTAGCGAATCGAATATATTAACAGCACACAGACTCTGCACTGCACACGGAAATCTAGTGTCTTCGAGAAAGAACAAAGACCATATCACTATATGGACAATATGCTTTAAAGTCATAAAAGATCCATTGTTACTCCCTACCTTAAACTTGTCAATACGATCCAAGAAAATTAATATACGTGCAGTACACGATTTCCGTCAATGATTAACATACTCATGTTGCAATTATGCAAATTCTATATACAGCCCGACTGAACCTTTCTACCCCGTCCCACCACAAATACCGAACGCGACCATTCGAATGCCAAGACAAGGCTTCGCCATACACTCATTAAAACTTCTGAGTCTCTTCAAACACGATACCCACATTCTCCGTCGAGCGGGAGGGCACCTGGTTGGCCCGCTCAGTGGAACTCAGAGAGTTCTTTATAAAGACGAAATTTGTTGGCGGCAATCGAAAACTAGGGAAAGGTATGTATCTCTGCAGTAAACCTACAAGAGGTCATTAAATAGTTCTCTCACGAAGTCAAAAATTTTAAATTTTAATGCTGTTTCACATGAGTCGTCAGTTTATATTTCTATTACAGGTATCACCATATACGCACATTTGGGAATTATTGTTTGAGTAATATTCATTACCACCAATATTTCAATTAGTAGTTCTAAATGCATGTAGTGTTAGAGTTCGAACTGCATATACAGGTTTTTTTCTGCAACTTATACTATCTCATATGTTGGACATAAAAGTGTCTTCTAGTTCCCTCCCATTCATATGACATAGTGACTGGTGCCCGTGTGGTAACTAAGAACTGTTCTCAATTACATCTCCCACGAATATTGCAAGACTCTGAAAACAGAAACTGAAATATCAGGAACAGACCACAAGAGAAACACACAACTTTTAAAATACATACACTTTATTGCGTCTTACACAGTTACATTATTTCAAGTAAATCAGAATTCACAAACATATGATATTCACTTTATTATACTCAGTAGGCACTGGGTGTGTCTGTTCAAAAAATTTGAAAATTTGAGTGGACTTCAGAAGAATAATTGATCAGTCCGAAATAATTGCTACCTGCTCAATCTCGCTGCTCCTTCAAGTTGCCTAGTACAAAGGCTAATAGGATCACATGATACTTTCTCACATGAAATCGCTTATAATACGAATATTACAACATTTTTTTCAATTGTTACATATGTATCACGGCAAATCAGTGGGAAAGAAATTTGTGGCCACACACTTATGGAGACAGGTCTTCACACAATTTTAGTTCTTCGATGAAATAGGATTAAAATGACTGACAGCTACTTTCTTTTCTTTTCCAATATGGCAAATAGATCACTATTGTGAAAGTACGGACATAAACCGATATTCAGAATTTTTTGATCAGTTAGTTTCGGATTTAGTCTTATAAAAAGTATAGCTTGAGATCTTAATATATTTTCTTCGAGAAATATTAGCTGAAAACGTATCGCAAACATTATCACAATCTCTGTCTCCTACCATTTTGCGCACCGTTCTTAGACATTGGAAAGTCGTTCTTTTTTCACTTTTCCTACTTTTATCTGTTTCTATTAGCCGTACAACTGTAGTTAACAGTACACATATAACACCTAGTCCATTTATGAGGCCACATTCGCTTCACAGTGGAGATTTTCAGGTTGAAACTGAGTACAGTTTAGAATAAATGAGGAAGACTAGAGGGAAATCATTTATTGGTTTCTTCACTCTAATTCTCCATCGTTTTCTTGTATTTAACAATGAAGTTGCAATTTAGTTTCGCCTCATATTTATGTTTGCTGTACAGGACCAACAGAAGGGTAAGTAACAGAAATTTTTCTCAGCTCCATATCGTTTTAGTTTCTTTCGATGCTCTCAAATATCTTCAAATTATTTTATACACAGTTTATTCATTGGTCGTAATTTGAAAGGAAATATACTGATAATGTGGGTTATATTCAAATTAGCTTGTGTATGCAATGACGAGCTTTTAAATGGAAACAATAAATATTTGTGTCTCTGATATCGTTAATATCGTTGAAACTTGTTACGATCGTAACTGTGGTCTAAAGCGCGCAGATACTAGGTCTCCGAGGTAACAACTGGAATTTCTGAGAATGCAGGGAATTCAACAAATATTATCACGCTCCGTAACGTCAATGTGTTCAGATTCTTTCGCTGAATACAAAAATTGTGACACCGTGTACTTTTATTACCGTAAGCTTGTGGAAACTAGCTCGATTGCTTCGTACGTTTGTTAGAAAACAATACTTGGTTTTCGCTGGTACTTTAGGAAAGCAGATGTACTGAGGAAAGGGGGATGTGTTACTAGTAGTGAATGATACTTTAATGGTCAGTATCTGGTAATAGTCGTATGAAATCAGTGAAATAATGTGTGTAATTTCTCTTTTTTCAGTATTCCGTTGAACGAAATGAAAAACAGATAAGAGATATCTATATTTTCGCATAGGGGTTTTGTGATGCGCATCCTGTTGCTATTGTGTCCTTTTTAAGAAAACGCTTTGTGCGATTAATTTTCATGCAGTGAGTGGTGTTTGAGTCATAAGATTCGTTTTGTTTGCCTCGTTCTGCATCAGAGTGTTTCGTCTCATCTCGACTTTTCATCCAGTGACACTAGACTGAGTATGACTTTGGTATTAGTACATCCTAAAACCTGTGTACTAAGGGAGAAACTCAACCGCAAACCTAGGAGTGAAATGGTTTCTGAAGAGATCAAGGGATCCAGATTATGGACACTTTACTATTACATTGGTACACAATCACAATTTCACGCCTATGATAGACTTGCTGTATCTCATATTTTAACTTGCTACGTTGGCATTCCATTTATGAACATAGATGGTTTTGACACCACAGTATAAATGGCAGCGTTATTGTTTCCCCATGGGATGACTATGTGAGAATTCCCAAATCGCTCCACTCACAATGCAGTTTCTTCCGAACGGTTGCTAATCTAAGAAGCCGTATATTTCTGCTCTCTTTACAGCAGGAACAGTGCACTTCTGGTTTATTAAAAATAATTTCGTACAAACAGTATTGCGAGATAAATGATTCAAGAGATCTGTGGTAGTCATTTTCCAGCACAAATCTTGGTAGAAAATAGTCGCAATCCATTTTCGTGGTCGTATTTATAAATAGTCTTGTGTTCTTACATACCACTTTCGCGAAGATTATAAAAATAAAATTAGACACTCAGGTTGTTGCGCGTTTTCCCCACCACCTGTCCGTAAGTGGAACAGAAGGAAACATATTAAATTAATACTCGCATGCATTTCACAGTGTTTTGCAGAATGTAGGTGTTGGTCTAATATAGCTCTCCAAGATCTTGAGTTTTAAGATCGAAATATTCCGAGTACATCATTCATGTGATCAAACTACTGGGCCACATCACTTTGGTACATCAAAATTCGAGTAACAAATATACAAAAACTGGTTATAATGAGTGATTTATGTACCATTCTCCAAGTTCACAAGCACTTCCTGTCTCCAAGATGTGCATGTAATAGCAAATAATCCGTTATGTTAAATTAGGAATAGAATTTACTATGTCTTATTCAGTTACAAATAACATATAGAGACTGTGGATACTCAGTCAAGCGCGCTCGAAACAGACGAGTTAAGAAATTCGTCCGGTTTCACTGACATACAGACATAATATTGTCTTTGATTTCCTGACAAGACAACGCCGACAGAATATTGAACTTAGGCCGTTGCCAGTCTCTTAGTAACATCCGCGGCCCTAATTTCCAAATAGTCCTCGAGACGAAGCATGCACCCAGACAGTAAACAGTACTCTCGCGCCTTTGGTGCTGGAACGTCGATGCGGCGACCAGAAAAGACTTCTGTGACGTCACCAGGCTACCCTGCGAACTGCTGATGAGGACTCTCCGGGGGCAGTCCAAAGCGTCTCCGTAGCCATTGCTCCTCCCGGTGGCGGTTCATCAGTGCCTCCATAGCGCCCTGCTGACAAACACAAAATAAGTGTAATGGACAACGTTTCAATTACAGGAACTGTAGCCATCGCTTAACAAAAACTGAATTATAAATATCCCAATGCGCTGTTCATTTGCGCTTGGCGGTCGGTTTACATCATACCGTCAGACCGCGAAGTATTGAAGGTGAGCTGGCGTTGTTGGCAGCATCAACAAGATGTTGAATTTACATAACTGACTTCATCGATTCCAACAACGTTGCAACTTATTGTGGATATTTTGGTTTGAGGATGGTTATACACAGTGTTTCAAAACTTGGCGCAAGGCTTCAGGAATGGATTTTCCATATAAAAAGAAGAAAACCAGGCGGTGACAACATGTATCTGGAAATGCATAGTTATTCGAGCATGTTACTCTTACACAGTGCACACTGACAAATAATGTAAACGTGGATGAACGGGATGATTTCGTGATGTAATAAACTTTCAGGGATAATACGTAAGGATAAAGTATCAATTTGAGGCAAGGGACCCTGGTCCGGAAACGGTTGAGTCGACAGATATCGTTGTGATAAATATGAGTGACTGCAAGTTCTTTGCTTTCCAAGGCAGTATGACCAGAACAAGAATATATTTGTAGTAAACATGAGGTCTAAAATGCAGACCTTAAGGGGGGTTGGAGGACAAAAGGGCCGACTTGGAGCAGGAGAGGCACCACACGACATTTTAATTTCCACTGTCTATACTTTCTCACGACCAGGAGTGATTCATAATTCACACTCTTAGCAATGTAAGTTCAAAAATATAACAAAATATTTTTTTTTACGTGTGAAATTTCATCATTTTTTCACTTACTATTGGCTGCATTTGTTACTACAGGTACACTTTTCTTCATAAGTAAGAGGGATTCTTCGACGAATTTTGCACAACATACAAACCATACGTACAGGTGTACGAAGCTCTAGAATTTATTTAATTAATGAAAAAATGAATGAGCTGTTACATTTTAAACTACATGTTTAGAAAAAACTCAAATTTTATGGTTAATTATCTCATTTTTTACCACAGTTTTTAATAGATTTGGAAAATTCTAGAGTTTCATACACCTGTAAGTATGGTTTGTATGCTGTGCAAAATTCATCAAAGTATCTCTCTGACTTATAAAGAAAAGTTTACCTATAGTAAGAAATGCAGCCAATAGTAAGTGAAAAAATGATGAAATTTCACACGTAAAAAATTTATTTTGTTATATTTTTGGACTTACATTGCTAAGAGTGTGAATTCTGAATCCCTCCTGATCATGTTGACAAAGTTTTATGAATTTATTTGTAAAACTATAGACAGTGCAAATTAAAATGTCGTGTGGTGCCTCTCCTGCTCCAAGTCGGCCCGTTTGGTGTCTTACCCCACTTAAGGGCTCTGAGCACACGTTCAGCAAAAGAGATGTGTTTCACAGTAGTAGAAATGAACATGTGCCGACATGTCTCAAGGTATGTGCCTTAGGGCTTGTGCTTCTACAGGTCATTTTTCTCTTGTCCATACGACTACCTTTCAAAATATGGAAAGCAAATATCTTGCAGTAGATGACATCCGTTCTAAGATGCATCAGAAAGGTTTTCGCTCTTAACTTTCGACTCGCTCGTTTCCGGATCAGGGTCCACTGCCTCACGTTGATAGATTTATCTTGCTCTATCAGCCCTGAAAGTTTGTGATATCGTCACGGAATCATCCTGTACATCTATGTCCTCATAATTTGTCAATGTCCACTACTTAACAGTAACATGCACAAATAACTACCGAGCGAGGTGGCGCAGTGGTTAGCACACTGGACTCGCATTCGGAAGGACGACGGTTCAATCCCGTCTCCGGCCATCCTGATTTAGGTTTTCCGTGATTTCCCTAAATTGCTTCAGGCAAATGCCGGGATGGTTCCTTTGAAAGGGCACGGCCGATTTCCTTCCCCATCCTTCCCTAACCCGAGCTTGCGCTCCGTCTCTAATGACCTCGTTGTAGACGGGACGTTAAACACTAATCTCCTCCTCCTCCTCCACAAATAACTCGGCAACTGTGCATTTCCCGACTCATGCTGACATAGCCCTTTTTCTCCTTGTTACATGACGAATCCCTTTATGAAGTTTTGCCGTCGAGTTTTGAAACACACTGTATAAGCGAAATTGGTCAACAACAACAATTTGTAGTGTTTTATGAGCAATTTTTTTGAAGTTGAGCACTGATGTACCGTGCTATATTTTATTAATCGAACTGTACTGAAAAACTTTAAACGCAATTTTTAATTACTAAATGAAATCCAAAATGCATTTTCATACAGCAGCACTAATTAAACAGGAAAACTTGATTAAGTGTGATCGTTGAACGGCATTGTGGGATCAATTTTAGATGTTTCTTCACTGAAAGTGAATTAAGAAATTTACTAATAGTATGTCAGATGCAATAAAATTTATAAAATCTGAGAAACAATAATACTCAGTTTATAAAGATATCAACGATCACAAACAATAAAACATCTTTCTATTACATGCGACGTGCTCCCACTACTATTTACTGATCTTTTTACAGGATGATGATTTTACATAGGCAATTTGGGGGGGGGGGGAATTTTCCTAATGTTAAGGTCAATCTTCAGCTTGATGTCCGGCATTATGTTACTGACATATACTGAATCACATGAAAATGGCATCAAAGGCCGGAACCTAGGTCGTAATTAAGTAAACAACAATACGGTCAAATTGCTGTGTGATCATTTAAAAAATAAACAAAAATTAACAGTAGACGCAATTGTTTCGTACTATAATTACGCCAGTATTACTGCCCTGTAGCGGCTAGCAGTAGGGACGTAACGTTGCACTGAACTGTATTTTGTGTGCCGGTTGCAATATGCGACACTGAGTTTTTCACCACTCAAAAGAATTGATCTATATATCCTAGAATTATACATTTAACTAACTTGCTTTTGGATCGGGGCATTTCTGTTCACGGTCTTTTAATAGCTCTCCAACCCGTGCATTCATGCTGAGGTTCTGGAGGAATTAGCCGCCAAATTTGGCGTGAACATTATTCGTAGGTGCTAGTTACCTAGTCCCTTGTTGCCAGAGATTTCTATGTTGTACTCTCTCTCAGCATTTGTCCTGGAAATGACCGTAGCTTGTGTAGTTCATACTCCAGGCAGTAGCACAAAGCTAAAAAAACTCCGTGAGACATTTATAACGCGAGCATCCCAGAAACAGCGATACCAACAGTCCGGAAGGCGAGCTTCACATACACGAATCACTTTTAGGGCAAATAGCTGTAGTGACACTTTTATAAAGAAATATATGATGACAAGGGACAAGATCAAAAGCACGCAGGGGGACCCGTCATGACCAATCACCCCCTTGTCACATGTATGGAAGCGTTAGTGATGGAATGGATAACATCTTTCACTAAGGAAAAAATTTTAAGTGTGTTGGATAGTTGCCAGTGTAGTTTGTGTTGTGAATGGGAAACAAATGGATAGAGGATGAAATACAATACCGGAGCTTGGTACACTTCAAGAGCAGCTAGGAGCAGCTATCTCCATGTGTGGACCAACAACAAAATCTGGTCCATTCAGTCCATGTAACATACGATATATACTTCGATAATGTGGCGATCACGTTCATTGACGTCTATTATTTTTTCGCATTCCTCGATGTCTGGCGACGATACTCAGGTCCATCAGTAATCGAACCGATCACATTTGCAGCGACCACCTTACAATATTGCTGGGACTTTGTGATCCGTTTACACAAATGAAGATATTTTGATTTCCTGGCAGCTATAAACATTTAATATATTACAAACTACATACTCTTGAAAACGAAGGAACTGCTTTTCGATTGCTATTCAGACATGCATTTCACTTGAATAGAGGGAAAGAAACATAAGGAGAGTTAATTTGCTATTCACTTCAGTATGGATCTTATAGAAATATTCATCGTGCTAGACGTTACTGCTTTTGCAATTTATATAAGGTTGTATTTAATTTTTGCACGTAGCGGTGAGAAAATAAAGGAAAATACGCCAACACGTAAGATGTTACTTTGAGACAAACAGAGGAGTTCGTTCTAGATGAGAGCATCGTCAGAAGTTTACCATCGCTGTTTACAAAAAGAAGCAGGCTATATACCTCTCGACCAACGCAAATGAGCCGAACCTGTCTTTCCGGTGGTAATTAAACGCTAGGGCCCAAGCCTTGGCCGTATGTTTTCCTTGCTAATGAGCTGTGTTTACAGCAAAAGCGGAAAGGCAAACACTACAGACTACAGACCACGGAATTGCACCGTATCTGTTTCTATTTATTTAAATATCGAGAAACCGCCGGTCTGTTTGTGGAAGATGAAGCCACACAATCTCAGGCAGCCATGCTAGCAGTCCTGCAGCACTCGAGCTTCTGCCCGAGTAAACGGGAGTTTTACTTAATTTGTTGTTGTTTTCCGTCTGAAGACTGACGTGAATCTGCTCTCCACGGACTCTATCCTGTGCAAGCCTCTTCACCTCCCAGTACCTACTGCAACATACATCCTTCTGAATGTGCTTACTGTATTCACCTCTTGCTCTCCCTCTACGAGTTTTACCACTCAGACTTCCCTCTAATACTGAACTGGTGATCCTTCAGTGTCTCAGAATGCGTCCTATTAACCGATCCCTCCCTTTGGTCAATTAGGTCACAACTTCCTAGTCTCCCAAATTCAGTTCAGTACTTCACCATTAGTTACGTGATCTACACAGCTAATCTTCAGCGTTCTTCTGTGGCACCATATTTCGGAAGTCTAAATTGTTTGCCTGCCATTTTTCCCTTCCATACAAGGCTACGCTCCACACAAATACCTTCAGAAAAGACTTCCTAACATTGAAACCTATATTCAATGTTAATACATTCCTCTTCTTCAAAAATTCTTTTCTTGCCCTTGTCAGTCTAGATTTTACATCGTCTCTACTTCGGTCATCATCACTTATTTTGTTGCCCAAATAGAAACACTCATCTGCTACGTTATGTTTCTCGTTTCCTAATCTGATTCCCTTAGCATCAAATGATTTAATTGGATTACATTCCTTTATCGTTATTTTGCTTTTGTTGATGTTCATCTTATATCCTCCTTTGGAAACAATGTCCATTCCGTTCAAGTCCTTTACTGTCTCTGAAAAAATTACAATGTCATCGGCAAACCTCAAAGTTTTTATTTCTTCTCTCTGAACTTTAATTCCTACTCCTAATTTTTCTTTGTGGCTTGTTCAGTATACAGTCAGAATAACGTTGCGGACAGGCTACAGCGCTGTCTCACGTCTTTCTCAACCACTGCTTCCCTTTCATGCCCCTCGACTCTTAGTACCGCCATCTGGTTTCTGTAAAAGTTGAATGTAGACTTTCGTTCCTTGTATTTTACCGTAGTTACCTTCAGAATTTCCAATAGACTATTCCGCTCAACATTGTCAAAAGCTTTCTCTAAGTCGACGAATTCTGTAAATGTAGGTTTGCCTTTCATTAACCTATCTTCTAAGATAAGCCGTAGGGTGAGTATTGCCTCGCATCTTTCTACATTTCTCTGACATCCAAACTGATCATTCCCGAGGTCTGCTTCTACCAGTTTCCCCATATTTCTGTAAAGAACAGGTGTTGGTATCTTGTAACCATGATTTGTTAAACTGATAAACTAATCTTCTCATCTATCAGCAACTGCTTTCTTTGGAATTAGAATTATCAAATTCTTCTTGAAGTCTGCGGCTATTTCGCCTGTTTCATACATATTGCACAAAAGATGGAAGAGTTTTGTCTTTGCTACCTCTTCCAAGGCTATCAGTAGTTCTGGCGGAATGTCATCAATTCCTGGAGTTTTGTTTCGACTTAGACGTTTCAGAGCTTTTTCCACAGTAAAGTATCTCCCACCTCATATTCATCTACGTTCACTTCCCTTTGTACAATATTGCCTCAATGTTCGTCTCCGTGGTATATGCCCTCTACATACTGCTCCACCTCTTTCTCTTCTTTGCTTAGGACTGGTTTACCATCTGAGCTCCTAATATGCATACAGTACAGCTGCTTCGTTTTTCCCCAAAGGGCTCCTTAATTTTCCTGTAGGCAGTCCCTATCATTTAGTGAAATATGCTTCTAAATCCTTAGATTTTTCCTGTAGGCATTCCGGTTTAGCAGTTTTGCACTCCCTGTTATTGTCATTTTTTATACATTTTTATTCCCTTTCTGATGCTTCATTTCCTACATTTTTAAATTTGCTCCTTTCATCAGTTAAATTCAATTTCTCTTGTGTTATACAAGTATTCCTGCTAGGTCTTGTCCTTTCACCTGTTTGATTCTCAGTTGCCTTCACTATTTAATCTCTTGAAACTACCCATTCGTCTTCTACTGTATTTCTTTTTCCTGTGCTATTCAACCGTTGCCTGATGTTCTCTCCGAAACTCTCAACAACCTCTGGTTGGAAGCAAGTATGCCGCTGGTGCCTACACGCTCATCCCGGAGGCACCCCACTGCTGCCACTTGTGATGTTTTGGAAGCAAACCAGCATTGCCTGGTGTGCATATCGACGATAGTTCTATGTTTCTTGGTGCCTTAATTATCGGTACGACTCCTCATCAGATATCTTCTCATTTGCTCCTCTTTCTGGACTCAGGATATTTCCCACTAACGAATACGAACTCCGTAAGTGGGAACAGAGTTCACTACTTATTTGCTGGCGGGAGAGAAATGTCTTTCATTTCTTCATTTCTGGCACTTCGTTATTGGACGGCATTATAAAGTTATCCGCGATTCCAAATACAAACAATTTTTCTCTAATTTTCTTTGTAGTGTGTTCCATAGCCCATCGCAGAGTTGAGCTGTTCCTGAAATGATGAGTTGATTCACACATTTTCCACTCTTGGTACTGGTTATTCGTCGGTTTCCTGCTACGCTCGATTGAAATAAGATAAAATAACAGAAAAAAGATAAAATATAAATAAGTAAAGAAATAAACGTTGTGATTGACGCGCTTTGGTCCCTAAGCTTTCCTTGGTACCTGGGGCGAGAACAGGACATTGGAGCCACGTCTCAGGTTGCGACCCCTGCCCCAATTGCTCCTACCCCTTCATTTGACAGCCAGGAAGGTTAAAAACCATCTTCGCGAATTCTTGGTTCGTACCTAGTAACTTTTTACATTTTAACTCAGTTACATGGTATCCCACATTTCTGTACTATGTTTTATTTATACTCTTTACAGTGCATCTTACACTATATTTTTAAGGTACTGCCAAAATATACAAGTGTATACACTCCTGTCCCAATATAACTTACACATCCAACTCGAAATAAAGCTCACTGCTCAACAAGCAAATTCTATCGATATTCAATTGTCGGGATTGTAATTCATCGGCAATCAATGTAAATGCTAAGTATTTCAGTTAATCTAAGTAGCCTGCATAATGAAAGCGGCCAGAAGTTTTCGAAAGAATGTCAAATGTTTCGTGAAATGATTTGACTCAAGGTAACAAATACAAGATTAGATACACATCCGGTGCACCTCATTTGGCATATAATGATTTCGAGCATCACTCAAAAGTACGTCAAATGTTCCTGTAAACTATTTTATTTCCTTTAGTAAAACCATGTCACAAAATACAGGACTGATTTCTTTTTACCTTTGTATTTATTTCTGTGTTTTATTCAGAAAGCATGAGCAAATCTATACCTTCTTAGGTTCTTAAGTCTTCGAAATGTGCTAAATTGAGCCCCTGATTCCAAGAAAGCCTTTTCGACAGTTAAATAACAAACCACTGAGTCTTTTTATACATAAAATAGCTAGACCTTGAATAGGTAAACTTTTGGACAATTCGTTTACAGCAGCTGTTCGTGAAATATTTCAATATCCCCACAATATGATTTTCTTAATTACCCTAATTACTTTCAAGTAATTAAAATTTATTAACAAATTTGTTATCAAAATGACTCCACATTTGTTCATTTCTTCTCTTAGCTACGAAAATTCGGACAAAAACCCATTGCATAATGAGCCATGGCGCTTTCAATCTTACCAGCATGCAATTCCACTGGCGCCACTAACTACTTGACTTGCCGGTATCGATTTGATCTTATGTGGCGGGCTAGTGTCGTTGGTCTAGGTGCATGTTGTTGATTTGGCGGGGCCTGGAGAGGGAGTTTGCGGGAGGACATATTGCTGGCAAGTTGTTGCTGTTGGAGGACTCTGGCTGTCCGATGGGGGTCTCGAGAAGGTGCAGCTAGTTAAATCAGTCGAGGGCAAGCTTTGCCGGCTCGCTTAAGGACTAGTAGCGGCGAGCTGCAGGAATATCTACAGATGTCGCGTGCAACCTGGTCGACATCTTCCTGCCCTTCTCTGCAAGCTTAAAATTGACGGCACCTCGACGTCCGTCTGTACGGATTAGATGCTATGACACCCCGCCCCTGCAATACGCAAGTCACGGCTCCGTCACACCTGAGGGAGTTAAGTGTTGTTTTCTTATTTTTGATTACTTGATATTGTAAGGCCATGTATGTGTTATGTGAAATTGGAACTGCTTTATTAACAGGCCTACGAGTGACTGAGTGCACGATCATCAGTAAGTGTTACTGATTGCAATTTGTGTTCCAGGCCACATGTCGTGCAAGTGTACGGGTATTCCCCGTTATAAGTTCCATGAAGGGAATTAAATTGTAACATAGTCTGTGTGGGAGGCAAAGCAACCTCTGTAGGTGTGTATGCTTGAGTTACTGCATCAGCAGGCACTCATATATTGGCTTCTGAATAATAGTAATTTTAAGCAGTGCTAAATTTGTAACTTGTATCGCTTGTCGCTCGTGCAATTGGATCAGATTTTCTACTCTTCGTGTATTCTTGTATGTAGCTTTCTTTGCGCAGTTTACTGTTGCCTTTTGATGTCTGTTGGCAGGGAAGCTTTGGCGGCAGACGAAGCATTCCTTTTCCCCGGGCCCGGAACAGAGCAGTGTTTGCTTTTTGCCGTGGCGGCACTTCCGTCGTTGCACGTCGTCTGGTGCCGCTAACAGCCGCGTCGCGGTGGCTCGAGTTAAGTAGACTGATGCGAGCCACGGCGGAGTGTCGCCGTTAAGCGGGAACCAGTAGTCTGCTCTATTTGGTGAATTTATTAAACTCAGGAGGCTTAAGGCGCATTTGGCAAGCCAGAGGTTCCTTCTCTCAAACTTATTTAATTACTCGTTTAAACCTTGCACTCTTATCACTGTTTTTCAGCGCATTACATTTAAGGTCTGTTACTTATCACTATAAACTGTCGAGCCTTACCTTGATCCACGGTCATTAGCTAACTTCAATCTTTGCGCAGTTTGGCTGCTCGTTCTTTGTTGTCTGTGATAGCCATTTGCTGTAGCTCTCAGCTGAAGCTGAATTTTGGCCGATTGTATATTTATTAAAGCTGATTGCCAATGTTCCTGCTGGTCTGTACCAGTTGGGAGTTGCATTTAAACTGCATGCACTCTCAATTTCCCCGTATTTTGGGCAATTGCATTTCTATTTAAGCGTCATTTTTTAAATTCTCAGTTGAAGTGCACAGCCTGGGATTAATATTTTATTTTTATACTTTATCAGTTTGTCTGTTTTGAGGGATTGTGTAATTTTATTGCTTAAGGAATTTTTCATTAAGGCTTATACATTGCTAAGCGGCCTTCCAACAGCTACAATCAGTGACGTGGCTTGTGATGCTTTCCGTAATAGGATGGATGTTATCCAATTGTGTAACGGTTGCTTAAGATTGGAAATTGTTAGTACACTTAATGGTTGTCATTGTAATTGATTTTCCAATAAATTGTTTGTGGAACCTGCTTGCAACCACGCCCAGTTGGTGCGACCTTTTCTTGTTTTTGGTAACTGTACACTTCCGGTCTCAAGCCATACTCTTAATGGTAGAATTGTTAAAATTAGTTTTTTATGAATTGAGCTTGTTCAAGTTTTAATTGTGACAATTTTGATTCCTTCAACATGGTTTTTTAATTGTAATGATAATATTGCTGTTAAGTAATAAAGTGTATTACCTGAAACAACAAATGACTAAATACGTGGGTCCACCTTCCGTGTGTTTTCCTTAAAGCTATCCCAACAGTTGTGAGGTATCATGTAATTTATACCGAGTCTGAGCTCCACGCAATGATTTGACCAAAACGTTTCGAATGTCAATGTACGACAAAATACGTTCGCTTTGCGTGCTCGTTTCGATATGTTGGACTGTTTACGAAATAAAAAATTTTTAGAACCGTGATTCTCCGTGTGCACACCGCGCGAAAACCGTTCGCCAGTCAGAAAATTCGAAGTCTCGAGAACGAAGAGAGATACCATTCTGATCTGAAACTAAAATGCAATTTCGATATGTTGGCTACATTTCATATGCAGAAATGTATGGCCTAAAATGAACTAAATGAAAAGTCTACATAATGCTTTTTTACCTCTACGTATTTAAAGATTTCATGGAGTCATTTACTTTGCTTCGTGCAGCTAAGTAACTACGACGAATAACCAGAAGGAATCGAGTCCTTTACCGAGTAAAGATATAATGCTGTAAGATGAGAAAGAATCAAATGTTTTAACCAAATAGTTATCTTATAATCAAATGATAAGTATTTCACAGTAGCGACCAGTCCAGCGCTTCGCCGAGATGAGTCACAGCTGTTGCTGTTACTACCATGCGCTCTGCAGTGACAAAATTCACTCATGACCAGTTACACTGGGCAACAAGCAGTGGTACGGATGTCGCAGAACTAGGAAACTTTCGTAGCTATAGCTACAGTCCTGTTTTGTGGCCTGAAGTAGTCGCATACTGCCAGTCGCCTGTGTCGCTTATGTAGGACGTAGCCTAACATCGTTTTTGAATTATGTTCGCCAGCTCGCCAATACCCACGCCATCTGATGCGACTGGCGCGCATAACTTACGCTGGCACATATTTCTGGTCGAATGGGGAAATCAAGCATGCCGTGAAATATCTTACTGACGGCACACTTTCAATGCAAATGGTAACAGACACAGAGTTGTGACATTACGCACCTTTCGGAAGTGGTTCCTGCCACGATGTCTGAGACGGAACCACGTGGGCAGCGCTTCCAAGCCACCGCTGTCCCAGTAGTCGCTGGTCAGGCTGATATCGCTGTCCGGAACCGCCACAGGGAAGAACGAGGCGGCCGTGGTCGTGTCTGGCGTCTCCCATCTCGCTGTTCTCGTGCTCAAGTTCTGCAAATACATCGACAACATCGCATACGTGCACACATTCTGTATTTTACTTGAAAAATTGTCATCTAACTAATTATAATATCTATCGCTCCATTTCAATGTCTAGGCGGATAACTATTTGACGTTATACTGCTTCTCAGATTAGCAACAGCGTCTAACGCGCAACTAGCAATTTTTCTCCGTAATGGACCACAGGCATAATGTACTGTATCTCCACTGGTGAAAATTCTCTAAAGAAAAGAAAAACTAACACATAAGTTTAATTAAATCGTTTTAGGTATTTTACCAAGTAATGTTATAGAGTTTCAGAATTTAGTCACAGAGCGAGAGGTATTTACGAGTAATTACTATTGACTTGCAGCAGTGGTACAGTGATAAGCACGCTGGACTCGCATTCTGGGACCTCAGGTGGTCAACAATCGTTTGCTGGCTTGAGACTTGGCAACTCTGGGTTTCCTGAGACGTGGAATGGTGAACGGCTCCATGTAATATTTGAGCATGCTTCAGCGACCGCCGTGCGGCTCTGACGTGGAACGATATGCGTCACAGCGAACTGTGATACCTGCTTAAACGCCTGGTCGCGAAGACCAGAAAGCTGTCTACAAGAACAGTTTGTCTGAAGGGGTGCTGTGCGGTGATATGATGCAGGGCTGTTGAAGTGGAACAGTTGGTCGCGGGCGACCGGTGGGGACCTGCCGCAACTTGGTTGTATAAGGCTTACTCAGGCAACCAGGGTTCTGTGTGAGTGGACAATTTCCCTCGCAGCTCGTGAGAGTCGGACGGAACCTTCGAAATTTAATTCTTCAATTACCAGCGTTTTTAGTGTACCGTCAGGAAATATTCACACCCACTCATCCGAACGATTGATGAAGGCTCTCAATAATCAATCAGTCGTAAAGCAGAAACTGTTTGTAGTTACCAAAAGTAAGGAGAGACATTTGAAGTAGTGTCTACTTTTTATATTCTTAAACGTTTATAAGGGCTTGATGGTACCTTAAAGTCTATTAAGCGGTTATGAAATGGTTCCTTATTGGTCGAGAGTAACTGAGCAAGCAGGTGGAACCTCGCAGGAAGTCGGAAAATTTGAGTGACTGTGTCATAATTTTTGAGTTGCATAACACATTCACCTGCAGAAAGTGCGTGGTCATATGGCATGACATTATAGACATAGACGTTTCGGAACTCAAACAAGAATGGTAATCACAGCGGATAGTGGATCTGGAGCAAACGATACGAAGGACTATGGAAGGAATTGAGATGAGCGTCTCTTTTACTGTGACATTCAGTTCTTCTACGCTGCCTGAACACATTACGGCAGGTTTCCTCGAACTAAAGGTTAGGCCTTAGACACTTAAACTTACGCGATGCTACAAAGGCAAGGGATCTGGCCACACGACGCTGTCTTGGCTCTGGAGCCACCCAATCTGGAGCCGAGACTGATTTGCTTTTGCTAAGCAATAGTAAATTCAGAAATTAAAAGTGACCATGCTGATCCCCTGTACAGAAGCGAAAAATAAATATAAGGTAACAAAACCCCTGGTCTTTGCTAATTCGTGTTATTTCATGGTGCAGAAATGTGTATCCAAGGTGAACGCTTCGTCGTAGACGGCATCCAACGTACCATTACCTACCGCCAGAACCTGTATTTGCATCCGTACATATCAAAGGTGAATAAAGACGTAGCGATCCAGGCAACTACGACAAAAGACATTTTCTCAGTGACCACGTCGAAAACACCTCAGAATTAGAATGCCCCTCAACGCCCCCTTTCCCCATCATTCTCAAAGGGAAAGCCTCACAAAGCTTATGTCAAAAGGTGTCCGAGGCGTCAACAAGCGTCAGCCTGGCACATGTGACTCATGTGGAGGATGTCTTGGATTTCAATGCCTTGTCACCGGATCCAGGCAACTCCTTCATTCCGCCTCACTCTGCATGTACCTCACCACCCACCACAAGGGTAGCGGTAAATCAAAACCACATAGAAGAAATGACTCCCATACTCCAGTGTAATGTGAATGAATACAGGACTCATATGGAGGAGTTGAGACTCCTAAAACAGAACAGACCTTTTTCTCTCTGTCTCCAAGAGACTCGTTTTTAACAGAGTGATGCGCCTGTATTAGGAGGTTATCACCTGCACAGAAAAGACGACCTTAGCGGTGGCAGGGTGAAACGTGGTGTAACACCATTCGTCAAGGACACATTCCTCTCCTCATCTTTCCCCTTAAACACAACGCTACAATTGGTCGCTGTTCTGTCACAGTGTGCTCTGTAATGTGCCTGTTGACTCTGAGCTCCTCTTCTTCTTGAACTACCCCATTCCTTTTTCTTTCTAGGAGACTTTAATGCCCGCAATGCGCTATTGGGTTATAACACTTCTTGTCTCAGAGTTCACATACTTGACGATCTTACAGGAACTATAGGCCTCATACTGATGAACATTGCTCAAACTACACGCTTTAACACGGCTACTGGTTCTCTTACAACCACAGGCCGCATCTCATGCTCGCCTGTTCTTACAAACAATCCTCACTGGGAAGAAGATGAGGACCTTCGGGGTGGTGACCAATACCCCACCAGGATCCATCTGTCCGATGGGGCAGATTTCAAAACGAAGCCACCAAAATGTCTGCTCAAAATGGCTAACTGGATGCTTTACAAGCCGTTAGCTGTTTTCGATTAGTGAGACGGCGTCCGGAACTGGGTGGATCACATTACAACTGTTATCCACCACACTGCTAATGCATCCATCCCCAAGTCAGTGGTAACACGTTGTACACAGCCTGGACCTTGGTGGAATGAAGTGTGTAGTTGTGCATTCAGGGACAGAATGACGACTATTCGAATATTCAGTCGCCGCCATAGGGATGTGAATCTTCCAACCTTTTGAATGCCTTGGACGGAGACGAGGAGAACGATTTGGGAGAGTAAACACAGATACTGGCTAGACGTCCTGGTTCCTTCAATAGTCTCACTTCCGCAAATAAAGAATGGAAACTGTTAGGAGAATCTCAGGGTGGAACTCACAACTGCCAATAGCAGCAGTACGAGAGCAGGAGTGTTCCATAACATCACCGAGAGACTTCTCTGGCAATGGCTCAGTCGTATAAGACCATTACGCTCGATTCTAACCAAAGTCCAGCGTTCCTTCCTTATCGCGAGACTCGCGTGAGGCATGTTTTTCAATTGAATTCCACCAACATTGAGGAATACAGCCAGCCTATGTCTCTGTGGGATTTGGATTCTGCTTTGTCAGTGGTTTGTGATACCACAACCAGTCACTACGCGATAACGTACAGCATGCTGAAACAACTGGACTGGTGGTGAAGAGATTCCTTCTGCAGCTCTTAATGAAATTTAGATAACAGGAGACTTTCCAAATTCATGAAAAGAGTCTATTCTAATCTTCATTTTAATACTAGGGAAGGATCGACTTAGCGCAGTAATTATCATAGCATTAGTGAGACCAGTTGCATAGGAAAGTTACTATAGCATATTGTCAACCAGAATCTAGTGTGGCCCTCGAAATCAGGCTCCAACTCAGTCACTCTCAAAGCAGGTTCAGAAGGTATCTTTCTACACTCGATAACCCGAATGTGCTCGAAGCAGCAGTTCAACATGTTTTACTTTGTAACCAACACCTTATCAGTGTCTCCATCGATTTAGAAACGGCTTACAATATTTGCTACTCTATTAGAGAAGAAAATGAGGAAAAAAGAAAAAAAAGCTATGGGGGTTTCGTGGATCTCTACCCACTTTAGTACAGTCCATTCTCGCCGACAAGTATTTCGATACAAGATTGGGAATGCCCTGCCTGACCGTTTTAAGTGAAGGTAAGGTGTCCCTCGTGGTAGTGTTCGAAGTGTCATGGAATTCGTCACTCATGAACAGTATTACATCCTCAGTACGGCGTCCTCTACTGTGTTCCTTGTTTGTGGACGACTTCTCCGTTTTCTGAACCTATTCCAACCTTACAACGACTGATCGGCAATTGCATTTGACGAGCATGCAGTTGGAGGGATGGTGTAACAACTAAGTTTTAAATTATCTTTGGAGTTTTAAAACTGGAAGCTACTGTTCTCACATTTAAGAAAGTGTTATCTTGGCCCCATTTTTTACGAGAAACTTAAGTGGCTGCCACACCTTAAAGAACTGAAACTGAGATGTTACAGTGCTTTAATGATCCTAAAATCCGTCAGTCATAGGTCTTGGAGAGCCGATACGGCACGTGATCTCCAATTTTATAAAGCCTTTGTGCAGGATCAACTTGAATACGGATACCACCAAAATGTTAGATCGGTACACCCCGAGAGGCTTATCGCATGACACCAGTTGCTAGCCCGTAGTGAGCCTCTGCTGTCTACTCGCTGTGTCTTCCGAGTGATAGTCTGTCCCAAACTAGTTAGAATCCCTCTGCGTCGCATGCAAAGACTGTTCCATCACCATTCACAAGCGACGAAGCCCTTTGGGATCCAGGCGAAGGGGAGCCTTGAGTTACTGCAGACTGGGGACGTTAAGATCCAAAACCAGGGGTGACGTAGGAGATCCCCTTGTCTAATAAAGAGGCCCGGGCTACTTTTCGAACTGACTGCTTACTGGAAGAATTGCATTTTTCAAAAATGAAATCTAACGAGGCTTTTACTGCCACCCGGATTTTATCGGCGTTGAAACGGGTGTAGGCAGAGAGATTTTACTGGCTGCCATTGTCCTCAATATGGGGCTCCCAGAGCAGTTTCCAGTTTATTAAGCGAAACTGTTTGCCATCCTGTGGACAACGGTGTAGATGAGGTGGCAAGAAATTTCGCATATCCTCACACCCTCCTACTTCCCTTCTCGCTATTGATCAGTTGCAACCATCATATAGGATGATGATGGAATTCCGTGACGCTCTTGTTCTCTTCGAAAGACAGGATAAGGAAGTAATTTCTGCTGGGTTCCGTGGCAGATAGGGATACGGGCAAAGGGACTCGCTGATGCAGCTCCCTTCCACCTGCTACTTGCTGTTCAGTCCCCGTGCTGACTGTCACCTCATTTGTGACCAAGAAGACCATGTGGTGGTGAGAGATTCAGTGGATGAAATTCACAAATACTAAGCTACGTTCCGTAAAATCTCCATTACGGTCGTGGTTTGGCTCCTGCCGACCACGACGAGCAGAAGAAGTGACTCTTACAAGGCCTAGTGTGGGACACTTTTCACTGATCCATGTCTTTATCTTACGTAGCGAGGAGCCCAGTGTGCCACAGATGTGAGACACAGCTGTCGATACGTCATAAGCCGGCCGCTGTGGTCGAGCGTTTCTAGGCGCTTCAGTCTGAAACCGCGTGACTGCTACGGTCACGGGTTCGAATCCTGCCTTGGGCATGGATGTGTGTGGTGTCCTTAGGTTGGTTAGGTTTAAGTAGTTCTAAGTTCGGCGGGTACTGATGACCCCAGAAGTTAAGTCCCATAGTGCTTACAGCCATTTGAACCATTTGCTCAGAGCCATTTGAACCATTTTGATACGTAATATTTATTGTAACTGTATACTTGGAAGGAGAGACAGCATTGGTCGTATATTTTTGTTTATTATCGCAAAATCGATTTTCGGTCACTTAGTGACCATCTTCAGTGCTATAAGTTAAAATTTTTTTTTCACATTACGATCAGAGAGTATAAAACAGAAAATCACAATTATATCTGCATATAAACATAACACTTCATATGCAGATATAATTGTGATTTTCTGTTTTATACTCTCTGATCGTAATGTGAAAAAATTTTTAACTTCTAGCACTGAAGATGGTCACTAAGTGACCGAAAATCGATTTTCCGATAGTAAACAAAAATATACGACCAATGCTGTCTCTCCTTCGAGGTATACCCATTATCTGGTCGTAGTGCACAGGACACTATGGAGTCGCCAATCAATATTGTAACTGTGTTTCATATTACAACCAGAGGGCTGAACTGCATTCTTAAAGGACCTGGCCTCTATTTTAACCGATAACAAGCCGAGTTGTTTCGTGTTTAGGAGGTTTTCTTTGATTTTTTCACAACATGCTGGGTATATGATTTTAATGGAACACACAGTGACTCAGTCCAGCCACTGCTACAGTTACCTTTCCCTTTTTTTTAACCCTGTGTGTACTGGTATGTTATCCCTGATTTTATATAGACAACCTGCTGTGTCTCGGCTGACTTTTATTGAGGTATTTTCTGATGCTGAAGTTATAGATGTCGTCTTTTCAATTGTCGTGTATGCACGTTCCCGATTTACTATTATTTTGTAATAGATCTTCACCACGCTCGTCTGAGTACCATTCATGCATGTGCTGTTATGACCTCGCTGCTTAGCGTCCTCATTCACAAATCAAAATCACCGTCATCAGGACAACGCTTGAAACCCATGTCGAGCCGTAGAATTTTTTTATTTTCCCTTCATTTCCCACATCGCTTCAGACCACTAGTAGGATGGTTCCCTTGGCGGGGTGACCGATTACCTTCCCCATCCTTCCTCCTGCTCCGTCTATAATGAACGTGTCGTTTCTCTACCTTCTGACGTCTACAGGCATACAAAATATTCTATTCACACACCTATAGACTTCTCACTGAAGAAACGTTCTTACGATTCTGAAAATATGCACTCTTTATCTTTGAGTAATTAATTAATAGTCGTCTTAATCTAATACGATGGGCTTTCAATAAGTAGATCAACACTTTTTCTTCTGCAGCAGGTGGTTTTATTCAGGATTCCTGTGCACCATATTTTTCCTGCTTCTTTGGCTACAAAATCCTATTTTTCAACGCAATCTCCGTTCAGTGCGGTGTCCTTACGCTACATCATTGGAAGTACCTGTATGTCCATATGGTGCCACTCTACTGGTCGACGCCGGAACCAGTGTCTTGCCTCATTAATAACCACCTTTCAGAGTCCCGGAAGACCTTTACCATGATTTTACCGGATGAGGGTGCAGTTTTAAGTTGACCATTGCACCACCAGGGACTACATCAAACAAAATAGTCCCTGAAGAGTCCATAAGACCGTCGTCACGACTTTACCAGCTGTGGGTGTGGCTTTTAATTTTTCCTTCGGAGGAAAGGTGGTGCGGAGCCGCTCCATGGACTTCCGTTTTGTTTCCTGTTTGAAGTGATGAACCCAGGTTTCATTGCCCGTGACGATGTCAACAAAGAGTTGTCGTGATTAGCCTCGTAAAGTGCAAGCAGTTGCCGGCCGAAGTGGCCGAGCGTTTCTAGGCGCTTCAGTCTGGAACCGCGTGACCGCTACGGTCGCAGGTTCGAATCCTGCCTCGGGCGTGGATGTGTGTGATGTCCTTAGGTTAGTTAGGTTTCAGTAGTTCTAAGTTCTAGGGGACTGATGACCTCAGCTGTTAAGTCCCATAGTGCTCAGAGCCATTTGAACCATTTTTGCAAGCAGTTCCGCACAGATTGTAATTCGTTGCACTTCGTGGTCTTCTATTAGGTGGCGAGGAACCCAGAGAGCACACACCTTTGAGGGACGAGTGTTTCAGCAGTAACAACAGAAGCGTCCAGCAGCAACGAAATGTTTAGTTGTGATCCGTCGATTACCTCGAATGAGAGTGTCCGCACGTTCCGACACTGCAGGAGCCACATTTGTGTGGTCAGCTGACACGCCGGTGGTCTAACAAGTTTCTGCAGTCTTATTGCGAAGATGTCAGAAGCCTCGCCCAACGACTCACGGTGCTTTTGATCAAAGATAGGGTTCTGTTGGCATTCCGCAAGTGTCGATGAATATCTGCGATGCTGTGCTTTTCATCCAAATGAGACTCGATGACAGCTCTCTGCCCCGAACGCACACCCGTTACAAACGTCGTCTTGAGTGTTACATATAATTCCGCCACGTACTGGAATTTCATGAACCTACAAGGGCTGAAGCGGCAATATTCCACGATTTTCGACAAGATTTCACAAACAGAACGAGAAATATGTGTTACATTACTTAATGAACCCCCTCCCCGTAATCACCAAATAAGTTCACCAAATAAATAAATACCTGAAAAATGACCACTGGACGGTCATGCGCTGTAATATGAGTCGATGTGGAGATTTGACACAATGGGGCATAAGAGTTCTCATGTTTGAACGTGGGTATGACGACACAATGAGCGAAGTTGCTATCTTTGTTGGTGTACATAGGTTAACTGTCCAGCGCGCCTACAAGGGATGGCGTACACACGCAGCCATGTTACACGGTGTGTGTGATCGTAGAAGGATCCAAAAGTTGGGGAGTGGAGAAGAGTGAAACCCCTCAATAATGAATATCGATTTCAGACCCGAAAGAATTGCTCCTACAAGTGAACGCAAATCCTTCTTAATCAGTTTCCCAGCAAACCTAGCGAAGAGAACTGCATGTACTGGACATCAGAGAAATATTTATTGCTCGTAGAAGCACATAAAGATGCTCATCTGCAGTGGGTCAAATAAAAGAAAAACTGGGAAGTAAGTCACTGGACTCGCACAGCATTGTTCAGTGAATCTCATTTTGCCTTCTTTCAAATGATACATGACGTCGAGTGCAACGATGCTATGGGTTGTTGAACCCACAGTATATTGTGGGTGCATTTCAGGTCATAGGTGATTCTGTGATGGTTTGATTTTTCGTGTCAGGACTTGGAACCACTCATTCTGGTTACCTTGAACATGAACAAGGATTTTACTTCAACACTCTAGGAGAGCAAGGGTTATCCTCCTTCCTATATATTTGTAATTGGTCTGGTGTCTCAAGATGTCAAAAGCCAAAGACTCAGGTTTACACAAAGTGCTCCATGGTTTGACGAGCATCGAGGCATCCCCTTGCACTTCCACTTGTCCTCTAAACAGCTGGAAGTTAATCACATTGCAATTATCTAGGTTTACACTCTAAGACAAAACAAGATCAAACGACGCACAAAGGAGTTAATCCAATGGGACGGAATTCGGTAGATGTACATGTACAGACAAATAAATGACTTCAGTATAAGGAAAAATTGATGATTTATTGAAGAGAAGAAACTTCACAAATTGATCAAGCCGATACGGCATTGGTTCACCTCTGGATCTTGTGCAACCAGTTATGCGGTTTGGCATTGATTGATAAAGTTCAATAACGGAAAATGATTCAAGATGTTCGAAATTCTAAGAAAAAAAGGGGAAGCTTTAGGGAGAGAGACCGGTAACATACAATATGAACAAGTGACAAGAGTGAATAATAACAGTGAACGAACGAGAACGAAGTGCTCAGATTGAAAGAGTGTATGAGACAGGGATGTAGTCTTTCGTCCCTACTGTTCAATATGTACATCGAAGAAACACTAATGGAAACAAAAGAAAGGTTCAGGAGTAAAAAGACATCAGTGATACAATTCACTGATGACTATTTTATCGCGAGTGAATGTGAAGAAGAATTACATGATCTGCTAAATCGAATGAACAGTGTAATGAGTGCAGAATATTGATTGAGAGCAAATCTAAGAAAGACGAAAGTAATGAGAAGCAGCATAAATGAGAACAGCCAGAAACGTAACATCAAATGGTTCAAATGGCTCTGAGCACTATGGGACTTAACATCCGTGGTCATCAGTCCCCTAGAACTTAGAACTACTTAAGCCTAACTAACCAAAGGACATCACGCACATCTATGCCCCAGGCAGGATTCGAACCTGCGACCGTAGCGGTCACGCGGTTCCAGACTGAAGCGCCTAGAACCGCACGGTCACACCGGCCGGCCTTAACATCAAGATGAAAGTAATGAATTCTACGACGTAGGCAACAAAATAACCAATGAAGTACGGAGGAAGAAGGACATCCAAAGCATACTGTCACTGGCAGAAAAGACATTTCCGGCCAAGATAAGTCTATTAGTATCAAACGTAGATCTTGATTTGAGGAAGAAATTTTGAAAATGTACGTTGAAGCACAGCACTGTGTGGTAGAAACATGGTCCGTGGGAAAACCAGAACAGAAGAGAATCGAAGCATTTGAGATGTGGTGCTACAGACGAATGTAGAATATTATGTGGACTGATAAAGTAAGAAATGAGGAGGTTCTGCGCGGAGGAAACGGATATGTGGAAAACACTGACAAGGAGAAGGGGCAGGATGACAGGACATCTCGGAAGACATTAGGGAATGACATCCACTGGAGGTGTGGAGGACAACATCTGTAGAGGAAGACAGAAACTGGAACACATTCAGCAAATAATTGAGAATGTATGTCGCAAGTGCTACTCTGAGATGAGGAGGTTCGCGAAGAAGAGGAATTCGTGGTGGCACGCATCAAACCAGTCACAAGACTTTTCATTAAAGAAATAAAAGCCGGACCCCTTCGTTTATCATCCGTGACACACCCGTACGTCGACGATATTGAGCTAGACGTTTTACGTCACTTCTCGGCAAGCCAGCCTCGGCTTACATTTCAGCAAGATAATATCCGCCTAGAAATGGCAAGAGTTTCTACTGCTTGTCTTCGGCTTGTCATTAAAGTCGGCGGATCTCCCCACAATTGACAACGTTTGTAGCATTATGTGCAGCGTCATCCAACATACTGATGTTCCAACGATCCAACTCGGAAACTGGACAAAATTTGGCACGATATCTATCGTTCAGAAGGACATCCAATAACTGTGCCAATCGCTGCCAAGCCAAATAACTGCTTCCATAAGGGTCAGTGGCAGTAACGCGTTGTTGACTTGCCCAGTTTGTGAACTTCTTTCTCTTGAGTAAATAATCCAATCTTTCTGAAATTGTAACAATTTGTTTATCCGAACATTTACTTCTATCAAGTTGGGTTCCGTTCGGGTAATTCTTTCGTGGCACGTCACTTTTTGTGTCTTACAGTGTGTCCTAAAGTACTGATACTACACTACGAAGATAAGCTTGCGCATATATGCTAATAAAACAAAACTTGCCATTCATTATTATTTTCCTTCGTAATTTTAATATGAGACAGAACTATGTGAGTATTTGTAACTGTAACGAGATAGTGTCGACACTCAAAAGATGTTCCAATGTAACATGAAGTTAACAGCATTTAGAATACTTTCATCATCGTAAAAATTTTAACATCAGCTATTACTCTCAAAATCCTTAAACAAACTGTCACTCTTTATAAACACTAATTAAATTAAAAATTAATTTTAGACTGAACACGTAAGACATATAAATAATGTTTTGTCTCATAGTACATTTTGGGTGCTTCGAGAATAATTAGCACGGTTTGTACGAGCATAGCCCGGAAAGTAATGCACCGCATTTTTTTTTCTTCAACAGTTCCATATTGAACATAATGAGAATTATACACACGAAAGAATGGTGTCTTGCCTACACACCCTGTTCTTCTAGGTAATCTCCAGCTCGTTCTCAGGCCTTCCTACAGAGCGAAATAAGGGTGTGAATGCCCTGTCGGTAGGAATCCTTGTCCTGTTGGCGGAGCCAGTGCATCACTGTGTGAGTCACCTCCTCATCGTCCTGGAAATGTCTTCCACGAATGGCATCCTGTATTCTGACCTCGCGAGCGGCCACATCAGTTTGCTGCAACATGTCAGGTGTGACAGCAGTGGATGGTCTCGACCGCTCCAAATCGTGGAGCTCCGCCGAAGCGCCTTCTGATGATATCACCCTCCGTGCCCAAAGACTAACTGTACGTCTGTCGACAGCAGATGTTCCATATATCTTGCACAAGCCTTTGCGAATATTCCCCACAGTTTCTTTCTCTGCAGTGAAAAATTCAATGACGGCACGTTGCATGTAACGTACGTCACGTACAGACGCCCCTTTGAAACTGTCTGCAGCTACGCTATCCTTCGGAAGAGACGGAAACCTGGCGCGCTCACTCAGGAGACTTTAAATATTACATACCTAACGTTTCCCATTCATAACATTGTTTTAGGCTGAGAAAAAAGTGCGGTGCTTTACCTTCTGGGCAGCTCTCGTAGTGTCATCGCTTGCCGCCTATCGCGTTACACTCCTTTTTGCTGCTGAAAGAATTAGCAGCAACTGACTCTCTTTGTACACAGTGGTTTTGGAAGAGACAGTAAAACTATTTTCAAGTCTCTGCGTTCGACCTGAATATACACTCCTGGAAATGGAAAAAAGAACACATTGACACCGGTGTGTCAGACCCACCATACTTGCTCTGGACACTGCGAGAGGGCTGTACAAGCAATGATCACACGCACGGCACAGCGGACACACCAGGAACCGCGGTGTTGGCCGTCGAATGGCGCTAGCTGCGCAGCATTTGTGCACCGCCGCCGTCAGTGTCAGCCAGTTTGCCGTGGCATACGGAGCTCCATCACAGTCTTTAGCACTGGTAGCATGCCGCGACAGCGTGGACGTGAACCGTATGTGCAGTTGACGGACTTTGAGCGAGGGCGTATAGTGGGCATGCGGGAGGCCGGGTGGACGTACCGCCGAATTGCTCAACACGTGGGGCGTGAGGTCTCCACAGTACATCGATGTTGTCGCCAGTGGTCGGCGGAAGGTGCACGTGCCCGTCGACCTGGGACCGGACCGCAGCGACGCACGGATGCACGCCAAGACCGTAGGATCCTACGCAGTGCCGTAGGGGACCGCACCAACACTTCCCAGCAAATTAGGGACACTGTTGCTCCTGGGGTATCGGCGAGGACCATTCACAACCGTCTCCATGAAGCTGGGCTACGGTCCCGCACACCGTTAGGCCGTCTTCCGCTCACGCCCCAACATCGTGCAGCCCGCCTCCAGTGGTGTCGCGACAGGCGTGAATGGAGGGACGAATGGAGACGTGTCGTCTTCAGCGATGAGAGTCGCTTCTGCCTTGGTGCCAATGATGGTCGTATGCGTGTTTGGCGCCGTGCAGGTGAGCGCCACAATCAGGACTGCATACGACCGAGGCACACAGGGCCAACACCCGGCATCATGGTGTGGGGAGTGATCTCCTACACTGGCCGTACACCACTGGTGATCGTCGAGGGGACACTGAATAGTGCACGGTACATCCAAACCGTCATCGAACCCATCGTTCTACCATTCCTAGATCGGCAAGGGAACTTGCTGTTCCAACAGGACAATGCACGTCCGCATGTATCCCGTGCCACCCAACGTGCTCTAGAAGGTGTAAGTCAACTACCCTGGCCAGCAAGATCTCCGGATCTGTCCCCCATTGAGCATGTTTGGGACTGGATGAAGCGTCGTCTCACGCGGTCTGCACGTCCAGCACGAACGCTGGTCCAACTGAGGCGCCAGGTGGAAATGGCATGGCAAGCCGTTCCACAGGACTACATCCAGCATCTCTACGATCGTCTCCATGGGAGAATAGCAGCCTGCATTACTGCGAAAGGTGGATATACACTGTACTAGTGCCGACATTGTGCATGCTCTGTTGCCTGTGTCTATGTGCCTGTGGTTCTGTCAGTGTGATCATGTGATGTATCTGACCCCAGGAATGTGTCAATAAAGTTTCCCCTTCCTGGGACAATGAATTCACGGTGTTCTTATTTCAATTTCCAGGAGTGTATGTTTATCTTGTGACACTGAGCTGTGTTTATGAGTGTGGTTTGGTTCACGCATAATGAAAATAAAACCTAATATTCTGAAAACAAAAACAATTGATTTACGCCTGTATTAATAAGAACCCGGGATCTGATAGTCGGAACTAGTACGACGCCGAACCCCAGACGAACTGACACCATATACACGTTAATTAAACTACATTTTATAAAATGTGTTGATGTCTCTCTTAAAATGATTATACATTTTCGTTACAGTATTGTGCACTCTCATGAAATGTCACGGGCAGTAAGCATTTTCTACGTACTTAATTAGCAGAGGATCGTTAAACATGAAACCAAATTTTTGCAGAGTTTCATATAGCTTTATCTAATAATACTTTGTGGGCTTTGCGGTATGTGTGACACATGGAAGTGACATGAAGGGTCATGTTCCACTGCCAGTCTGTACATCGTTTATGAGATGCATATAGCAAGTCTAGTTTTCAGAATGAATACACACTCTGCAGCACAATGTGAGATGTTCTGAAATTACCTGGCAGATGAAATCTGTGTACCAGACCGGGACTCGAAACGAGGACCTTACCATTTCGCTACACGTACTCTGTCGACGGAGCTCTCGAAGCGCGGTTCATGGTCCGCCCACGTAGCTTTATTTCAGCCAGTACCTCATCTCTTACGTTCCAAACTTCAGAGAATGTCACCTGCATACCATGAGGGCTCTAGTTACTCATATCGTAGTTTTTATTACTGTGGGGGAGTGGTGGTGGGGAGTATAAGTATCTGGGACCTTGATTGTTTATTTAGTGATATAGTGGTTAAGGTAAATTACTGTCAGTTATACATTTGTGATTTTCAAGTTCACCATGGAGGCGCGGCCTTGTCCGGGGCTCAACTTGTTAATGAAAGAGTAGATCGTCTACGAAGCTAAGATTCGCTCTCAAGTTGACGAGGACAGCGTTACCTGGTCTTACAGCTCGAGTGAGAGCGGCTTTGGATAAGCTCCTCGGCGTCACCGCAGACACTGTTGGTGAGGAATGCAGGCTTTCAAATAAGTAAAAATGAGTAGTGTGTTGGCCCTCAACCACATACCCTCCGATTCATAGTTCAAATATTAAAAGTTTTGGCTGGTTTCGTTGTCTATGGGCTGGGATCCATAGTTGCCGCATTACAAGCCAAATACTGCTGAGTCTACAGTATACAATATGAATACACACATGAATCGAATGGTTGAAGGTTCTTATCACTCGGCAATTGCGAATTAATATAGAAATTTATAAATGAAAGATTGCAATTAAATAAAATCTGCAGGTACTATTTTAACGATACTAAAATGTAAACTTTCACGGCCGGAAATATCATGTCCATTATAATTATCCGGGCTGTTATGCCGTGGTCGGTTGATGAATTCTGTGGTGATTCCCAACGTTTCGTCTCCGACTGCGGGAGAGATCTTCAAGGGGGTCCGTAGCTTGATGGAAGGTCCAACACACACACTGGCTCGCCAGAACTACCCCTCCATTCACTTTGGTAGTTGCCTCCCTTAGTAATGAGCGCTTTGATTGGCGATAGCGCTCCCTCCATGTCTCCAAGTCAACGTACATTCACAAACATATTGAAGCACATACGAAATACTGGATTTACATTTAAATAACTTGAAATTAAATAAATATTCCTACAGGTGGACCATAAACACGCTCTAACACACATTATTAAATATATAAACGATTATATAAAAATATATCAAAAGAATAGAAACAAAGTAGGCCTGTAGCTTAATGTTTCTGTGTTTTCTAAACACAGTAAATAATTGACCAATTTCTTCATGAACAGTATATCTAGGATATAAACGAAGACATAGATGAATAAATATATTTATAAACATGCTGCTATCGTTTCTTCGTCTAACTGTGTAGTACGAGGTGCATTCAAGTTCTAAGGCCTCCGATTTTTTTTCTAATTAACCACTCATTTAGACGTAATCGCCCTGCAGACGTACACATTTTTCACAACGCTGACGCCATGATTCCATGGCAGCGGCGAAGACTTCTTTAGGAGTCTGTTTTGACCACTGGAAAATCGCTGAGGCAATAGCAGCACAGCTGGTGAATGTGCGGCCACGGAGAGTGTCTTTCATTGTTGGAAAAAGCCAAAAGTCTCTAGGAGCCAGGTCAGGTGAGTAGGGAGCATGAGGAATCACTTCAAAGTTGTTATAACGAAGAAACTGTTGCGTAACGTTAGCTCGATGTGCGGGTGCGTTGTCTTGGTGAAACAGCACATGCGCAGCCCTTCCCGGATGTTTATGTTGCAGTGCAGGAAGGAATTTGTTCTTCAAAACCTGTTACCGTAGTGCCCTTTGGAACGCAATGGGTAAGGAATTACGCCCTCGCTGTCCCAGAACAAGGACACCATCATTTTTTCAGCACTGGTGGTTACCCGAAATTTTTTTGGTGGCGGTGAATCTGTGTGTTTCCATTGAGCTGACTGGCGATTTGTTTCTGGATTGAAAAATGGCATCCACGTCTCATCCATTGTCACAACCGACGAAAAGAAAGTCCCATTCATGCTGTCGTTGCGCGTCAACATTGCTTAGCAACATGCCACACGGGCAGCCATGTGGTCGTCCGTCAGCATTCGTGGCACCCACCTGGATGACACTTTTCGCATTTTCAGGCCGTCATGCAGGATTGTGTGCACAGAACCCACAGAAATGCCAACTCTGGAGGCGATCTGTTCAACAGTCCCCCAAAACAATTCTCTCCACTTTCTCGATCATGTCGTCAGACTGGCTTGTGCGAGCCCGTGGTTGTTTCTGTTTGTTGTCTCACGATGTTCTGCCTTCATTAAACTGTCGCACCCACGAACACACTTTCGACAGATCCGTAACTCCATCACCACATGTCTCCTTCAACTGTCGATGAATTTCAATTGGTTTCACACCACGCAAATTCAGAAAACGAATGATTGCACGCTGTTCAAGTAAGGAAAACGTCGCCATTTTAAGTATTTCAAACAGTTCTCATTCTCGCCGCTGGCAGTAAAATTCCATCTGCGGTACGGTGCTGCCATCTCTGGGACGTATTGACAAAGAACGCGGCCTCATTTTAAAACAATGCGCATGTTTCTATCTCTTTCCAGTCCGGAGAAAAAAAAATCGGAGGGCTTAGAACTTGAATGCACCTCGTACTGATGGCCTGACGTGATCAATAGTAATCGACCACTTTGACCTCCAATAACTCATGTACTATTCAAGTTACATACCTGTAATTTATATCAATTTAGGTTTACACTAACAGCTTTCTAAAGACACGTCGAGCGACAAAATCGGATGAACCGCTTAGATTCTGGAAATCCGTTGCTGGGTGTTACTTGTATAATTTACAGTCCGATACTAAACTTTAAACTAATAAAGATATTGAAAATCTGATTACACCATCACAATCGTCTTGCAAATAATGGTGATGTACATGTTTCTTTTTGAGGTATCATGATTCCTCTGGCTACTATTAATTTCTATACGAATTGTGAAATGTCTGCCATTAAGGTTTCACAAAGTCCGCCATCTTTGGCACGCCCGGCATGCAAGTCTCTTTCATCGACATAGTGTCAACATGGAATTCCCAGCCACCAGCTCGCACTGGACAAATCTTGCTTCGGCCAACGTCCGGCACCACGTGGTCGGCCTGTCGAGCAGCCCGCTCCCGCCGAGCGGCCCGTGCGGCCACGCCTACTCCGAGCTTAGAATATTTACAGGGCGCCACAATTCTCCCGTTACCTCACAGGCAGGAGACGCGATGCCGCATTATACTGCTGCATTTGCCAGTGTAGTTCTGAACATCGATTTTCTTGACGGCGCTTGTCCCACTTGTAAACAACTCGCTAGCCTTCAGGCACTGATTTTGCGTTGGGATAATCGGATTAATGATTTTGGCCATTTTAAGCCTGATGCCAAACAGTTGTAAATTATTCAACAACGGCAGGGTCAGGTTACCGAAGTGCAAGATGTTGCAAATCAGTTTGCGTTAGGGGATGTAGCAAGCTCGAGTGGGGACCAGGTTTCTGATACTTAAGTCCGTTTGAGTAATCCTAGTCAGGCGTTTTCTTGAGCTCAGTCCCTTTTTACGAGTAATTTCAGTAAACTACCACACCCTATAGGAATTTTATTGAGGGAAATTGATAAATAGCCCACTGAGTCGGTGAGCGACATCAACGTGGTTTCATGGCTTTCGGTTAGATTTGAGCGTCATGCGAACGCATTGAATTTGCCTCATGATCAGGTTCTTCAGTTACAGAATCAGTTAACTAGCGAAACACTGAGTCAAATATTTGTTGATAATTTGCGCGAGGTAAAAGGGTTGAAGGAGTTGTGTCAACGGGTGATCTGTTTCAAGCTGTCATCCTGTTTGAACAACGAGCTGCAGTGTCAGTGCAATCAAGTAATGAGGCCTTGAGTAACTATTAAAAGCGGTTTAGGACCTCTGTTTTGGCCTTAGAACTGCAAGTTCCCGAGGGACAAATTGTTGGTAACATACTGGAAGGGATGAGGCCCGAGAATCGATCTTGCATCTCCTGTTCTTGTATGCCCATTCCCTTTGATCAATTAAGCGCTTTGGTTTGCAGCATTGAAGGACTTAGTTACGCTGATAATCATCTTTTGGTTGATTGGGAGCAAGTGATCGTTCGGTCTAACCCAAATTCGACAATGCCCGGCGACAACGATTTAATGTCTGTTTTTGTTGCCGGTAGATGGGACATTTTGTTCGTGCATGTCCGGTTCACTGAAAAGGGCCAGTCCCAAAATTGCCAACAGCGAGTCCGAATGTGGCACACAGTTTCAATCCGCCAGGTAGATCCAGATAAGCGCACACTCCACAGCAGGGTGAAAATACATTTTGAAAACTGTGCTCAAGGCTGCGGCTAAGCCCTGTCTCCACAATACCGTTTCTTCCAGGAGTGCTAATTCCGCGAGGTATACAGGACAGTTACTGTAAAGTTTGGAAAGTAGAAGAAAGAGGTGCTGGCGGGTGTGAAGCAGTGTGGCCAGGGGCAGTGAAGGAGAGGGTGCCGTGAGCCTTTCTTGGATAGCTAAGTCGGCAGAGCACTTGTTCACGGAGGGATCAGACCCAAGTTTTGACTTCTAGTCAGACAACCAAGGTTCGACTTCCAGTCTGGCATACAGTCTTAACCCGTCAGGAACATTCATAACAGCAATTATAGCTCTTGTAACTTGATGTTTTCAGTATACGGGGTTAATCAGCTGCCCATAACGCTGGGTTTTATGAAATCCGCAACACCTTCAAATATCATGTGGAAGATTTTCGTATTCTCTCGTTCGCTACGAACAGACTATTAGCGCTACTTAAAAAATTTACATGGCCTTTTCGTAGGACATTTAATGCAGCTAAAATTTTTACCGGAATACGTTTCCACTAGATTACATAGTTTTGAAATTATTCAAGAGAAACATTCAGAAGCCATCTATAAATTCAATTATCTTGAATAACCCGAAAACCGTGCCCTTCAACGAAGACGTATCGCTGTACAAATTTTAACTACATTAAATTTCCTACAAAAACTTCCCTTTTATTTTTTCTGTGGGTCTAGTGGTTTGCGCGTAGAGACTGAAAGAATATGGAAATATAACACATGATATTTGAAGGTGTGGCGATCTAAAGAAAACCCAGTATTTGGGGCAGCTGAATCACTCTATCTAGTATCACATTGGGGCATACGAAACGTTTATCTTCTTGAACAAATGGAGATGTACTATACATACCCAACGCTGTAACCGCATTTGTTAACAAACAGTGCCTCTCGACTTCTATGTAGCCAGGTCAAGTACTGCAGATAGCAAGATCAATTTCATTCAGCATAATATGGCCAGAAAGAGGAGGTCTTGCATAAAGATTTCTTTACAACTAACTAGCCAAAAAGTTAAATATTAACGTAAATGTTTGATGCTTAGCTATATTTTCTAGGGATGGAGCTCGAAGGAAAGGAACGTAAACAATGTGTGTGTGTGTGAGAGAGAGAGAGAGAGAGAGAAGAGAGAGAAGAGAGAGAAAGAGAGAGAAAGAGAGAGAGAGAGAGAGAGAGACAGAGAAAGAGCATCATGTATGTGATAAATTACTGTAAATTTGATTCATATTTATTATAGTTTTACAAAATGTTTGAGTCTACTGAAGCTTAAAAATGAGAACAGATCTTATTCCCTCAATAGAAGGTATATTCTCCAACAAAGTTCCAAGATGGTTCAAATGGCTCTGAGCACTATGGGACTCAACTGCTGAGGTCATTAGTCCCCTAGAACTTAGAACTAGTTAAACCTAACTAACCTAAGGACATCACAAACATCCATGCCCGAGGCAGGATTCGAACCTGCGACCGTAGCGGTCTTGCGGTTCCAGACTGCAGCGCCTTTAAGCGCACGGCCACTTCGGCCGGCCAAAGTTCCAAGATGCTAGAATGTTTTCCCAGTGATGTGCTTCTAGAAACCTATACTTTTGATTTCAGCTATTAACAGTTCTCGGTTAGTTTTCTTAGGTCCTATATTTTATCTGATCAGCAGTGAAAGCGTGATTAATTACGCTAGCTACTAAAATGTTCAAATGTGTGTGAAATCTTATGGGACTTAACTGCTAAGGTCATCAGTCCCTAAGCTTCCACACTATTTATCCTAAATTATTCTAAGGACAAACACACACACCCATGTCCAAGGGAGGACTCGAACCTCCGCCGGGACCTGCCGCACAGTCCATGACTGCAACGCCCTAGACCGCTCGGCTAATCCCGCGCGGCCGCTAGCTACTGTACACACGCTGTTGACCATACCTCGGGTGAGACGTGCTGGTGCTGCTGCTGCTGCTGTGTCTGGTCATGGTTTTTGTTGGAGTGATTCCGCGAGTGGTTGCCAGGCAGCTCCACCATGGACACGGCGACGAACGCCTCCTGGTGGTGGCTGGCGGCGGCCACGGACTGCGCCTCGGTTACTCTGTGGTACGCGAAGTGTCGGCTGCAGAAGCGAACAGCATTTGCAGCAGCGAAGTGTAAATAGCAATGTCTCGGTAGAAAACAAAAGCTCTTGATGATATGAAAATGCGTGTCACTAATACAATCTGATCACGAACGAGTGGACATGATTTCAAAAGGGAACAGTATAGCCATGACGACAGATTGGGTTTGTCTGTTACCTCTGAGTGGGCGGCGGGTTGTGGGCGGTGCCTGCTGCGCTGACCGGCGTGGCGGCCGTGCTGCGACAGGGAGGCGGCGGCGGCGTGGGCGGTGGCGTAGCAGGCATTGGCGGGGGTGGAACTAGGCCGCTGTCCGACCTGCATGCACAAGCAACTTCACTGTACTCTCCACAACATACCTCACAACTGACGTACTGACTCGCACTAGTGAAGCAGCGCAGGTTAGTGCTGATCGCTTACAAATTACTGGATGCATTCTAAAATTACACTGATGGAGCATGATAGAGCAGCAGTCCCGTATTATTCAGATTTTGTGGGAATGTTCACCACACCTTATGTCGTTATGGTCTTCAGTCCGAAACTGGTTTGATGCAGCTCTCCACGTTACAGTATCCTGTGCAAACCTCTTCATCTCCGACTTACTACTGGAACTTACATCCTTCTATATTTGCTTACTCTAATGATCTCTTGGACTTCCTCTACGATTTTTACCCGCCCACACTTCCCATCAATTCTAAACTGGTGATCCCTTGATGTCTCAAAATGTGTCATATCAACCGATTACTTATTCTAGTCAGATTGTGTCACAAATTTCTTTCCTCCCAAGTTCTGTTCAATGTCATCTCATCTTAAGTATTCTCCATTTAAAAATCTTCTATCCTCTTCTTGTCTAGCTGTTTACCGTCCATGTTTGACTTCCATACATGATTGAAAAAAAAACTAAACTCCTCCCAAACAGGCCATGAAGGCCAAACGGTACCGACCGACCGCCGTGTCATTCTCAGCTCATAGCCGTCACTGGATGTGGATATGGAGGGGCATGTGGTCACCACACCGCTCTCCCTGCCGTATGTCAGTTTCGGAGACCGAATACATACATGGCTACATTCCATTAAATCACTTCCTAACACTTAAATCAAAATTCCATGCTAACAAATTTCTCTTCTTCAGAAAGTATTTTTTTGAAAACGCCAGTGTACATATTATGTTCTGTCTATTTCGTCCATCGTAAGTTGTTTTGCTGCCCTAACGGCAAAGCTCATCTACTACTTTAAGTTCAAATGGCGCTGAGCACTATGGGACTTAACAGCTATGGTCATCAGTCCCCTAGAACTTAGAACTACTTAAACCTAACTAACCTAAGGACAGCACACAACACCCAGTCATCACGAGGCAGAGAAAATCCATGACCCCGCCGGGAATCGAACCCGGGAACCCTACTACTTTAAGTACCTCGTTTCATAATCTAATTCACTCAATAACATTTGATTTTAATTCGATTACATGGCATTAGGCTGGTTAGGTTTAGGTAGTTCTAAGTTCTAGGTTTTCTTTAATTTTTTCTTTTCAATTTAAGAAAAAAAGTTCTAGGGGACTTATGACGACAGATGTTCAATCCCATAGCGCTCAGAGCCATTTTTACGTGCTGGAATAAAACCGTATCTACTAGGCGTCGTAATAGCCATCATGTGTCTACCGCTGAACGATGCCACACAACTCTTTACCTAAATATCGAGCTTCTGGGCGTGCTTCCAAGTTGTCGTTTCCATTTTTTGCACGTATCGACCACCACCGAGAAAGGTTGCGCAATGGTTAGCACACTGGACTCGTATTTGGGGGGACGACGGTTCAATACCGCGTCACGCCATCCTGATGTAGATTTTTCGTGATTGCCCTAAATCACTTCAAGCAAATGCCTGGATGGTTCATTTGACAGGGCACGGCCGAATTCCTTCCCTTATCCGATGAGACCGATGACCTCGCTGTTTGGTCTTTGCCTCCCTATTAACCCAATCAAATCGACCACCGACCCAACATTACCTCCAGGTACTGAGGGTTTTGCTATTATCCTATGTGAACTGACTGCCTGGAATCCAACCAAACTAATCTGTTGACGCATGCTTGACGACATACGTAAGATCTGCCGGTCCGGCAAAGAATTTCGTTGTCGTCATTCGCAGTCCTTGTTCGGAATTGCGAATTCATTTGATGTGTTTCGTAACGGGTGTGGTCGCCGCAGTGACTGTTCCTTAGGACATACATGGATGTACAAAGGAAGACTGTTCCTTTCGACATACATGAACGTCCAAAGGAACCTTGCATAGTAATCACAATAACGCAGGCCTTCAAATATCATACGACCAGTTGTTTATCTCTTGCAGCTATTTATTGTCGATTACGGTTCCTGAGGTCAACTAAACTATTCAACTCTTTTGTGTCTCAGAACTCGCACTGGCATTCCGCGAAACACAAATTCTGTCAGCTTTTGACAAGTGTGGTAGTTGTGATGTCCGCTGAGTTTTTAATAAATTGAGTGTTGGAACCCAAGGTTATTTAAACTGAAACCACCTTCCCTGTTTCTTCGATTTTCTGAATTTTTATTTCGATGGACTCCTTAATTATGCTGTCAAATGGTTGAAATGGCTCTGAGCACTACAGGAATTAACATCTGAGGTCATCAGTCCCCTAGAACTTAGAACTACTTAAACCTAACTAACCTAAGGATATCACACACATCCATGCGCGAGGCAGGATTTGAACCTGCGACCGTATCGGTCGCGCTGTTCCAGACTGAAGCGCCTAGAACCGCTCGGCCACACCGGCCGGCAATTATGCTGTCCCAGGAGCTTGGCGTCTGTACTACTTTACTGGTCTCATCAAATTATTCGAGGGAGGGCTGGGCGACACCTGTTTTCCTTAGTTTCTTTAGTCGGATTTGTCGCTAATATTCCTAAGTTCTATCCTTGAACGTTCTGATAGTCTGGTCCATGTAAGTCATGCCACATTCGCATGGAATACGATACACATCCGGCATTCGGAGGCCTAAATCGTCTATAGCTTTACATGGAATATATTTTACCTCAGTTGGAGAGAGTGTAGAGCAATGGTTGCCATGCTTCCGTTGGAGTAGACCGATATCTCCATATATTCGGCCAGCTTAAGATAGATAAACGATTTCCAGCTGCTCTGGAGAAATTTGGAAATTTGTGGTAAGATCTTATGGGACCAAACTGCTAAGGTCAGCGGTCCCTAACCTTACACACTACTTAATCTTAGATTAACTTACGCTAAGGACAACACACACACGCCCATGCCAGAGTGATGACTCGAACCTTCGGCGAGGGGAGCCGCGCGATCCGTGATAGGAATCCCCTGACAACGTCGATACCCTTCGCGGCTTTAGCTTCTCACTCTTGGTCTCAGTTATAACCGCTTCGTCAGGCGTTCTTCATTTTAGCTGCGACGATCTGAGTACTCAGCCTATCGGAACGCTATTCCTAGGCATTGTAATTCTTCGTCGATGCCTGTTTTGTTTGAAAATGTTTGATTTCTCGAGTTGAGGGCACTAGTATCCGTCACTTTGTAACCAATGTGCTTCTATCGGTACGTGGACGACACATTTGTATTGTGGCTACATGTAGCGGAAAAGCTTACAGAGATTCTGGAACATAATATTCTCGATGGAACTTTGAAAACAGGGCGAACTTACTTTTCTGCTGACATGTGGTTGAGATAAGAAAGGATGCCAGGATCACAGTGTGTATAACAAACCTAAGCACCTCTGCAATATAATCAAACTACCAAATGCGACGAGGCCACTATCGTGATGCAAACACCAAGAGTCTGGAACAGCATAAATGAGGAGCCTATCGAATTAAAAATGTCAGAAAATTAATAAACAATGAATACCGGGCGAGAGACGTGCATCAGTAGCTCAGATGGTAGAGCACCTGCCCGCGAAAGGCAAAGGTCCCGAGTTCGAGTCTCGGTCGGGCACACAGTTTTAATCTGCCAGGAAGTTTCATATCAGCGCACACTCCGCTGCAGAGTGAAAATCTCATTCTGTAGACGCATTCAGTTTCAATAATGCTCCTAGTTGAAACATATCTTGCATAATATGTATTATTTTATTTTATTTTTATTGTTCGCATAAAGAAATCTACAGTCTCTAAGAAATCCATGTCGCCAATTGTGCCTGTAGCCCCAGAGATTACAGATCGAATATTAATTGTACCTTTCTATTACATAAGTAGTTTTGCAAATGTATTCATTTTTGCTTCAGAAGCGAATGTCTGGAAAATTACTGCCGTTTGTACCCCAGGTGCGGCAACCGTTCAGGAACTGGGTTTCTTCTTTGTTGGAAAACAGTTTTATTGCTTCTCTTCTTTTATTACCATGTCTGTGTGGTTATTCTTTCAGCTACAGTTGTGGTAGCCTATCGGATACGTTAAATGAAGTTAGTATTGCATGCCGTATACGTTTCCTACGTTCGACATTCACTGATTTGACTGCAAGTGTAGTGAGGTAAAATTTACGTTTCTGTGTAGATAAGCCACGCCTTTCTGCAAAAGGTCAGATCTTCTTCTGTTTACTAGCAATTTTTTTGTTCTTAAAGGACACGATAGTATGCAGTAAATATTGTAGGTTACAAGAAATTCGTAAATAAACTGTCCGGTAATGAAGCAGTGCACACCTAGTAGGGTTGTCAGAAAAAAGTGGCGTCTTCTTCTTGTTGTTTCTTGTTGTTGCTGCAATTTCTTGCGCTACTAACCTTCCCCTTTGTAAAAACAATTCTACAGACTGTTAGAAAGAATTAAGAATTTTGTTTTCAGAAGATCTCACCTAGCTCAATAGCGTAAATTCCGACCACTTGGTGCGCTGCAATCGCATTGTGTACACCACAGTCTATTAAATACGCCCAGAACACATTCTGGTGCGAAAATTGTTACCGTTTTTGTCGCGCGGGTTAGCCGTGCCGTTTAGGGCTGATTACCACGGTTCGCACGGCTCCCCCCCCCCCTCCCCCCCCCCCCCCCCCCCGGTCGGAGGTTAGAGTCATCCCTCGGGAATGGGTGTGTGTGGTGTTGTCCTTAGCGTAAGATAATCTAAGTTACATTAAGTAGTGTGTAAGCCTAGGGACCGATGACCTCAGTAGTTTGGGCTTACCACAAAAAAAAAGTTTTCTTTGCTACAGTTTTACAGCCGGCCGCGGTGGCCGTGCGGTTCTAGGCGCCGCAATCCGGAACCGCGGGACTGCTACGATCGCCGGTTCGAATCCCGCCTCGGGCATGGATGTGTGTGATGTTCTTAGGTTAGTTAGGTTTAAGTAGTTCTAAGTTCTAGGGGACTGATGACCTAAGATGTTAAGTCCCATAGTGCTCAGAGCCATTTGAACCATTTTACAGTTTTACAGTGGGAGCTATTCTAGCGCTCCAAGCGGTGAGAAAACACACAGTCACGTGCATTGTAAGGATAATGTTTGTTTTCAATTATTTTTCACTTAATTAGCGGAATAGTGATTGTGTTTAGTTAGTTACCAATAGACGTGAATTATTTTGAAATACATGTAACAACAGCCGAATCACACTGATTCAGCTTCATAAGCTACAACTCATTCATGAAGAAGAACATTAGAGTATGTCCATATTGGAGGATTACTCTTCTAATAGTAAGAGACTATTGAGAAGCATATATTTCTGGTAGTGGATGTTGTTATTAACATATGCACTTTCCTCGACACTTCAGAAATTTTTTATGGAGTCCAATGAGTCATCGTTTCTTACACTTCCCTTGACTTTCTAATACAAGAATATTTTTGTAAATGTAATCAATTTTGTTTCAAACGCGAATGTGGTGAAGATTCTTGCCGTTTGTGGCTCAGATTTAGTAGCAATCGTGGAACTGGTTTCTCCTGTGTTGGAAACAGTTTTATTGCTTTTGACGATTTACTATCGCCTCTGTGTGGTTTCCCCTGAAGCTAAAGTCGTGATGGGTTATCTGAGACGTCGAATAATGTAGGTATTACATACCATACAGGTTTACTAGGTTCCATATTCACTGATTTGGCTGAAACTGTAGCGAACAAAATTCTGCTTTGTTGGACAGGTCATCCGGTGTTCACTAGCAATTTCTTGTTACTTAAGGAAAATGACATTACTCAGTAAGTGTCTACACTACGTTACAACAGAAAATTAACTAAACCGCCCTGTAACGCAACGTTTCTTATCTGCAGGATCTTCGGGAAAGTAAATAATCACAAATGTGGTGTAATTTTATAGTTATGTCACTGCATACACAACCAATTGTAACGACTATGTTACAAATCAGTATAAACATTGATAGCAGCACCCATCCGATATCGTATTCTGAAAATGTCTCTTGCTGGCCGCTCGGGACTGTGCTATATATAAAATGTGTTAAAGAAACTCAGTAATTATATTCAGTTTTTTGAAAAACGCAAGACATGGAAGAGAAGTTTCCCTTCTTGTTAAGTTCCTTCGAATCTTCTCTTCAAACTTTTCAGATTTGTAGGGCGTACATGTTGCAAACACCGTAAAATATCGGATTTATCGAATAATGTTTATCATTTTCGTAGTTAACAGTGTTTGCAGTTTTTATATAAACCCTTTATCACTACGATATTAATTTTATTTGCTGAGGTCATATTTTCAGGTGAACGTGTCGGGAATTGTGCTCACATTATTTGAAGCTAGAACGACCGAATGCTTATTTCGACGTTTTATTTAAGTATGGTATTCTTAAAATGACGAATCTGCAGATCTATTTCTACGAAGTCTGAACTAATGCCGGAAGTCAATATAGTACTTTCACGGTCAACGAGCCTTCAAAAAATGATGGTGTACAATAGCCACCAGCGCGTGATACATCGAAAGTGGCCTAAAAGTATAATCACAGTGATACTGCACAACAAAGAATCTGACTGCTTTTCGATGTGTATTCTAGTACTAACCACATCCTGAAATCGCATTTGTGATTTTTCTTTTCCGCGGCAAACCTTTATTCATGCATTGCTTACTTTTTACACAATTTAAACATTTGCCGCACATTAATATCTGCTAGGGAGGGAAGATACGTTACAGAGTAGGGCACCATTTTTGTTAAACTCTCGTTAGCCATTTCATCCAGCAGAAGAGACAAACTCTGAGAGAATATAATTAACACAGAGTATCAGTACGAGTCTTGGAAAGCAAAAGAGCATCAAACGACGTAGTGGGTGGTGAGCGTCGGGAATCGAACTCGGCTATGAATAGTTGTGTGAGACGAACAGTAGTTTATAGTCTGGTTGCATTCAAGGCAGTGGGTACCCATAACAGTAAAACTCGCAGGGCCTAAAGAAGATAGCTGCGTCGCTCATCGAAATATTGTACATAAAGTGGAAACAACTTGGCAGAACATCCAGCAGCACACTATAAATCAAACATGCCACGAAAACATGAGAGATCATAATTATTTACTTTAAGGTATTTCTAATAGCTTCCGGAAATGGTCCATACAACGAAATGCATAATACGAAAAAAAAGTATTACAAAGATTTAGTTACTTTATACACAGGTCAGGAACATACTGATATTTTTAAAACTTATTTATCCACGCTTGCAATGTAAAGACATTGAACATTCCGTCACCAAAATTATTTGTCCCCGGTGAAACATATAAAAGAAGTGTGTAGTTATAAGCGCGCACACTGCCGCTAGCTTCGCGTAAGATATCACTATCTAAGTACACAGTGGAAGATCTGAAATTACTATCGCACTAACACCCGACGAAATAAATTTCTTTAGTAGTGGGAGCGGACTCAATTATTTGGTCAGGGAGGAATATAATATACCTCGCGGATAGCAACGTAAGGGTAATTTAGGATTTATGTACCATACCGTCTGGTTCTCTGACAGTCATCTTCGGGTATTTTCAAGGGAAATTTCTGTGAGATGTCTGTTCTCACTTCGATAAAATGTCCTCGGACTTCTTACCGTGTCAGCTTTACGAATAACTTCGGTCTTTAGATAAGGTTTCTCACAGTCAACGGCAGCAGCAACTAACTTAAATGACTTTTTTCTGCGTTCAAACACGAAAAGTGAGTAATACGTCGTTTTGTAACTGCCACTTGGATGATATTGTTACTGAAGTGATAGGACTAAGTATATATTCTCTGTCCTTGCAATTTTTCTGTTTTATTCTTGAAAATGGCTAAATATCGGTGGTGAAATCATGGCCCGTAATATAAAATTTTCCTGAAATACCAAGGTGAGGATGACATCCATTAAAAGAAAAGTTATTGGCTGTTTTTATACCAGTACCCGGCACTGGTATTGTTGAATACTGAAAGAGTGGAGTTGGGAGGAAACCAAAGACAGTAGGGAAACCCTGAATTATCAATAAGATGCTCTGGAAGATCCAGAAAAGGAGGAAGCGTGAAATTGTTAACTAATAAGAATAAAGAAATATTAACAGCACACTCACGAGATAAACAGACAAAGCGAAAGACTATTACATAGAAAAAATGTGCGGCGAAATATGGTAACTACAAAGAAGCGGAAGGTATGACCCTATGTGCCAGAAAACGGAGGAGACGGGAGGAAGCGAGAACAAAGGACCGCCGGCCGCGGTGGCAGAGCGGTTCTAGGCGCTTCAGTCCGGAACCGCGCGACTGCTACGGTCGCAGGTTCGAATCCTGCCTCGGGCATGGATGTGTGTGATGTCCTTAGCTTAGTTAGGTTTAAGTAGTTCTAAGTTCTAGGGGATTCATGACCTCAGATGTTAAGTCCTATAGTGCTCAGAGCCATTTTTGAGCAAAGGACCTTCGGAGTACATGACTCCAGGGGACAAAAGTTTAGGACAAGCGGAGGTGCTGAAAATATAAGAATACCTAAAGGGACCTTACAATAAGAATCGTCGTCCGCAAGAGAGCGAAATGAGACAGAGGAGGTTATTGACGAGACGGAAAAGGTCCCAGTATACGGACAGCCGAAGCAGAGAAAGCGATTAAGGAGATGAAGAAATCTACAGGAGACCGCGACATGCCGGTGTATTTGCTGAAAGATGTCGGAAACGGAGGGTTGTAATCGCTGACGCAACTAGTCAACAAAATCTACGAAATCTGCGAATGGCCTAAGAACTCTTTGGACGCCTCAGTGGTTTATGTCAAGAAGAAACAACAAATCAACAAATTTTGTGATTACAGAACTGTCAGTCTGATATCAGACGTGGCAACGATCTTTGGATGAATACTCAACAGACGCCTAGAACAAAATATTGGAGACGTAATGGCAGAGGACCAGTTGGGATCTAGGAAAAGAAAAGGAACCAGGTACGCGATGCCCATGGTCTGTATTTTGTCAGAGTTTTTGCTATTAACGAAGAAGTTCGCTCTTGTTTGATAGACTGGCATAAGGCCTTCGGCAAAGTCAGATGGATAAAATTGATGAACATCCTGCAAAAGCAAGGAACAGAATGAAGAGATTAGAGACTAATTCTCAACTTGTGCCGGGGTAAAAAAGGAAAGGTGAGATTGAATTTCAGCGTGGAATTGGGAAGAGGGATCAGGTGAGGATGTTGTCTATCACCGAAAGACTTAAATCTGTATGGAGAATGGTCGCGAGGGAAACTTTGAACGGATACGGCAACTTCAGGATATGAAGATGACTCGTTAACATCATCAAGTAAGTAAATGCTCTCCAGAAATCACACAGTGCTGTGACATATGACGAGTCGGCTGGTGTAATCCCAAAGGGAATATGGGATGCTAATCAACATTGAGAAATCTAAAGTGATGTGAATATCTAAACGGGAAAAACCTTTGAGGATTACTGTCGACAATCGAGATCTGGATAATGTGAAGCACTTGAAGCGCTTGAGAAGATTGCTAACACAGAAAGACCACTGACGAAATGAAAGTGGAATAATAGTCGCATTCAACAAGGAGTTGAGGTTGGAATTAAGGGAGCTTTGAATTAAAGACCAGAGACGTGGACCATGAGAAAAATGCAGAAAAAGTTTTGAAATGTGTTGCTGAAGGGAAATAGAGGAGATCAAGTGGGTAAGAGACGATGATGAATTGAGAATAGGAGAGAGGAATGCTGTTCCCAATACAACTCTTGAGAGGAACATCAGCTAG